>NC_133126.1:188781226-189381226 GCF_048418815.1 Hemitrygon akajei | reverse complement strand
CATCTGTAATCGTGAACTTCCCATGATTCAGGACGTTTACAAAGACAGGTGTGAGAAAAGGGCCTGTAGGATCATTGGGAACTCAAGTCATCCCAACCACAAGCTATTCCAACTGCTACTATCCGGGAAACATTACCACAGCATAAAAGCCAGAAGCAACAGGCTCCAGGACATCTTCTTCCACCAGGACATCAGACTGATTAATTCACATTGATTTGAGTGTATTTCTATGTTACATTGACTGTTCTATTTATGATAAATTATTATAAATTACTATGATAGCATATTGCACATTTAGATGGAGATGTAGCATTAAGATTTTTACTCCTCATGTATGTGAAGGATGTAAGAAATAAAGTCAATTCAATTCAGATAGAAAATGCATGCTAAAAGGGCAATGATACAATATGCAGGTGGATTGTAAAAACTAGGTTAGTGCTGGATCCCAAGAGAGGGGATTTCTAGAATATCTATGAAATAGCTTTTCAGAGCAGCTTGTGGTAGAGTCCACTAGGGCATCAGCTATTCAGTTGCCAATGACTGGCATTGATTAGAGAGCTTAATGTAAAAGAAACCCCAGGGTCAAATGATCATAATATGATCAAATTCAGTCTGAAATTTGAGAAGGAGAAGCAAAAGTCAGATGAATCAGTATTACAGTGGAGTAAAGGAACTTAGAGGCATGAGAGAGGCATTGGACAGAATTGATTGGGAAAAAAACACTGGTAGGGATGATGGCAGAGCAGTAGTGGCTGGAATTTCTGGCAGCAATTTGGAAGGCACAGGGTATATATACACCACAAAGAGGAAGAAGCATTCTAAAGGCAAGATGACACAACCATGACTAACAAGGGAAGTCAAAGCTAACATAAAATCCAAAGAGAGGGCATATAATAGAGCAAAGATTACAGGTGGGTAGAGGATTGGGAAGCTTTTAGAAACAACAGAAGGCTACTAAAAATGTCATTAAGAAGGAAAAGACGGAATACAAATTAGGCCGGCCATTAATATTAAAAAGGATACTGAAAGTTTCTTCAGATACATAAAGTGCATAAGAGAGGTGAGAGTGGATATCTAATCATTGGAAAACAATGCTGGAAGGGTAGAAATGGGGGACAAAGAAATGGTGGATGAACTGAATAAGTCTTTTGCATCAGGATCTTATATTATAGTGGATGTTCCAGAGTGTCGGGGGCGTCAGAAGTTTGTGAAGTTGTCATCACTAAGGAAAAGTTTCTTGAGGAACTGAATGGTCTCAAGGTAGGTAAGCCACCTGGACCAGATAGTGGTCCAGTGTTCTGAAAGAGGTGCAGAAACATTAGTCATGATCTTCCAAGAATCACTGGATTCTGGAATGGTTGTGGAAGACTTGAAAATTGCAAATGTCACTCCACTCTTCAAGGAGGGAAAGAGGCAGAAGAAAGGCCATTATAGACCAGTTATCTGATCTCAGTTGTTTGGAAGATGCTGGAGTTGATTGTTATGGATGTGGGTTTGGGTTAGTTGGAGACACATGATAAAATAGGATATAATCAGCGTGGTTTCTTCATGGGAAAATCTTTCTTGACTAATCTGTTGGAAATATTAAGTAGCACTAAAATAAGAGAATCATTTGGGTTTTCAGAAGACCTTTGACATGGTGTCAAACATGAGGCTGATTAACAAGCTAAGAGCCCATGCTATTACAGGAAAGATTCCAGCATGGGTAAAGAAGTAGTTGATTGGCAGGAGCTGAACGGGAATAAAGAGACACTTTTCTGGTTGTCTGCTGGTGACTAGGGTGTTCCACAGGGGTCTGTGTTTGGACCAGTTCTTTTTTCGTTATGTGTCAATGACTTGGATGGTAGAGGGGCAGCTGATTTGAAGAAGTAGAGAGGTTGCAAAAGGACTTAAACAGATTCCAAGAATGGGCAAAGAAATGGCAGATGGAATTCAATATCAGGAAGTATATGGCCATCCACTTTGGAAGAAGTAATAAAAGTATAGACTATTTTCTAAGTGGAAAGAAAGTCAAAAATCTGAGTTGCAAATGGATTTGGAAGTCCTTGTGCAGGATTCCCTGAAGGTTAATTTGCAATATGAGTCTGTGGTGAGGAAAGCAAAAGTGATTTTAACATTCATTTCAAGAAGACTGGAATATAAAAGCAAGGATGTAATGTTGAGGCTTGTTATAGCACTGGAGAGGCCTCATCAAGTATATTGAGAGTAGTTTTGGGCCCCTTATCTTAGAAAGGATGTACTGACACAGGAGATGGTTCAAAGGAGGTTCATGAAAATTATTAGAGGATTGAACAGCTTGACATATCAAAAGTGTTTGATAGCTTCTGACCAGAATTCAGAAGAATGAATCGTGACCTAATTGAAATCTATCAAATGGTAAAAGGCTTTGATAGAGTAGATATGGAGAGGATGCTGATGCACCATCAATAACTCTGGAGACGTGAGGTGAGATATAGGCTTTTATTCGCTGGAAGAGAGCAGTCAGCAGCAAGAGACCACCATACAACATCCTGGAGACTGAGGGAGGAGCAGTGCCTCCAATCGCCTTTATACAGGGGTCTGTGGGAGGAGCCACAGGAGCAGTCAGCGGGGGGGGGGGGGGGCGTGTCAGACAGGTATATGTAGTTCACCACAGATGCTTCCTACGGTGGGAGAGTCTAAGAGCAGAGGACTGAGGAGCAGAGTAATGAAGGCGCTAAATGGCAACTTCTTTGCTTATATCTTCGGAAACAGCTCTATTTCCATCTTTAATGTCTCTATTTTTCCCTTTCAGGGTTCTTGTGAAGACTGACCTGAAGTTACACGCTGACTTCTGTTCTTTGCGGGAATGGGACCCATTCTTGGGGTTTCACAACCGACTGCTGTTTGGCACACCAAGGGCTCGGCCTAAGAGTCCGGCTCGGATTTGGAAGCCTAAGGATCGAGGGTCATTGTCAGGGCAGGATACCCATGTGTCGTCAGGGAAGTCAGGATATCTGTGGCTGTGTGCCTGGAGACCCAAGATCATTGAGCTTTTCAGACACAGAGCTCGAAAAAAGTGACATAACAGACTTTTAATGTCATAAACCAGTGAGCTGTTTGTCCTGTCTTCCTGCTCGCTGGGAAAATGGAGACACCTTTCCTCCCTTATTAGGGAGAGAGAGAGCCTGTGGAATGTCGCATACCAGGTCTTTGGGGTAACTGCAAGTCTGTATCGTTGCTATTTCTTTGCTCATGCTTGCGTGCTCAGTGGTAGGTGCTGAAGTTTATTTTTTGCCGGTGGAGGGAGGGGGGATCATTGCTTGCTGACAGTTATGCGCAGGAAGGAGGGGAGCTGGGGGGGGTCTATGAGGTTCTAACGTTCAACTGATGTTCATTTTTTGGGGCACTCCTCTGTTTTCGTGGATGGTTGTGAAGAAAGAGCATTTCAGGATGTATTTTCTGTACATTTCTTTGACATTAAATTGGACCTTTGAACCTTTGAACAGCCTCAGAATAGAGTTGCATCCTTTTAGAATGGAGAAAGAAATATAGTACATAGAAACATAGAAAACCTGCAACACAATACAGGCTCCTCAGCCCACAATGCTGTGCCAAACATGAACTTATTTAATAAATTACCTAGGATTACTCATAGCCCTCTATTTTTCTAAGTTCCATGTTATTATCCAAGAGTCTCTTAAAAGACCGTATCATATCCAGCTCCACCACCATCACTGGCAGCCCATTCCATGCACTCACCACTCTCTGCGTAAAAAACTTAACCCTGACATCTCCCCTGTACTTACTTCCAAGCACCTTAAAACTGTGCCCTCTCAGGATGAGGAGGAATTTATTCAGCCAGAGAGTGGTGAATCTGTGGAGGCCAAGTCTTTAAGTATATTTAAGCCAGAGGTTGAGAGATTGTTGATTGGTCAGGTTATGAAGGAATACAGGGAGAAGGCAGAAAAAAATGAATCAGCCTTGCTGAAATGGCGAAACAGACTCGATGGGCCAAATGGCCTGAGTCTGCTCCTCTATCTTACAGTTATGGTCTTATAAAGTAATATTACCAATAATAAATTAACAAATAATAAAATATGTTCCAGGAGATTGCTACTTAGCATAAGATGCATTTACAACACAAGTTAGAAAGTAATCGGTATATCACTACTGGCACTTCATAAGCGATGAGACCTGGTTGGTGGCAGAGAGTTCAGAAGTCTCACGACCTGGGGAAGAAGCTGTTTTCCATCCGAACAGTCCTTGTTCATGTACTACAGTACCTCCTGCCTGATGGTAGGGGGTCCAAAAGATTGTGGGGCAGATGGGAGAGATTCTTGAAAATGCTAAGGGTCCTGCATAGACAATACTCCCAATAAATATCTTGGATAGGTGGAAGAGTGACCCTGGTGATTCTCTCATCAGTCCTTACAATCCTTTGTAGGTCTTGCAGTCAGATGCCTTGCAATTTCTGTACCAGGCAGTGATGCAGCAGGTCAGGACCCACATGGTGGGGCATTCCTATAAAAATTGATTGGAAAGGTGGAGGGAGAGGGGTGCTTGTCAGTGTCAGTCTCCTCAGGAAGTAGAGATGCTGCCGTGTTTTCTTTACTAAAGAGGGATTAAGTGAGATTGTCTGTTATGTGCACTCCCAGAAGCTTGGTGCTTGGTGTACCCAGAGCTCAAAGGAAATAGTTACTTCAAGATGCAGAGACATTATGTGGCAAAGACTGTCACCTAATCGTATTTACTTTCATCTGAGGTGTGTCATTGCTCAGAAGCTGGAGAAGAATCAGCTGGGAGAAATTATTTCCCTCGCAGAGCAAGAATTCTGACATCAATCAGGAAATAACAGTACAGATTAACAATAATTTTCACTAGACTGAAAATAAAAACAACCCAAGGCACTTCACCACAAGGTAAACTCTGGACATAAATTGACAACCAGCTTACAAAAAAATACTTTAATGCGTGACTAAAAGTTTTACTCAAATAGACTTGTAGAGAATTGGTGAGATTGGTACCAAAGACTAGGGAACAGTTAGGATGCAAGAGATGATTTGGCTCATCATAACTGTGCAGGTTTCAACATCAGCTGTTTCCCCTGTATGTCACACCTCCTTAAGTACCAATCCAAGCACTGTTTAAATATGATCAAGTTTTCTGACTCAGTCACACTTTCAGAGAGGGAGCCTTACATCCCCATGATGCTCCTGAGCAAACGGTTTTCTATAACACCAGAAGATCTCAGAGTAGAATTAAGCCACTCGAACCACCAAGTCTGCTCCGCTATTCCATTGGGGCTGAAGTATTATCCCTTTCAACCCCATTCTCCTTGTTATCTTTGAGACCCTGACTAATCAAGAACCTATCAACCTCCACTTCAATAAACCCAATGAGATGGTTTCCACAGATGTCTTTGGCAAAGAACTCCACAGCTTCACCACCCCCCGGCAAAAGAAATTCCTCCTCAACTCAGTTCTAAAGTAATGTCCCTCTGTTCTGAGGAAGTGCTCTCTCATCCTAGAATCCCTCACTACTGAAAACATACTCTCCACCCCCCTTCTACCTAGTGCTTTCCATATTCAATAGGTTTCTATGAGATTCTTTTTTGTTTATTATCTCTTTAATCCTACCAACTGTTTTAAAGCTCTGTACTCTTATTTTTGACAGATGCAAACTTGGTCTTTCTAATTAACACTGTCCAAGCACCTCATAATGTTGCTCCCTAGTAATAAATCTCTAACATGTCATAATATGTGTTGTTTTTCAGGAGCAGTACGGTGTAAGACATAAAAATTATTATAGGTTACAAAAACCAAATAAATACTGTAAATGAAGATTAGCGAGATTGTGTTCATGAGCTGTTAACCCCAGTCTACTCTGTGGAATGCTCTACCATGTACTATGGTAGAGACAAAGTCCGTGGGTATATTTAAGGCGGAAGTTGATAGTTTCCTGATCGGTCAGGGCATCAAAGGTTGTCGAGAGGGCAGGTGTATGGGGTTGAGGGGGATCTGGGATCAGCCATGATGGAATGGTGGAGCAGACTTAATTCTGCTACTATATCTTATGGTCTACTCATTCAAACACAGCCCTCCCCCCCATGACCTGGTGTCTTCTCTTTGTCACAAGCCTATCATTACCTCAGTTTTCCCTCTCCAACAATTTGCAGTAATATTATGTTTAACACCATGGGACCATAAAAAATAGGAATATTTAAACTATTCAGCCCACCAAGTCTATTCCACCGTTCAATCGTGGCTGATTTATTTTCACTCTCAGTCCCATTCTCCTGGCTTATCCCGGCTTCTCTCTGTAACCTTTGACACCCTTACTCAGCAAGAACCTCTCAATCTCCACTTTAAATACACTCAATGACTTGGCCTCCACAGCTGTCTGTAGCAACAAATATCACTGATTTACCACCCTTTGGCTAATAACTTCCTCCTCATTTCTGTTCTAAAGGGATGCACTATTCCGAGGCTGTGTTCATTAGAACTAGACTCCCCCTTTACTAGAAACATTCTCTCCATGTCCACTGCATCTAGGTCTTTCAATAGTTGTTAGGTTTCAATGAGATTCCTCTCTCATTCTTCTAAACCCCAGTGAGAGCCATCAAACAAACCCAGAGCCTTCGAACACTCCTCATAGGTTAACCCTTTCATTCCCAGGATAGTGGACAACAGAAGGCTCAGAGGAACACAGCAGATAAGGAAGCATCTAAGAAGAGGAATATGGAGTCAATGGTTAGGGCTAACACCCTTCATTAGTACTGGAAAGGAAGGGAGAAGAAGGTGGGGAGAGGGGAGGAATACAATCTGGCAGGTGATAGGCAAGACCAGGTAAGTGGGGAGGGAGGGATAAAGTAAGAAGTTGGGAGGTGATAAACTTTGTTTGAGTGGAAAAGGTGTCACTTGGTGTTTGTGTTGGGTCCTTAGTTCAATAAGTGACCTAGTGTTAAAAATGTTAGGGTTACGGTAATGGTCAGAGTCAAGAACATTGGGAGAAATATTGCCAGTAAGTGGTGGAAAGGTTAAGGTTGGGAGAAGTTAGGGTTAGTGCTGGGGAGAGTGTGTTTTAGACATGAAGCTAAAGAGGACATGTTGAGTTGTACCTTCTCAGTCAATAGATCATAAGCATGGTGGATATCATGAATAACACACACAAACTGCTGGAAGAACTCAGCAGGTCAGGCAGCATCTATGATGAGGAATAAACAGACAATGTTCTGGACAAAAGCCTTTCACCAGGACTGGAAAGAGAGGGGGAAGATGCCAGAATAAGTTGGTGTGGGTGAGGAAGGAGTACATGATGGTAGGTGATAAGTGAAGCCAGGTGAGGGTGAAAGTGGGGGAATGGGTGAGGGGGATGATGTGAGAAGCTGTGATGTAATTGAAGAAGGATTCTGATAGGACAATGGGAGAAAGAGAAGGAAGAGGGGAGACAAAGAGAGGCAGTAGGGAACCAGAATGGAGAATAGAAAAAGAGAGGAGGAGGAGGAGGAGGAGGGGAGAAATTACCGGATGTCTAAGAAATCCATGTTCATCGCATCAGTCTGGAGGCTAGCCATATGGAATATAACGTGTGGCTGCCTCATTATGGCAGTAGAGGAGGCCATGGATTGACAATTTGGAATGGGAAAAGAGAGCAGAATTAAAATGATTGGCCACAGGGAATCCCTGTCTTTTGCAGAAGGAGCAACAGTGGTTCCCTCATTCTACATCCAGTCTACCAGTGCAGAGGAGGCCACACTGGAGCACCAGATACAGTGGATGACCCCAGACTTGCAGGTGAAATTTTGCCTCATCTGGGAGGACTGTATGGGTCCATGAATGCCAGTGAGGGAGGAGGTGAAAAGGCCACTTGGAGGGATGAGTGTCAGGAGGGAAGTCAGTAGGGGGAGATGAATGGACAAGGGAGTGGGAGAAAGAGCAATCGCTGTGGAAGGTGTAGAGTGGCTGGAGTATTTGGCAGAAGGATCTCGTTGAAAATGGCAGAAGCTGACTTCCGGTGAGGCACGAGGCAAGATAGCAGCACGGCACTGAGCGCTGTCATATAACCCTCCTTTTTCAAGTTCTTTAGGGCTCGTTGACAGTCTTAATACAAGGTTGAGTTGGAGAAAGATCTAACTAAAGACATGACCTCAGAAAAAGGTTCAAACTCAACCAGGAAACAAGATACCAGCAGATGACACCAAGCTAGCGATTCATCCGAGGAAGAAGCTATGCTAAGTAAGCAAACAATGGCAACGGAGATGGAATCGCTGCAAGAACTGGTAGCCCACATGCTAAAGGAGTCGCTGGAAAAGGCTCTCGACCCCATACAGAAGCATATGGCAGAGAATGGCAACATTCTCCGGTCGTTAAAGGAGCAAACGGATATTCATGCTAAAAAATTTAGCACGGTCTTCAACAAAATAGACAACATTCATGTTTGCTTACGCAAGAATGAGAAAGTTACTAACTCCTGTCTCGCGGAGGTGACTAAGATATGGAAGAAGCTAAACGAGCTAAACGAGCTTGGAGGAGAAAATGGCAGAAGCTGCAATAATGATGCACTGGTATGCAGAGGCTCGTGGGGGTGGTAGGTAAGGACAAGAACAACTCTATCCCTGTTATGATGGTGGGAAGATGGGGTGCCAGTGTCTGTCGAGGAAATAGAGGAGATGGGGGTAAGGACAGCATCAAGGCAGTGGAAGGAAAACCCCATTCATTGATGAAAGCCAACATCCGAGATGTTCTGGAATGGAAACCCTCATCCCGAGAGCAGTTGCAGTAGAGCTGGAGGAACTGAGTAAAAGGAACGGCATTTTTACAATCGACAGGGTGGGAAGAGGTGTTGGCAAGAGTTATGAGAGTCATTTGGTTTATGAAAGGTATCAGTAGGCATTCTCTCTCCACAGATGCAGACAGAGACAGCAAAGAAAGGGGGCTGTGTGGTCATCCTTTTTAGCCAAGGGTGACATGATTGAAATTGTGGTGGATGTGGTGATTAAACCCACCTCACTAGTGTTGAAAGCGTTCAAAACAATTCAGGAGCAAATAAGCAGAGCACTTGCACTCTGAGAACTTTAGTCTGTTCCTCTCCTGAAAGAGTCTGCAGGGAATGCTTTTGAAGGAAACTCCATGCAAAGTGCTTCCTGTGAAGTGAGTGGAAACCGGTGTGATTTTTAGAATGACATTAGTTTGCTGTTCCTTTCCCCAGTTAATGACTAGCTCTGTGATTTAACCTTTTGGGTAGCTGTACCTACTGTAGAAGCTAAAAGTGTTCAAATACATGCTAATCATATTGCTCCCCTATATTTGTCACACTGAGCACAGCTTTTTACGATTCTGCTGGATTTAATTTTATTTTTGCTTTCTCCAGTGAAGAAGAATAGACTGAATGGGGTAATTTTGTCTATTGCTTCTGGGTTAGCTTTGGGTGGTTAACACTATTACAATACCAGTGACCCACCACTGCCTGCAAGGAGGTTGCACCTTCTCCCTCTTACATTGTGTGTTTCCTCTGGGTGTTCCGAATTCCTCCCTCATTCCAAGGACGTACGGATTTGGGTTAGTAAGTTGTGTGCGTGCCATGTTGGTGACACCGCTGGGCTACTCCCAGCACAATCCTTGTTCTCTGTGGGAGGAATGTTGTTTCATTTTTACTGTGTACTGTACCAGCAGTTATGGTTGAGTTGACAATAAAAGCGATCCGACTTTGACTCAAACAACATATTTTACTGTATGTTTTGATCCAAAACCCCAGACTTCTAAGACTGAACAATTGCAGATTATGATGAGAGCCTCACAATTTGAAGACCACAGACACCAAAGCTTGCAGTTCGCTATTTTAGCATGTTTGACTGCAGTGGTGGGAGCTCCTTAAACTGTGGCCTTTCCATTTGTAATGGCTACAAACGCTATGTTGCACATCTCAGCCGAGGAACTATAAGACATAGGACCAGAATTAGGCCATTCAGTCAATCAAGCCTGCTCTATCATTCCATTATGACTGATTAATTATTCCTCTCCAATCAATTCTCCTGCCTTCTCCCCGTAAGCTTTGACACCCTTACCAATAAAGGAGCTATCAATCTCCACTTTGAATATACCCTTCTATGCTGAGGCTGTACCCTGTGGTCCTAGAGCCACCTACTTTTGGAAGCATCATCTACAGGATGGTCTTTCTCTATCTAGGCCGTTCAATATTCGGTAGGTTTCAGCCCTTCAGCCTATGATGTTGAACCGATCGTTCAACATTCTCAATGATCAATCTACGTCTTCCATCTTACATTGCCCATAACCCTCCATTTTTATATTAGCAAACCAATTACCATTTACTTTCAAGAACACTTCAAGGTCAAGATCTTATATGGTTTTGAGTCCTGGACTTCTTACTGAAGGTATCTCAAAGCAGGGAACAGGATTGACAACTCTATCTCAAGTGCTTCAAAAACTTCTGAGGGATGTAAGAACCAATTCCAGTGTCCCTGTCCAGGTTAAAATCACACAGCATCCTTGCATTGAGAGAGGCACTAGTTACAAGAAAGTTGTTTGCATGGCCAACATGAGACTTCTGAAGCAGGCACTTGATTCCATGTTCAGTCTTGGGAGGAGATTAGAAAGTGTGTATGAGTGTGAGAGAGAGTACGTGTCAGGGTGTTGGTGTGTGAGTGGGCATCTGTGTCTGTGCACATGCAAGTGTACATGAATATGTGTGCATACAGTATGTGTGAGTGTGCAAGCACCTCTATGTGTCTCAGTGAATTTGTGACTGTGTCAGTGTATGTCTGATGTGAGACTGTATATGTGTGAATCTGTGTAAGTGTGCATGTAATTGTAGTGCATGTATGTGTTGCATGCGTGTGTGTTTCATGATTACCAGTGTATGTCTGAGAATTAATTCAAATTCATTTTTGAGAGTGTTTGTTGGATCATACATTTGTTGTGCATTTCTCTCTGTGCCTGGAGGTGCCTTGATCAATCTACCCCATTGAGGGAACGCACGCTGAGGAAGATCCCCGCTCCCAGTCCCTACTGACTAAGGAACGCTGGCCAACTGTGACTGAATGCTACACTGAATTCAATTGATTCCCCTACATTACCGGCTGACTCTTACAGTAAGAAAGTAAATAGGAAGCCAAACAAAGGCCTTTAGATTTGACTTCACTCTGCAGGGAAATGAGTAATGACTCAAAGGACTGTTGGTCATCATTTCTAATATATTACTGTGGTACTGGAGTTTCCTGTTACACAGCCTGATCTCACTTCAACTCAGTCTAGCATAGGGCTATGGGTCACCCTAGGCAATTTCTAAAGTAAGTACATGTTCGGCGCAGCATTGTGGGCTGAAGGGCCTGTATTGTGCTGTAGGCTTTCTGTGTCAGAGCAACAAGGATTTGATAATGATAGAGCTTACATTCTGAATCTCTCTGGTTGGCGTGGAGCTGTAGGACTGTCGGGCTTATTTCTATGGTGAATGACTTAACACTCTGACTCTATGATGAGTGTAAGATCGTGCTTGATGGTCAGCATGGTTTTGTTGGATCGAAGGGCTTGCATCCATGCTGTATCTCTCCATGACTCTGAGCAGCAAGTAAACTCTTTCAAAGTTTATTTTTATTCTAATCCCGGTCCACACAACAATTGAATCCAATGACACTCTGTGTGTCTGTGCGTTGGGGGCGGGGGGGGGGGGGGGGGTTGGTGTGGTTCAACCATAAACCATACACAAACACGAGGCTAGATTTCCTTCCCACATCTGTAACTCTGAAGCATCATCACTGAGTCAAAAGGTTGTGGATCTGCCTTCCTCAGCACAAATCCCTAATCAATAATCTGATCTAGCACTGGGGGGTGTACAGCACTGTTAGAGGTTTCATAAACAGACAAGATTCTGCAGCTGCTGCAAATCTCAAGTAATGCATACGAATTGTTAGAGGAACTCAGCCAGTCTGTCAGCCTCTACAGAAGGAAATGAACAATTCACATTTCAGGTTGAGAGCCTTCTATTTCATTGCAGCAGTACAGTGCAAGACATTAAAAAATACAAGTTACAATACCAATAAATAGTGCAGAAGAGGAATAGTGAGGTAGTTTTCATGGGCTCATGGACGGTTCGTAAATCTGATGGCGGGGGGAAGAAGCTGCTCCTGAAACATTGAGTGCTGGCTTCAAGCTCCTGTGACACCTCCCCATGGTAGTAATGAGACAAGGGCAAGGTGAGGGTAGTGAGGGCCTTTGCTGAAGAAGGACACCATTTTGAGGCATTGCCTTTTGGAGATGCCCTCAATGGTGGGGAGGCTTGTGCACATGGAACAGGCTGGCACTACAACCTCCTGCAGCCTTTCTTGATCCTATGCATTGGAGCCTCCGTACTGGGAGGTGATGCAGTCAGTAGGAATGCTCTCCACACGATTCAGCCCTCCATCCCGAGGTTTTACAGCAGTTGACTTGTCTAAAGCCATTATAAAATTTACAAATCATACCTTTAGTACACAAAGCATTTCACTGTTGGAACTCTTCCAGTGTTTACTGCAGCCTGCAGTTTCCTGGTTTCCTTTGCAGTGCTGCCAGCTAACGTGAACTGTTAGGGCCGGCACTGCTCCTAGAAATAATATTGCCTCAGTTTACACTACTTGTGAGCTTTGCATTTAAGATGCAGTGACTAAACCATGACAGCTTTAGAAG
Source organism: Hemitrygon akajei (assembly GCF_048418815.1). Taxonomy (NCBI): domain Eukaryota; kingdom Metazoa; phylum Chordata; class Chondrichthyes; order Myliobatiformes; family Dasyatidae; genus Hemitrygon; species Hemitrygon akajei. The sequence goes on along the minus strand of NC_133126.1, from coordinate 189,368,588 downwards.
CTAATTGGCATTTTGTTTAGCGAACAATATGAAAACTGCAGACTGATATATAAAGACTCAAGCTTGCAATTATATAGTGGAGCTGCCAGTGTGGCTGTGGATGTTCAGAGCTGCTGGATGAGTATTCCCTGTTGGGATCAGGTCCAATTATTTTTCTGGGTGTCACAGCTTGTACTCTGTACATAATGGATGCTTTGATATATGCCATGTATTGAAATGATAATGTTCTGTCAGTATTTTGTTATCGTGTATTAAATTGCGCCAGTAAAACAAATGTGAATATCTTAACCTTAGAGATTAAAGGGATTGAAGATTAAAGATTAGCGTTAATTGTCACATGTACATTGAAACATCAAAACATACAGTGAGATGCATTGTTCCGTGCCCATGACCACACAGTATGAGGATGTTCTCTGATGTCAATGTAGCATAGTCATCACCTCCGAAGGAATCTTTAACCACAAGATCTTTTATTAATCTTTCCTGATGCAACAGATTTGAATGTCAATTCTCACCTGCACTCTATGTTCTAGGTAGAAATCACATGCTACACCTTTAGGCAAGCACGTGGATTGCAGCAGGAAAAACTATCCATCTGAGTTTTAAAGTGAAACTGAGAAAAAGTAACATGTAACAGGAGATGCTTGTCATCTGGTCATGACGTTCTGTGTTTATGATGATTTGTTCTTTCCAACCAATCACAACTGTTATAAATTAATATGGTTGCACATTGCATAATTAGATGGAGACGTAACATAAAGAATTTTACTCATGCATGTGAAGGATGTAAGAAATAAAGTCAATTCAATTCAACATGACTGCATAAACATCAATTTCTCCAATTTCTGGCAACTTTCTCTACCCTGTATTTCCACCCTCCCTTCCATTCACAACCTCAAACCTCTGGACAGGCTGCCTCCAGGCCTCCAGTCCTGTGGCCCACATTTTCAAATTTGTGGACATCAGGCCTTCAACCTCGTCTGGAACCTGAACTCACAGGTTGGCAGACATCCGGATAAGCCAACCCAGGGGCATCCACCTCTATCTCCAGACTCACTAAACTCTGGACTTCGATACTCAGCTTTGCCCTCTAGAATTCACCAACCTCGGAGTATCAATCCCAGGGCTCGTCAATCACGTTTAATGAATGAATGATCTTTATTGGCATTATACATAGATACAATGAAACTCTGTTTGGCTTCCATATAAACATATAACATATAACCATATAACAATTGCAGCATGGAAACAGGCCATCTCGGCCCTTCTAGTCCATGCCAAACGCTTACTCTCACCTAGTCCCACCTACCTGCACTCAGCACATAACCCTCCATTCCTTTCCTGTCCATATACCTATCTAATTTTACTTTAAATGACAATACCAAACCTGCCTCTACCACTTCTACTGGAAGCTCGTTCCACACAGCTACCACTCTCTGAGTAAAGAAATTTCCCCTCGTGTTATCCCCAAACTTTTGTCCCCAACTCTCAACTCATGTCCTCTTGTTTGAATCTCCCCTACTCTCAGTGGAAAAAGCCTAGCCACGTAACTCTATCTATTCCCCTCATAATTTTAAATATCGCTATCAAGTCCCCCCTCAACCTTCTACGCTCCAAAGAATAAAGGCCTAACTTGTTCAACCTTTCCCTGTAACTTAGGTGCTGAAACCCAGGTAACATTCTAGTAAATCTTCTCTGTACTCTCTCTTTTTTTTGACATCTTTCCTATAATTTGGTGACCAGAACTGTACACAATACTCCAAATTTGGTCTTACAAATGCCTTGTACAATTTTAACATTACATCCCAACTCCTATATTCAATGCTCTGATTTATAAAGGCCAGCATACCAAAAGCTTTCTTCACCACCCTATCCACATGAGAGTCCACCTTCAGGAAATTCCACTTTCCTCTCAGGCAATTAAATAAAGCGGTAGATGAAAACAAGACAGTAATAGAAAAACAGTATTAAATAGATTAGTAGCAGAAAATAAGTTGCAGCAGCACCAGAATATCACAGTAATGCACAAACTGCCATGGAACAGTTCCAGACGTCAGTCTTCTTGACAATTTCTAAAGCACTCAGAATTAACCTACAACCTAATAGATTGACTGCGCTTCTGGGAATAATTCCTCAAAATACCCATGGTATTTCTGTGTCTGTCCAAGATGTTATTGCATTTGTTACATTGATTGCTAGGAGGGCCATTTTGTTGAAGTGGAAGGACATATCTGCTCCTACTTTGTCACAATGGTTCTCTCAAGTGACGCTATGTCTTAGTTTGGAGAAAATTAGAAGTCAAACCTTTGAACCTTTATTTGATTTTGAGAAAAGATGGGTCTCATTTGCTCACTATTATCATTTGAGCTAATTGATAGATCTTCTCCACAATCTAATTGTAAATTTTTTGATATGTTTTTCTTTCTTGCTGATGGTTTGATGTTTATTTTTAGAAGCTTTATGTATGACGCATGGCTTCGGGGTTGTACCTCCAATGGGTTTTTTTCCCACTTTTTTTGCTTAGTAGGGTTTTTTTTTTATTCACAAAATTTTCAGTCTTTAAGATAATTTTTTTTTCCCTCAGGCATTGTAAGTGTTGTTACTTCGATGTACTTGTGTTATTTTTGAATAATAATAATAATGATAATAATAATAATAAAAAGATTTAAAAAGAAAAGAAAGTGCCATTAGTGCAAGTATTTGAGTCCTTGTGTGTGCATGTGTGTGCTCACAGTTTCAGTCATTGTTCTGTGGGAGTGGTGCGATGGAGGCCACAGCTCTGGGGTAGAAGCTGTTCCTCAGTCTATTTGTTCTGGCTTTTAGTGTCCTGAACCTTTGGTTGGACGGCAGTGGGTCAAACAGGGAGTGGCCGGTGTTGTAATGTGAGTATTATTAAAAGTAAGTTAATACTAATCGGGAAGCTGTTGGTAGCAAAAGGCGGGATCCAAGATTGGCGGGGTCTTTACTTCCGCTCTTTCTACTCCCGATGTGCATTGTATATAGTTCCTCCACCCATGCTGCACGAGGTACCTGGAAGCCTCTGTATTGTAAATATCATCGGCCGTCCCAGATAAAGATGCTCTTTTGGCCATCAAGTTGTCGATTGGTCTATTTGTAAAGTAGAAGTTACCACAGCCGGGGTGTGTGGTGCCTCTGGTTATGCTGATTGCTTTCCTCCTGAGTCTGCTGGAATAGATGGTGTCCAGTCCTGGGAGCTCCATCCTGACAATTCGCTGGGCCGCCTTCACCACGCGATGCAAGTCTTGTCGCTCAGCGGCTGTGCAGCTGGCATACCACACTGTGGCGCTGTTGGTCAGGATGGTTTCAGTTGTGCTGCTGTAGAAGTTAAGCGACAGCTTTTGTGGGAGTTTGGCCTGTTTCAGCTTTCAGAGGAAGAAGAGTCTTTGTTGTGCCTTTTTTACAATCAGCGAGGTGTTGATGGTCCATGTCAGCTGTTTTGACAACATAACTCCAAGGAAGTTTAGATTTTCCTCACTTTGGGCCTTGTCCCCAGGATTTACCAATCACAGGTGTGACCTTCAGACCTTGACTTCCAGTTTCGCAAGGACCCCTGATCCTGGCTTACTTTAAGACTTAAAGAAGCTGCTCTTGGTGTCCCTTTTAATCATCTGCCTCTGAACCTATTCCCTCTTGTTAGTCTATTTCCCAGGGAGGAGGAGCAAAGTGCTTTTAACCCATCAGTCTTATGGACCTCTATCAGGTCACCAGTCTCCTACATTCTAGGGAATTAAGTCCTAAATATGCAACCTCTCCTTGGAATCTCTGTCCTCAAGTTTTGGCAGCATCCTGGTAAATATTATCTGCATGCTTTCAAGAGTAATAACAACTTTCCTATAACAAGGCAACTCAATACTCCATCTACTGACCACATGCTGTTCATCTACTGACGTGGCTCTTAACTACTTCTCCAGTCTACTTTGGACAATGCTGTAAGTATACCATTACAATTGTTCTTTTTTTATGTTGAGGTCAGTGGTTTTCACCCTGTGTTGTTCCTCATCAAATTTCATCTGGAATTTGATCTTATTGTGGTCATCACCTCCCAGGGGATCTTTAACCACAAGATCTTTTATTAATCTTTCCTGATGCGACAGGTTTGAATGTCAGCTTGCACCTGCACTCTGTGTTCTAGGTAGAAATCACATGCTGAACCTTTTGGCAGCACCTGGATGGCAGCAGGAAAAACTATCAATTTGAGTTTTAAAGTGAAACTGAGAAAAAGATTTCTGGGAATAGTAACATGTAACAGGAGATGCTTATTCTGAGTATCTGGTCATGACGTTCTGTGTTCATGATAATTTGCTCTTTCCAACACAGCACAACTGTCCAACACGATGACATGAACAGTGATTTCTCTAACTTCTGGTAATTTTTCCACCTCTCTCTTTTTCCATTTACAATTCTGTCTCCTCCTTTACCCCTTCTCTTCACCTCACCTGCCCATCACTTCATTCTGGAGCTGTTATGTTTTGTAACTTCAAAATATTAAACTAATTAAAGGAAGACATAGGAGTCCAAAACTGTGAGCCTAACTTCATTAAGTAAGCTGCGCACATATCCCGTGGTGATGTGACGACGTATGCAATTCATATATTTATACATATAACACGTAATGAATTACTTAAACAACAGAAATGCTTAATTAACCAATTATAAACACAAGATTACTCAAATCTTATTGAAATATTAAATGCCCAATAGGTACCCCTCCTCCTTCCCCTTCTCCCATGGTTCACTGTCATACCCTACTAGATACCTTCTCCTTCAGCCTTTTAACTGTTCACAATTACTTCCTAGCTTCTTACTTCAACCCCCCCCCCACCAACCCACCTTTCCCCTCACCAGATCCGATCTATCAAATGCCAGTCTGTGCTCCTCCAACGTACTAATTCTGGCTTCAAGCCCTTCCATTCAAGTCCAGATGAAGGGTCTTGGCCTGAACCGCCGACTGTTAATTACATTCCAGAGATGCCTCCGGACTTGCTGAGTTAGACCATCAGACACAGGAGCAGAACTAGGCCATTCAGCCCATTGAGTTGGCTCTGCCAGTCCATTGTGACTTATTCCAGTCCCTCTCAACCCCATACACCTGCCTTCTTGCCACATCCTTTGATGCCCTGACCAATCAGGAAATGATCATACTTCACCTTAAACAGACCCACGGACTTGGCCTCCACCACAGCCTGTGGCTGAGCATTCCACAGATTCACTACCCTTTAGTTAAAATATATTCCTCCATACCTCTGTTCTAAAAAGGCGGTCCTCAATTTTAAGGCTGTGTCCCCTAGTTCTGGATTACCCCACCATCAGAAACAAACTCTCCACATCCACCTTATCTAGTCCTTTTAACATTCGGTAGGTTTCAATGAGCTCCGCACACATTCTTCTAAATTCTAGTGAGTACAGCCAAAAGCTGCTAAATGTTCCTCATATGTTAACCCCTTCATTCTCAGAATCATCTTCATGTACCTCCTCTGGCCTCTCTCCAAGGACAACACATCCTTTCTTAGATATGGGGCTCAAAACTGTTGATGATACTCCAACTAAGGCCTGACCAGTGTCTCACAAAGTTTAAGCATTTGCTTTTATATATTATTCCTCTTGAAATAAATGCTAATATTGCATTTGCCTTCTTTACCAAAGACTCAACCTGTAAATTAACCTTCTGGGAGTTTTACACAAGGACTTCTAAGTCACTCTGCGCCTTTGATGTTTGAACCTTCTCCCATTTAGGTAATAGTCTACACTATTGTTCATTTTACGAAAATGCATTATCGCACATTTCCCAACACCTATTCCATCTGCCACTTTTTTTGCCCATTCTTCCAATTTGTCTAAGTCCTGTTGCAATCACATTGCTTCCTCAGCACTCCCTACCCCGTCACCTATCCTAGTATTGTCCGCAAACTTTGCCCCAAAGCCATCAATTCCAGTATCCAACTCATTGACAAACACTGTGAAAAGCAGCGATTCCAATACTGACCCCAGAGGAACACCACTAGTCACTGGCAGCCGATCAGAAAAGGCCCCCTTTACTTGCTGCCTCCAGCCTGTCAGCCATTCCTCTATCAATGCCAGTATCTTTCCTGTAATGCCATAGGATTTTCTCCAGGAGTCCATTGGAGCTCCTCCAGCAGTCTGTGTATGATGCTCCAGATTGCCAGTATCTGTAGAAATTTTTGTGTTTACTGTTCTTTGTGTTTTTTTTCTATTTTAAAGTTGGGAGCTGAACATCACTGGCAAAGGCAGGGTTTATTATTTATCCATTATCACACTTCAAAAGGAGGTGGTTTCTTGAACCGCTGCAGTTCTTCTGGTGAACCTACTCAGAGAAAGCGATTTGGGATTCACATTGAATACAGTTCTGCATCTTAACGGTCAAAACCAAAATAACTTGCACTCATAGAGCATTTCTTTCAATTCCTTGGGACATCTAAGTCCAAAATAAAATAATTATTTATAGACTGCAGTCATATACTGCTTCTTGAAGAAAAATATTGCAGTTAAAGAGTTAAAAAGTACAACGGAGTTTGAATAAGTTAGGGCTTTTTCTCTTTGGGACAAAGGAGGATGAGAGGAGACCTGCTAGAAGTATACAAGATAGGAGGCATTGATAGAGTGGACAGCCAGAGGCTCTTCTCAGGGCAGGAATGGCCAAAAGGATGAGGCATAATTAAAGTGAGTGCAGGAAAGTACAAGGGGATTACTAGAGGGTAGGTGTTTTGCACAGAGAGTTGTGGATGCCCTGCCAATGTCATGGTCCGGTCTGTGAAATCGGCATTCTGGTTCACGGTCCGGTCCATGCTCCTTATTCCAGGTTTTCTGGGTTTCCCTAGTTTCTGTTGAGGAAGCTGATTCTTGTTTGGGCTGACTTCATAAATAGCCTCTGGCTGCTGGATTGTTCCTGTCCAAACGCCTTGTCTGTATCCCTTCTCTTCACCTTCCTGCCTTGAGCCTTGCCTTGCCTCGCCTCTGCCTGGAGCCTTGCCCTGTTTGGAACTGTCTGTCCGTGTCCACGCCTTTGTGAGGTAGCGTTGGCCATTTTGCTGCTACCTAGCGTTGGGAACTGCCTCTCCATGTCCACGCCTTCGCTAGGTAGGTCTGGCCGTTTTGCTATTACCCAGCGTTGGAAACTATCTTGTCGTGTTTGGTGTTCTGTGTAATGAGTCCCGGCCCTACGTCCTGTACCCAAGGAGGGGTTCCGGCTCGGTGTTCCATGTCCCTGTCTCTCCGTAGGCTCTGTGTCCTTGTCCATGTGCCTCGCCCAGCACAGGAGTATCTTGCCCAGCCCGGTGTTAGGATTCCCTCGTCCTGTGCTGATGTTCCCTTGTCTCGTCCTGTGCCTCTCCTCATCCTGCAGCCTTGTCTTGTCCTCACCTAGTTCCGGGGTCCGAGCCCGAGTCAAGACCCAGCTTCTGGGTCCTTGTCCAGTCTCTGGCTCAGAGTCCAAGCCCAGGCTCCTAGTTCCCAGTTCCATGTCCTGGTTCCGCTGTCCTAGTCAACTCCTAGCCCAGGCCTGGAATCCTTGTCTTGTCCAGGGCCTGTGTCATGTCCAGTGTCCTTTCTTCCCCACTTTCCTTACTTCCTTCTCACGCCTAGTCCTGTTCCTGGTAGTTCAGTGTCTGTGTCTTGCTTTTGGGTCTGCTCCCAATGCCCCCCCACCCCCATTATGACTGCCAAGGTTGGTGGTAAAGGCAAATACCTTTGGGAGATTCGAGAGACACTGAATTAGGCACATTGATGATAGATAAATGGAGGGCCATGCAGGAGGGAAGGGCTGGATTGATCTGAGGTCGGCACAACCTCGTGGGTAGAAGGGCCAGTACAGTGCTGTACTGTTCTGTGTTTTATGTTCTAAAATAGGACAATCATGTCCTGTGGTTCAGTTGAGTCTGTGCCCTTGCTCAATGCCACAGTTGAAACTAATATGCGAACTACTTCTGCAGGCTGATGGAAAATTTTATTCCCAGAGGTAACATCCATCAATGTGGCATCACTTTAGTACTGCCTTGCAGTGCCATTTTCAACATTCTCAGAATTTGTTTACCCTGGCATCTCTCAACGATCTTCCTATCAGGCCAACTTCAGTGAGGTGTTATAGATTAACCTAATTGCCAAGGGTTTGAAGTCATCTACACTTTAGATAATAAAATAGCCACTGAGTGTACATTCTTGCTGTTCTGCTGCTGTTGCCCATTCTCTTCAAGGTTTGATATGTTGTTCATTCAGAGATGCTCTTCTGGACACCCTGCTGTAATGTGTGGTTATTTGAGTTAGGGGTACCTTCCTGTCAGTTTGAAGCAGTTTGGCCATTCTCCCTGGATGTCTCTCATTAACAAGGCTTTTTTGCCCACAGAACAGCCACTCACTGGATTTTTTTTTTGTTTTTGTTTTTCCATATCATTCATGCTGTGCGTGAAAATCCTAAGGACATCAGCAGTTTCTGAGATACTCAAACCACCCCATCTGGCAGCATTATTCCACAGACAATATCACTCTGATCACATTTCTTCTCCATTTTGATGTTTGATCTGAATGCACATATTCTTCTTTTGAGTTATAATGGTGGTTGGCAGTCCAATTTAAAAATGCATTACCTCCACCAACTGGAGTGGATTGTGGTGTAGAGACTAGGAAATAAAACCGCTATTTTCAAATGAAAGCTACTGTAAATTATACCAAAAAGCCCTTTAGATTGTAAGTAAAGACAGTACTGTGAATTAAATTTGTCACTCCCATTACTGAATGTTTTGAAATAAAAATTATCAACCCCCAAAGATTGTAATGAAGCCTGCATTAAACCTACATGACTCAGAATGATGTTTTCCAACAAGATACAAGGAATAATTAGGCATAGTATGCCCAATTCTTAGTCGAGTCAATGTAATTCTCCCTTCTCCCACCAATCCAACAGTTTTATGTATTCTGTAAAGGTGTCTCCCCCTGTGCCTATTATCCCACAAGTCCCGTAATTCTTAACCCAACCAACCCCTAGCTTCTGGGAAGGTGTATATTCATTGTTGAACACTTAACAGCTTTTTTAGATAAACGATCAACCTGCTCATTGATCTTAACATCTCCATGTGCAGGGACCCATGAGAAACAGACACATAAACCAATACTTTAAAAATGAAATGAAGTTTGACGAGTTTCACCCTAAATCTGACCTACTGCTGGAATGACCTGTTTTAAGACTCAAATCCGAAAAGGACTCTGAACAAACTACAACTTTGCAAGGACAAATTTCCTTCATTCACTGTCAGCCCAAAATGATGGCAATTGTGCTGTACCCACTGAAATGTTTCATTTTTACCTGTAATTCAGGCGCAAAAACAACCTCATCAATATTCCCAGTTAAATTATCTTCTGATCCATCTGTAAAAATGGTTAATATATAATAATTTTCCTTAATATATTGATGAACCAACAGACTCGGGGATAACATAATCCTCAGACTTTATTAAATCGTATAACCTAAAATACATTAAACTCATTGGGGAAAAAATACATGGTGGGGTTCCAAGAAAACTATAGTGGGACATTTTGCATAATCTAACAAACCCATATTCCTAGCATGATAAGAACCCAGCCACCCTAAACTAAAAACACTCTTCTTGTGATGTTTCCAACAGTCCTCCAACACACCTTTAACAGAATGATCATTACTTTGCCCCTTCAAATTAATCCAGTATGTTAACATCAGCCTCTACACATGTAACGATAATTGCCCCTTTTCAACCAGTAAACCTGAAACAGGAGACAACCGTACTGCATACAACACACAGTCTTAAAACCTGTGCTTGTATCACATCCAAACAGTCTAAAGTTGAAGATGAAGCTGATCCATAAACCACACAGCCAGGATCAAGGACAGATCAAACAAAACAAATATAAATGGTCAACAAAGATTTTCATGTGGCACCCCAAGAACATCCACCTAGACGTCTGAAAATATTTGATCCTCCTCTGCATTTATCAATTATTCTACTGATATGATGCTTCCATGTCAGCTTATTACCCTTCCACATGCCTGGAAATCTTACCACTGACACTTCAAATTAAGTGTAGGTCTATTAATCCTCTTTGTAAAATGCATAACGTGTTTTAGCTGCTGAAGGTTTAAATCCCCATCTATTTGCACACTGTTTGACCTTATTAATTGCTAATTGCATCCTATATACAGTAAAATTGAAATTTCTACCTCTAATCCATAAAGCTCCATCATCCGTATATTACTATTTACCCATCTCAGAAAAAACATCATTAATCATAATATTAAATAACAAAGGGCTACAAATACTACATTGTGGGGTCCAATTTGCTATCTCATAGAAACCCGAATGTACCTTGCCCACCCTTAACTTCACAGACTATCCAAACAATAAACTCAAAATTATATAAGCTACCCCTCACACAATTCCATAATTTAATCAGGTCCTTCTTTCCATAACATACCATGCCTTTTCAATATCAAAAAATACTGCTATTGCAACTTCTTTATTTACTGATGCACACAAAATGCTGAAGGAACTCAGCAGGCCAGGCAGGATCTATGCAAAAACTTACAGTTGACGCTTTGGGCCAGTCCTGCCGAAGAGTCTTGGCGCGAAATGTCGACTGTACTTTCTTCCATGGATGCTGCCAGGCCTGTGGAGCTCCCCCATCCCCCAGCATTTTGTGTGTGTTGTTTTGATTTCCAGCATCTGCAGATTTTCTCTTATTTTTTTCCCTTTATTTCCCTGTGCTTTCCCAATACCTTGCAAACAAAACTGAAACCAATGTCATTCTATCCTTCCGAAATCCACTCTGACAAAATGCCACGTTACCTCTCTTTGCCAAAATATAATTCAAGCAAGTTTACATAAATGAGATATTAATGGCATTGGCTTATAACTAGAAGGATCTGACAAGGGTTTCCCAGTGTAACCATCTCACTAGTGCTTGTACACCAACTTGGCTCGTTAGCCAACTTTGCTAACAGCCACATGACTCAGCGAAGAGAAGGCCGCCTTTCACAAACAATATCCATCTGGGGTTGGAATGATTTGGGGTTTAACCAAACAGTAATGTGATGCTGTGATTAATCAACAGAATCAACAAGCTCATTCGTAAGGCCAGTGATGTTGTGGGGGTGGAACTGGACTCTCTGACGGTGGTGTCTGAAAAGAGGATGCTGTCCAAGTTGCATGCCATCTTGGACAATGACTCCCATCCACTCCATAATGTACAGGTCAGGCACAGGAGTACATTCAGCCAGAGACTCATTCCACCGAGATGCAACACTGAGCATCATAGGAAGTCATTCCTGCCTGTGGCCATCAAACTTTACAACTCCTCCCTCACAGTGAAAGACACCCTGAGCCAATAGGCTGGTCCTGGACTTATTTCCACTTGATTAACTTATTATTATTTAATTATTTATGGTTTTATATCGCTATATTTCTTCACAATTCTTGGTTGGTGCAGCTGTAACGAAACCCAATTTCCCTCAGGATCAATAAAGTATGTCTGTCTGTCTGTTAAATTAACCTCAAGTTGTGTGAATGTTGTGTAACCACTGCCCATACACAGTTATCAGTAGCCCGGAAATGGCAGATCGTACACCAGCATAAAATTATAAATGAAGTACGTTTACCAAATTTTCAACTTTAACAAACAATTACAGGAAAATAAAATAAAATAAAAGGGCCCATTACAGTTAAACCAGTCCAATGTACACACAAATGTTGGAGCCTGTTCAAATGGGGGTGTCTCTCTATACTCGTGTACTGAACCCACGGTGTGCATGAAGGCACGTGCCACATTCCGACGTTCCCCTGAAGGCCATCTCAGGTTCTCACTCAGGAGTATTCACCCTTCCTCCTTGGAGCCATTCATCTGCACAAATCATGTCTTACAACAAGGACTTTCCTTCCAACAGTGGTATCTTCCCTTGTGCCCCACTCTGCAGCTTTCGCCAATAGACACCAAACCAGACTACTGTTGTTCAGAAAACTCCTCCCCACAACTCTTTAGAACCTTCTCACATCCCGCCATCCTGATTGCTTGACACACATTCCCAAGTTGGACAACATGACTCCTTATCTTTAGCTGAAAGCAAAACACTCTTTCCTGCAGGACACAGAAAACTGCTAAGGTAAACTACCTCACAGCATAGCAGTAAAACTTTTAACCAGGGCATTACACTAGGTTTTAGAATAGGCACTGCTACTACATGATGAAAGAAGATGGCTTAACCTCCAAATATGATTCCAAAATTTTAATATTTTGTCAAGAATTGTCAGTCATATGCCTATACATACATAATATCTCAATCTCTCCGGAGATGACTGATCTATATTAAAAATAGTTTTCTTAAATTCACACGAAGAAAACTCTTGATGGAATATTATTATCCCTATGTTCCCCCCCCCTTTTCTTAATCCTTACCCAAATATCTCCAAGTTTAATATCCCTTCCAATACTATTAAATGACTGTCAGTAAACCTTTCTGGCAATTTTCACTACTTTCCTCATCACAAACTGTGATCTTTTATACTTAATATGGTCACGGAGAGTGATACTTCTTAACTTTCCTAAATGTATTATTTCTCTCCCTAATTGCCTCTGCACACTCCTCAGTCCAGCATGGTACAGACTTTCTCCTATTAATGCCCTTTTTAATAGAAATCACTTCCAAATCAGTTTGATGAATAATGTGACATAGCCTTTCATTACAAAAATCCACATTGTTATGTATCCCTAGGGTTCATATTTTCTGTGGACAATCACCTTAAAATGTCGGGAGAATGAGACTGTCTTTTGGACACTGTTTGAGCTGTTACAAAGAGAGAGAGGGAGGTGTCCAACGCAGTGAGAGAGAGAGAGAGAGAGAGAGAGAGAGAGACAGAAACTGCTCGAAAGATTGATGTTATGGTTTCTCTACAAATTGTTTACCTTTCCACAAGGACACTTGCCTGCTTGTAAAACTCTTACAGAAAGAGGAGGACGGAGCAGGTTGATGGACAGCTGATGTCCAACATGTGAGGATAAAAACCAGATCCGCTGAGACACAGACAGACACACGGTTTCGGACACTGAATGAGCTTTGTTGCACCCACAGGAAGGTGGGGTTTTGGAGGATCGATTCGGGGAAATCGATCAGTGGCTCTAACAGTGTGAAAAGGCGCAACCAATGGGGAATTATTTGTGTGTCCACCCTTGCCTGGGTGATAATTCCATCACTGAAGAACGGTCATACGTGTTATGGTCATAGTCGGTGCCTACAACAGGATTTCAGAAGACAATGGGAAGATCGACGGCATCAACTCACCTCTCTCTCTCTCCAATGTTACTCAGCTAACTACCTCGAACTGAACTGAACTCTCTTCATCATCGTAAGACGGTACCCATTCACCCCTGGGTTTGAAAGAGCCTAGTTTTGCTCCTATTTCCACACTATCCCTTTCCTTCAAGATGGCACCACCTACAACGGCTGTGTTGCGAGCTCCATTCCAAATCTGTAGTATGCTAGTAAGTTCAACTATTTTCTTAGCAATTTCAGTTCAAGTAGCTGATTGTCACATCAGATACGATAGACTGACCCTTCTGAACATTAAAGACAGAATTTACCCATTATGTGCCATCTTTGTTACATTGGGAACCTCTGCTTGCATGATTCATGGGAGTCTCACCTTTTACACCACCTCTACCTCGGAAGAAGCAGCGGAGGCGAGGGAGAAGGGCCGGGATGCTAATCATCCGCCATTCCCCAGCATGCTCCTGGCTAACGTTCAGTCCCTGGACAACAAGCTGTGCGAACTGAGAGCCAGAATCTCCTGCCAGCGGGAAACAAAGGAATGTAATGTTTTATGCTTTGTGGAGACCTGGCTGAGAGAAGAGATACCTGACAATGCCATCGAGCCCCTTGGGTTCCCCCTGTGCTAGGCAGACAGGTCAAAAAACCTCTCTGGGAAGAGTAAAGGAGGTGGGGTATGAATCAGGGTCAAAAATGCTCGGTGCGACCCCCGGAATGTGCATGCACTCAAATCCTTTTTTTCCCCAGACCTGGAATACCTGGTACTGCTGTGCAGACCCTACTGGCTGCCTAGGGAGTTCACGGCTGTTATTATCACAGCGGTGTACATTCTGCCGCAGGGTGATACTGACCTGGCTCTCAAGGAACTGAACGAGACCATCAACACGCTGGAGACTGCACACCCAGAGGCTGCCTTCGTCATCACCAGTGACTTTAATCGAGCGTTACTGACGAAAGTCTCTCCGAAGTTTTGTCAGAGCATTTGTGTAGACAACACACTTGACCGCTGCTACACTCCCTTCCGCAATGCTTCCAAAGCTCTCCTTCGCCCAGGTTTTGGAAAATCAGATCACGCTTCAATCCTGCTTTTGCTGAGGTACAGGCAGAAACTGAAACAAGAGGGGCCGTAGTTAAAACAGTCCACTGTTGGTCCGACCAATCGGTCTCAAATGCTGCAGGACTGATTCAAAGACATTAAGTGAAATGTCTTCCATGATGAGGATGTCTCCGAGTTCACAGATGGAATCATATGTTTCATCCGGAAGTGCATCGATGATGTTGTCCATTAGAAGTCGGTCAGGGTCTACCATCACAGACTTCAAAGCAAAACGTTGCGGTGCCGCCAACACCACAGCCTCGCTCCCAGATGAACTCAATCACCTTTACACTCGGTTCAATGTCGCTAACTCTGAGCCTCCGAGGAAAGCCACCGTTACAACCTTCAACCTGGTCATCTCTGAGGCTGAGCTACGCAGATGTTTCCAACGAGTGGACAGTCGTAAGGCTGAGGGATCAGACGGCATCACAGGGCAAGTACTCAGGATATGCACAACTACAGACACTTTTAATCTCTCCCTCTCCTAGAGCTGAGTGCCCTCCTGCTTCAAATCATCCATCATTGTCCCTGTACCAAAAAAAGACGAAGGTAACAAGCCTGAATGACTGGCGTCCTGTCGCACTCACCTCAATAATAAGCAAATGCTTTGAGAGGCTGGTCAAGGACTACATCTGCAGCTTGCTACCTCCCAAACTGGACCCCCTACAATGTGCCTACTGACACAGCTGATCAACAGATGACGTAATAGCCACTGCTCTACATACAGTCCTTACACATCTGGAGAAGCAGGATGCTGTTCTTGGACCACAGTTCCGCATTCAACACCATAATTCCCTCCAGGCTCGACAGAAAGCTCAGAGACCTCGGCCTTGACCCTGCCTTGTGCAGCTGGATCCTGG
This sequence comes from Hemitrygon akajei, assembly GCF_048418815.1. NCBI lineage: Eukaryota > Metazoa > Chordata > Chondrichthyes > Myliobatiformes > Dasyatidae > Hemitrygon > Hemitrygon akajei. Next base: position 189,353,314 of record NC_133126.1, on the reverse strand, counting down.
ACCTCCTGTCAGATCGCCGGTGAGTAGTAAGAGTGGACTCCCTCACTTCCACCCCTCCAACTCTCAACACAGAAACCTTTCAGGGCTGTGTATTAAGTCCCCTCCTTTGCTCCCTGTATACCCATGACTGTGTTGCCACCCACAGCTCTAATCTGCTAATTAAATTTGCCGACAGCACTACATTGATGGCCTGATCTCAAACAATAATGAAGTGGTCTACAGGGAAGAAGCCAACTTTCTGACACAGTGGTGTCAAGAAAACAACCTCTTCCTCGATGTCGCAAAAACAAAGGAGGTGGTTGTGGATAACAGGAGGAATGGAGACGGGGCTGAGAGGGTAAACGGTTTTAAGTTCCTCAGCATCCACATCACCGAGGATATCATGTGGTCTGTACACACCAGCTGTGTGGTGAAAAAGGCACAACAGCACCTCTTTCACCTCAGATGGTTGATGAAGTTTGGTATGGGCCCCTAGATTTTAAGAAATTTCTATAGGAGTTCAACTGAGAGCATCCTGACTGGCTGCATCACTGCCTGGTATGGGAACTGTGCCTCCCTTAATCGCAGGATTTTGCAGATAGTGGTGCGGACAGCCCAGCACATCTGTAGTTGTGAACTTCCCATGATTCAGGACATTTACAAGGACAGGTGTGAAAAAAGGGCCCGAAGGATCATTGGGGACCCAAGCCACCCCAACCACAATCTATTCCAGCTACTACTATCCGGGAAACAGTACCACAGTATAAAAGCCAGGGCCAACAGGCTCCGGGACAGCTTCTTCCACCAGGCCATCAGACTGATTAACTCACACTGATTTGAGTGTATTTCTATGTAACATTTACTGTTCTATTTATTATAAATTATAATAAATTACTATGATTGTACTTTGCACATTTGGACAGAGACGTAACATAAAGATTTTTACTCCTCATGTATGTGAAGGATGTAAGAAATAAAGTCAGTTCAATTCCTTATAAAACTGGCAACACCACTCCCTCTACCAACTAACCTATCACACCAAATAACAATGTAATCATGCAAAGAAAAACTTAAATGTAGTAACATCAATAAAAACTCAAAATGCTGTCAGAACTCAGCAGGCCAGACAGCATCTGAGTTCTGCCAGCATTTTGTGTTTTTATTTATTTCCAGCATCTGCAGATTCACTAATGTAATAACATCCATCTTTCCTGAATACATAGCATCAGGAGGATTTGAATCAAATCATTGTTACAGCCAACATTATTGATACTATCTTTCTTTATAGTTCTAGATTTATTTAATCATTTTCTCTTCTTTCAATACAAACTAGTGTATTAAAGTTCAAAGTAAATATATTTTCAAAGTATGTACATGTCACCATTTCTTAACCTGAAATTCAGTTTCTTGCGGACATTCATGGTAGAACAAAAAAGTACAAAAGAATCAAAGAAGAACTACAAAGACTGACAAACAACCCCTGTGCAGATACAAAAACAAATGAATAATGATGATAAATAAATATGTAAATAAATAATACTGAGAATATGAGTTGTACATTCTTTGAGACTGAGTCTCGAAGTTGTGTTTGGTGATCAGTTCAATGACTGGGTGAGTGAAGTTATCCACGTTGGTTTTGGAGCCTGATGTTTGAAGTGTAGTAATTCCTATGGAACCTACTGCTGTGCAATCCAAGGCTCCTATACCTCTTTCCTGATGGTAGCAGTGAGAAGAGAGCATAATCTGGATGGCAGGCGGTCTTTCATGATGGAGGCTGCTTTAGGATTCATATTAATATTATGATACTAGTTCAGTAATTTAACCTCTATGCTGTCCTACCTGGGGTGGTATAGTGGAGATAGGTTTCTACAAAAGGAAGTGTAAAGTGTTCCTTCCCTTTGTTAGCTTGCAAGTCATGCTGGGACAAAGTGTAACACATGTTTATGCCCACCCCAGTCAGCGTCATTTGAAGACATGCGAGCAGGTAGTGGATAGTTGTATGAGCAGCTGATGCATATCACAAGTCCTGGTTATGCAGCCACTGATCCCTGTTTGACAGTCTCTGAAGAATATTGATAACAGTTGGGGTCACCTGTCTGGTAAATACACTGCTCTGAAGAAAGCAATGGCAAACCACTTCTATAGAAAAATTTGCGAACAACAATCATGGTAATGAGACCATGATCTCCCATGGCACATAACGATGATGATGAGTTCAGCAATTTAACTTCTATGCTAGCATACCATTTGTTACAAAGCATTAACTAGAAAATACAATCCTATGTTAGATTGAAATCACACCTTGTACAGGTTTTTTTCAATTATCAATGGCTTATAATTCACTGTTTATAGCCAAAATCGTTTTGAGATTTTGATTTTAAATTGATTTTAATGCACAGATTTTCAGATTACTAATCCTTACTTTAATGCTTGGAAATAATAACTGCTGTGATGCAGTAAAAAATGGGACTTGAATGCATACTCTTCCATCCAATGGTTAAGAGTATTACCATGGCACAAAACAGAATTAGTAGACCACACAATCATCAGGCTTCAAAATTTGATGTGGTTCCAAGTAGAAGCACAGTTTGCAAGTCTTATCCAATGCACAATTCCCATCTCATTCTATTTTAATCACAGTTCCGCTGAGAATTATACCAATTATAGAAATAATAACAGACTACAAATTGTGTTTATGCTTTGCCTCTATTTATTTTGGCAGTTTGTAGACACTCAAGGATCCAATCACCAGCTGAAATTTCCATTGGTGGTAAAGGTCCCCCCAAAGTCTCATATTCGAGTCTGACAGCAAAACATATCTTTGCAATTGATTCAAATATTTACTCCATGATTCTACACTGAGTGGCCAGTTTACTAGGTACATGGTCTTCTTTTGCTGTAGCTCACCCACTTCAAGGTTCAACGTGTTGTGCATTCAAAGATGCTCTTCTACACACCACTGCTGTAACATGGGTGCTTGAGTTACTGTTGCCTTCCTGACAGTTTGAACCTTTCTGGCCATTCTCCTCAGTGCTCTCTTATTAACAAGGTGTTTTCACCCATAGAACTGCCACTCACTAGCTGTTTTTTCTGTTTTCTGCACCATTCTCTATAAACTCTGGACTCTGCTGTGCATTAAAAACTCAAGAGATTATCAGTTTCTGAGATACCCAAACCACCTTGTCTGGCAACAATCATTCCACAGTCAAAATCACTTAGATCACATTTCTTCCCCTTTTGATGTTTGGTCTGAACAACAGCTGAACCTCTTGATCATGTCTGAATGATCTTTTAATCCATTGAATTGCTGCCACATGATTGGCTGATTAGATATTTGCATTAACCAGCTTGTCTACAAGCATAGCTAATGAAATGGCCTCCGAGTGTATGCTCCATGGCATGTATCATGTTAAGTACAGTATGGATTTAACTTATGTAACTTAATTAGACTATTATCAAGTTGTATTTTACCATCAAAATAGAGATGAAGCTGCTGAAATGTGGTTTCATTGTCACCAGAAGAGTCAAATTTTGACAGTTGAGCTCAAATTTTTATCCAACAGTTGATGAGAGGACACCAACATGAAAGACAATTCTGTTTCACTCTCATCTGTTGCCTGATTTACTGAATATTTCTAAGTATGGTTTCCATTCCTCTGTTTAATAGAACATAGAACAATACAACACAGTACAGGCCCTTTGGCCCACAATGTTGTGCCAACCCTTAAACCCTGCTTCCCATATAACCCCCCCCCCCACCTTAAATTCCTCCATATACCTGTCTAGTAGTCTGTTAAATTTCACTAGTGTATCTGCCTCCACCACTGACTCAGGCAGTGCATTCCACGAACCAACCACTCTCTGGGTAAAAAAAACTTCCTCTAATATCTCCCTTGAACATTCTACCTCTTACCTTAAAGCCATGTCCTCTTGTATTGAGCAGTGGTACCCTGGGGAAGAGGTGCTGGTTGTCCACTCTATGTATTCCTCTTAATATCTTGTATACCTCTATCATGTCTCCTCTCATCCTTCCTCTCTCCAGAGAGTAAAGCCCTAGCTCCCTTAATCATAATGCATACTCTCTAAACCAGCATCCTGGTAAATCTCCTCTGTACCCTTTCCAATGCTTCCACATCCTTCCCATAGTGAGGCAACCAGAACTGGACACAGTAATCCAAGTGTGGCCTAACCAGAGTTTTATAGAGCTACATCATTACCCCACGACTCTTAAACTCTATCCCTCATGCACAAACAAGCTGGAGGAACTCAGCAGGTTGGGCAGCATCCATTGAAACGAGCAGTCAACGGATGCTGCCCAACCTGCTGAGTTCCTCCAGCTTGTTTGTACGTGTTGTTTTGACCACAGCATCTGTAGTGTACTTTGTGTAAACTCTATCCCTCGACTTATGAAAGCTAACACCCCATAAGCTTTCTTAACTACCCTATCTACCTGTGAGGCAACTTTCAGGGATCTGTGGACATGTACCCCAGATCCCTCTGCTCCTCCACACTCCCAAGTATCCTGCCATTTACTTTGTACTCTGCCTTGGAGTTTGTCCTTCCAAAGTGTACCACCTCACACTTCTCTGGGTTGAACAATCACAATTACTCATTGGATATTTTATCAGAGTTCAAGCACTTCTCTCAAAAAACTCTATTTAGGGGTATATTCATGTTCTAGATTTGTATCCAATTTGCTTGACTGATAAAATTATATTATATTTAAGAAAAAAAGTACTTTACAAAGAACCGATCAAACAATTGAAGTCTCCGTGTACAGATATAGAATTATAGAGTACTTATTGCAAGTCAGGTCATTATATGGTGCACACATGACTCAGTGAGTCAGGCAGAGTCTGTGGAAGGAAACAGTGATAGATGTTCAAAGAGGTGTCTATTTAGAGGAAGCATCAGCTGTCCACTTCTCTTCACAGGTGCTCTCTGACCTACTGAGTTCCTGCAATATTTCATTGTTCTTTCAGACTATTCTCTCTCAGGTGTCCATCAGTTCAAAAGTTGAAAGTAAATTCACAGTAATACAAAGAAATACAATAGAATCAATGAAAGATTGCATCCAATAAGATGGATCCGTCAAGTGCAAAAGACAACAAACAGTGCAAATACAAAAAGACAATAATAATAATAATAAATAAGCAATAATAAATGTTGAGAACCTAAGGTGAAGAATCCTTGAAAGAGAATCCAAAGGGTATTGGAGCAATGCAGTGATGGAGTAAGTAAGGTTCAGTGATGTTGTCCCCTCTGGCTCAAGAGCCTGATGGTTGAGGGAAAATAACTGTTTCTGAACCTGACGACGTGAGTCCTGAGGCTCAGGTACCTCTTCCCTGATGATAGCAGCAAGAAGAGAGCATGGTCTGAATGGTAGATGTCCTTGATGATAGAGGCTGTTCTCCTGCACAGTACTCCATGTAGATGTTCTCAGTGGTGGAGAGGGCTTTATCCATTATGGTCTAGGCTGTATACAATACTGCTTGTGGGCTTTTCCAATTAAGGGCATTGGAGTTTCCACACCAGGACATAATGCAACCAATCAATATATTCTTCACCACACATCTATAAAAGTTTGTCAAAACTTTAGATGACATGCTGAATCTTCTCAAACTTCGAAGAAAGTAAAGGCACTGCCATGTTTTCTTTGTAATGGCACTTACTATCTCAAGCCAGGTCCTCTGAAATGATAACACTGAGGAACTTATATTTGCTGACCCTCTCTACCTCTGATCACCCGGTAAAGACTGCCTCATGGACCTCTGGATTCCATAAGTCCATAAGACATAGGAGCAGAATTAGGCTATTTAGCTCATTGAGTCCGCTCCGCCATTTCATCGTGGCTGATCCCGGATTCCATTCAATCTTATACACCTTCTCTTGCATCGTATCCCTTGATGCCCTGACCAAAGGGGAATATATCAACTTCGGCTTTGAATACACCCCCTCCCTGCTGTTATAAGAATATTGAATAATTCCCTAACCTCACAATCCTGCTCCTTATCGTTTACCTGCACTGTACTTTCTCTGTATCTCTAACACTCTATTTTGCATTCTATTGTGGTTTTACTTGGTCTCACTCAATGCATGGTGTAATGATTTGATCTGTATGAATGATATGCAAGACAAGCTTTTTACTGTACCTAGAAACCAATTCCAATTTTTTTTTGTAATTTTTTTATTGTTCATCATCAAACATTTCCATGAGATGAATTTCAGACATTGTACATATATATCATATAATCATATATGTCACAAATCTCCACACAGTATTTATCTGAGGTATACACTTATAGAAAAGAGTGGAAAGAAAAAACAAGCAAAAGGAAAGAACTATGTACAAGTAGGAAATGATCTTCTTCACAACACATTCATTGATTTGTGAGAATAAAATCAGGCCAATGAGGCATTATGTGGTTAAACCATTTTTCCCAGAATGAATCAAATTGTTCCGGCTTATGATTAACAGATGCTGTTATCTTCTCCATTTGGTAAATGTCCATTGTAATTTCCATCCATGTAGTTAAAGTTGGGCTCTCCTGTGATAACCATTTCCTAGTAAGAGTCTTTTTACCAGCCACCAACAGTATATTCATTAAATATTTATCTCTTTTCAACCATTCTTGAGGTATATATCCAAAATATATGGTCTTACTCTCTAAGGGTATTTCACATTTAAAGATGTCTTGTAGGGCATTGTGTATCCCCCTCCAATAGTCTTTGATAACAGGGCGGTCCCAAAAAATATGATAATGATTTGCATTTTGATTTCCACAATTTCTCCAGCAAACAGGGAGGTTACTATCATAGTGGGATTTCTGAGAGGCTGTAATAAAATATCCTATCAAGTTTTTCCATCCAAACTCCCTCCATTTCTGTGAACTGGTACAGTTCCATTGATACCACCATATTATTGTCCATTCTTCCTTAGATATAATTATCCCTCCTTCCATTTCTATTCCAAAATTTGGAAACCTGTGTTCTTGGTCCTTAAACCTTCTGGTAATGGGAATAACTACCTTCCATTTACCCTGTTGGAATCCATATGACTTCATCCATCTCCTTCAAGTTTCCTCTTAAGGAGAATCATTCTAGCTTCTCCAGTCTAAACTCACATCTGAAATCTTATATTGCCATATTTACCATATTCTTTACAACATCGAAGAAAACTATTTGACCCATTAAACTCATGCTGGTCTACAGGGCAAACCTCTTCTGCAGTAATTTTCCTTGTGCCCTAATAGAACATTGGAAAGTACAGCACAGGAATGGGCCCATTGGCCCACGATGCCTGTCCTGAACAGGATGCCAAATTAAACAAATCCGATCTACTGTATCCATATATGATCCCTATCCCACCATTCCCCACCTGTTGAAACAGCTGCCCTCCTTTCCCACCTCTGCTTTTGATTTGCTTTTTAACTGGTTCGGCGCAACATTGCGGGCCGAATGGCCTGTTCCTGTTTCAAAAAACACCATGGAACGAGCTGAAGAAAGTAGCAAACACCAAATGGGTGAAGAAAGAACAAACTGCACAAATGGCAAAAAGCAAGTTAACAACACACAGAATATCAAACATAAAATCTTGGAGTCCAATAGTAATCTGTTCAGTTTATTCAGTGCTGTGCTGCTAGCTCACTGCAGGCTACACGCAGGCCCATTCTTTGTTGAAGCAACCAAGTCAGTACTGATCGCCCTGAACAAACCATTCAAAATCAGCATAAAGAAAGAGTAACCAGATTCCAGAAATACATGCACCATGAACCTCAAAGTCTCCAAAATGTGTCCGCTGCCTCCCATGAACACCAGCGTGACTGGTTCCTGGTTCACCTTCTGTGTACATCAGCCACTCAGCAGTAACAGCGAATGGAAGCAGAGGTTCTATTCAATCAGATTTAGAATCATGGGTCTCACAGCAATGGAACAGAGGCCCTTCAGTCCATCAAATCTGTGCCAACCATCAATCGCCCATTTCAAAGTACACTTATTATCAAAGTATATGTACCATACATAACCTTAAGATTCATCCCCTTACATGTAAAGCAAAGAAGCCCAATAGAAACAATTTTAAAAATAGAACTATGTGCAGAAAAGAAAACAAATTGTGCCACCCACAAAAGAAAGCAAACAACTGCAGCTGACCTAGGAGCACTTTAATTGCAGGCCCCACAGTCTCAGCTCAGCGCAGAGACAAGTAAACCTTTAGGGAGCAGTGAGCTGAATTGGCCCATGCCTTGCCTCCAGCCCCAACAGCCTGACCTTTTCCATTTGGCCTGGTGCTTAAATCATCCAGATCTCAGATCATTCTGTGCTCTTGGACCCGAGCCCCAAACCCCAAACCTATAAAAATATGCTCTCAGGCCAAGCCTAGGCCCCGCCACTTCAATTATACTAATGTGATATTAATTCCACTTTAAAAATCCTTCTCAGAATTCATTCACTTCCCTAAAGAGTCTATCATTCATATACATGCGAGGGGCAATTTACAGTGGCTGATTAACCACAAACCTTCACAGCTTCAAGATTTGGGAGGAAATCAAAGGACCTGTGCAGAAACCCATATGGCTAGAGGGAGTGTCGCATCAACACAATCTCACATCAGCACCAGAGGTCAGGATTGAACCCAGGTCTCTGCAGTTCTGAATTAGAAGTTCAGCTAACAGGGCCATTCACAGAATCCTTCATCCATGGATCCATCCATGTTTTAAGCAACTCCCCCATTTCTCTTGGAGCAGTCCCTTTACACCTCTGATTTCTGAATTTGCTCCACATTTTGAAAATAGTCTAATGCCTTTATTTCTTCCACCAGCTGCATGAGAGGAATCATTCTCTCAATCTACCCTGTAATTCATATACAGAAGCACCTACAACCCTTTAAAAAAAAATCTATAACCAGTTTAACTATGCTCCTATGCATAGTTATGTCCAGAGGTCTGTAAAACCTGAACACGTCAGTGTGACTTTTTAACCTATTTAACAATAAAGTGGAAAGAGTGATTAGCTCCACATTAATCATTCACGAGTGGAAGAGTCGCAGAGAAAATGCGCCTTTTATATTAAGAAGGACTTACCAGCTTTCAGAGCGGTGAAGTCATTGCAGAGTAAATGTGTAAAGAAACCTCTGTGTATGTTTTCAAATCAAATTTGGTCAATCTGTAAGAGACCAGCATGAAGATGTTAATTGGATACATTCAGAATCAAATCAATTATAAATTAATTTAGCATGCTGAATTCTGGGACCTATTATGATTCCAAGTATAGTTAACCCTTTCTTATGGTTTTGCTCCTCAGTGTGAGAGTATAGATACTTCTCTCATTCAGACCATTTTTGTTGTAAAGGAATTTAAAATAATAGAAGAATAGGTGACAGTACATTATACCAATCATATGTCAGGATAGAGTTGTTAAATTTTAAGCTCTAATTTCATGTAACAGGAATAGTGGTCATAAAACTACTAAATTATTGTGTAAACCAATCTATTTCATTTTGCTCTTTGGCTAAAGGAAAGATATCTTGAACATTTGATCCACATTAAATGCCCTCTGAAATCTTACATGCCACAGTTCTTGAGGAGATATTAGATTGCATAGAGGAGAGAGAGTTTAAAAGAAGTGAGCAGGGGCAACCAGCATATTTTGCGCAGCATAGTTCCCAAGGATTCCTTAAGTAAGCACTTAGCAAGGTCCAATAAAAAGAAGTTAGGTTGAAGCAGAGTGGCCATTGTGTGAGTGGGTAACCATTAGAGTGGGCTTATTGAGGCTTTGGCAAGGAGGGGCTTTTTTTTCCATTACATATTCTTTCACTTTTACTAGATATTTAGAGCAGTAGAGATGTCAGGCAGGATAGTGGAATGCTCCTCTGGGGGGATGTGGGAAGGCAGGGAGACCTACAGTGACCCTGATGACTACACCTGCAAGAAGTGCACTCAGCTGCAGCTTCTAACAGAGCTGGAACTGGATGAGCACTGGGTCATTCAAGAGGCTGAGGGGTTTAAAGACAGGGCATTCAGAGAGGTAGTTATACACAAGGTGCAGGACACTGGTATCTTGGTGACTGTCCGGAGGAGGTAAGTAAGACAGGCAGCCAATGCAAAGTACCCCTGTGGCCGTCCTCCTCAACAGCAGGTATGCCTCTTGGGGGGATGTAACCTGGAAGTGCTGGGTCTCTGGCACTGTGACTCAGAAAGGAAGAGGCAAGAAGAAGAGGTCTGTAGTGATAAGGGAATCTTTGGTTTTGAGGACCAAAAGGAAATTCTGTGGATTAGAATAAGATTCTCAAATGGTATCCTGCCTTCAGGGTGCCAGGCTCAGGGACATCTCAGATTGAGACTGCACCATTCTTGTGGGACCATGAGAGACCAGAGGTCCTATTCCACATCTGTACTAAAGACATAGGTAAGAGGAGTGACGAGGGCTTGCAAAGTGTGTTCAGGGAGTTCGGGTGCCAAGTTAAAGTACAGGACCTTCAGGGCTGTGATCTCAGGGTTACTGCCCATGCCACGTGAGGCCAGAAATAGGAAGATCACACGGTTTAACATGTGGCTAACAATTTCGTGCAGGAGAGAGGGTGTCAGATCCTTGGATCATGGGGCTCTTTTCCAGGGAAGGTAGAACCTGTACAGAAGGGATGGTTTGCAACTGAACTGGAGGGGGCTAAGATCCTAGTGCTGCATGCTTTATGCTGCATGGGCGGTTTTAAAATAAGCTTGCAGGGGGATGGGTCCCAGAAAAGATTGTGGAATGTTTGTGAAGAACGAGTTTGCTAAGCCTGCGTAAAAAGTCAGGAATCGAAAGGTTGAACATGGTAGGACTAATTTTCTGAGCTGTGTATATTTCAATGTAAGGAGCTTTGTAGAAAAGACAGATGAGCTTAGGGCATAGATCAGCAGGTGGACATGACATTGAAGCCATTAGTGAGGCTTGATTGCAGAATAGGCAGGACTGGAAGCTCAATGTTCATGGCTTCCTTTGTTTTAGGCATGATAGAGCAGGTGGGATTAAAGGGGGATAGGTGACATTACTAGTTAGGGAAAATGTCACAGACTGGGGAGCTCGTCTATGTGGCTTTATGGGTAGAACTGAGGAATAAGAAAAGTATGACCATGTTAATTATAGGTCATCCAAATGTCTTTGGGATTTAGAGGAGCAAATTTGTAGAGAGATTGCAAGATTACGATAGTAGGTGACTAATTTCCATACTGGATGGGAGGGAGTTTGTCAAATGTGTTCAGGAAAGTTACCATAATTTGTACATTGAAGTCCTAATTAGAGAGAGTGGGATACTAGATTTCCTACTGGGGAACGAGAAAGGACAGGTGAAAGAAGTTTGTGTAGGGGAACACTTTGCATCTAGTGATCATGATACCATTAGTTTTAAGGCAACTATGGAAATGGATAGGTCTCGTCCTAGAGTTAAGATTCTAAATTGTAGAAAGGCCAATTTTAATGGTACCAGAAAGGATCTGGCAGATTGTTTTACCCAAAGGTATACCTGTAAGTGGGAGGCTTTCGAAAGTGAAATTTTGAAAGTACAAGTTTGTATGCTTCTGCCAAAATAAAAGATAAGGATAACAAGTTTAGGAAACCTTGGATTTTGAGAGGTATTGAGGCCCTGGTTACAAAAAATAAGGAGATGCATTGCAGGTGTGGGCAGGTAGGAACAAATGAGGTACTTGAGGAGTATAGGAAATGCAAGAGAACACCTAAGAAGGAAAGTAGGAAGGCTAAAAGAAGGCATGAGTTTGTTCAATCAGACAAGGTGAAGGAGAATCCTAATGGCTTCTATGGACATTTTAAGAGCAAAATGATTACAAGAGACAAGATTGGTCCTCTGAAATATCAGAGTGATAATCTATGGGTGGAGATCCACCCATAGATTACCACTCTGACATTTCAGAGGACCAATCTTGTCTCTTGTAATTATTTGCATCCAGAGTTGGACACAGAGTCTATAGAAGGGAGGCAAAGCAACCTGGAGGTCATGGACCTTATAACATTACAGACAAAGAGGTGTTTGTGTCTTGAAGCAAAGGGCCTGAGAGAGTATTCCCTCAGAGCCTGTGGAGGCAAGTACAGAAATTGCAGGAGCCCTAGCAGAATATTTAGAACATCTTTAGCCATGGGTTAAAGTTAGTCAGAGGATTGGAAAACAGCTAAATTTGTTCTGTTGTTTAAGAAAGGCTCTAAGCAAAAGCTAGGAAATTATAGGTCAGTGAGCCTGACATCGGTAGTGGATAAGTTATTGAAATGCATTCTAAGGGACCTGATATATAAATATAGGAACTGATTAGGGATAGTCAACATGGCTTTATGCATGATAGATCATGCCTAGCCTGTATTATAGCGTTTTTGATGACATTATCAGGAAAGTTGATGAAGGCAAGGCATGGATATTGTCTACATGGACTTTAGCCAGGCCATTGACAAGATCCTGCTTGGGAGTTTCAGTCGCTTGGCATTCAAGATGAGGTAGCACATTGGACTAGACATTGGCTTTGCAGGAGAAGCCAGTGTGTGGTAGTTGATGGTTGCTTCTCTGACTGGTAGCCTTTGGCTAGTGGTGTACGGCAGTGATCAGTGCTGAGTTTGTTGTCGTTTGTCATCTATATCAATGACATAGATAGTAATGTGGTAAACTTTATCAGCAAGTTTGCAGATGAAACTAAAATTAGGGTGTAGTGGAGAATGAGGAAGACTACCAAACGTATAGCGGGATCCGGACCAGCTGGGAAAAGGATCTGAAAAACAGCAGATGGAATTTAATGTAGACAAGTGCGAAGCATTGTACTTTGGGAGGACCAACTAGAGTACGTCTTACATGATGTGCAGTAGAGCACCGAGCAGTGTGACACAACAGAAGCATCTGGGAATATAGATCCATAATTGTTTGAAAGTGGTGTCAAGGTAAATCAGTTTGAAAATAAAGCTTTTGGCACATTGGACTTCATAAATCAATGTATTGAGTACAGGAGTTGGGACGTTATGTTGAAATTGGATCAGACACTGTTGAGACCTTAGTTTGAGCATTGTATGCAGTTTTTGTCACCTACCTGCAGGAAAGATATAAATAACATTGAAAGAGTGCAGAGAAAATTTATATGGATGTTACTGGGACTTGATGACCTGAGTTATGGGGAAAGGTTGAATAGGTTATGGTTAAGAGTGAAAGGTGAAACATGAAGGGGAACTTCTTCACACAGAGGATGGTTAGAATGTAGAATGAGCTGGCAGTGGAAATTCTGGACACAGGTCCGATTTCAACATTTAGGAGAAATTTGGATAGGTACATGGATTGGAGGGGTATGGAGGGCTTTGTTCTGGGGGCATGTCAATGGGACTAGGAAGATTAATGGTTCAGCATGAACTTGATGGGCTAAAGGGCCTGGTTCTGTGCTGTAGAGTTCTATGACTCTATAAAACAGAACTATTGTTGTACATATTGTTGATGAGGCTGCACTTGGAGTATTATTCTTAGTTTTGTTTACACTGTTCCAGCAAAACGTCATTAAGTGGGAAAGAGTACAAAGATTTACAAGAATGTTGCCAGCATTTTACAAGCCATCCATACAGATAACTTCATCAGTGCATTAAGGTAGAACAATGCAAAGCAGTACAGAATGCAGAATAAACTGTTAAATTTATAGAGAAGGTGCAGTACAGCTAGACAATAAGGTGTAAAGTAGATTATGAGGTCGAGAATCCACCTTATCATTCAAAGGAACTTTTTAATAGTTTTATAACAAGGGCATAGAAGCTATCCATGAACTTGGTGGTACATGCTTTCAGACTTTTGTACCTTCTTCCCGACGGGAAAGCAGTAAAGAGAAAATATCCAGTGTAGGGGGAGGGTCTTTGATTATTCTGGCTGCTCTACTGAGGCACCAGGAAGTGTAGATATAGTCCAAAGAGGGGAGACTAGTCTTCATTATGTGCTGAGCTGTGCCCACAACTCTCTGGAGTTTCTTGCAATCACAGGCAGAGCAGATGCCATACATGATACATCCAGATAGGATGCTTTCTGCAGTGCTTTTTTATAAGTTGGTGAGGGTCAAAAGGGACATGCCAAATTTCTTGGCCGTGGTGTATATGTGGTTATATTTGTTTCTTGACCCAGACTGATGTGGTGGACTCCGAATTACCTGGTTCAGGAGAAATTAGGTCTGGGCAATTAATGCTGGCCTTTCTCTCAATGAGCATATCCTGGAATAAATGAATTTTAAGCAAAGTTAAATTTTGAAATTCATGAAAGAAAACTACATTAGCAGGTTAAATGTCTCAGAAAGGCAGTGTGTTGAGCACCTGAATGTCACTTGTAGTTGCTCACCCTACAATGTTCAATCGATGATTTTACAAACCCAGCCTGCTGTATTGCCTCCGGCATGTCCTCTGAATAACATAACTTGTAAACTTACTGATTACATTTAAAGCCAGCAAGCTCTCCTTTAGAAGAAATTCTGTGCATTTTGTATTTGGAGATGGAATTGTAGGAGATCAAAGTTCAAAGTAAGTTTATTATTAAAGTACATACATACCACCATATACAGTGGATTTCAGTTAACTGGGACACAGCTGGACCAGTACATTTTAGCTCAATTAGGCAGTTGCCCCAATTAGCTGGTTTCATGGAAGTAGTTAAAAATATATTAAAAAAAGATAAATTACCGTTTGACTGAATAACAAATTATGTATTTAACTAAAATACGGAACAAATTAGAACACCACCAATACTACTGGTGATTGCCTGTCATATCTGACGATCACAGGGAACCTGTACGGGAGAACTTTTAAAATGGAAAAGCTGTTGCACTGTGATAGTTCCACCCTCTCACCCTCAAATGTCTGATTCCAGTGGAACAAGCAGATGTCACAAATGGGGTCTTCCCTGACTGCAGTGGATGAATATCACTTCTTCTGTGCCTTGTTATGCCCCTCACTCTCCGCAGGGCATTTCAGAATCACTTTCCTCACCATCAGATCTCACTGATGATCTTATCCACTCATTCCACTGAAGCTGACTTCACATGCTGGGACTGGCATGTCCTTATCTTAGCAGGGTGTATGAGACCCACTGACTACCCTCACCTGATTTAGCTTGCCAGTTGAACTGGTGCAAGTAGGTGTGGCTGCTGTCACTAGCAAACAAATACTTATAGCCACTGGTGAGAGCTGAGTGTCCAGTGGGGACCAAAAGTAACGTTCAAGATTATTGCAAATAACTTCAAATTATTCATAGTTACTAACTTGTTAAAGTAGTGAAATCATTTCTGGCATTTCCAAGACTGAATGTTTGAAACTGCAGTGACAAAACAGTTTTGAATTGTCTTACTGCTTATTTCTCATCAACTATCACTGAAAAAAATCAACAGTTTTTGAATGCAAGCACTCACAACAGACACTATTTAAGAACTATTTGCTCTAAGTGCAGAGTACTGTCAAATGCCCACACAAGGACATGCAACTGACACAACTTAGAAACTGCTCAGTACCAGTCTCCTATCCCTGTTAGACAGCATAGTGTCTCAAATAAGTGAAGGGAATCCTGGCTATGTTCTCATTTAGCGTTCAGAGTTTTTCTAAGCGGCTACCCCGATTAACCAATGGCCCAATTAAACAAAATCTGCTGTAATTCATTGAGGGGCTAGGTTGGTGAGATAGATTTAAAGTAAATTTACAATTGAAGCATATCGCTGTATACTACCTTGAGATTCATTTTCTTGCAGGCATTCACAGTCAAACAAAGAAATGTAATAGAAACAATGAAAAACTACAAAGAAGAGTAACTGTGCAAATAAAAATTAAACAAATAAACAAAAAGTCATAGAGTCAGAAAAATACAGCGCAGAAGAAAGTCCTTTGGCACATCTAGCCATTTAAACTGCCTACTCCAATCAACTTGCACCAGAACCATAACCCTCCATACCCCTACCATCCATGTACCTACCCAAACATCTCTTAAACACTTTGAAATTGAGCTCACATGTATCACTTGTGCTGGCAGCTTGTTCCACACTCTCATGACCCTCTGACTGAGAAGTTTCCCCTCATGTTCCCCTTAAACATTTCATCTTTCACCCTTAACCCATGAGCTCTAGTTGTAGCCTCTCCCAACCTCAATAGAAAAAGCCTACTTGAAAAGACCCAATACCCTCATAATGTTGTATACTTCTATCAAATCTCCTCTCAATCTTCTATATTCCAAGGAATACATTCTTAACCTATTCAAGTTTTCCTTATAACTCAGGTCCTCCAGACCTGGCAACATTCTTGTAAATTTTCTCTGTACTCTTTCAACCTTATTTACATCTTTCCTGTAGGCAGGTGACCAAAACTGCATACAATTCTCCAAATTAGGCCTCATCAATGTCTTATAAAACTTTAACATTACATCCCATCTCCTGTACTCAATACAATGATTTATGAAGGCCAATATGCTAAAAGCATTTTTATGACCTATCTACATGTGACACTACTTTCAATGAATTATGCATCTGCACTCCCAGGTCCCTTTGTTTAACCATACTCCTCAACCCCTACCGTTCACTGTGTAAGACCTACTTTGGTTGGTCCTATCGAAGTGCAGCACTTGTCTGCATTAAGTTCCAGCTTCCATTTTCAGTCCATTTTTCCAGCTGAAGAGATCCCACTGCAAGTCATGATAGCCTTTGTCACTGTCTACTACACTCCCAGTCATGGTATCATGCACAAATTTGCTGATCCAGTTAACCATATCATTGATATAGATGACAAGCAACAAAGCACCTAGCACTGATCCCTGTGGCACACCACTAGACACCGGCCTCTGGTCAGAGAGGCAACCATCTAATGTTGTTGTCCAGCTTCTCCCACAAAGCCAATGTCTTAATCCAATTTACTGTCTCTTCTTGAACGCCAAGCAACTGAATCTTCTTGACCAACCTCCTGTGCGGGACCTTATCAAATGCCTTGCAATTACTCTATCTATACCCTTGTTGACAACATCGTCTTCCTTGCCTTCATCCACTTTCCTGATAAATTCTTTGAAAAACTGAATTGGTTAGATATTACCCTACTACAAAGCCATGCTGACTATCACTAATCAGTCCATGTCTATCCAAATAATTGTATACCCAGTCCCTTAAAATACCTTCGTATAACTTTCCCACAACTGATGTCAGACTCACCGGCATATAATTTCCTAGTTTATATTTAGAGTTTTTCTTAAACAGCAGAATAACATTGGCTATCCTCCAATCCTCTGGACCTCGCCTGTCACTAAGGATGTTTCAAATATCCTCAGCACCCCAGGGCATGCCCTTTTCTCATTGTTACCGTCAGGCAGGAGATACAGAAGCCTGAAGGCACACACTCAGTGATTCAGGAACAGCTTCTTCCCCTCTCCCATCCGATTCCTAAATCGACATTGAAGCTTTGGACACTACCTCACTTTTTTTAATATACAGTATTTGTTTTTGCACATTTTTAATAATCTATTCAAAATATCTAATTGATTCACTCGTTTATTTATTATTATGATTTATTTTTGTTATTATTTTTCTCTCTTTGTTAGATTATGTATTGCATTGAACTGCTGCTGCTAAGTTAACAAATTTCACGTCACATGCCAGTGATAATAAACCTGATTCTGACTTTGATTCTGATTCTGCAACTGACTTATTTTTTCTTCTGTATTATTATGTATTACATTGTACTACTGCTGCTAAGTTAACAAATTTTACAACTCGTGCAATGATAATAAACCTGATTCTAATTCTGAATATCTCTGCTAGGGCCCCGGAAATTTCTGCACTTGTCTCTTGCAGGGTCCGAGAGACCACTTCCCCTGGCCCTGGGAATTTATCTGCCCTGATTTGCCTCAGGACAGCAAACACCTCCTCTTCTATAACTTTAATAGGGTCCATGAAGTTGATGCCACTTTGCCTCACTTCTGTAGACTCTGTGTCCATGTCTTGAGCAAATACAGATGCAAAAAATTCATTTAAGATCCCCCATCTGTTTTGGCTGCACACATGGATTACTATTCTGATCTTCCAGAGGACCAATTTTGTCCCTATCAATCCTTTTGCTCTTAACATATTTGTAGAATCCCTTAGGATGTTCCTTCACCTTGCCTGCTAGGGCAAGTTCGTGTCTTCTTTTAGCCTCCCTGATTTCTTTCTTAAATGTTCTCTTGCATTTCTCGTACACCATAAGCAGCTGGTTTGATGGTATCAGAAAGATTGCAGCAGCAAGAAAAAAGCATGGCCTGGAGAGTGATGACTCTGGTGTTTGATATTGCTTTATCCTTTTCCAGTGATGGACTGGGCTGTATCCAGCTGGTTTGATGGTATCAGAAAGATTGCAGCAGCAAGAAAAAAGCATGGCCTGGAGAGTGATGACTCTGGTGTTTGATATTGCTTTATCCTTTTCCAGTGATGGACTGGGCTGTATCCAGCATTTTTTGTAGGTTTTCCATTCCTGGCCATTGATGTTTCCGTACCAGGCCATGATGCAATGAGTGAGGATACTCTTAGCCCTTTTCTTTGCTTCTTCCTCCATTCTGCACCATTGAACAGTCTTAAAAATGTAATTGCTTTACCTTTATGACGCATGCTTCATCACATAAGATGCTCCAAAATGCTCTCCAGCTAATTAGATATATTGTGACACAGTGACTGTAGAAATGTCGTCAATTCCAGACCTCGTTCCATACAAAGAGCAATGTAATAAAGATAGAATTGTGGTATTGTAACAACACCAAATGAGGCAATTTGGTTCAACAAATCCACATCAGTTTCTCTCAGCTGCTCTATCCAGTCCCAATCACTCAGTCTGAACCTGTAGCTCTGCAAATTATCTTCCTGGAACTTGTCTGAAAGCCCTTTTGAAAGCCATCATTGACTCTGACTTCACACACTTGCAGAGAGTGAGTTCCATATTATTAGCACTCTCTGTGCAATATTTCTTCCTTTGATCTCCTTTGCATTTTAAATCTTTCCTTTAACAAGATGCTAATGGAACAGATTTTCTTTATTTAGCATTTTGAAACTTGCTGTGATCTTTTCTACCTCTGTTACATCTCCTCCCAAGCAAAACAACCCCAGCTTCTTCAGAAGCTGAAGTCTCACATTACTTTAAACATTTTACATAATAATATTTTTTGATGATGTTTGCTAAGGGCTAAGTGTTGGGCCAGACACTTGGCTACATCATCTATTTTCCCCCGAAGTTGTTCCATGGCATAGAACATAGAACAGTACAGCACAGGAACAGGGCCCTTGGCCCTTAATGTAGTGCTGAACTAAATGAACTAATAATTAAATGGCTAACGGAATTAATCCCTTCTGCTTGCATAATATCCATCTCCCTCCATTCTCTGCATATTCATGTTCCTGTCTAAATTGCCCTTAGGTGTCTCCATTGTATCTGTCTCCACCACCATGCCAGGCAGCACATTCCAGGCACCCTCCAGTCTCTGTAGTATTGATTAATTTAATTATTATATTTTGATAAATTAATAAAATGTATTTATTCATAATAATAATTTATCATTATTTTTTGTATTTGAACATTTTGTCCTCTTTTGCACGTTGGTTGCTTGTCAGTCTTTATTTGTGTGCTGTTTTTTCATTGATTTTATTGTATTTCTTCTATCTTCAATGCCTGCAAGAAAGTTAATCTTAGGATAGTATATCGTGACATATATGTACTTCAATAATGAATTTTATTTTGAGCTTTGAATTCTTTGTGAAAAATCCTGCCCTATACACCTCCTTTGAACTTGTCCCATTTCATCTTAAGTATACTGTATGTCTTCTAGTATTTGCACCCTGGGAGAAAGATACTGGCTGTCTCCTCTATGCCCCTCAGAATTATATAGTCTTCTACCAGATTTCCCATTAGATTCCTCCACTCCAGAGAAAGCAACCCAAGTTTGTCCAACTTGTCTTCATAGCACAGACCCTCTAATCCAGACAGCATCCTGGTGAGCCTCATCTGCACCATTCCCAAATCCAGCTCATCCTTCCTGTAATGGGGTGACCAGAAGCGAATGTAATACACCAGATGTGGCCTGGTTTTATTAAGCTGCAACATAATTCCCTGAATCTTGGGGTTGCTCGTGAGAATTTCCGGCATCATTTGCATCCCATCAGTGTATCACTCCAGGCCAAAGACACCTCTTTTGAGAGCATACTCTTTCCTTAGTGTCAGATGACGTTTCACTAGATCATCTGTGGCTGATGGGAATTCATATGCTTGTTCCTGGATGAGGATTCAAAGAGATTTCTAACTCAACTGGCAGTTCCAAATCAGAGAAAAGCAGGAGGTTGCAGGGAGTAGCGGATACAAGCTTTCTCCATCCTGGGCTCAGCCTTCCGCGCTACTGACAGCGTCCACAGGAGGCTCTGGCTTAGGAAAGGTGGCATCTGTTAGCAAGGATCCCCACAATCAAGGTCACACCCTCTCCTTATTCCTATCATTGGTACAGAATCCTAAAGTACTACACCACTGCGTTCAGGAACATTCTTTTAATCTCCATTCCTGATGAAGAGACTTGATCCAAAACATCAATGGTGCATTTCCCCCCAGAAAATGCTGTTTAACCCAATAAGTTCTTCCAGCTTCCCTGTACGTTACTCACTGACATACAAAAACTTGAACTGTTCTGCGCCATACTAACCCTACCTCAGCACCAGAAAACTAAAGGCCACCTCTCGGAGGTGGTTGACGAAGTAGTCACCCAATGTAGAGGAGGCTGCATCGGGAGCATTGGATACAACACACGACCACCTCTTGCACTACTATGGGCTTGCTCCAAGGTTCAGATCTGAGGGTTCAATTTGGTTTGAATGTCTTTGCTTGCTTCTGCTGTTTGCATGGTTTGTTCCCCCCCCCTTCCTCTTGCACAGCGGGGGTTGGTCTTTTTAATTTTTCTTATTTGGGTTTTATCGGGTTTCTTGCTTTGTGGCTACCTGTAAGCAAACAAATCTCAAGTTTGTATAATTTATATATTATTTGATAATAAATGTACTTTGAACCAATACTGATACCTCTGCTCAGGTTTACTGAGTATTTGGTTCTACTGAAGTGGAATCCTGAACAGTAACGACTGGAGTTACACACAGGCGAGATTGAGTGCGGCAAAACAAAGCCTCTTTGATGAATATTGGTTGACTTTTCATGGAAGTACAGCATTTACACTAACAGTCAGATGGAACTCCCTGCATAGAATCATCAGATTACTAACACAGGAACCACACCACAGTGTACCATAGCAGAACCTGGAATAACATCTGCAGCAGAAGCAAAGTTCAGGGCCAAGTGAGGCCAGTATTTTGACATCATATTGAGACAGGATCCTGCTTGCCTTCACTATACAATAAATGGAGCTGGAGTTTAAAGGAAGACTGTATTTCACATTTGATAGCTAGGGGGTGAGTGTATTGGTAACCAGAATGAATCACGGAGGGCCAAACCACAGCTAGATTAGGTTTTTCCTGTGCATTGTTCAAGTTTATTGCCAAGGTAAAAAGTACAGTACACATAATCACACATAGCACATACAGTTATGATCCAGCAACTACAGTCACAAAATAATATTAGTAAAAGTTTCTGAGACACAAGGCCTGAAGATTGACAGGGTGACATAAAGTGTGAGGTGCCTGTTTATATAAGACAATATAATGTTACTGACACTACCGTTACTGTCACCTTTCACCCTTAACCCATGTCTGGTTGTAGTCCCACCCAACCTCAGTGGAAAAAGCCTGCTTGCATTTACCCTATCTATACCCCTCTTAATTCTTTATGCTTCTATCAAATCTCCTCTCAATTTTCCACATTCCAAAGAATAAAGCCCTGAATTATTCAATCTTTCCTTATAAATCAGGTCCTCCAGACCCAGCAACATCCTTATAAATTTACTCTGTACTCCTTCAACCTTACTTACATCTTTCCAGTAGTTAGGTGACCAAAACTGCACACAATACTCCAAATTAGGCCTCAACGTTACATCCCATCTTCTGTACTCAACACATTGATTTATGAAGTCCAATGTGTCAAAAGCCTTCTTACAACTCTATCTACCTTTTACGCCACTTTAAATGAATTATTGACCTGTATTCCCAAATCCTTTTGCTCTACCACACTCCTCAGTGCCCTACCGTTCACTGTGTAAGCCTTACCCCGGTTCGTCCTACCAAATTTCAACAGCTTGCAATTGTCTGCATTAAATTCCATCTGCCATTTTCAGCCCATTTTTCCAGATGATCCAGATCTCTCTGCAAACCATGATTGCCTTCCTTGCTGTTCATTATACCTCCAATCTTGATGTCATACCCAAATTTGCTGATCCAATTAACCACATTATCATCCAGACCATTGATATAGATGACAAACAGCAATGGACCCAGCACTGATCCCTGTGGCACATCACTAGTCACAGACCTCTAGTCAGAGAGGAAACCATCTACTACCATTCTCTGGCTTCGCCCACAAAGTCAATGTCAAATCCAATTTACTACCTCATCTTGGCAGCGTGACGCAGCTGGCAGCGGCCACTCCGGAACTGATTATCTGTTATTTGTGAAGTGGGGTGCCGTGCGCAATCATAATCGATTGAAAACGGACGTGGAAGCACGGAGAAACATCGAGAAATTCCAGGAAGACCTTCTTCGTTGCTGCTGCTGCTGTGAGGTCCGGGAGTCTGCTGGGAAGAACAGGCCCCCAGTCCTCGGGGTCGTGTTGCTGATGGCCATTAGCAGGGCCATCTTAATACGCTCGGCAGAGGATGGTGCTCGGAGAAGCTGTGCCAGAGGGGATGGTCATCGGCTCGGAGTTTCGACGGACTTGGAGCCCTTTCTATGGACTCAGGTCGCTTTCGGTGTGTGCTGCGTTTGTGAGGCTGGTTTTGACAGAGCTTCCATTGTGTGCTGCGTCTGCGAGGCTGAGTCAGGCGGCGCCTTGGAAGTCCATAGCGGGGGTACTCCCTTCTGCCGCCGGCGCAGGATGGCGAGTCTGTTGGGACCCTGGGGACTTGTGGAAACTGTGGTGATTTCTTTTGAACTTACAGTCCTTTAACATCTTGGACTATCTTTACTGTGCCCATAGTCTGTTTTTTAAAATCAATTATGCTATTGTTTGCACTGCTGTAACTATATATTGTAATTATGTGGTTTTGTGCAGGTCTTGTAGCTTTAGTTTTTGTTTTTGTCTGGTGGATTTGGATTTCCGGGGAACGCGCTAGATGTTAGCGCGGTATTAATACGCAGCAGCCTCTCCTGACTCTGGATTGGGGATTGCCAAACATTACGTGGATTTTCTGGTGTAGTCTGTTTTGTCATATGCTTTTGTGATATCATTCTGGGGGAACGTTGTCTCATTTTTTAACTGCATTGCATTTGTGCTTTCTAAATGACAATAAACTGAATCTGAATCTGAATCCGAAACTGAATCTTGAATGCTTGAACCTTCATGATCAATGTCCCATGTGGGACCTTATCAAAGACATTGCTAAAGTCCATGTAGACAACATCCACTGCCTTACCTTCATCAACATTCCAGGTAACTTCTTCAAAAAACTCTATAAGATTGGTTAGACATGATCTACTATGCACAAAGCCATACTGACTATACTTATCAGTTCCTGTCTATCCAAATACTTATATATCCGGTCTCTTAGAATACCTTCCAATAAATTCTCTACTAGTGATGTCAGACTCACCAGCCTACAGTATCTTGGCTTATGCTTAAACAGCAGAACAACATTAGATATTTTCCAAACTCTGGTACCTGACCTGGTGCTAAGGATGATTTAAATATCTCTGCCTGGGCCCCTGCGATTCTGCACTTGCCTCCTGTAGGGTCCAAGGGAACACCTTGTCAGGCTCTGGGGAATTTGTCCACCCTGATTTGCCTCAGGACAGCAAATACCTCGGCCTCTGTGACCTGTATAGGATCTATGAAGTTGATGCCGCTTTGCCTCACTCCTGTAGAATCTGTGTCCATCTCCTGAGTAAATACAGATGCAAAAATTCATTTAAGATTTCCCCCCTTCTGTTTTGACTCCACATGTCGATTAGCAACCTTATTTTCCAGAGGACCAATTTTGTTCCTTGCAATCATTTTGCTCTTAAAATATCCACAGAAGCTCTTAGGATTCTCCTTCACCTTACCTACTAGAGCAACTTCATGCCTTCTTTTAGCCTTTTAGTCTTCCTGCTTTATTTCTTAAACATTCTCTTGAATTTCTTGTACTCCCTAAGTACCTCAGTCACCCCTACTTGCCTATACCTCCTATGCACCTCCTTTTCCCTCTTACCCAGAGCCTTAATATCTTTTGAAAACCAAGGGTCCCTCTACCTGTTATCTTTATCTTTTATTCTGTCATGTACGTGCGAGCTTTGTACTCTCAGAATTTCAGTTTTTTATGACCACCCACTTACCAAGTATACTCTTAACCGGAAACTGCCTGTCCCAGTCCACACTTGCCAGATCATTTCCGATGCCATCAGAATGAGCTTTTTCTGATTTAGAATCTCAACCTGCAGACCAGAACTATCTTTTCACATATCTACTTTGAAACTAGTGGCATTATGATCACTAGTCCCAAAGTGTTCCCCTACATAAACTTCTGTTACCTGTCTCATTCCTTAATAGCAGATCAAATATTGAATATTCTATGTACTGATTAAGGAAACTTCACTGAACATTTTTAACAAAGTCTATCTCATCTATTCTTTTTTACAATATGGGTGCCCCACTCAATATGTTGAACATTAAAATCACCCTTTATAACCTTATATTTCTTGCAACAGTATGCGTACTCTCTACAAATTTGTTCCTCTAAATCTTTCAGACTGGTAGTTGGGCTGTAATATAGTCCCATTAATGTGATCATATTTTTCTTGTTTCTCAGTTCCACCCATAAAGCCTCACTACACGAATTCTGCAGTCTCACCTGACTGAGCACCACTGTGATATTTTCCCTGACTTGTAACACCACCACTCCTCCTTTAATCCTTTTTGCTCTGTCACATCTACGGCTGGTGGCGTAGAATCGTCAGCGCTGGACTTCGGGGCGAGAGGTCCCGAGCTTGAATCCGGCCGGCTCCCTTGCACACTCTCCTGGGTTGAGTGTTGAGCTAGCAACTGCCCAACTAGCGAGAGATGGGTTCCACCAGGTTTCAGATGCTCAAGACACGCCGTACGATGAGCAATCACCAAAAAGATCGGTGCAAAAAGCTTGTCATGACGGCGCCCCGATGATTCCACCAGGAGTTAAGGGGTCCACACACACACCCCTAAAGCAATGGAAAACTGGAATACTGAGCTGCCAGTCCTGCCGCCTAGCAACGAAATCTCACTGATGGCTATAATATCATAATTCCAGATGTTGATCCATGCCCTGAGCTCATCGGCCTTTCCTTTGCTTTAAAATATACACAACTCTGGATACTAGTCACAACATGCTCAACCTTTTGATTCCTAACGTTATCTGTGGTCTTACCAACTTCTCTCTCCAAAACCTCTCTGCTAACTGATCTAGCACTCAGGTTCCCATCCCCCTGTAGTTTAAACCCCATCGTGCAGCAATAGCAAATCCTCCCACTAGGATATTAGTTCCCTTCCAGTTCAAGTGCATTTGTGTATGTTGTAGCCAGAAGAGATTCTGTAGATGCTGGAAAAATGGATCAACATAACCAAATTTCTGGAGGAACTTACAGATCAGGCAGCATTTGTGAAGGGAAATGAAGAGTCAACATTTCAGGCTGAGACTTTCAAAACACTGACTGTGCATTTTCCTCCATAGATCAGCCTTACCCATTGAGTTGCTCCAGCATTTTTCTGCTGATTGTATGCATTGTATTTTGCTTGAAGTCAATAGAATAATCACCTAGGTTCAATGTGCAAGTAAATATAAATACGAATTCTACCACACAACTGAAATGCTTCCTCTGGAATTTGAAGACAATGAGTTTCATTATTTTAAAGAATGGTTGCAATGTGTAAATAGCTCAGAATATTGGTTGGTAGCCAAGAGTGGCATTTTATTATTTTGCTATTGTTAATAGAATAAACATCAGGTAGGATTTCAAGGAGAATCCAGTGTTCCGCATTCTGTGGCCAATTTATTAGGTACACATGTATACCTGCTCGATAATGCAAATATCTAATCATCCAATCATGTGGCAGCACCTCAATGCATACAAGCACACAGACATGGTCAAGAAGTCCCGTTATTGCTCAGTACAAAATTCAGAATGGGGAAGAAATATGATCAAAGTGACTTTGACCGTGAAATGATTGTTGGTGCCAGATGGGTGATTTGAGTATCTCAGAAATTGCTGATCTCCTCGAAATTTTACACGCAACAGTCTTCAGAGTTTACAGACAATGGTATAAAAAAACAAAGGAACAACCAGTAAGCGGCAGTTCTGTGGGTGAAAATGCCTTGTAAGTGAGAAGGGTCAAAGGAGAATGGCCAGGCTCTTTGCTGATAAGAAAGCAACAGCAATCCAAATAACCACATGCTAAAATTAGGGTGTGCAGAAGAACATCTCTGAATGCACAACACATTGAAACTTGAAGTGTATGGGCTACAGCTGCTGAAGACCGGGAACATACACTCTAGAGGTAATTTATAAAGTGGCCAAAGAGTGTATCACACACAGAACGTTTTGAAAAGTTTTAAAATAGGAGAACTTTATTTAGGGAAATACTTCTTAAAGTACTGGTATTGCTTTATTATTGTCACATGTCCCGAGATACAGTGAACAGCTTTTGTGTGCGAACCATCCAGACAAATCAAGCCACAAGTTAATACAATGAGGTTCTAAAAAGAAACCAGAATGTCAGACATCAGCATCTATACTGAATTAGGAGTTTGATATTTGTATGTCACCAAAGACTAGCAAATTTGTATAAATGCACCATGGAGAGCATTTCATCTGGTTGCATCACCATCTGGTATGGAGTGCCACTGCACAGGACTGGAAAAAGCTGCAGAGGGCTGCAAACTCGACAAGCCCCATCCTGTACTCTAGCCTAACCAGCATTGAGGACACCTTTGGAACGTGATGCCTCAAAAGGTGCCATCTATCATGAACACCCAGAACAACTACCATCAAGGAGGTGGCACAGGAGCCTGAAGGCACACACTCAACATTTCAGGAACAGCTTCTTGCCCTCCACCATCAGATGTTTGAATGGACAAAGAACCCATGAACACTACCTCACTATTTTTGCTCTCTTTTTGCATTGCTTATTTAATTTAATTTTTGGACACATGTCTTATTGTTACTGGCATTATTTTTATGTATTGCGCTGTCCTGCTTGGAATGTCATGTGAACAGCTGGTTCATATCACAGGTCCTAGTTATGAGACCAGACAATTTCTGGTAATTTCTGGGGTCACCCGTCTTGTAAAGACACTTCCGAGAAGAAGGCAGTGGCAAACCACTTCTGTAGAAAAAAATTGCCCAGAAGAATCTTAGTCGTGGAAAGACCACATTCATCTACGTTGTATGATACAGCACATAATGAACTAATGAACTGCACTGTTGCTACAAAACAACAAATTTCACTACACACTCTAGGTCAGTGATTTTAAACCTGATTCTGATTCTGATTATAGTGCTACAGTTACTGAGAAAATGCAGCACAGGTAACAGACAAGGTGCAAGAACCCTGATGAGGTAGGCTGGGAGATCAAGAGTTCATATTTTAGTTTGTATTAAGGGTCTGATAGCATTGGGATCGAAGCTGTCCCTGAGCCTTGTACTTCATTACTTCATATCTTCTGCCTGACAGGAGGTGGAGAAGACGGACTGACATTGCTGCGAGGAGTCGTTGTTTATGTTAGTTGCCTTCTTGAGGCAGCAGAAAGATGAGAGTTGGTTTTACTTGAAGGACTGGGCTGGTTCATAACTCCTCTGCTGTTTATTGCAGTCTTGGGCACCGAAGTTGTGGAAATAACACTTGGATTAGTGCTGGATTCTTGTGAACGTCTGCTTGATGTCGGGTGCAGAGTCTGAAGAGCCTTGTCTCCAGGATGCTTGATCAAAAAGTTTAGGTGAGCTGCGCGAGAGAGAACACTCTGTCTTAAAGGCAATCCAGGTTTTTGCCAACCACACTAGAATGCAGACTGCACGCAAATGCTGAGTCTGCAGCTCTAGGACTTGCACTTCATCTGAGCTCTTGAACTGTAGCCCCCTCTACTGGACGAATATGAGCAAAAGGCCAGATTCTGAAGAAAAAGCTGAGTGATATCTTGCTACCTGGTTAATAACTATCTACACCCATCATTCTAAAGCATCTCACTAACATGCGAGAAAAAACTGAAACGTTACCACAATGTTATGTGACAGTTTCCTGCTTATGAAGTACACATTATTAGGTACACCTATACACCTGCTCGTTAATGCAAGTATCTAATCAGCCAATCATGCGGCAGAAACTCAATGCGTAAAAGCATGCAGGCATGGTCAAGAGGTTCAGTTGCTGTTCAGACCAAAAATCAGAATGGGGAAGGAATGTGATTGAAGTGACTTTGATCATGGAATGATGATTGGTGCCAGGCCGGCTGGTTTGTGCATCTTAGAAGTTGTTGGCCTCTTGGGATTGTCACACAAAACAGTCTCTAGAGAGAATAGTGCAAAAAAAAACCCCCAAAAGCATCCAGTGAGCAGCAGTTCTGTGGGTGAAAATGCCATGTTAATGAGAAAAGTCAAAGGAGAATGGCCAGACTGGTTAAAGCTGACAGGAAGGTGGTAGCAATTCAAATAACAACACGTTAGAACAGTGGTGCGCAGAAGCACATTGGACCTTGAAGTGGATGGGCTATGGCAGCAGGAGACCATGAGCATACACTCAGTGGCCACTTTAGTAGGTATAGGAGGTTCTTAATGAAGTGGCCTCTGAGTGCATTTGCAGCAGCTCCACAAGTACACAGGATCAGATATCTAGCTTTCACAGTAAAAACATAAATTATACATGCCATCCCTAATAAAGTGTTCCTTGAGTTTATTACACAAGTTGTTATGTATATTCACTCATTGTGGAAAGCATATTATGATTACAGGATGCTCCTTCATCCATTTTAAGCAGGAAGAGGCCATAGGCCTGGTTCTCTTGATGACGTTGAAATCGGCACTAAGAAACCGGCACATCCACGCACTAAGTTCTCTCAGCCACTGTCTGGCGAGCATAAACAGGTTGCAGTGTGTCATGGGAGTCAAGTGTGAAGCCCTGAGGTGAACTCCAAAGCCTCAATTATTTCTATTCTCTCTCTCAGCACAAGTAAACGGCTTGCTTAATGCTATAAGTCAGAATGTTGCTCGAATTTAATTTGCCTTGGAGCATTTGGATCCCAGCTTGATAGTTTTACAGCCAAGTTTAAGTAACCTTTGGTCTGGAGCCAGCTACAAGTAAATCCACTGCCTACACAAAGTCAGTGAATGGGGTGGTGGCAAGGAACATGCATATTTTTGCCTATGACGAATGCCCACATAACAAAAGTGCACTGTTCCTATTATATGACCGAGTTATATAGAAGTTAGTCAAAGTTTTAAGATTTGGCATGACATCTAAAACTTTAACAAACTTTTATAGATGTGTGGTGGAGAGGATATTGACTGGCTGCATCACAGCCTGGCATGGAAACACCAATGCCCTTGAACAGAAAATCCTACAAAGTAGAGGACATGGCCCAGTCCATTGTGCGAAAAGCCCTCACCACCTTTGAGTACACCAATTCTTTTATCCAAATGTTAACCTATGACATGAACTGATGACCAGTGGGGGGCCACTCCTATCAGATTCCTTCTTCTTCAGTCCTTTACCTTTTCCACCTATCCCCTCCCACATTCTTACTTCACTCCATACCATCACTTGGTCTCATCTACCACTGGCCAGCTTGTGCTATTCCCCCTCCCACCCAACACCTCCCCCCCCCCCCACCTTCTTATTATAGCTTCTACTCGCTTCCTTTCCATTCCTGGAGAAGAGTCGCAACCCAAAACATTAACTGTCCATTTTCCTCCCCAGATTCTGGCAGACCTGCTGAATTCTGAATCAAAACCAGGTTTAATATCACTAGCATATGTCATGAAACTTGTTGTTTTGTAGCAGCACTACATAGCAATTTATAATCATAAAAATCTATAAATCATAATAAGAAATATACATATATATAAAAGGAAAAATAATAAGGAAAGGGAAATACAAAATGAAAGCTAAGAAAGGAAAATACGATAGTGAGCCAGAGCACATGGGTTCATTGTCCATTCAGAAACCTTCTGCATTTTGTGCATGTTACCCAATTTTTAATTCTGCATCATTATCTTATCTCGCAGTTCATCAGGCACGCATCCAATATTGCTTAACTAGCCAGAGCGTTTCCGAATTCCACCACCCTCTCACACAGGGAGTTCCAGATACTCATTAACTTCAGGGCAATAAACCATGTTAGATGCATCATCTTCACCCAGAATGTCAACTGTCCCTCCCCCTTGCGCCCCCTCCCCATGGATGCTGTCTGACCCACTGAGTTTCGCCAACATCTTGTGAAATGCTCCAGCTTCCAGCATCCACAGTTTCTTGTGTCTGAACAAAACAATCCCCCCTCTCCCCTTTCAGGACATTAATGCTTTCCCTGAATTGCTAATTGGATTTATAAGTGACTGTTTTATATTTATGATGTCTAATTGACATCGGATATAATCAGATACAGGACTTCCTCTCTCTTTATGCTGCACATTCTATTTATTTAATTTATTTTATGGCCTGTCTGGCAATGTTATGAAATCTGCTTTAAAAGGAAGATCAATCTCATCCTGCAAACCTGAATAATCATTTTAAGTGTCTTTAGACCACTCTTGGAACATTGCGTTCAGTTCTGGTCGTCTCATTAAAGGAAGGGAATGTGGTAGACTTAGAGAGTATGCTGAAGAGATTTACCAGGATACTGGCTGGATTATAACAGCATGTCTTACGAAGATAAGTTTGAGCGAGCTACAGATTTTCCCTGTGGAGTGAGGGAGGATGAGAGGTGACTTGGTGGGAAGACGCACGATGCTTAGAGGCATAGATCAAGTGGACAGCCAGAGTGTATTTCCAATGTGGAAATGGGGTAATATGACGGGGTTTTCATTTTAAGGTGTTTGCAGGAAATTGTACGGGGGTTGTCAGAGGTATGTACTTTACACAGAGAGTGCTGGGTGCATGGAACACCCTGCCAAGGATGCTAGCAGAGGCAATTACATTAGGGATATTTGAAGAACCATTTGACAGGCACATGGATGATAGAAAAAATGAGGGATTTTTAGGAGAGAAGGGTTAAGATTCATCTTAGAGTAGGTTAAAAGATCAGCATGGCATTGTGGGCTGAAGAGCCTGTACTGAGCTGTATTGTTCTGTGTTCCATGTTCCAAGTCTTATTTTTTTATAATTTGCTGAAAGAAACCATATAAACAATGTAAGAAATGCCCTACAAGTATCGGTATACATTAAAAACGATGGAGACTTAGCCTCACAATCTATCATGTTACATTCTCTGCATTTAATGTCCATCTGCACTACACTTACTTTGTAAACATAACTGTAACACTACATTCAGTAGCCATACCATTAGGCACACTTGCTCGTTAATGTAAATATATATGTAACCAATCATGTGGCAGCAACTCAATGCATAAAAACATGCAGACTTGGTCAAAAGATTCAGTGGTTGTTCAAAACAAACATCAGGATGGGGAAGAAATGTGATCTAAATGATTTTGACTGTGAAATGATTGTTGGTGCCACACAGGGTGGTTTGAGTATCTCAGAAACTGCTGATCTTCTGGGACACAGTAGTCTCTAGGGTTTAGAGAAAATGGTGTGAAAAACAGAAACATCCAGTGACTGGCAGTTCTGTGGGTTCTTGTTAATAAGAGGGATCAGAGGTGATTGGCCAGATTGGTTCAATCTGATGGGAAAGCAATAATAATTCAAATAACAAAAGTTACAACAATGGTGTGTAGAAGGCCATCTCTGGCGTATGAGATGTCAACCCTTGAAGTGGATGTGCTGCAGCAGCAGAAGACCATGAAAGTACATTCAGTGGACACTTCATGAAATACAAAAGGAACCTAATAAAGTGGCCACTGTGTTTATTCTGCATTCTGTTATTGCTTTTCACTCAGTACTTTTTGATATACTTATGCTGTGAAATGATCTGTATCGATGGCATGAAAAATCAGCGTTTTAATGGAAGATATACAATCATTTGTATTACCATTGGTATTTGATTATTTTTTGTTAGATGTACCAAGATACAGCAAAAAGGTTGTCTTGCACACAGTTTATACAGATCAAATGATTACATAGTGCACTGAGCTAAAATAAGATGAAAAAGAACAATACAGAATGAAGACCATAAGGCCATAAGATATAGGAGCAGAATTAGGCCATTCAGCCCATCGAGTCTGCCCCATCATTCCATCCTGTATCTCCCTCAACTCCATACACCTGCCTTCTCACTATATCCTTTGGTGCTCTGACTGATCAGGAAACAATCAATTTCCACTTTAAATATGCCCACAGACTGGGCCTGCACTGCAGTCTGTGGCAGAGCATTCGACAGATTTAATATTCTCTGGCTAAAAAAAAATCCCCCCTTACCGCTGTTCTAAAGGGTCACCTCACAAGTTTGAGGCTGTGCCCTCTAGTTTTGGATACCCCCACCACAGGAAACATCCTTTACACATCCACCCTATCTAGTCCTTTCAACATTCAGTAGGTGTCAATGAGATCCCCATATATTCTTCTAAATTCCTGTGAAGTGTCAAAGCTCTTGAAAAAGTGCAGTGTAAGTAATCAATTCAGTGCAAGGAAAGCCTCCAAACAGCAGCTGGGATGTGGATTACAAACTACAGCAGGAGATAGAAAAGGCCTGTCAGAAAGGCAATGTCGTGATAATCGTTGGGGATTTTATCATTTAAGTGGATTGGGAAAACCAGGTCAGTACTGGACCTCAAGAGAGAATTTGTAGAATATCTAAGGGATGGCTTTTTAGAACAGCTTGTTGTTGAGCCCACTAAGGGATCAGCTGTGCTGGATTGGGTGTTGTGCGATGGTCCAGAGGTGATAAGAGAGCTTAAGGTTAAGGAACCCTTAGGGAACAGTGATCACAATATGATGGAATTCACATGGAAATTTGAGAGGGAAAAAATAAAATCCAATGTGCCGGTATTTCAGTGGAATAAAGGAAATTACGATGGCATGAGAGGGCAACTGGCTAAACTTAACTGGAAAGGGACATTTGCAGGAAGGACAGTAGAGCAGCAATGGCTAGGGGTTCTGTAAAAAATGAGGGAAGTGCAAGACAGATATATTCCAGAGCCAAAGTAAAAGCAAATGAGAGGGCATACAAGGAAGCCAGAGCTAGTGGGAAGATAGGGGTTTTAGGAGCTTTTAAAAACTTGCAGAACTAAGAAGGTCATTCAGAAGGAAAAGATGAATTATGAGAGGAAGCTGGCAAATAATAGCAAAGAAGATACTAAGGGCTTTTTTTAAGTATATAAAGGGTAGATATAGGACCAATACAAAATGACACTGGAGATATTATAATGAGGGATGCAAAGATGGCAGAGGAACTGAACGAATATTTTGCATCAGTCTTCACAGTGAAAAAGATGTTCGCAATATACCAGATATTCAACAGTGGTCAGGGCAGTGAAGTTCGTGCAGTGAAAATTACAACTGAAAAGGTGCTCAGGAAGCTTAATGGTCTGAGGGTGGATAAATCTCCTGGACCTGATGGAATGCACCCTTGGGTTCTGAAGGAAGTAGTTGGAGAGATTGCAGAAGAATTAACGATGACCTTTCAAGAATCGATAGATTTTGGCATTGTACCGGATGACTGGAAAATTGCAAATGTTACTCCACTATCTAAGAAGGGTGGGAGCAGCAGGAGGAAACTATAGACCTGTTAGCCTGACATCAGTGGTTGGGAAGATGTTAGAATCGATTCTTAGGGATGAGATTATGGAGTACCTGGAGGCACATGACAAGATAGGCCAAAGCCAGCATGGTTTCCTGAAAGGAAAATCCTGTCTGACTAACCTACTGCAATTCTTTGAGGAAGTTACAAGCAGGGTAGACAAAGGAGATGCAGTAGATGTAGTGTACAGTAATTGGATTTTCAGATTGTCTTTGATAAGGTGCCGCGCATGAGGCTGCTTAGCAAGATAAGAGCCCATGGAATAGAACATAGAACATAGAATAGTACAGCACATTACAGGCCCTTCGGCCCACAATGTTGTGCCGACCTTCAAACCCTGCCTCCCATATAACCCCCCACCTTAAATTCCTCCATATACCTGTCTAGTAGTCTCTTAAACTTCACTAGTGTATCTGCTTCCACCACTGACTCAGGCAGTGTATTCCACGCACCAACCACCCTCTGAGTGAAAAACCTTCCTCTAATATCTCCCTTGAACTTCCCACCCCTTACCTTAAAGCCATGTCCTCTTGTACTGAGCAGTGGTGCCCTGGGGAAGAGGCGCTGGCTGTCCACTCTGTCTATTCCTCTTAATGTCTTGTACATCTCTATCATGTCTCCTCTCCTCCTCTCTAGCTCCCTTAATTTCTGATCATAATCCATACTCTCTGAACCAGGCAGCGTCCTGGTAAATCTCCTCAGTACCCTTTTCAATGCTTCCACATCCTTCCTATAGTGAGGTGACCAGAACTGGACATAGTACTCTAAGTGTGGCCTAACTAGAGTTTTATACAGCTGCATCATTACATCGCGACTCTTAAACTCTATCCCTCGACTTATGAAAGCTAACACCCCATAAGCTTTCTTAACTACCCTATCTACCTGTGAGGCAACTTTCAGGGATCTGTGGACATGTACCCCCAGATCCCTCTGCTCCTCCACACTACCAAGTATCCTGCTATTTACTTTGTACTCTGCCTTGGAGTTTGTCCTTCCAAAGTGTACCACCTCACACTTCTCCAGGTTGAACTCCATCTGCCACTTCTCAGCCCACTTCTGCATCCTATCAATGTCTCTCTGCAATCTTCGACAATCCACTACACTATCTACAACACCACCAACCTTTGTGTCATCTGCAAACTTGCCAACCCACCCTTCTACCCCCACATCCAGGTCGTTAATAAAAGTCACAAGAAGTAGAGGTTCCAGAACAGATCCTTGTGGGACACCACTAGTCACAACCCTCCAATCTGAATGTACTCCCTCCACCACGACCCTCTGCCTTCTGCAGGCAAGCCAAATACAAGGAAGTTACTAGCATGAGTGGAGCATTGACTGGTTGGCAGAAAACAGAGAGTGGGAATAAAGGAATCCTATTCTGGCTGGCTGCCGGTTACCAATGGAGTACCACAGGGGTCGGTTTTGGGACCACTACTTTTTACGATGTTTGTCAATGATTTGGACTACAGTATTAATGAATTTGTGGCTAAATTTGCCAATGATATGAAATTAGGTGGAGGAGCAGGTAATGTTGAGGAAACAGAGAGCCTGCAGAGAGACTTACATAGTTTAGAGGAATGGGCAAAGAAGTGGCAAATGAAATACAATGTTGGAAAGTGTATGTCATGCACTTTGGTGGAAGAAATAAATGGGAAGACTATTATTTAGATGGGGAGAGAATTCAAAATGCAGAGATGCAAAGGGACTTGGAGTCCTTGTACAAGATACCCTAAAGGTTAATCTCCAGGTTGAGTCAGTTGTGAAGAAGGCGAATGCAATGTTGGCATTCATTTCTAGAGGTATAGAATATAAGAGCAAGGATCTGATTTTGAGGCTCTATAAGGCACTTGTGAGACTACACTTGGAGTATTGTGTCCATATTTTGCTCCTTATTTTAGAAAGAATATACTGACATTGGAGAGGGTTCGGAGAAGATTCACAAGAATGATTCTAGGAATGAAAGGGTTACCGTATGAAGAATGTCTGGCAGCTCTTAGGCTGTATTCCCTGGAGTTCAGGAGAATGAGGGGGGGATCTCATAGAAACATTTGTAATGTTAAAAGGCCTGAACAGATTAGATAAGGCAAAGTCATTTCCCATAGTAGGGGAGTCTAGGACAAGAGGGCATGAATTCAGGATTGAAGAACGTCCTTTTAGAACTGAGATGCAGAGAAATTGAAGTGGGTGCTAAATCTATAGAACATGTTGCCACGAGCAGCTGTAGAGCCCAAGTTATTGGGTGTATTTAAGGTGGAGATGATAGGTTCTTGATTAGGCAGGGCATCAAAGGGTATGGGGTGAAAGCAGGGGAGTGGAAATGACTGGAAGAATTGAATCAGCCCATGATTGAATGGTGGAGCAGACTCAATGGACGAATGGCCTACTTCTGCTCCTATATCTTATGATCCTATGGTCTAATATCACAGTGAGGTAAATTATGAAGCCAAGAGTCCAACTAATCATACATGAGGTCCTTTGAGTAGTCTGATAACAGTGGGAGAGAAATTGTCTTTGCACCTGGCTTTCAGGCTTTTGTATCTTCTGCCCAATTGAAAGGAGGAAGAGAGAGATTGTCTGGAGTAGGTGGGGACTTCAATTACGCTGGCTGCTTTACTGAGGCAGTGAGAGGTATAGACAGAGTCCCTAGAGGGGAGGCTGGTTCCTGTGATGTGCTGAACTGTGTCCACAGCTCTCTGTGACATATACATGACAGTACAACATAGAACATTACTGTATAATATAGGCCCTTTGGCCCTCACTGTTGCACCGACCCTTGAACCTACTCTAACCTTTCTCTGCTACATAGCCCTCCATTTTTTAATCTTCCGTGTGCTTATCTAAGAATTTCTTAAATTACTCTAATTTATATCTTGTTACCGCTACCTCTAGCAGGACTTTCCACATACCCAGCACTCTCTGTGTGAAGAACTTACTTCTGGTGTCCCCCTTATGATTGTAGGCCCTCAATTGGTTAGGGCATCCATGGTTGTTGTGTCCTAGCTGTCTATGCATCCAGTGCACAAGCAAGGGCCTTCCCTATACTTTCCTCCCATCACTTTAAAATTATGTCCCTTCATATTAGCCATCTCTGTGCTGGGAAAAGGTCTCTGGATATGCACTCTACCATCTTGTGCACCTCTATTAAGTCACCTCTCATTTTGCATCACCCCAAAAAGAAAAAAAACCTATCTTCTTAAGGCATGCTCTCCAGCAAACCAATGACCAATACTGTAACAAGGCCCAGAACAAGCACACATTTAACTTAGAAATAAAGTTTACTACAAAACTGCATTTGTAATCTTCCCAATTCACATCCTTAGACACAACAGTATGATGCATATTCAATTTCCAGGGCCCAAGGGGCTTATTGCTGACCTCAGCTTTCAAGAGCAGCAGTATGACCTTTTCAAAGGTCAGAGTTGTTTTTGATGAAGTTAGACTTCTAATCAATATTCCTTGCTTCACTTCATTGTAAACAAGTAAACAATGAGATCATGTTTTCAATGTAAGACAATGGGGTTATGTTAAGTGGCCTGCATTAAACCAGACAACACTGGATCAGTTAACACAAAGTACACTGCAGATGCTGTGGTCAAATCAAGACGTACAAACAAGCTGGATCAACTCAGCAGGTCGGGCAGCATCCATTGAAATAAGCAGTCACCGTTGACTGCTTATTTCACTGGATAAGTTATTTGCACCATTGTAACTGAGTTCAAAGACGAATGCAGACCAGACTGATTTTGTCACTTAACATATCAAACATGGTTACTGGTATAGCAGATGAATAAATAGTTGGGATATTTGTGTAATCAGAGAGTCAACCCTTACATTAATTTTGTGTGTCTGGGATCTCTGTCCCGAAACTTTTAGATCGTCTATATGAATTACTTTGTCCCAGCAGGTATCCGAGAAACATCACATGCAGATAATGTCAATTAGTAGTAAAATGGTATAAATGTTAGAAAGAATTGTGCATTATTAGGAATGACAAGGAGAATGACAGAAATATGGGGTGACAGAAATAAGAACTGGAATTCAATCCTCAACCTTTGCTTTCTATGATGGTACTCATTCATCTACAACTCATTGGTATGTTCTTTTAGTTTGTAAATATTGTAATTTACTTGCAAGTTCTTTGGAGTTTATAAATACTTTAGAATTTGTAAATCTTTTATAATTCAGGGTTTTGTGAGTTTCAAATGCAAGTTAAGAATTATTTGCCTAAATTTAAACATGTAGCATTAACACTAATATAAACCATGTTTAAACTACTTCATGGGTATTGATGTTGAGACCTCTCCGCAGAGATCTTATTTCTGAGGAGATTGATGACAGATGGACTATGCATATCTACACTCACGTCATTCTACAGATGTGCAGCAGAGAGTATACTAGTATGCTGCATCACTGTATGGTAGGAAACTGTACTACAGCAGACAGTAAGACTCCACTACGAGTAGTCAAAACTGTCCAGTGCTTCACCGGCACCAGCTGACCCACCATCAAGGACATATATACAGACAGGTGCCATCAAAGGAGCAGCATCTTCATGCTGGATCATACCAACTCTACTCCTGGTTTCTTTTTGTGCCACTCCCTTCATGGAAGAGGCAACACAGTATCCACTTCAGTATGACTAAACTCAAAAATAGATACTTCTCATAAGCAGGAAGGCTGACTAATACCTCCACCCACTGACCAGCCCCACCAGCAGCCATTACTTTATCATTTCCTAACAGAGTCACCCAATATACAAGTACTCCTGTGCCTAGCTTCACTTTATGAACATACTCCATCTATATAAGCTATCTTATGTATTTATATTTGTTTTTTCAATTATTATTGTTCTTAATCTTATTGTGTATTTTTTGTGCTGTATTGGATCTAGAGTAACAATTATTTTGTTCTCCTTCACACTTGTGTACTGGAAATGACATTAAACAATCTTGAATAAAGAATTAATAAAGAATTGTTCTCTGAGTCTAGACAAGGAAGTAAGCTAGTCGTTGAGGAGTAGGTTATTACGGTATAACCCTTTCCTATAGTGTGGGTACCCACAGAAACCTCTATGCCTACATCTCCTTTTGTGTTTAGGGCTTTGGGAACAAAGAATCCAATGTCATTGCAGTGACAAACAAATGACATTTTAACTGTACTTTTAGACTAGGTTATGAGAATGAGAGGAACACAGAAGTAATTGTGTTTATAGAGACAAAATAAGATCGCCTCTGTACTACGCCAAGGAAATAAATTGGACCACACAGTGTTATCTGTTTGTTTAAATCTGACTGCTTGTCTTCTCTGTGCCCTTGAGGTTTGACCGTCCATTCCAGTTATAATGCACATGACAAATATTAACAATGGCTCCATCAGCTCTGGCTTCAGCCCGAAAGACTTTGTCAAAATTAATGTTAATGTCAAGGTTCCTGCTAGACTATAATCCATCCACCAGCCTTTTGGAAACATTCTTCTTTGAAATACTTCTGCCTTGAGATGATGGCCAAATGTCAAACAGAATGACATTTCCTTCCTGAAGATGGACTAATTCTCTGGATCAATCATGAACTCGCAATAGACAGACAACATGAAGCAGGTGCAACTGATCCTGGGAGTCATTTGTAACTTTCAGTAGGCATCACAGTCAGTATTGGGAGCAGATTTATCATCACTGGCCCATATGATGTGAATATTTTTGCTTTGTGCCAGCAGTGCAGTGCAAAGGCCTAAAATTACTATAACTTACAAAAATAAAAAATAGTGCAAAAATAGGGACAACCAGGTTATGTTCATGGGACTTCACATTCATAGGGAATCCTTCACCAGTAAGACCAATATTACAGACTCAACTTCATTCTCAATCTAAGCCCTGGACTAGACTAATGACCAAATGTGTAAGTTATGCTCCAATTTCCTCCCACATCCCAAAGATATGTTGCTAAATCAATTGGCTTCTGTAAATGATTGCAGGTGGGAGGCATTGAGTTGCTGCCACATGATTAGCTGATTAGATATTTGTATCAATGAGCAGGTGTCCAGGTGTACCTAATAAGGTGGCCATTGAGCTTAAGATAGTTATAATAAACTTCATTTCAATTCTTTAATTTAATTTTAATTTAGGGATACAGCACAGTAGCAGGCTACTCCTGTCCAATGAGCCCATGCTGCCCTACTAAACCCATGTGAGCAATTAACCTACTAACCCACAAGTGTTTGGAATGTGTGAGGAAACTAGAGTACCTGGAGAAACCTCATGTGGTCACAGGGAGAATGTACAAGCTCCTCATTGTCTGTGATAGGAATTGAAGCCCCCGGTCACTGGCTCTGTAAAGTCATGTGCTATGGTATCATACTGCCCATTCTGATTCTGAAATGCTGGAAAGGCAGAGAGACTAATTGAACAACTATTCCAAAACAGCCTGCAGGGATACTTCCCTCCACTGTCTTTATATCTAAGCCATCCACAATATAATACCCATTAATCCATTGCTAAGTATTTTTCTGCAAATTTCTTTTCATGTTGTCCTTCAGCTTTGAAAGATTATTTTAGTGAGTAACTCAGTTCCAGAACATTTCAAGAAAGCAGTGACAGAAAATTATTTTCATGTAATAGAAGATTTGTTTATCATTCACCAGTCACGTGTGATAAAACTAATAATGTGCCAACTGAAGTAACAATGTTCTAATCCTCTCTCATTAATGTAAGTAGTTCAGTAAAATGAAGGAGCTACCAAAGCATCATGATGGGGTATTAATGTATCTTTAACACAAAGTGTTATTAACAAGGATAATAGAGCTTTTGTCACAGATAATGTTAATCAGTCAGGAAAATAGCACTTCAAATAATTGGACATATTGAATAAAAATCTTAAGATTTACAATGCAGCATATATTAGAATAAAGAAAGGTCCAGCACTGGACAGGCCATTTGGTCCATGATGTTGTGTTGCTCTTAATGTGAATTTATACTCAATGTCCTTCTCATGTGTATCACCCACATCCTTCCATTCCCTTCATATTCATGCCTAAACACCTCTTAGATTCCACCTGACTGCCTAC
This sequence comes from Hemitrygon akajei, assembly GCF_048418815.1. Lineage (NCBI taxonomy): Eukaryota > Metazoa > Chordata > Chondrichthyes > Myliobatiformes > Dasyatidae > Hemitrygon > Hemitrygon akajei. The sequence goes on along the minus strand of NC_133126.1, from coordinate 189,312,309 downwards.
TTCCATGACTAACCCTGGTAATCCATTCCAGATACCTAACACTCTCTGCATGAATGCTTACACCACACATTGCCTTTAAACTTCCTACCTCCAATGTCCTCTTGTGTTTGACATTACATCCTTGGGGAAAAGATAATTTTAAAAGCCTCCATCAGGTCTCCCATCAGTTTTTACGCTCTAGGGAGAACACGCCAGGTTTGTCCAGCTCGTCACAAGAAAACAGCGGCCATTACCAAGACCCCTTCCATCTAGGCCATGCACTGCTGCCATTGAGGAGGTGGTACAGGAGCCTTAGGTCCCTCACCACCAGGTTCAGGAACAATTACTACCCTACATCCATCAGGCTCCTGAACCAGTGTGGATAATTTCACTCACCTCCACACTGAACTGATTCCACAATCTATAGACTCACTTTCAATGATTCTGCAACTCATGTTCTCAGTATTATTTATTTATTTCTGCATTTTAAAAAATTATTATTATTATTATTATTATTATTATTTGCTTTTGTGCAGTTTGTCTTCTTTTGCACATTGGTTAGTTGCCAGTCTTTGTGTGTAGTTTTTCATTGATTCTATCGTATTTCTTTATTCTACTGTGCCTGTCTACAATAAAAAGTATCTCGGAGTAGTATATGGTAACAGATGCATACTTTAAAAATAAATAGGCATTGAACTTTGAACCTGTTTTCACATTCAAGATTGTTTAATGCTGTTTCCTGTAGAAAAGTGTAAAGAGAACAAAATAATTGTTACTTTGGATCCAATGCAGCACAAAGATAATCACAAAAGATAAAGAACAGAATAATAATAAAAAACAAAATAAATATAAATACATAAAGTTGCTTTTATACATAGATTAATTGTATGTCCATAAAGTGATGCTAGGCTGTACATAAGTTGACTGACAGGAAAGAATAACGTAGCGGGTGGAGGTGCTGATCAGCGTTACCACTTGGGGAAAGTAACTGCTTTAGAGTCTGGTGGTGCTGTCATGTATGTAACAGAGCCTCCTCTCTGATGGGAGTGGGACAAACAGTCCATGAGCAGGGTGGGTGGGATCCATCATGATGCTACTGGACTCCTTCTGTCACCTTTCTGTAGATATCTCCTTTATGGTAGATAGGCTGATGCCAGGGATGCATTGGGCAGTTTTGACTATGCATTGTGGAGCCTTCCTGTCTGCTACAGTGCAGTTTCCCTACCAAGCAGTGATGCAGCTCGTCAGGATGCTCTCTGCTGTGCATCTGGAGAATGACATGTTCAGTGCTCGGTCCATTGCTGTTCATTTTGTAAATAAACGATATATGTAAGATTCCTCAGGCATTAAAATGTATATTTTTTGCTGATGATAGAACTATATTTTGTAGTGAAACAACTTTTGGATACAGTGGAGAAAGAACTAAAAATTATAAAGGAATAGTTTGATACTAACAAATTATCATTGAATCTAAGTAAAACTAAATTCATAATATTTGGAAACCGTGTACCAAACTCATATAGTAAACTTAGAATAAATGATGTTGGAATGGATAAGGTATCTGAAACAAAATTTTTAGGAGTGGTAAAAAGATAATAAATTAAACTGGAAACCACATATAAATTATATCAAACCAAAAATGTCAAAATCTATTGCAATACTATACAAAGCGCAAGATTTCTTAAATCAGGAATCTTTGTATACATTATACTGTTCACTTATAGTCCCATACATGACTTACTGTGTAGAGGTACGGGGAAATACATACAAAGCAAAAACAAACTCAATTTTTCTACTCCAAAAGAAAGCCATACGAATTGTAAATAAGACAAGTTATTATGAGCCAACCAATCCACTATTTATTCAACTAAACACTTTAAAATTCAGAGGTTTCATAGATTTTAAAATAATACAAATTATGTATGAAGTAAAAAAATGGACAGTTACCACAAAGTATCCAAAGATTGTTTAAAATGAGAGAAACTCAACATGATTTGAGAGGAATGTGTATATTTCAAAAACAAAGGATAAGAACAAATGTAAAAAATCATTGTATTTCAGTCAGAGGGGTGAATCTATGGAACAGTTGTAGTAAGAATTTAAAAACATGCACCACACTTAACAAGTTTAAAAAATTATTTGAAAATAATTTAATGAACAAATATAAAATACATGATTTAAAATGAATGGTAGTAATGTAAATAAATGATACTTGGAATTGAATTTTGTGTTAAAAGATTATGAGATTTTTTGTTTTGATGTGATGATTGACACCTAATATGTTTTTGTATAAGTAAGAGGGGTAGGCGTAATAAGCTGTAGCTTCAGCCTACACCCTTTCAGTCTGTTTTAAAGATTTTATTTAATTTTGTCTTATGATATCATCATGAGATCATCATTGAAAATGATGCTTTTTGTTATGTTTGCACTGACCGAAAAAGAAAATCTCATTCATTCATTCAAACATGAGTATAGACGTGCAAATTCCAGCTCTCTTCTGCCTCCTCAGAAAACAGGGGCATTGATGAGCTTTCTTGATTGTGGAAGATATGTTCTAGGACCATGAGAGGTTGTGTGTGGTGTGCACTCCCAGAAGTTTTAAACTACTTTTATTTGAACTCAAGAATATTGCTCCACTAATTTCAGTATGGAATGAATTCTGTGGTTTAGTAAAACAAATACCACCAATAAACTATATGATGCAAAAGGTTAGGCTCCTTGACCTTTCCTTTTAAGTTTACATCCAGTGTGGAGGTGGCTAGGGGGCTAATAGGTGGCTAGAATTCAGCTCATTATAAATACTGAAGATAGGAAAGGCTTGAAGAGAGGTTCAGCATTATGCAGAGCTTTGATATAGGACATACGAAGGAGCTTACATTGAAAAAGAAGCTGTTACCCAACCTGCCGGTTCATAAGAACTAGAACTTTCAGGCAGAGTAATAGCATCTTCTCGCCCCCGACACACCCCAGGCTGAATGACTTCTTTAACACCCTGCTGCCGCCTAGCACGTATGTACACCCTGTTTGAGTGTCCTGCCACACCCAGCCCCACCCCCACTCCCCAAGTCACAGACAGACTCTCATCCTTCCTCATCATTTCCATCTTTATTGCTGCTGTTTCCCATATTTATGTGACTGCTTGTTTCATTATAATCGTGTCAGTAACATTATACTGTCTTGCATAAACATGCACCTCTCACTTTATGTCAACCCATCAAGCCTCAGTCCATGTCACTCAGAGACTTGTGCTACTGTATTTTGTGTCTCTGTGAGCTGTATTGTACCAATGTGTTGTGTACGACTGTGCGTACAGTGTTTTGCACCCTTGCTCCAGAGGAACGCTGTTTAGTCTAGCTGTATACACATGTACAATTGAATGACAATTAAACTCGAACTTATAATTGAACTGCATTGAATGGCCGTAGAGACCCACACAAATTCCATGGAAGATATGACTGACAAGAATACATGTTAATGTGAGGCTATTTTTAATTTGCTTTATTCCCTGATATACAGATCTTGCAGAACATCTGTTGTCTGTTTTGAGTTACATTCCTTTCAACTTAGCAACAAAAATGACCAGTACAGGAAGGGATGACTCACATAGGAAGAAACTTTCCCTGTTGCCTTACCAGGCATAATATGTAATGAGGGATTTAGCATCGTGCACAGTGCTCCAAATGTGGTTGTAGTAAAGTTTTATTGGGGATAACAGCTTGCTCCTCAGACAGGATGAAGAGGTCAATACTCCCCAATGCCATTAGGCTTTACAATTCAACCGCCAGGACTTAAGAACTTTTTAAAAGCTATTATTAATGCTTTTTGAGATAGTGATTTAGATGCATATCATATTTTTTTTTACTGAGTTAAGTATTGTATGTAAGTAGTTTTGCTACAACAAGTGTATGGGACATTGGAAAAAAAGTTGAATTTCCCCATGGGGATGAATAAAGTATCTATCTATCTATCTATCCTATTATATATTCCATACCTATTCCCATCTAATTCAAATAAACCCACCAAAGTTGTTTTAATTATGTGTATCTTTTTCTTGGGGAAGCTCAACATCTAGCAGGTATGTGAAAGGGATCTTATTCAAACCTAACTGATATTGAAAAGCCTAGATAGAGTGGATATGAGAGGATGTTTCTTATAGTGGGGGAATCTAGGACCAGTGGGCACATTCTCAGAGTGAGAGGATGTCCCTTTAGAACAGATTTGAAGATGAATTCCTTTAGCCAGAAGTCAAGTCAAGTCTCTTTTTATTGTCACTTTGACCATAACTGCTGGTACAGTACACAGTAAAAATGAGATGTTTTTCAGGACCATGGTGCTACAAGAGCAATACAAAAGCTACACTGAGTTACATAAATCAATGCAAAAACTACACTAGACTACAGACCTACCCAGGACTGCATAAAATACATGGAACAGTGCAAGCATTACAATAAATAATAAACAAGACAATAGGCACAGCACAGGCCAGTAGGTTAGTAGTCCGATGGCTTGGGGAAAAGATGGTGAATCTGTGGAATTCATTGACACTGGTTGCTGTAAAACCAAGTTATTGGGTATATTTCAAGGATAGGTAGACAAGTTCTTAATTAATAAGGTGTCAGGTTATGAGAAGAACGTCAATGGTGTTGAAAAGGTTAACAAATCAGCCACGATGGAATGAACGGCAGTGTAGACTCTACTACAATGTGCCCTCTGGTCTTCTGGGTAGTTTCAATGCATCACCCATACGCTCCTCCATTCACAAGGCATCAGCACTTCACTAAAAATGTTATCCAAGCACAATCAACCACAATCAACAGGAGGACTGAAGTCAACTAGTGATTAATGTTTATTTGTCAATTACAATCGGACATGAATTGGAGAAGACTAAAGATCTGATTTTAAGGATATTTGGAAATTCTCCCAATATGTTGGTCTTGATTATTCTCTCAACCAAAGTCACCATGAGATCCATGTGCATGTCTTCCAATGTCATACGCTGCGTTTAGACCATAAGAAATCGAGCAGAAGCAGAATCACGCCATCCATCTGCTCTGCCATTTGATAATAGCCTTTGACGCCATTACCAATGAAGAAGCGATCAACATTTGCTTTAAAGATACCTCCTCAGTCATCTGTGGCAATGAATTCTACAGATTTACCGGCATCTGGCTAAAGAAATTTGGTGCTCTCAATGTGGCTTCCTCAATATCCATGATAACATAGATGCAAACCATACAGTCATACAGCACTCTAGCAAGGAAACAGGGTGTTCAGCACATCTAGTCAACGTTGTCCCATCGACCTGCACTCAATCACTAGTAGCTCGATCCACATTCACACTCCTCTCTGAGTGAAGAAGTTTCCCCTTAGGTTCCCTTGAAAACTTCACCTTTCACCCAAAACCTTTAACCAATTTAGTCTCACGGAATTGAGGGGAAGAAAGCTTACAAGCATTCACCCTATCTATACCTCTCATAGTTTTGTATACCTCTAAAAGATTTCCCTCATCCTTCTGCACTCCAGGGAATAGGTTCTCATCTATTCATCCATTCCCTATAACTCAGGTCCTCAGGACTAGGCAACGTCTATGGTATAAATACCAAATTTTCTAATTTCAAGGAACTCACACTCTTTATATTTCTTTCCTACTCTTACCAGACCAGTCTGGTTCTCAATCTTTTTATTCATCCTTCTGTTCCCCAACTCCCTCCCCCACTTGGTTCTATCTGCCCATCCCCTCAATCCCACCTACTTAAGTTTCTTCTCCCTTGGCCCAATCTTTCTAACCCCCCATCCATTCCCATCTGCCCATCACTTCTGCTACGTCAGAATCAGAGTCAAGTTTATTACCACCAACGCATGTCATGAATTTTGTTGTTCTGTGGCAGCAGTAAGGTGCAAGACTTAGAACTTTACTAAAATAAAGTTACAATAAAAACTAAAATAAATATATAATCGAAAATGGAATAATGAGGTAGTGTTCATAGCTTCATGGCCTGTTCAGAAATCTGATGACAGAGGAGAAGCTGTTCCCAAAACTGAACACACACCTCAGACAGATATTCTGAGAAGTTGATACCCAGCAATTTGAATCTGCTCACCGTTTCACTGCTGACCCCTCGAGCGTGACTGGCCATGTACTTCCGATTTTCCCTTCCTGAAGTCCACAATCAACTCCTTGGTCTTGCTGAAACTGAGTGACATGCATTTGGTGTGACACCACTCAACCAACCAACCTATCTCTCTCCTGTACACCTCCTCATTACCAACCAAGATTTTGCTAACAACAGTGGTGTGATTAGCAAATTTACAGATTGCATCTGAGATGTGCCCAACCACACCGTCATGACTGTAGAAGGATTAGAGCTGTGGGCTAAGTATGCATCCTTGAAGAGCACCTGTGTGAGCCATTCACTTCTATCCCATATTGCTCCACTCCCCTCACCTGGCTCCATCTGCTCGTTATCTCTCCCCTTATCAGGTATCACTTGCTCATTATCCACCCCTCACCTGGCTGTGTCTGCTCATTATTTACTCCCCCCTCACTCACAGTTCCACCTGCTCATTATCCCTCCCCTCACCTGGTCCCATCTACTCGTTATCCCTCCCCTCACCTGGTCCCATCTACTCGTTATCCCTCCCCTCACCTGGCTTGACCTGCTCGTTATCCCTCCCCTCACCTGGTCCCATCTACTCGTTATCCCTCCCCTCACCTGGCTTGACCTGCTCGTTATCCCTCCCCTCACCTGGTCCCATCTACTCGTTATCCCTCCCCTCACCTGGCTTGACCTGCTCGTTATCCCTCCCCTCACCTGGTCACATCTACTTGTTATCCCTCCCCTCACCTGGCTTGACCTGCTCGTTATCTCTCCCCTCACCTGGTCCCATCTACTCGTTATCCCTCCCCACACCTGCTCCCATCTACTCATTATCCCTCCCCTCACCTGGCTTGACCTGCTCGTTATCCCTCCCCTCACCTGCTCCCATCTACTCATTATCCCTCCCCTCACCTGGCTTGACCTGCTCATTATCCCTCTCCTCACCTGGCTTGACCTGCTCATTATCCCTCTCCTCACCTGGCTTGACCTGCTCATTATCCCTCCCCTCACCTGCTCCCATCTACTCGTTATCCCTCCCCACACCTGCTCCCATCTACTCATTATCCCTCCCCTCACCTGGCTTGACCTGCTCATTATCCCTCTCCTCACCTGGCCCCTCCTTCTCTGATCCCTCCCCTCACTGGCTCTGCCTTCAACCTCCCAACACATAGATCCGTCTCACCTCTTTTAACCAACTGCCTCCCCTCTGCCCGCTCAATTCTGATGTACAGTCTCAACCTGAAACGTAGACAATGTCTTTGCATCCCACAGATGTCAGTTGAGCCAGTGACTTCCTGCAGAATTATTTTGCTCCATATTCATGTCACCAGCAGCAACTGTGGCATTCAAGGCCAGTGATCTGGAACCCTACAAGAAGTCCAGGTGTGTCCTATGGCAACAGATTTCTGAAAACACTAGTGTTTAGAAACCCAAAGAAACACTAGAAACCCAAGAACACTACCTCACATTTGCTTTGTTTGCACTATTTATTTTACTTTTATTTCAACTTGGAATAATTTTTATATCTTGCACCACAAGAGGAGGTGGGGGTGACAGGAGAACACACAGCAGTTCACATCGAGGGGATGTGGTGAGCAGCTTAAAGTTCTCAGTTGATCTACCTGGGCTCATCATATTGATTGTAATCACAAAGAGGGCTACACCGTGGCTATACCTCATTGGGATTTTGAAGAGATTTGATGTCACCAAAGGTTCCAGCAAATTTCCACTGAATTACTGTGGAGTGCATTCTGAGTGGTTGCATCACAGCCTCGTACGGAGGGGAAAGGATCAAAAAAGCTGCACAGGGGTGTAGACTCAACCACCTCCGACATGGAGTCTGGTGTTCCCCTCCACCAAGAACATCTTCAAAAGGCAGTGGCTCAAATAGGTGGCATCCATCATTAAAGCCCCTTACCAGCTAGATCATGCCCTCTTCATGTTACTACTATGAGGAGGAGAGACTGAAGACCCACACTCAGGATTTTCAAAGCAGCTTCTTCCCCTTTTCTATCAGATTTCAGAACCATCACTGAACCTATGAGCACTATCTCACTATTTCACTCTCTTTTGATGCTATTTAGTTATTTATTTTCTATTGCTTATTGTAACTTATTGCATTGGACTCTGGACATTGGCATGGTGTCAGAAGACTAGAAAGTTGAAAAATATCACTCCACTCTTTAAGAAAGGAGGAAGACAGCAAGAAAGGAAATTATAGACCAGTTAACCTGACCTCAGTGGTTGGGAAGATGTTGGAGTCAATTGTTAAGGATGAGGTTATGGTGTACTTGGTGACACAGGACAATATCGTACAAAGACAGCATGGTTTCCTTCAAGGAAAATCCTACCTGATGAACTTGTTGGAATTCTTAGAGGAATTACAAGCAGAATAGATAAAGGGGATGCAGTATGTTATATTTTGGATTTTCAGAAGGCCTTTGACAAGGTGCCACACATGAGGTTGCTTACCAAGTTAAGAGCCCATGGCATTACAGGAAAGTTACTAACATGGTTTAAGCATTGGCTGATTGGTAGGAGGTAGCGAGTGGGAGTAAAAGGATCCTTTTCGGGTTGGCTGCCAGTAACTAGTGTCATTCTGCAAGGGTCAGTGTTGGGACTGCTTCTTTAGATGATGGAATAAGTGGCTTTGTTCCCAAATTTGCAGATGATACAGAGATTGGTGGAGGGGCAAGTAATGTTGTGGAAACAGGTAGGCTGCAGAAGGACTTAGACAGAATAAAAGAATGGGAAAGAGCGTGGCAAATGAAATACAGTGTGGGAAAATACATGACCCTGACCTGTGGTAGAAAAAATAAATGTGCAAAATATTTTGGGGAGAAATCCAAAAATGAGATGCAAATGGACTTGGGAGTCCTTGTGCAGAAAACCCTATAGATTAACTTAAAAGGTTAGAGAGAGGAAATGTGGAAAGGATGTTTCCCATGCCCAGAGAGTCTAGGACAAGAGGTCACAGCCTCAGGAGAGAAAATTTCTTTAGCCAGTGTGAGGTGAATTTGTGGAATTTATTACCACAGGCAGCTGTGGAGGCCAGGTCGATGGGTGCATTTGAGGAAAAATTTGATAGGTTCCTGATTGGACACAACATCAAACATTTTGGGGTGAAGACTGGGAGTGGGGCTGAGAAGGGGAAAGTAGGATCAGCCAAGGCTGCATGGTGAAGCAGACTTGATTGGCCAAGTGAACTAATTCTGCTCCTGTGTCTTATGGTATTATTTTTTACATGTTGGATCCCAGGATCTATCCATCTCCTCAGTTAAGCTCAACAACTAAACACACAAAGGCTTCAAAGAGAGTGAATCTCAAAGACTTACAACATTTGAAAATAAAATATGTTCTTCTCATCTCAATTTTAAGGACATTCCTTTAGTCTGGAGATGAGGAATTTGTTTATCTAAGAGTAGTGAATCTGTGGAGGCCAAGTCATCAGGTATGTCTAAAGCAGAGATTGATAGGGTCTTGATTAGTAAGGTTGTTTAAAATTAACAGTATAAGGCAGGAGAGTAGGGTTTAGAGACAAAATAAATCAGCCTTGGTCGAATGGAGGAGTATAGTCGATGGGCTGGATGGCCTAATCCTACTCCTATGGTTTTAGACTGTAGGCAATCAATGTTCGTATACTCATTTGGAATGGAGAGCTAGAGATGAGTGGCCAGCTAAGGAGAATGTGAACAGAAACGAAAGATCACCTCTAAACAGGTACACCAATGATCAATATTGATGGAAGTCATTCAGGAGTCCTTGAGCAACCGCTTGAGAGAAGTGACCATCATTGTGAAATTCCAGGAAGAATTCCAGTGGGAGTGACCTGCGAATCAGGATAGTGGGACTAGGACAGGCAGGTGGGCAGTTAACGTTTTCAGCAGATGCCCGAGGAGATGTTGACCATCTCTGCCTCAGTACCCAAGTGCTGGTCCAGATCTCACATAGTGAAACATAGCTATGCTAAGATATCAACGATCTACAACTGTAACAGGTAGACCACACAGCACACTATGATATGTCCACTGCTCAAGGTTGGACCATATACGGTTCATAGTCTTGCTGAGGTGAAATTCTGACCTTTGTGTTAGGCCTTCCAGTGGATTAAATCGCTACACACTGGTGGATGAACACAAAACAAAATCCCAAGGATGTCTGACCTAAAATGTTAATTTTATTTTTATTCACTACATTTTGCTTTGTTTTAGAAATCCTCAAAACCCAACAACATTCCTTTAAATATGTGGTTCAGGGTGACTAAATATTTATATTAATGCTTTACACTTCCAAGAGGATTTATAGCATAGGCTGGGACTTCATAAGGCAGTGGTCAGACTGCACACGGAGTCTGGAAAGTAGTTTTGGGGCCCTCATCTAAGCAATGGTGTGCTGGAATTGGAGGGAGTTCCGAGAAGTTACACAAGAATGATCCCAGGATTGAAAAGGTTAACATATGAGGAGTATTTGATGCTCTAGGCCTGTACCCACTGGAGTTTAGAAGAATGAGAGGTCATCTCATTGAACCCTATCAAATACTGAAAGGCCTGGATAGGGTGGATGTGGAGAGGATGTTTCCAGTAGTGTGGGAGTCCAGGACCAGGAGGCACAGCCTCAGAATATAAGGATGTTTCTTTAGAATGGAGATGAGAAAGAATTTCTTTAGCCAGAGTATGGCGAATTTGTGGGTCCTTTGCGACAGGTGGCTGTGGAGGCCAAGTTACTGAGTATATTTAAAGCTGAGGTTGATAGGGTCTTGATTAGTAAATATTTCAAAGGTTACAGGGAGAAGGCATGAGAATGGAGTTGAAGGGGTTAATAAATCAACCATGTGGGTGGCGTGGCAGTGTCATGGTTAGCACAATGCTTCAGAGTACCAGCAACCCAGGCTGAGTTCTCACTGCTACCTTTAAGGATATTTACCCATGAATACGTGGGTTTCCTTCGGGTACTCTGGTTTCCTCCCACAGTCCAAAGATGTACCAGTTGGTAGGTTAATTGATCATTATAAATTGTCCTGTGATTAAGCTAGGATTAAGTCGGAGGATCGCTGGGTGGCACGACGGACCAGAAGGGCAGGTTCCGAGCTGTGTCTCAACAAAAATGAATAACAAATAAATGATAGAAGAGCAGAGAAGACTCGATGGGCTGAGTGGCCAGACTGTGTTATGGTACAATCACAGAAAATAATGAAAGGAGTGAACTCTCCAATTCACGCCGCAGAAATCCCCAGAGAAGAAAATATTCTGCCAAATACACTTAATGTTTGCTTCAACAGGGTAATGGGGAACTAACTGGTTTACAGTATTGTTCAAGGATTTTCAGCCTCATTGTGCCAAAGTAAAAGTGCTTTTGCCTAGCCTGAGGGAATATCTGTCAAATACTTGTATTTTGCTCATTATCACTGTGTCATCTCATTGGCTTTCGTCTGACAGAATCCTGTCAGATTAATCAGGCACACCTGGATATCCACAACAGGAAATAGGAGTAGTTCATCATTCTTCAGATGTGTCTAAACAGGTGCATGCCATATAACAGTGTCCTGACATACTTCCACACGAAAATGACACAACACGGGATCAGAAGCAGGTTTAATACCACTGACATACGTCATGAAATTTGCTGTTTTGTAGAGGTAGTACAGTCCAATATGTAAAAAAAACCTATAAAATACAATAAGAAATATGCACTCAGTGGCCACTTTATTATGTACTTCCTATACCTATTAAAATGGCCACTGAGTATATGTTCATGCTCTTCTGTTGCTAGAGCCCATCCACTTCAAGATTCAACATGTGTTCAGAGATACTCTTCTGCACACCATAGTTGTAACACATGGTTATTTGAGTTACTGCTGCCCTCCTGTCAGCTAGAACCAGTCTGGCCATTCTCCTCCTCCGACTCTTATGAAAAAAATGCTTTTGCCAACAGAATTGCCACTCACTGGAATTTTTTCTTTGCTTCCTTTGTGAACTCTAGAGGCTGCAGTGTGTGAAAATCCCAGGAGATCAGCAGTTTCTAAGATACTCAAACCATCCAGTCTGGGACCAAAGATCATTCCATGGTCACTTAGTCATTTAGATCATGTTTTTTCCCCCGATTCTGATGTTTGGTCTGAAGAACAACAGAATCTCTTGACCATGTCAGCATGTATTTATGAATTGAGTTGCTACCATATGATATCCGTATTAACGAATAAGTGTATCTGTGTAGCTAATAAAGTGGCCACTGAGTGTGTGTATATATTTTTTTTTACTGTATACAGAGTATATTGTATATATTTTTTAATCAATTAAACATGTAGTGTAAAAGGAGAACAAATATATCTACATCTATCCATCTATTTATCTATCTATCTGTATAGCTCCTGCATTTTCTCCCTGATGGTAGCAATGAGAAGAGGGCATGTCATGGGTGAAGGGGATCTTACTGATAGATACTGCCTTTTTGAGGCATCACTTTGAAGATGTCCTCAAAGCAGGGAAGGCTAGTGCCCATGATGGAGCTGGCTGAGTTTGCAACCCTTTGCAGCTTTTCCAATCCTGTGCCGTGGCCCTTCTATACCAGACAGTGATGCAACTGGTTATATTACTCTACATGGTATATCTGTAAAAATTTGCTTGAGACCGGTGACATACCAAATCTCTTCAAACTCCTGTTGGCATATGGCCACTGTCATACCTTCCTTGTAATTGCATCATTATGATGGATCCCAGGAACTTTCCACTGCTCATCCTTCGATGGGGACTGTTGTGTGTTCTTTCAACTTCCCCTTTCTGAATTCCACAATCAATTTCTTGGTTTTACTGATGTGGTGTACAAGGTTGTGGTTGAAACATCATTCAATCAGCTGATCTATTTCATTATTCTTGAACATGTTTCGGGGGCAACGTGATTAACATATACAGAAAGGTTTAAACAGTTATCTCAGTAGGAAATTTTGCCTTTTATCTCAGTCCTAACATATTGTAACATGAAATCTCATCAAGTTAACCATGTTATAGACAATAGACAATAGGTGCAGAAGTAGACCATTTGGCCCTTCGGGACTGCACCGCCATTTTGAGATCATGGCTGATCAATTCCTATCAATACCCGGTTCCTGCCTGTCCCCATATCCCTTGATTCCCCTATCCATAAGATACCTATCTAGCTCCTTCTTGAAAGCATCCAGAGAATTGGCCTCCACTACCTCCCAAGGCAGTGCATTCCAGACCCCCACAACTCTCTGGGAGAAGAAGTTTTTCCTTAACTCTGTCCTAAATGACCCACCCCTTATTCTCAAACCATGCCCTCTGGTACTGGACTCTCCCAGCTTCTGGAACATATTTCCTGCCTCTATCTTGTCCAATCCCTTAATAATCTTATATGTTTCAATCAGATCCCCCCTCAATCTCCTTAATTCCAGCGTGTACAAGCCCAGTCTCTCTAACCTCTCTGCGTAAGACAGTCCAGACATCCCAGGAATTAACCTCATGAATCTACGCTGCACTTCCTCTACAGCCAGGATGTCCTTCCTTAACCCTGGAGACCAAAACTGTACACAATACTCCAGGTGTGGTCTCACCAGGGCTCTGTGCAAATGCAAGAGGATTTCCTTGCTCTTGTACTCAATTCCCTTTGTAATAAAGGCCAACATTCCATTAGCCTTCTTCACTGCCTGCTGCACTTGCTCATTCACCTTCAGTGACTGATGAACAAGGACTCCGAGATCTCTGTATTTCTCCCTTACCCATCTCTATACCGTTCAGATAATAATCTGCCTTCCTGTTCTTACTCCCAAAGTGGATAACCTCACACTTATTCACATTAAGCGCCATCTGCCAAGTATCTGCCCACTCACCCAGCCTATCCAAGTCACCCTGAATTCTCCTAACATCCTCATCACATGTCACACTGCCAGCCAGCTTAGTATCATCAGCAAATTTGCTAATGTTATTTTCTATGCCTTCATCCAAATCGTTAACGTAAATGGTAAACAGCTGTGGTCCCAATACCGAGCCCTGTGGCACCCCACTAGTCACCACCTGCCATTCCGAGAAACACCCATTCACCGTTACCCTTTGCTTTCTATCTGCCAACCAGTTTTCTATCCATGTTCAGTGATGACTTAACAGGAAATTTCACCAGTCTTGTCCAAAGCTTTCTTAATAGGAAATTTCATAAAGTTAATCGCATCCAAATCTGTCACGATCAAAAATTTCACCAGTTGGCCATGTTCAAAAATCTCTCAATAGGATTCTTCACTAAGTTAACCATGGCGGGTGGAGAGGGCTGATGCTTTAGCTAAGGCAGGTGGAGGGAAGGAGAGGGTTGATGCTTGCTGCTGCTTGTGAGTGGGAGGGAAGAGGGAGGTTTTGGAGGTTTTAATGTTTTTCTGTCATTCATTTTTGGGTGTTTTCTTCTGTTTTGTGGATGCCTGTAAAGAGTAAGAATTTCAGGATGTATACTGTACACATTCTCTGATATTAAATTGAACCAATGAGCCATTGAATTATTGAATTTCACTGGTAAAGCAAGAAAACCTGTTGCAAAAGGAAGTTTCATGGATTAATAATGCCCAGGCCTGTCTTAACAGAAATTTTTCGCAATTGACCATGTCCAGACACGTCTTAACAAGAAATTTCATGAAGCTGACTTTGTCCAGACTGGACACAACAGGAAATTTTGCCAGTTAAACATACTCAAATGTGTCTCGTTAGGAAATTTCATCAGTTACCTGTGTCGAAGTATGTCTAATCAGGAAATTTTACCATTGCTCATGTCCAAACTTGTCTTGATATTTCACCAAGTTAGCCAATTCCAAGCCTGTTTCTTCTGGTAATGTCACTGGTAAACCAAGCCAAACCTACTGCAGCAGGAAATTTCATGGATTAATCGTGCCCAGACTTGTCTCAACAGAAAACTTCACCATTAGTCATGTCCAAATTTGCCTCAATAAGAAAGTGCAACAAGTTAACCATGTCCAAACCTGCTTCATTTGGTAATTTCACTGGTAAACCAAGCCAAACTTGTTGCAACAGATTCATGGATTCATGTCCAGACCTGCCTCAAGAGGAAAATTCACCAAGTTAACCATGTCCAAACCTGTCACGATGGGAAATTTCATCATTTAACTGTGTTCCTACAGGCTTCAGTAGGAACAGTTCATTCAACCAAAAGCTGATCTTCCTTGACAGTTAACCCTACCAGTTCATCATTGATGCACCATCAATAACTCTCAGAGACATGAGGCGAGATATAGGCTTTTATTGGCTGGAAGAAAGAACAAGCAGCAATTGACTACCACACTACATCCTGGAGACTGAGGCCGGGGCTCAAGTTCCAATCGCCTTTATACCGGGGTCCGTGGGAGGAGCCACGGTCAGTGGGAGGAGCCACAGGAGCAGTCAGCGGGGGGTGTGTGTCCAGACAGGTATATGTAGTTCACCACATTCACCCCCCCCCCCCTTTGTTTTAAAAGAGAGTCCCCATGGGGCGAAGTTTCTTACAAGTATATTTACAGGTTAGGCTATCAGGTGGTCGAATCTGTCGCTGCGATCTACGTAGCACCGGCTGCGATTGCACAGGTGCCGGTGGTGATTGCACCGGAGACGGTGGTTGTGCTGGTTCCGGCCTGACTGGAGATGTCAGCCCACTAGGCGTCAGTGATCCCTCATGTGTGTGCGAGGCGTCTGGTATATGCGTGTGCGAGACGCCCGGTATAGGAATGTCGTGAGGAGTCTGTGTAGGGCTTGGTGTGCGCGGTGTCACCTCGGGTACAGGGTTCATAGTTACCGTGGAGTGTTCGGGGTAGTCGTCTGCTGCTCCTGCGGGCGCCAGGTCGCGGACGGAGACCGTGTCCTTCCGCCCATCAGGTAAGACCACGTAGGCATACTGGGGGGTTCGCATGTAGTAGGTGAACCCTCTCGACCAGCGGGGAGTATTTATTGCTCCTTGCATGTTTCCGGAGCAGCACTGGCCCTGGGAATGTCAGCCAAGCTGGTAGGGTGGTCCCAGTGACAGACTTCCTGGGAAAAGAGAATAGGCGCTCGTGAGGGGTGGCATTGGTGGACGTAAATAACAGGGAGCAGATAGAGTGGAGTGCCTCGGGGAGGACCTCCTGCCATCGAGAGACCGGCAACCCTTTTGACTTAAGGGCTAAAAGTGTGGCCTTCCACACTGTGGCATTCTCCCTCCCCACCTGTCCATTTCCCCGGGGATTATAACTCGTGGTCCGACTAGTAGCAATGCCCCTAGCCAGCAGGTACTGGCGCAGCTCGTCACTCATAAAGGAGGACCCTCTATCACTGTGGATATAGCAGGGATATCCAAACAGAGTGAAGAGCTGGCACAGGGCTTTTATG
The DNA here is from genome assembly GCF_048418815.1 of Hemitrygon akajei. Lineage (NCBI taxonomy): Eukaryota > Metazoa > Chordata > Chondrichthyes > Myliobatiformes > Dasyatidae > Hemitrygon > Hemitrygon akajei. The sequence continues at coordinate 189,295,886 of NC_133126.1, read as the reverse complement.
ACGGACATGGCAGTGGTGTTGGGTAGGGGATGGCAAAGGGGAACCGCGAGTACTCGTCGATAATGTTGAGAAAGTAGACATTGCGGTCGGTGGAGGGAAGGGGGCCCTTAAAGTCAACACTCAGTCACTCAAAGGGGCGGGTGGTCTTGATAAGTTGCGCCTTTTCAGGACAGTAGAAGTGCGGTTTGCACTCAGCACAGACTTGGTAGTCCCTGGTCATCATCCTGATGTCCTCAAGGGAGTAAGGCAGGTTCCGGGCTTTCACAAAATGGTAAAATCGGGTGACCCCCGGGTGGCAAAGATCTGCATGGAGGGCGTATAGCCGGTCGAGCTGTGCGCTGGCACACGCTCCCCGGGATAGGGCATCAGGGGGCTCATTGAGCCTTCCAAGCCGGTACAGGATATCATAGTTGTAGGTGGAGAGTTCTATTCTCCACCGCAAAATTTTATCATTTTTGATTTTGCCCCGCTGTTGGTTGCTGAACATGAACACAACTGAGCACTGGTCGGTCAGCAAGGTGAACCTTTTGCCGGCGAGATAGTGCCTCCAGTGCCTACTAGCTTCCACTATGGCCTGGGCTTCTTTCTCCACCATGGAGTGCTGAATTTCAGAGCCTTGAAGTGTACGAGAAAAGAATGATACTGGTCTGCCTGCCTGATTGAGGGTAGCAGCCAGCGCGAAATCGGAGGTGTCACTCTCTACTTGGAAGGGAATGGTCTCGTCCACCGCATACATCGTTGCTTTGGCAATGTCCCCTTTAATGTAGCTGAAGGCCGCGCGGGCCTCGGCAGAGAGGGGAAAAGTGGTAGACTTGACCAGGGGGCGGGCCTTGTCTGTGTAATGGGGGACCCATTGGGCGTAATAGGAAAAGAAGCCCAGGCATCGTCTGAGGGCTCTGAGGGTGGTGGGAAGAGGGAGTTCTAACAGGGGGCGCATACGGTCCGGATCAGGGCCAATGACCCCGTTCTCCACGACATACCCAAGGATAGTGAGTCGTGTGGTTCCGAACACACACTTGTCCCTGTTATAAGTAAGGTTCAGGGCTTTGGCCACTTGGAAAAATCCTTGGAGGTTGGCGTTGTGATCCTGCCAGTCGTGACCACAGATGGTGATGTTATCCAGATAGGGAAATGTGGCCTTCAGTTGGTACTGGTCCACCATCTGGTCCATTTCCCTCTGGAAGACAGAGACACCATTTGTGATACCGAAGGGGACGCGCAGGAAGTGATAGAGCCTGCCGCCCACCTCGAAGGCGGTGTAGGGGCGGTCCTCTGGGCGGATGGGGAGCTGGTGATAAGCGGATTTCAGATCTATCGTCGAGTACACCTTGTACTGAGCTATCTGGTTGACCATACCCGCGATGCGGGGTAGGGAGTACGCGTCAAGCTGCGTGAACCTATTGATGATCTGGCTATAGTCCACGACCATCCTATTTTTCTGCCCAGTCCAAACAACAACCACCTGGGCCCTCCAAGGACTTGTGCTTGGCTCAATGATCCCCTTCCTGAGTAGCCGCTGCACTTCCGACTGAATGAAGGCTCTGTCCCCCGCGCTGTACCTCCTGCTTTTAGTTGCCACAGGTTTACAGTCGGGGGTCAGGTTGGCGAACAGCGGTGGGGGAGGGATCTTGAGGGTGGAGAGGTTGCAAGTGGTGTCCGTAGCACAGCTGTCGGCATGGTGCTGGGCGGGACGTGTGGGTCGGTGTGTGTGTGTGGTCAGTAGCGGGGTATATGATGAATTCCCACAAAACTGAGGATTCCTGACAGTGAGTGGTGGGAGGGGCCCGTCATATGCCATAGTCACACTTTCGAGGTGGCTCTGGAAGTCCAGCCCCAATAGCACAGGCGCGCACAGTTGAGGCATGACCAGTAGCGCAAAGTCCCGATATTCTGTGCCTTGCACCACCAATGTCGCTACACAACCCACCCGGATGTCTGTGGAATGCGACCCAGAAGCCATGGTGACCCTCTGGCTTACTGGCCATGTCACGAGTCCGCAGCATTGCACTGTGTCCGTCCGGGTCAATAAAACTCTCAGTGTTGCCCATGTCAAACAGGCAGCTAGTCCTGTGCCCCTCCACTAGGATGTCCATCATTGACCTTGCAAGCTGGTGTGGGGCGCTTTGGTCGAGGGTTACGGAGGCCAGAGTTGAATCGCCGTCTTGGCGCCCGGTAAGCACCGGTGGGTCGGGGGCGGGGCAAGGTGGTGCCAACAAAGATGGCCGCCCCCATGTCTCGCACGAGGCGGGCAGGCAAGATGGCGGCCCCCATGCCTCACACGCAGCACTGCCCGACCCTGCTTGTGGTTCAGACTTACAGACCTTGGCGGAATGGCCCTTCTTTCCGCAGCTGGAGCAGGTAGCTTCTCGGGCTGGGCAGCATTTTCGGGGTTGCTTTTCGAGCCCGCAGAAGTAACACTGCGCGGACTTGCGACTGGCAGCAGCTGTGGTCGGTTTTGGGGAGTTCATGGACTCATGACTGGCAGCGGTGGATCTGGGTGGCGGGGTCTGCAGCGTCCACGGAACCAGCGGGGGATTGCGTGGCTGGACAGCGTCAGCGTTGTGCAGAGCAGCCTCCAGCGTGTCAGCCGTCTCGATCGCCGAGCGTAAGGTAAGATCGGAGTGTTCCAGCAGCCACTGGTGCACGTACACTGACCTGATCCCCGTAACGAAGGCGTCTCTTACCAGCAGCTCCGAATGTTGTTCCGCCGTCAGTCCCTTGCAGTCGCAGGCTCGCAAAAGTGTCTGTAGGGCTCAGAGAAACAGCCCGCTCGACTCGCCGGTTCACTGCCGCCACGTCGCTAAGCAATGTCTTGCGTAGACGGTGTTCACCGGCCGCCGCTACTGTCTTTTGAGGGAGTCCAGTGCCCCTTGGTAGGTTGGCAGGTCTCTGATAAGGGAGTAAACTTTCGGGGTGACCCTTGAAAGGAGGATTCTGTGCATAACAGTGGGCTCAGTCACACAAATCTCCTCCAAGTATGATTGGAAGCATGCAAGCCAGAGTTCAAAGGCAAGAGCTGCTTCTGAGTCTTGAGGATCAATGTCCAATCTTTCCGGACGTAAAATGCTTTCCATGTTTTAAAACTTACAGCCAATAAAATTGATGCACCATCAATAACTCTTGGAGACGCGAGGCGAGATATAGGCTTTTATTGGCTGGAAGAAAGAACAAGCAGCAATTGACCACCATACTACATCCTGGAGACTGAGGCCGGGCCTGTGTCTCCAATCGCCTTTATACTGGGGTCCGTGAGAGGAGCCACGGTCAGTGGGAGTAGCCACAGGAGCAGTCAGCAGGGGGGCGAGTCCAGACAGGTATATGTAGTTCACCCCAATCATGTGTTGACATGCCCCAGCAAGGTATAACAAACAGCTAGAGCCTATTTACAATACTTTCCAATAATTAAGCAATGTTATTTTCTCTTCGGTCAGTGAGTTCTCTCAGAATTATCCCCAGAACCAAGTACGTTATTTGAGAAAAAAAACACTATAAAAGCTAGAATTGTTTTCAATATCTTTTACTCTCTTGGCCAACATTCCTTTCTCAACCACATGCCACACTAGAAATATGAATCATAAAAGTTCATTTGCTTTATTATTGAGGAGGCCTTTTGCATCGCGGAGAGCAACTTTTACAAGCACTAACATGAGGCAAGTCATCAAAATCACGTACCTATATCTCCTCAGATTTTGTTTCTCTGTATGTGTATATAAACAAGAGTTAATTCCCTGCAATATTAACTTCAGACATCCAGAAGATATACAGGGCTTTGGCAGAGATATGTTTCCATAGCTGACATTATTCAACTCTCTCAATCGTTCCTCATCCTCCAGTCTTTCAAGTTGCTACACTGAGAAATTTGATACATTTCATATCTGGCCTTTAAAACTTAATTATTTTCCAACTTTTGAATGTTAATTTGGTAAAGTTTTGTTGTATATTTATTCTTTAGTGAATTAAATAATGCCCAATGCTTTGTGCTTAGGCCCCTACTCTACTTGCTTTATACTTATGACTGTGAGACTAATTACAGGTCCAATACCATTTTAAGCCACTGCTGTTGGCTGAATGAAAGATGGTGATGAATCAGCATATAGGAGAGATTAAAAATCTAGCTGAGTGCTGCCACAACACCTTCTCACTCGACGTCAGTACAACAAAAAAGCTTATTATTGACTACAAAGGGAGGAAACTTGAGGTTCATGAGTCAGTCTTCATCAGTGGATCAGAGGTGGAGAGGGTCAGTAACTTTAAATTCCAAAGGATTTGTCCTGGGTGTAGCACATAACTATTGTAAAACAAAGAATGCACAGTAGAGCCTAATTTCTTAGAAGTTTGTGAAGATTCGGCATACCATCTAAAACTTTGACAGACATCTAAAGATGCACAGTGGAGAGTTTACTAATTGGTTTCTTCATGGCCTAGTATGAAAGCACCAATGTGTATCAGTTGAAAAGCTTATGGAAAGTAGTGGACACAGCCCAGCCCATCACATCTGAAGCCCTCCCCACCACTGAGCACACCCACAAGGAGCACTGTCACAGGAATGCAGAATCCATCAATAAGGACATCCCACCCTCCAGGCCATGCTCTCATCTCACTGCTGCCATCAGGAAGGAAGTACTGGAGCCTCAGGACCCACACCACCAGGCTCAGGAACAGTTATTACCCTACAACCATCAAGAAGTACAGGAGCCTCAGGACCCACACCACCAGGCTCAGGAACAGTTATTACCCTACAACCATCAGGAAGGAAGTACTGGAGCCTCAGGACCCACACCACCAGGCTCAGGAACAGTTATTACCCTACAAACATCAAGAAGTACAGGAGCCTCAGGACCCACACCACCAGGCTCAGGAACAGTTATTACCCTACAACCATCAGGAAGGAAGTACTGGAGCCTCAGGACCCACACCACCAGGCTCAGGAACAGTTATTACCCTACAAACATCAAGAAGTACAGGAGCCTCAGGACCCACACCACCAGGCTCAGGAACAGTTATTACCCTACAACCATCGGGAAGCACTGGAACCTCAGGACCCACACCACCAGGCTCAGGAACAGTTATTACCCTACAACCATCGGGAAGCACTGGAACCTCAGGACCCACACCACCAGGCTCAGGAACAGTTATTACCCTACAACCATCAGGAAGGAAGTACTGGAGCCTCAGGACCCACACCACCAGGCTCAGGAACAGTTATTACCCTACAACCATCGGGAAGCACTGGAACCTCAGGACCCACACCACCAGGCTCAGGAACAGTTATTACCCTACAACCATCGGGAAGCACTGGAACCTCAGGACCCACACCACCAGGCTCAGGAACAGTTATTACCCTACAACCATCAGGAAGGAAGTACTGGATCCTCAGGACCCACACCACCAGACTCAGGAACAGTTATTACCCTACAACCATCAGGAAGGAAGTACTGGAACCTCAGGACCCACACCACCAGGCTCAGGAACAGTTATTACCCTACAACCATCAGGAAGGAAGTACTGGATCCTCAGGACCCACACCACCAGGCTCAGGAACAGTTATTACCCTACAACCATCAGGAAGGAAGTACTGGATCCTCAGGACCCACACCACCAGACTCAGGAACAGTTATTACCCTACAACCATCAGGAAGGAAGTACTGGAGCCTCAGGACCCATACTATCAGGTTCAGGAACATTATTGCTAACAACAATTATTGCTCTGGTTGTTGAACCAGAGTGAGTAACTTAATTCACCCCAACATTGAGGTCCCTACTGATATCACAACCTATGGACTCACTTTCAAGGACTCTACAACTCATGTCCTCAGTATATATATGACTTGTTTATCTGTTATTATTTTTACTTTGTATTTGCACAATTTATTGTCTTTTGCACGTTGAATGTTTGCCTATATTTATGTATAGTTTTTCACTGATTCTATTGTATTTCTCTGTATTTACTGTTAATGCCCATCATGTACTTCAATAATAAATTTACTTTGAAATTTGAAAATGCATTAAAAAAAATTAGTAGTTTTTTTTCTAATAATCGAAATGATTTTCAATTAATTTTGAATGGCTCTGATCATCAAAGATTTTTAAGACCATTGACACAAACCTTTGATATAACGAGCTGTTAAGGCCCGTTAGCAAAGTGCTGGGATTCAGGCATCAGGATGCACAGGAACTAGCCTCCATTGCACAGAGTCTGTTCTACGGAATTGTTTGGGTGTTTCAGCACTCTGCAGTCTCCACGAGGATTCCAGGAGGCAGAGGCAGTGTGAACGAACCTCGTGATGAGAAGGCTACAGGACGGGGCACGAGCTGATGTTTGACTCCATTTTGCCAACTAAAGCTTCCATTATTCACCGAGGGAGACAGAAGCATCAAGGTGAATGTAGAAGGTGAGCACCAGCTTCCTGCCTTTTGATCACTGGGGGAAAATCGCTCTGCTACGGAGAGGGGAGACTGCCTTTTGATTGCTGGTGGGATCGCTCTGCTATGGAGAGAGGAGACTGCCTTTTGATCACTGGTGGGAAAAAAAATCACTCTGCTATGGAGAGAGGAGACCGCCTTTTGATCACTGGTGAGATCGCTCTGCTACGGAGAGGGAAGACTAACTTTTGATCACTGGTGGGATCGCTCTGCTACGGAGAGGGAAGACTGCCTTTTGATCACTGGTGGGATCGCTCTGCTACGGAGAGGGAAGACTGCCTTTTGATCACTGGTGGGATCGCTCTGCTACGGAGAGGAGAGACTGCCTTTTGATCACTGGTGGGATCGCTCTGCTATGGAGAGAGGAGACTGCTTTTTGATCACTGGTGGGATCGCTCTGCTACAGAGAGGGGAGACTGCCTTTTGATCACTGGGGGAAAATTGCTCTGCTACGGAGAGAGGAGACTGCCTTTTGATTGCTGGTGGGATTACTCTGCTTTGGAGATGGAAAGGCCTGACTGTGGGCCCAGAGAACGTTACCCAGGCTTTCTGTATTTTGGATGGATTTGGACTTTTTTTCCCAGACTTACAGTTTTTTTATATTCTGTGTTTTTCACCCAGTCTTTCTCAATTTTCCATGTATTGGGGAAGGGGATTGGGGTTTGCTGTGCCTGTTAGCTTTTTGTGCTGGGAGGAAGTACTTGGGGGTTGATATTCATGCTGCCATTCTTTTCATTCTTAGTTTCATGTTTATTTGGAGAAGAATTTCAGAATTGTATACTTTTATAATAAATGATCATTTCAGCCTTTATTTTTTATTCATTTAGAGACTCAGCATGGTGTTGGCCCTCCTGGCTCTTTGAGTCACACCACCCCAACAATCCCCCGATTCAAACCGAGCCTAATCACGGGGTCATTTACAACGGCCAGTTAACCTACCAACCACTACGTCTTTGGATTGTGGGAGGAAACCAGAGCACCCAGAGGAAAACTATGCTTTCCAGAGGTATGTACAGACTCCTTACAGAACGACGCCGGCATTAAACTCTGAACTCCAATGCCCTAAGCTGTAATAGCTTCATGCTAACTGCTATGCCTCCTGTCTATACCTCTCACTGCCTCAGTAAAGCTGCCAGCATAATCAAAGACCTTACATTTTCTCTTCTCCCCTCTCCAATCGGGTAGTAGATGCAAAAGTCTGAAATCATGTACCACCATGATCAAGGACAGCTTCTACCCCACTGATGTCAGACTCCAGACCAGGCTCCTTGTATAATAAAATGGAAGCTTGGCCTCACAACTATTTCTGTGTATATTTCATTGTCTCAATGTGACAAATAAGGCTAATATTTACAATCTGCCTCAATATGATCTTGTGCTTTATCATCTACTTGAACTGTATCTTTTCAATCGCTTTACACTTTATTCTGCATTCTTGCTGTGTTACCTTATTCTGGCTTTATGTAATAATTTGACCTGTATAAAAAGTTTGCGCCTTATATTCCTTTTGGGTAATCTTCAGCCTGATGTCATGAATATTGATTTCTTCTCCCAGTTAAAAAAACACCCCCCCCCCACTATTCCTCTATTCCCCACCTTGACCTTTTACCTCTTCTCACCTGCCCATCAATTTTCTCAGAGTCCCTTTCCTTCTCCCTTCCCTTTCTCCCATGGTCTTTCCCACCAACCTGCCCTCACCAATCACCTTCCAGCCAGCCTCCTTCCCCTTCCCCCACCCCCACCATTAGAGGGATTATCTTATTTGGCTATGTGATTACTATTTTAATCGGTTCAGTATTGCACTGTGTTCCTATTCTGTACTTTTCTCTGTTCCATGTCTATTTAAGATAGAAATGAAGAATTTCTTTTCTCTCGAAGGGTATTAATTCTCCCCATGCCGCCAGCCTTTGAGGAAGAGATTTACAAAGACTCTATTTATTTTTAAGACAAGATTTAGATGGATTTCTGACATGCAAGATGGTGAAAGGTTACAAGCAGTGCCTGGAATTTTGATCAGATGGACCATGAAAGGCCATTCTGTGTCACTGTCTGTGTCTGTGATATATAATGGCAAGTTATAGAGCTGTGGAATCCTACAGAAATATGCCTTATGGCCCAACTGCTTCATGGTGACCAAGAGGTGTTTACTGCCATTAACTAGTAACTGGTTTCTATCAGGCTACTTGTTAGACTAAGGACACTTTGTTTTCTCTCAATCGTGCCTGTCCTCTCTCTTCTGGAAGTCTAATTTTCCTCAGAGTGTTCTTTAAGCCTTTTGCTGCCTGCGGCCAACACAATTACTTTCCTAGTCCACACTGGTGTTCTGAAGTTTCACCAACAATTCTACCAAGGATTCAGGGTCTAATTGTCCTTAATGTGTAATTCTATATACAAGACATATTGTGCTTACTCACTTAAATTACTGAACTAAGTTACCAATTATTAACTAACCAATTATCAGTAACTCAAATGGCATCACCAAAGTCTTCAGTGACTACTTCTCGATGCACATGCATATCAACTGCAAGATGCCATCCATGTTACCACCACCCTAAGCTGCTAGTGTACCAACTGCCCTTCATTGTCACAGAGTCCATGTCTTGGATCTGAGAACACCATCAGATGGATTACAGTGATGTAAAGCAATTAGAAATACTGTAGGCAGTAAAAGTGGGGAGTAATTGCTACATCCAATGAATTGGAAATCTTAATGTGTCTTTGCCTGCACTATAAGATCATAAGACATTGGAGCAGAATTAGGTCATTTGGCCCATTGAGACTGCTCTGCCATTTGGTCGTAACTGAATTATTTTTCCTGTCAATCCCATTTCTGGCTTTCTCCACATAACCTTTGATCCCCTTCCTAATCAAGAGCCTGTCAAACTCTGCTTTATACCGACTCAATGACTTGGCCTCCACAGCCGTCTGTGGCAATGAATTCCACCGATTCACCATCCTTTGGTTAAAGAAATTCCTTCTCATTTCTGGGACATCCTTCTATTCTAAGGCTGTGCCCTCTGATTCTCCATTATAGGAAATATTCTCTATGCATCCACTCTATCTAGGGCTTTCAATAATTGGTAGGTTTCAATTTTATGAGTATATTAAGTGACATTTCCATTAATATTATTGTTTCTGTATAAAGCAGCCTGAAACAATGAAGGCCTGGATGAATTGGACTAACATGTTACAGATCACATTTGAAGTATTGTGAACAATTTTGGGCCCCTTATCCAAGAAGGTTGTGCTAGCATTGGAGAGGCTTCAGAGCAAGTTCACGAGAATGACTCCAGGAATGAAAGGCTTAGCACATGAGAAGCGTTGATGGCTCTGGGCCTTGTACTCGCTGGAGCTTAGAAGAATGAAGGGGAATTTTATTGTAAGCTATCGAATACTGTAAGACCTAGATAGAATGAACATTGATAGGATGGTTCAAAGGATTCAAAGTATATTTATTATCAAACTATGTATAAATTTTACAACCTTGAGATTTGTCTGCTTACAGGCAGCCACGAAATAAGAACCCCAAAAGAACCCAATTGTAAAAAGACCAACACCCAATGTGCACAGAAAGAGAAAAAACACAAAACATGCCAACAATGGAAGCGAGCAACAGCATTCTGAACTAAATTGAGTCCATAGGCCTGAATCCCTGGACCAGCTGGAGTAGGCCCAAAGCCTCGGTCTCAGTTTATTTTATTAGCCCGGCATTTTGGCGTGAAGCTCTCAGACATGAAGCTCAGCAGCTTCAGCACCTTGGAGAGAAGAATGAATATAACAGGAGAGTGAGCGAAAGCTGCTCAACCCTTGCATTCCGTCCCGACACCCTGCCTTTGCAGACTATCTGGGCTGGCATTTAAATTATCCAAACACTGCATCGTGATGCGTTCCAGGACCCAGGCCCCCTGCAGTGATATACCCTGGGCCTCTATCCCGTCGCCCAGGCCAAAGCTATTCTTGATTTCTCCAAATCATCTCGGTGCTTACAGCAATCCAACCTTGCACCCGGTTTGGGTGGACGAGCATCGAAACTCTTCTGTCTCAATTCCTCTCCGAATTGCTCACTCCAACTTCGTCTCCAACAGCAACACCATCTCCCGCACCAACACCATCTCAAACACGTTTCACACTGACATTTTGACGTTGCAAAGCACCAGCATGGCTCATCCCTCAAGTCAGCTTCACCCTTGCTCACCTCTGTTGTTTGCGGTGATAGTTTACCACAAATTACCTCAAAAAATGTTATGAATGATGTCTTAGTCATATTTCTTGCTTTTTGAACTACCAGTAAGCTGTTGCCTGACTTCAGTAGAGCCATCTTAAACCACCTCCCCCTATAGTAGCGCTATCTTAAACCACCTCCCCCTATAGTAGCGCTATCTTAAACCACCTCCCCCTATAGTGGGGGAGTTTAGTATCAGAGGGAACAGCCTCAGAATAGAGGTATGTCAATTTAGAATGGAGATGAGGAGGAATTCCTTTACACAGAAGGTGGTAAATCTATGGAATTCATTGCCACAGATACCTGAGGAGGCCAAGTCATTGGGTATATTTAAAACGGAGATTGATAGTGTCTTGAATAGTAAGGGCATCAAAGGTTTAGGGACAAAGCAGGAGAATGGGGTTAAGAGGGATAATAAATCGGCCATGATGGAACAGTGGAGCAGACTTGATGGGCCAAGTTGCCTAATTTTGACCCCATGCCCTACGGTCTTATTGTGTTGTGCCCTTTTGCCCATAGGAATGTTGTTTCATTTGGTGATATGCTTGTATACTTGAACAATAATAAACTTGATCTTCAAAATGCAGAAATACTGGGAAATTACAATGCTTCTGGCAGTGGATTCTAGACCTTTGTACTTGCAAAAGCTGCATAACAAATTGAGCCAAACAAATGGATGCATTTCATACTAATGTTCAAAGTAAATTAATTATTCAAGTACGTAAGTCACCATATACTACCCGAGATTCATTTTCTTGAAGTCATTCACAATAAGTACAAAGAAACATAATAAAATCAATGGAAAAAAAACAAATAAAAGATGTACAAAAGTCAACAAACTGAGTGAATAAATAAATGTAGTCAACCAAATAAATAAACAAACAAAGAAAAAATATTGAGAAAATGAGGTGCACAGTCCTTAAAAGTGAGCCCATAGATTATGGAATCGTTTCCATGTTGAATTGAGTGATGTTACCCACACTGGTTCAGAAACCTGATGGTTGAGGGGTAATAACTATTTCTGGGTCTGACATTGTGGGTCTGGATGCTCAGGTACCTCCTTCCCGATGGCATCAACAAGAGAGCATGGCCTGGATGGTGGATGACCTTACTGATGACTGGTGCTTTCCTTTGAAAGACCATAAGGTCGTAAGGTATAGAAGTAGAATAAAGCCATTTGGCCTCTTGCATCTGCTCCGCCATCTCAATTTTCCTCTCAGCTCCAATCTCCTGCCTTCTCCCCGTATCCCTTTATGACCTGACCAATCAAGAATTCATCAACCTCTGCCTTAATTATATATAAAGTCTTGGCCTCCACAGCTGCCTGTGGCACAGAATTCCACAGATTCTCCACTCTCTGGCTAAAGAAATTCCTCCTCATCTCCGTTCTAAAGTCCTCTGGTCTTATACTCTCCCACCATAGGAAACATCCTCTCTAAATCCACTCTGTTAAGGCCTTTCACCATTCAATAGGTTTCAATTAGGTCACCTCTCATTCTTCTGAATTGTAGTGAATACTGGCCCAGAACCATCAGATCCTCTTCATATGACAAGCCATTTAATCGTGGAATCATTTTTGTGGATCTTCTTTGAACCTTCTCCAGTGCCAGTACATCCTTTCTAAGATAAAAGGCCCAAAACTGCTCACAATACTCCAAGTGAGGCCTCACCAGTGCTTTATAAAGTCCAGACATCCCACCTCTCCCGGAAGTTCCAGGAGTCTCCCACAAATCATATACAATATCCCGGAAATCGATTTTTTTGAGAGCGAGCGAGCGAGTGAGTGGGGGGTGGGGGGGGGGGGGGGAGGTGGGGAGTGGGGGAAGAGAGAGATGAGTTTAACAGATGTCATTCGTTCATTAGCAAAGCTAGCATTATTTAAACTAGCTGGCTAGCTACTAAGGAGCTACTCAATTGCAGACATCCCACCTCTCCCGGGGTCTCCCGCAAATTGATGATGCTACCTCCCTGAAATGAGTTTTTGCAGGGTGGGATGTCTGAAAATCTCAACATTACTTCACTGATTTTTGTATTCTAAAATATAAGCACTCTTTCTAAATGTGCTTCTCTTCTCCAGCCAGTCACAGCTGAACACCGAGTGTGGCCTTATTGTGGTTGTGGGGATCAGTTAACTGGCTGTATTCAGGGCAGAAATTGATAGGTTTTTGATTTGTTCAGAGCTTAAATGATATGGGGAGAATACCCCGGTGGCATGGCAGTCAGTGTGACACTATTACAGCTCAGGACATTGGAGTTTGGAGTTCAATCCCGGTGTCCTCTGTAAGGAGCTTGTGCACTCTGACCTTGACTGCACTGGTTCCCTCCAGGTGCTCTGGTTTCCTCCCACATTACAAAGAGGTACCGGTTAGTAGGTTGTTTGGTCATTGTAAATTGTCCTGTGATTAGGCTATGGTTAAATAAGTGGACTGCTGGGCGGTGAGGCTTGTTGGACTGGTTTGCACTGTATCACAAATAAAAATAAGCAAAATAAATAAATGTGGGTGAATGGGTTTGAGAGGGATGGTAAATAATCAGTCAGCTGGAGGAGAAGTTGCTATGAGCTGAATGACCTAGTCCTACTCCTTTCTCTATTTATTTACTAAGATACAGGATGGACTATGCCCTTCCACCTCTTCGAGACACGTTGCCCAGCAATCGATTTATACCTAGCGTAATCACAGGACAATTTACAATGGTCTATTAACCTACCAGCCGGGGAGGATGTACAAACTCCTTACAGACAGCGGTGGGATCTTATGGACTCATGACTTTATTCATTTGAAAGGACTTGTTAATCTACCCACATAAGGTATGCATGGATAAGCTGTTATTCTTATTAATGTTATTATTACCCTTTTCAAAAAAGGATCTAGTGCTTTCCCAGTGTATATGACACAAACTCTTCTCAGGCTTCTGGTCAGGGTCCAGGTGTCAATATTAGCCAATATTTTGATGGCAAACTCCATCTTCTTCAGGGAAGAAGTTACACCTGGACCCAGCTGGAAAACTGGGAAGAGTTTACGCACCCTTTTCAATTTTGCCCCCTTGTTCCACTTCAACTCATCCCACTGATTGCAATTTTGCCCTATCATCTGCCTGTCCTTCCTCAGTCTCACTACACAATGTATCAACTTTCAAACTAACTGCTCCATCCTCAGCCCCATCACTCCGGTTGTCATCTCCCTGCCAGACTAATTTAACCCTGTGATCACTAATAGAACTGTCTTTTGACATCTGAGTTGATGGACAACTTTCAGGACCAGAGCTTCAGTGTCTACCACCTGAAGCCCAGTTGTTGACCCTCGTAGGTCTCTCTATTCTACAAAATGGCTGCAACAGCAACGTCAGCCCAGCACTGGAAGCTGTGTGGCAGTAGGCCTAATGATTCCCAGCAAGAGGGAAACTACGCTATTAGGCCCATCAAATCTGCTTTACCATTTAATCATACCTGATTTTTTCTTTTTTTAATCTCATTCACTATATTCTCCGCATATCATTTAATCCCTTTAGCAATCAACAAACTATCAATCCCTGCCTTAAGTACACTGAATGATCGGTCCTTCACAGACACACTGGATGTTCAACTGTGACTGGGCTGGAGAACACAGAATATAGTTCAGTACTGTGCAAGTCTTTTGGCCATTGATGTGCTGACCTACTCCAAGATTAATTTAACCCTTACCTCCTACAGAGCCCTCCATTTTCCTATCATCTATGTGCTTATCTAAGAGTCTCTTAATTATTCCTAATGTATCTGCCTCTATCGCCATCCTGGGCACAAAGTGGGGCCAGTAAGAAATCCATTCATTCCTTGGCTCTATTTATTATGCAGCCTTTGCAAGTGAACCAGTAAGAAAGTGTAATGCCCTGGCTAAAATTTTTACTGCTAATGCTGCTGGGCATTTCATTTAGTAACTTTCTGTGGAAGCAGTGTGTCCTGCTGATAGTGTTTGGGTTTCGGCTAAAGATAAGGGGCTGTGATGTTCACCTTAGGAATGCTGTGTCAGCCAATCAGGAAGGTGGAATTGGGAGAAGGTTCTAGAGAAAGCCAGGTGGAGAGAGATATCTGACAGACACTGGTGAGGTTTATGGTCTTTTTGGCAGGAGAGAAGATCGGGAGAGGCAGCCGTAGGATTCAATCCGACGGGAACACACAATTGCAAGGAGTGCTTCGTGAGTGCAAGGAGTCCAAGATGGGATGTTCTACCAGTGATTAGTGTTGGGAATTCAACACTATGAGTAGCAGTTATACCCAGCTTTTGGAATATATGAGCTCCAACATTTAGACTAGTTTAATTGCAATGGGCCATTTTACTTTTTCTTTTCCTCTTAATAACTGCTTGATAAAACTGAAATGATTAAGTACACTTTCTTTATAATTGTATATGGTATTTATTACCAACGGGTAATGATGTATAGGCACTCTTTGCACAACATTTTCTCAGATGCGGGTTCTGTTAATCAAAACATCACAACTTCCTCATTTGTTTGGACCCAAATCATACCAAATCTCGATTTACATTGTTTAAGAAAGGTGGCGTTCTCACCACTGAGTCCAGTGGCTGTTAGCAGAGTCGGCTATCAAGCCAAGTTTCTGTACAAAGCCGGTGAAAGGTATTCAGTGGGGACATAGGAGCAGTGAAGTTAGCCCTGCCAGTCCAGTTCAGCCATGCTGTCAGTGATATGTATCCAGACTAAGTCCATTGGCCTGCATGAAGTCTGTTTCCCTCTACACATTTCCTATCCAAGCACCTGTCCAAGTGCTCTGGTTTCCTCCCACATTCTAACGATGTAAGGATTAGTAGGTTAGTTGGACACAGGAGTGTAATTGGGCAGTGAGAGCTCTTTGAGCCTGAAAAGCCAGTTGTCATATTGTATCACTAACTAATTGAAATAAACTACCCCGTAGATCTACTTTAAATTTCTCTCCTCACATCTTAAACTTGTGTCCTCATGTTCTAGGCCCACCTGCTCGGAGAAAAAAAAAAGAGTAGATCTATTTTAACTATGTCCCTCACAATTTTCTAAACATTTATAAACTCTCCTCTCAGCCACTTATGTTCTAGGAAGAATAACCCCCATCTTCCCAATCTCCCCTCATTATTACAGCCCTCCATTCCAGACAAAAATCCTAGAGAATATTTTCTGCTTTCTCTCTATTGTGACTGCATCCTCTCTAAGTAATGCATAGTATTCTAAGTGTGATCACACTAAAGTACAATTGCAACATCATGTCCTAACTCTTCAAAGTTCAAAGTAAATTATTATTTAAGTACATCTATGACACCACATAATACCCTGAGATTAATTTTCTTGCGAGCATTCATAGCAGAACAAAGAAATACAAAAAAATGAAAAACTACTGACAATCAATGTGCAAAGGGAGACAAACTGAAAATACAGTAAAAAATAATAATAATTATTATTAATATTTAATGTTCTTCACTTATTTAATCCAAAGTTCATGTTCATACTTTTTGATTCTATTATTTTAATTCATTGCTTTAGGCTTTAATGATGGAGCATATAATTTCAAATCATTGATTGCATAGAAGATATGGAATAGGGAGAAAAAAAGAATGCGCACACATGATTGAAAAAATACAAAAACCTGTCATTACAATGGATATACTAAAAGAGATTATAAAAAATATCCACAATTGGAAAAGTACTAGTGATAATATTCATAATTAAATAATAATAATAGGAATCCATTAGTCTTGAGAGACCATGGCTTTGTGCCTTGGAAGGTTTCCAGGGCTCAGGCTTGGGCAGGGTTGTATGGGAGACTGGCAGTTGCTGCGTCTCCCCTCTCCATGCCACCGATGTTGTCCAAGGGAAGGGCAAGGGCTGATACAGCTTGGTACTGGTTCCGTTGCAGAGCAATGTATGGTTAAGTGCCTTGCTCAAGAACACAACACGCTGCCTCAGCTAAGGCTCGAACTAGCGAACTTCAGATCACTAGACCAACACCTTAACCACTTGGCCATGCACCAACGCGTTCATAATTATTGGAATAAAAATTTATTTGTCTTCGTCGGTACCTATTAATACATATCAACATTTCTTTAAAATCCTGAAAAAGTGCCTGAATTCTTGAGAGAAGGTATAACATATCTCTTGGCTAAAGGAGAAATCACAAATGATCCATCAAAATATCACCCTATTAGTTGTTTATAAACTACATATAAAATTGTAACATTATGCATCGCACAACTAATCACCACTCACTTAGGTAATCACAATAAACTTACAGAAAAGCAGAAGGGATGCCATAAAGCTGTGAAAGGATGTAAAGAACAACTCAAAATAAATTCTATAATTCTAAATCAAGCTCAGCAGAATAGCAAAATATCTTTCAAGTTGTTATATTGACTACCAAAAAAGTATTTGACTCTGTCCCATGCTCATGGTTAATAGAAGTTCTTAATATATATAAGCTACACCCAATACATGTGAAATTCTTTCAAAATCTGATGAAGCACTGGTGTACTATAATCACCCTATCTATTAACAAGCAAAAATGAACAACCACTATTGTCAAAATAAAATGAGGCATTTTCCTAGGTGACTCTTTAAGTCCACTTTGGTTCCGTTTAGCTTTAAACGTACTCTCTAGTTACTGAATCAGATGAAAATTGGGTATCAAGTCAGAAACAATGAAATGAGCTATACTTTAACACAACTTCTATACATGGATGATTTGAACTTATATGCTCTATCAGTAAAGCTAAAACAATGAATTAAAATGGTAGAACTATTTTCGAAAGATATAAACATGAACTTTGGACTGGATAAATGCAGAACATTAAACATAAAGAAAGGTGCAATAGAGCTATTAGAATACAAAGCAGAGCAGCAGGATACAATACAACCGATGGATGAATATAAAATATATCAGTATCTGGGATATCAACAAGGAAAGAAAATTGATCATAGGGCAATAAAGAAAACATTTTTGACAGAATTTACTTCAAGGCTTAAGACAATCTGCCAAACAGAGCTCAATAGTAAAAATCTAACAAAGGCAATAAACCTTTTCACTCTACCTATATTAATGCATTCTTTTTCCATTAGTATTTTCATCTAAAACCAATCTGGAAAATTTATAAATAAAAATAAGAATTGAAATGATAACTTTCAGAAAACATGATGTACATTCAAATGTGGTTAGATTATCACTACCCAGGACAAAAGGGAGAAGAGGAATAACAGACATTAAAAATCTACACAACAATAAAACTTGTGAGGATGTATTTTAATCACTGAAAACAGGATTCAGCATTCCATGAGATCAGATGCAATTCTGATAAGTATACACCTCTACACTTAAACGAGAGCACGACATGGAAAAATGAAGAAACTATCACTATTGAAGAAAAAGTTAACCTATGGAAGAACATGAACATGACCCATGGAAGACCCATGGAAGACATCCCCACAATCTGAGCAGACTAGGGATGTTGACAAGAAAACGTCAAATGCCTGGCTCAGACTTGGAGACCTCTTCCCAGAAACAGAAGGGTTACTTGTGATCATACAGGACCAGGAGATTAACACAACAAATATCAAAAATGCGTAATACAAGACCAATACATTCAAGATAATAAATGTAGAAAATGGCAAGAGTAAACAAACAGTCCAATGCATTCCAGGATACTGCAGCAGTTTAACTTAATGTGATTACTTACACAAGCACAATCAAATGGCAAGTATCATTCACCAAAATCTTGCTTTGAAATACAAGCTCAAAAAAGAAACCATACCTTACTATAAAAACAATCCCGATCCTGTTTTAGAGTCAGAATGCTATAAATTATATTCAGACCAATCCGATAATACAGATAGGACATAATAATAAAGAATAAACAAGCAAGAACAACTAACTTAATAGATATAGCCACTGCAAACACACATAGCATACAGAAATCAACAAGTGAAAAACACCAGAAATGTGCTGAACTAAAAGAGGAAATTGAAAGACTTTGGGACACAAACAGGGTACACATTGTTCTGATAGTATTATCTACAACTGGTATCCCAAAGACACTATGCAATAGTGTTAAATAATTAAGGCTACTCAGCAATATCTACGTAAATCTTCAGACAGCCACAATACTAAACACCACTAGAATAGTCTGAAAGCTCCTAGCAATTGAGAAGTGAGTGTGTTGGCCATGCCCACACCTCACGTTTTGACAGCTTGAGCTCAGAGAAGAAAAAATAACAATATTAATAAATAGTAAATAATACTGAGAACATGAGTTGTAGAGTCATTTAAAATGAGTCTATAGGTTATGGAAAATCAGTTAAGTATTGAGGTGAGTGAAGTTATCCACAACAGTGCAGGAGCCTGATGGGTGATGGGTAATAACTAGTGGTGTAGGAACTAAGCCTTCTGTTCCAGCTGCCCGATGGCAGCAGTGAGAAGAGAACATGGCCAAGATGGTAGAGATTCTTCACGATAGATGCTGGTTTCTTGAGGCAGCTCTCCTCAGTGCCACGAACCATGAAAGCAAGCATACCAAATACCTTTCACTATCCTATCCAGATATCTCATGACATTCAAGGAACTAGGCTCTTGCACTCCACTGCCTATGTATGCATCAACACACCTCAGGTCCCTGCAAAGTACTCGGTATGTTCCATCAGAATTTGATCTTTGAGAGTGTATTATTCCACAATTGCCTGGATTAAATTCCATCTGCCACCACTCTACCTAACTAGTGGGTTCAATATCTATCTATATCCTTTTCATCAACCTTGATTCCAAAAATTTTGAAGCTATTTGCAAAATAACTAATCATTCATCGTTCATTTTCAACCCAGAACACAGAACATGGAAAAGCACAGTGCAGTACAGTGAAAAGCCATTTCTACAGTAAGGAGAGATGGAGGTGATCAGAAATCAGGGCTATTGATCAGAGGTAGTGTCATGGCTGCATTAAAGGTGGATATCATGGAGGGATTGTCAATGGGGTCACTGTGGGTGGAGGTTAGGAACAGGACGGGGTCCATAACCTTACTGGGTGTTTTTATAGGCTGCCCAATAGTAACAGGGATATCGAGGAGCAGATAGGGAAACAGATCCTGGAAAGGTGTAGTAATAACAGTAGTCATGGTGGGAGATTTTAATTTCCCAAATATCGATTGGAATCCCCCTAGAGCAAGGGGCTTAGATAGGGTGGAGTTTGTTAGGCTAGTTCAGGAAGGTTCCTTGACACAATATGTAGATCAGCCTACAAGAGGAGAGGTTGTACTGGACTTGGTTTTGGGAAATGAACCTGGTCAGGTGTCAGATCTCTCAGTGAGAGAGCATTTTGGAGATAGTGATCATAATTCTATCTCCTCTACAATAGCATTGGAGAGAGATAGGAACAGACAAGTTAGGAAACAGTTCAATTGGAGTAATGGGAATTATGAGGCTATCAAGCAGGATCTTGGAAGCTTAAATAGGGAACAGATGTTCACAGGGAAAAGTACGGAAGGAATGTGGCAAATGTTCAGGGGATATTTGTGTAGAGTTCTGCATAGGTATGATCAATGAGACAAGGAAATTATGGTAGGGTACAGAAACCATGGTGTACAAAGGATGTAGTAAACCTAGTCAAGAAGAAAAGCTTATGAAAGGTTCAGAGAACCAGGTAATGTTAGAGATCTAAAAGATTATAAGGCCAACAGGAAGGAGCTTAAGAAGGAAATTAGGAGAGCCAGAAGTGGCCATGAGAAGGCCTTGGCGGGCAGGTTTAAAGTAAAAACTCAAGGCATTCTACAAGTATGTGAAGAGTAAGAGGATAAGACATGAAAGAATAGGACCAATCAAGTGTGACAGTGAAAAGTGTATATGGAACTGGAGGAGATAGCAGAGGTACTTAATGAATACTTTACTTTAGTATTCACTATGGAAAAGGATCTTGGTGATTGTAGTGATGACTTGCAGTGGACTGAAAAGCTGAAGCATGTAGATATTATGAAAGTGGATTTGCTGGAGCTTTTGGAAAGCATCAAGTTGGATAAGTCGCCAGGACCGGAAGAAGTGTACCCCAGGCAACTGTGGGAGGTGAGGGAGAAAATTGCTGAGTCTCTGGCGATGATCTTTGCATCATCAATGGGGATGGGAGAGGTTCTGGAGGATTGGAGGGTTGTGGATGTTGTTCACTTATTCAAGAAAGGGAGTAAAGATAGCCCAGGAAATTATAGACCAGTGGGTCTTACTTCAGTGGTTGGTAAGTTGATGGAGCAGATCCTGAGAGGCAGGATTTATGAACATTTGGAGAGGTATAATATGATTAGCAATAGTCAGCATGGCTTTGTAAAGGGCAGCTCATGCCTTATGAGCCTGATTGAATCTTTTGAGGATGTGACTAAACATGTTGATGAAGAAAGAGCAGTAGATGTAGAGTATATGGATTTCAGCAAGGCATTTGATAAGGTAACCCATGCAAGGTTTATTGAGAAAGTAAGGAGGCATGGGATCCAAGGGGATATTGCTTTGTGGATCCAGAACTGGTTTGCCCACAGAAGGCAAAGAGTGCTTGTGGACGGGTCAATATTCTGAATGGAGGTCGGTGACCAGTGGTGTGCCTCAGGGATCTGTTCTGGGACCCTTACTCTTCGTGATTTTTATAAAGGACCTGGATGAGGAAATGGAGGGATGGGTTAGTAAGTTTGCTGATGACACAAAGGTTGGGAGTGTTGTGGATAGTATGGAGGGCTGTCAGAGGTTACAGCGAGACATTGATAGGATGCAAAACTGGGCTGAGAAGTGGCAGATAGAGTTAAATCCAGATAAGATGTGAAGTGTTTCATTTTATTAGGTCAAATATGATGGCAGAATGTAGTATTAATGGTAAGACTCTTGGCAGTGTGGAGGATCAGAGGAATCTTGGAATCCAAGTCCATAGGACTCTCAAAGCAAGTCTGCAGGTTGACTCTGTGGTTAAGAAGGCATACAGTATATTGGCTTTCATCAATTGTGAAATTGAATTTAGGAGCCGAGAGGTAATGTTGCAGCTATATAGGACCCTGGTCAGACTTCACTTGGAGTACTGTGCTCAGTTCTGGTTGCCTCACTGCAGGAAGGATGTGGAAACCATAGCAAGGGTGCAGAGGAGATTTACATGGATGTTGCCTGGATTGGGGAGCATGCCTTATGAGAAATGGTTGAGGGAACTCAGCCTTTTCTCCTTGGAGCGATGGAGGATGAGAGGTGACCTGATAGAGGTGTATAAGATGATGAGAGGCATTGATTGTGTGGATAGTCAGAGGCTTTTTCCAGGGCTGAAATGGCTGCCACAAGAGGGCATAGTTTTGATAGTAATTTCTCACGTAGGGACATGTTCGGCACAGCTTTGTGGGCCGAAGGGCCTGCATTGTGCTGTAGGTTTTCTATGTTTCTATATTGTTGGAGTTACAAAGATTGACAGGAGAGAGGCAACATGTACAGAATGTCATTTCTATAAATATTTTGATAAAATATCCATTATGATTTTATTCCTGAATTGTCTTAATCCAAATTTTGAAATTGATTTGTTTTACCTTTTTCTTCCTTTCCCAAAGAAATAATTTCTTTTGATAACCCAGACTGAAACTGTTTTTAACATTTCAGTATCTCAATTTGAATAATAGCTGAACACCAGGACTAGAATGAGAGGATTAAGCAGAATCAGCTGGGAAAGGGAAATCATATTTTGGTGAATTTAGATTCCAAATCAGACTTATTATGACTGGTATATGACATGGAATTATTGGGTTTCATGGAGGATGTGAGTGAGTGTTGGGATCCATAGTGCGTGATCTCTATCGGTTTTCAGAAAGTTTTCAACAAAGTCCCACAAAAGAAGTTTCTCAAAAAAAAACACAAAACTAATATACATTCAGTGGCCACTTTACTTCTGAACCTATCAAACTGGCCATTGAGTGTTTGTTTGTGGTCTTCTGCTGCTGTAGCCCATCCACCACAAGTTTTGCAATGTTGTGCATTTAGAGATGCTTTCATGCACACCACTCTTGTAATCCATGGTTATCTGAGTTACTGTCACATTCCTGTCAGCTTGAACCTAGCAAGGCTATTCTCCTCTGAGCTCTCTCATAAACAAGCCATTTATGCCTACAAAACTGACACTCACTGGATTTTTGTTTGTTGTTCACACCATTCTCTACAAGTTGTAGAGCGTAAAAATCCCCGGAGATCAACAGTTCAGTTTCGGAGTTACTCTGACCACCTTGTCTGGCACCAACAATCACTCCCTTCAAGGTCAAAGTCATTTAGATATTATTCCTTCCCCATTCTGATGTTTGGTCTGAATTGAACTGCTTGATCATGTCTGCAGGCTTCTAGGCTTTGAGCTTCTTCCACATGATTGGCCAAATAGATATTTGCATTAATGAGCAGGTGTACATGTGTACCTAACAAAGTGGCCACTATAGATTTGTGTTAGGGTGAAATCTGACTGGTTGTTTCAAGCCTGATGTGCCTCAAATCCACAGGAGCACAAGAGCCTGCTGAGGATTATCAGCTAACCATTTCCACTTTGGTCAGAACCCTTCCCACCATCTTCAACAGGTGGTGTCTCAAGAAAGCTCTGTCCCCAGTTAAAGATCCTCACCATCCGGCCCTCTTCTCATTACTCCTGTCAGGGAGGAGGTACAGGAATTTGAAGACTCACACTCAGTGATTCGGGAACTGCTTTTGCCCTCCCATGGTCCATGGACCCCCGAACACTAGCTTGCATTTTCTTTTCCTGCCCTATTTATTTATCTGGTCATTTACAGTATTTTTTATGTCTTAACATTGTACAGGTGTCAGAGAAAAACAAAATTTCAGGTCACCTCAGTGACTGATAATATACCTGATTCTGATCGCACATTTCAAGAGGTCACTCATTGCTCTTCTGTTGCTCAGATAAGACCAACAATATTTGTGTCACAAGGTCATGCTTGGTCTCCTCCCTGTCAAAGACAATCTTTCTGTTCTCTCTCAAGTTCCTTCTCTTCAATTTGAAACACAATTGTTTCTTACTTTTCCATTTTGGATGGAAGTATGTTGACTCGAGCCATCAGCTCTGCTTCTTTCCCTGCTTCCACAGTTCAGAGAAAGGATCTTCGACATTTGTTACAGACATGCAGGGTCTCAGCTCAAAATGTCAGCCAGCTCTTTATTTCTTTCATTAAACACTGCCTGACCCGCTAAGCTGCTCCAGTATTTTATGTATGTTTCTCTGGATTTCCAGGATATGCAGAGTCTCTTGTGTTTATCGGCTTTTACTAAGTGTGTTATGGTCACACACACAGGACTCAAAAGAAAAGAACAAAATCTTATTAGAAAATTCTTATTGCATTGAATACTGTGCAAAAGTCTTCAGCACACTTAGGGTGCCTAAGACATTTGCACAGTACTGCAGTAGTTTTATATATTGCACTATACTGCTGCCACAAATAAAAAGATAAATTTCATGACATATGTGAGTGATGATAAACCTGATTCTGATTTGAGTCTCTATTGTATATTGAGAGGGGGAACAGGGCAGGGAGAGGGGAATCATGGTTGGGAAAAAGGGAAAGGAGTGGGGAGGGAGTGGGAAGCACCAGAGAGACAATTCTGTAATGATCAATTGTTTGGAATCAAAAAACCTTGCCTGGTGTCTCAGGGCTGGATGTGTTTGCACCCGTGCCACACCCTTGCCCACCCCACCTCACCCCAGCACACCTTCTCCACTACCTTTCCCATACCTCTCCCATGTCACTCCACCCTCACGATTCCCAGCATTACTTGCTCCTAACAGACTTAGACTTCTTCTCTGCTCCACTTTGACATATATATAGATAAGATTTTTGCCCAGTACTGTAAGTAGTCATAATTAGTTGCAACAAGCAATCTGCCAGAGTTCTGCCTGCTGGTGCAGGGTTTTGATCAAATTGTTGACAATTCCTTTACTCCTTGTGTATTACTTTCCTCCTTTCCTTCCTGTGTATATTTAAAGCGGAGATTGATAGGTTCTTGATTAATAAGGAGATCAAGGTTATGGGGAGAAGGCAGAAGAATGGGGTTGAGAGGAATATGATGGAATGGTGGAGCAGACTTGATGGGTTGAATGGCCCAATTCTTCTCTAGTGTCTTATGGTTTTATGGTCTCCCACAGATGCTGCTTGACCCATTGATTTTCTTCAGCATATTGTTTGTTACACCTGGTTTCAGATAATTATTCACTCTTCGGCTACCCATCACACTTCCTAAAACATCAATATCGTTTCTCTTTCCACGGATGCTGCCTGATGTCTTTAGTTTTCCACACGTTTTCTGTTTCTATTTCAGCCTGGCATCTGTAACTTTTATTTTCAAGTACATTTGTCTATTCACATACAAGTTGCTAGAAATACTCTTATGTTGGAAAGAAATACTGACACACTGTTTGCAGACTGATGAATGATTCAAAGATATGGGTGCCTGCATTGACCTTGAACAACAAAATCTGAATAATTGCAACTGAGTAAGTTGTTTGTTTGAGAGTGCAATTCTCTGAAGTCATTTGTTGTTGATATCTTTTATTGGGCATGCTATGCTCACGTACTATTCACCTTAATGGGCTTTGCTATAAAGAACAAAATCCAATTAGAAAATTCTTACTGGAGTAAAGATATTCAGAAGTGATTATTTGCTCTTTGGCAAGGCTGCTCTCTGTTGAACACATTCAATATTTTTTCTTGTTTTTTCTTATCTTCCCTGTGAAACCTGTTTTATCAGCCAGATGTTCTTCAAACTGAATGATGCCTTGCTGGATGTTCACTCTCTTTCCACAGAGAGATCGCTTTCCAATAATATCTGCTACTCATCAACTTGTTACAAATGCAAAATCAAGATCAATGATACTTTACATTCCTGGCTGCGCCTGTATTTGCTCAGTGAGTGTTACTTTTCAGTAAGAGTAAAACCATTTTTGCTTTTAGTTAACATCTCTAATATTCAATTTATTATTACTGGGACCCTCAATTTTCCTTCTGTCTCTTTTGGCCCTCGTACAAACCTGCAGTACAGTGTCAGTCATTAATGCTGTGTACGTACACCTCAATCCTTGCATGTAGTTCATGCATTGTTAGCAACTCTGCAGTTCTGTAAATTGCCTTCATGGAATAGCAACTTCAAAGTAAAGTTATCATCAGTATGTATACACTAAGTGGCCACTTTATTAGGTACCACCTGTACCAAATAACATGGCCACAGAGACTATGTTCATGGTCTTCTGCTGCTGTAGCCCATCCACTTCAAGGTTCAACATGTTATGTTCAGAGATGCTCTTCTGCACTAAAACTATTGTAATGCATGGTTATTTGAGTTACAATTGTCTTCCTGTCAGCTTAAACCAGTCTGGCCATTCTCCTCTGACCTCTCTCCTTAACAAGGTGTTACACCCACAGAACTGGATACTCTTTTTTGCACCATTCTCTGTAATCTCTAAAGACCGTTGGACATGAAAATCTTAGAAGATCAGGAGGTTTTGAGATATTCAAACCACCCTGTCTGGCACGAAAAATCATTCCACGGTCAAAGTCACTTTGGTCACATTTTTTCCTCATTCTGTGTTTGGTCTGAACACCAACTGAATCTCTTGACCATGTCTGCATGCTTTATGCATTGGGTTGCTGCCACATGATTGGCTGATGAGATATTTGAATTAAAATGCAGGTGTACTGGTGTACCTAATAAAGTGGCCATTGAGTGTATGTCACCACATACTAGCAAGCATTTACAGGAAAACGAAGAAATACAATAGAATTTATGAAAAAAAAGTCTATAAATAATGAAGCGTGACAAATAACCAATCTACAAAAGAAGACAATCTTCTTTTGAGAATCTTGCTGGTCTGGAAATCTGTCACTCCCTCATCTGCTGCTGCTTGATTAGAGGATGTAATGTTTTTTCTGAAACTAGAAAAAATTAAATTTACTCTGAGGGGGTCTGAAAAAGTTCTATTCAAAATGGGGACCTTTCTTGTCATATTTTCATATTAAGGAATTTCCTACTAGTTGAGGGCATTTGTACTTGGGAAGTTGCCTCCCTTTTAACACGCATCTGGTTTACCTCACAGGGTGGTTGATGAATTGTAATGAGTGTATTCTGGATCATCTGACATGTTGTAGATGTGTGTGGGCCTTCGTCTTGAAGTGGTGTGGGGGTATGGCTGTGAAATATCCATACTTGTATTTGTGAAATGTTGCATTGTAAATACATTAGCTGCCATGGTATGTTCGGGGAGAGCGGGTGAGGGGGGTTTTGTTTAGGGGCAAGATATAAAAGCAAAATGGAGGAAAATGTAATGCATTATCTATTCTGTATTGTGCCATTCCTTCAATAAAAAAAAAGGAAAAAGACAACAAATCGAGTAAATAATAAAAAGATAAAGTAGGTTATACTGGGAATATGAGCTGTTGAATCCTTGACAGTGAATCCATAGTTTGAGAATCTATAACAGGCTGTGATACAAGTGTACATCTATTGTCAACGTTTTAGATGACCTGCCAAATTTACACAAACTTCTAAGAGATGCCATATGCTATTTACCCCCTACAGCCTGCAAGATACTTCGAAGGAACCATTGAATTTGTGCCATTTCCTTTATCAATCATTTTTTTATCCCACCCCTTTACAACGTCATATGTTACACACTGGCCAGCACAATCAGAATCAGGTTTAAATATCACTGGCATACATCATGAAATTTGTTATCTTTGCAGCAATAGTACAATGCAATACATGATAATAGAGAAAAAAACTGAACTACATTAAGTGATGTATATATATAAAATTACTGTAGTTCAGTTTTTTTTTATAACTAGTTCAATTAAACAAGTAGTGCCACTATTTAAATGGAGCTCCAATTTAGCTGATAATGACAGTGTTCCTCAGCCAGTGTGGAGCAAAAGACACTTCTGCTAGTTCACGGCTCTCCCCACCTAGTGCTCTCTGTGTGGAGTTTGCATACTCTCCCTGTGACTCTGTGGGTTTTTTTTCTTGGTGTTCCAAAGTCATGGAGGTTGGTAGGTTAAATGGCCTCTTGTGAGGTGGCAGGAAGTTACATCAATGGGGTATTAATGAGGATGAATACAGTGGTTCACAGGGAAATGAGTGCAGGAATGTGGCTGCTGTGGGTTAGTATAGGCCTGATGCATCAAGTAAACATAGAATAGTACAGCACATTACAGGCCCTTCAGCCCGCAATGTTCTACTGACCCTCAAACCCTGCCTCACATATAACCCCCCACCTTAAATTCCTCCATATACTTGTCTAGTAGTCTCTTAAACTTCACTAGTGTGTCTGCCTCCACCACTGACTCAGGCAGTGCATTCCAAGCACCAATCACCCTCTGAGTGAAAAACCTTCCTCTAATATCCCCCTTGAACTTCCCTCCCATTACCTTAAAGCCATGACCTCTTGTACTGAACAGTGGTGCCTTGGGGAAGAGGCAATGGCTATCCACTCTGTCTATTCCTCTTAATATCTTGTACACCTCAATCATGTCTCCTCTCATCCTCTTTCTCTCCAAAGAGTAAAGCCCTAGCTCCCTTAATCTCTGATCATAATCCATACTTTTTAAACCAGGCAGCATCCTAGTAAATCTCCTCTGTACCCTTTCCAATGGAGCTTCCTTTGAGAAATACAAGTCAGTTCAATGTCATGTCAGCTGGGTTGTAGAAAAGGCTGAATGATAGGAGCTTTTGCTCCTGAGACTGAGCTGATAAACTTGTCTGGGATATATTGCTTCTGTGCATTCCAGTCAAAAAAATTCCATAAATCTTAGATTTAAGGTTAGTCAATAGTTCAACATTAATTAAATTTAGGTACCTTGAAAACTTTCTAGAGAATCTTGGATCCAATATGTAGGTAGCACCCCTTCCAATCTCCTGCAGTCAAACTAATTTCTTTCTTTTATTCTACCAATCTTGCCTTAACATCCTGAAAATGCAATCAAATTCAGGGAATATAACTGGTCTTTGCATAATCATGCCATTTGATAGGTCCAGATCTCACTTTAGCCTTGTTTAGGAGAATGATTGGGAGGAGGGGTATCTCATTGAAACCTATCAAATATAGAAAGACTGAGAGTGAGTGGATATGGAGAGGATATTTGTGGTGTTGGATGGGTGGGAATCTCAGACCAGAGAGCACAGCCTCAGAATGCAAGGACATCCCTTTTGAAGAGATTTGATAAGGAAGTACTTTAGCCATTGGGTGGTGAATCAGTGGAATTCTTCGCCACAGATTTCTGCTGAGGCCAAGACATTGGGTAGCTTTAAAGTGGAGATTGATAGGTTCTTGATAGGTGCCAAAGGTTACAGGGAGAAGGCAGTAGATTGGGATTGAAAGGGATAACAAATCAGCAATGATGGAATGGCAGAGCAGACAATGGGCCGAGTTGCCTAATTCTGGTCTAATGTCTTATGATTTTATTGTCTTATAGTCAATTTCCACTCATTCCCTCCAAAGTAAGCATGGTTAATTTTTCACTGACAGGATTGCTTTAAAGTTTCATTGCAACCTGATTCAGCAGGTCACTGTGAATGACTGCCCACTGTGGCAGCACCCTGCGAATCAGCCCTGATACTGATGTGCTACATTAAGACAGCTGTCTCTAGCAGATGACCCTGTCTGTCTGAAGAGTAACCTCTTGGGATCCTGCACTTGTGTTCCTACATCAGTAGCTTATTATCTGTGACACTGGTGGGAGGCAATACGAGGCAGTTTTGCAGAAAAATATTTGAATGCTCAACACGGATATTTTTATAAGGCATGTGTTGCCTTTATGGCATTTGTTTAGTTTATAATATTTTCGCTTTAGTAATTCATTTGTTAGCATTTTTTAGTTAAAGTTAGGATTGTTTAAAGTAAATTCATTGTCTGTGATATATCGTGGCATGTGATGACGTCACATCCGGTTTCGCTGCGTCTTGTGGGAAAATACCGGTTTGGAGAAACGGGAAGGAGGGGGCTCACATGTGCAGGATCAGCGCAAGAAAAGTTGTCTTTCTACGCATTAGAAACATAGTGAAGCAACGCCGTAAGTTCATGAGATAATCGATATGTTGAATTAAAATGTTAACGCTGATTCTGTTAAAAGTAATGACGATTGATAAGGTTTATGTTTTCATTAGTTAAAGAGTTGTGGATAGTTTGTGTTGAAGTGTATTTAAAGCAGTGAATGGCGTAGGTAGATTCCGACTGTATGCTGCATTTTAATGTAGTTGTTGTAGTTTACTTTTGCAAGTATTTACGATGTAAATGTGATATCAAGAAGGAAACAAATACTGTATAAATCTTGTATTGTTTTATCAACAGTTTTCACCATACATTAATGTGGAAGAGTGAACAGTAAACAGTTAATCTTACTGTGATTCTGTTTTCATTGACTACGGTTTACCTCGGTGTTTAGTTCAGCATTCTCTTACACCTGAGCGAGAACACTACAAGGCATTAGCAAGAAATTAAACTTGCAAGAAGACATGTGGACTGTTTATTCATTTCCATAAGTTGTTCCTAACCTGTTTGAGTTCTTCCAGCATTTTGTGTGTGTTTTTCTGGATTTCCAGCACCTGCAGAATCTCTCATGTTTATTGTTTTTTTTAATCTGTGGGTTAAGCAGGGATTTGTTTTATGCATGTTTTTTAAAGTACTGGAATGGGTTCGGGCAGGATCTCTGGGAAAGAAAACAGTTAAACCATATCCGTGACTGGACTGACAAAGGGCAATGCAATCATGTCACCGGAGATATAGAATTCAGCAGGATCAAGAACAGTTGCTTCCGTTCAACCACTCGGTTCTTGAACTAAGCATCACAACTCCGTCACTGCAACATTCAGACCAAGCTGATGGACTTCCCATTTTTTTCTGCTTGAATTCAGTTCTTTATTGTAATAATTGCATATATAAGTTGTATTTTTCTTGTGAATGCTGCTTATATGCTGGGACGTGCCAGTAATGCTGATGCAGACACTTTCAGTGCCACTTTATTACACACCTCCTATACCTAATAAAGTGGTCACTGAGTGTACTTTCGTGGTCTTCTGTTGCTGTAACCCATCCACTTCAAGGTTCGACATATTGCACATTCAGAGATGCTTTTCTGCACACCACTGTTGTATCATGTGGTTATATGAATTACCGTCACCTTCTTGTCCGCTTGAACCAGTCTGGCCATTCACCTCTGACCTCTCTCATTAACAAGGCATTTTCACCCCCTGGACTGCTGTTCACTAGATGTTTTCTGCCTTTTGCACCATTCTCTGTAAACTTTAGAGACTGCTGTGCATGGAAAATCTCAGGAGATCAGCATACGCATGGCCCTTAGCATTGTCAGTGACCCCTCCCATCCGTACATCAATCTGTTTGACCTCTACCATTAGGAAGGAGGTACTGTAGCATTAGGACAAGAATTGCTTCTTCCCCCAGGCCATAATACTACTAAGCTAGCAGCCACAACCCAGGACTCATCACATATGAAGTACCAGTACTATTATACTGTTTACTTTTTTACGCATGTTGTAAATGCACCTTATTATTTGTTAATTTATTCATAGTAATATTACTTTATGTATTGTGAGTTATATGTACTGTTTTGTTCACCTTGGTCCTGAGAACTTTGTTTAATTTTTTCAGTGTACGTGTGTATGGTTAAATAACAATAAACCAAGCTTAAAGTTGAACTGAAGATTTTGAGATACTCAAACTACCCCATCTGGCACCAACAATCATTCCATGGTAAAAGTCATTTAGACCTCATGTCTTCCCCATTCTGAAGTTTTTTCTGGAAAACAAATGGACCTCTTGACCATGTCTGCATGCTTTTATACACTGAGGTGCTGCCTTATGATTGGCTGGTCAGGTATTTGTATTAATGGCCAGGAGTACAAGTGTTATCTAATAAAGCGGCCACTGAGTGTATATGACAAGAAATTTGTTGTTTAGCAGCAGCAGTGTAGTGAAAAGACATAAAATGGCTATAAGTTACAAAGTGAATTAATAATGAGAAAAAAGTATAATGAGCTAGTGTTAATAGATTTATGGACCATTCAGAAATCTAATGATGGAGGGGAAAATGCTTTTCATGGCTCATTGAGTGTCTGTTTTCCAGTTCCTATATCTCTTCCCAGTGGTAGTAATGTGAAGAGGGCATGTCCCAGATGGTGAGAGTTTTTAGTGATGGATACATCTACTTGAGGCAGTGGCTCAATGGTGGGGATGGTTGTGCCCATGATGGACCTCACCAAGACAAATCCCTCTGCTTCTGTCCTTCAGGAGTTCTGGATGGAACTTTGGTTCATACCTCCCTACTCTCCCTGCCTCCTACACACAAAGGCCCATTGCCCGAGTGTTCTTTGCCTGTTACCAACACATCCCCCATCCAACATCCATCTGCCAAATCATTTTTGGCCTTGAACCCTAATCACGCCTCCTGTGGCTTTCCCATTTGACTTCCCAACCCCAACCCGCTCCCCAAACCCAGAACCTTGATTGCCCGTGTGCTCAGACCTTCAGACAAGTAACTGAGCTCCACACATCATGTTGGGAGCCATGGGAGCATCACGGTTAGCACAATGCTATTACAGCTTGGGGCATCTTAGAGCTCAGAGTTCTGGTGCCGTCTGTAAGGAGCTTGTACATTCTCCCTGTGAACCAAATGGGTTTCCTTCCACAGTCCAAAGATCTACCCATTGGTAGGTTAATTGGTCATTGTAAATTCTCCTGTTTTAGGCTAGGATTAAATCAGTGAGTTGCTGAGTGGTACAGAAGGGCCTGCTTTGCGCTGTATCTCCAAAATATATACTTTTTAAATTAAATAAGTAAATGTCTGATCTCCATTCATCCTTTCCCCACCTCCCTCACAATATCACTCCTGCCTTCTACAACTCTTCTTCCTACTTCTAAGAGAAAAGAAAATGCCTACCAATATAGAGGTCATGGCAATCTGCAGCTCGCCACTAGGTCACCCTCCATCTTCACTATTCTGTCATTGTAGTTGGATGTGAGTCTTGGAACTCCCTCTTGTGGATACAGCTTCAACAGCAGGATCCGGTAACCGTACCAGCAGTCAGGTCCAAGGTGTCACCATGAAAGAAGCAGAACATTCAACAGGACTGTGCAAGAACAGGCTCTTCGGCCCAGAACATTTGTGCTGATCACGGTGCCAAATTAAACTAAAATGGTCTGTCCACCAGGGTGCCGGTAATTTCTTCTCCATCCACCTACAATGTCTTACGATCACGTTAAACTGAACTCTCCGAAATGAAGGTGAAGTTTGGTAACTTGGGTTGGCTGCTTGTTGGTAGGTTGTCCGCTGAGCCTCGAGGTTGCGTCGCAAACGTTTGGGTATCAGTTGAAGTGACATCATCAGTGCCAATTGGGAGTTATTTCCTTGCATAGTGCTAGCATATGTATATATTGGTCCTACTCGTTGTTCTGATTGGTTGCCTGCCACATTAGCCATAAATTTCCACTGGGTCCCAGCCAAGCCGGGTAATGAAATGATTTCTGCTGGCCCAAATCCCTGGTTATCAGTCATTCCGAGTGTTGGTTCCTTGGCTCATCGCTCGGCCCTGATCCCGCAGATTCATAGGTTCACAAATTGTGTCCAGTTCAACCAGTGTGTTAATAGAGTCCTCTGTGGAGAACCAAGATCGTATGGTCTTATGGTCTTGATTTACAACCATAAGATACAGAAACTGAAGTAGGCCATTCAGCCCAATGAGTCTGCTCCACCATTCAATCATGGGCTGATCTAATTCTTCCTGTCATCCCCACTCCCTGCCTTCTCTCCATACCCTTTGATGCCCAGGCTAATCAAGAACCTATCAATCTGTGCCTTAAATGCACCCAATGACTTGGCCACAGCTGCTCATGGCATTAAAGTTCACAGATTTGCCATCCTCTGACTAAAGTATTTTCTCCGCATCTCTGTTCTAAATGGACGACCTTCGATCCTGAAGTCATGCCCTCTTGTCCTAGACTCCCCTACCATGGGAAATAACTTAGTCACATCTAATCTGTTCAGGCCTTTTAACATTCAAAATGTTTCTATGAGATCCCCCCTTCATTCTCCTGAACTTCAGAGAATACGCCCCAAGAGCTGCCAGACGTTCCTCATATGATAAACCTTTCTTTCCTGGAATCATTCTCGTGAATCTTCTCTGAACCCTCTCCAATGTCACTATATTCTTTCTAAAATAAGGAGCAAAATATGGACACAATGCTCCATGTGTAGTCACACGAGTGCCTTACAGATCCTCAACATCACATCCCTGCTATACCTATATTCTATACCTCTAGAGATGAATGCCATCATTGCATTCACCTTCTTCACCACCAACTCAACCTGGAGCTTAACCTTTAGGGTATCCTGCACAAGGACTCCCAAGACCCTTTGCATCTCTGCATTTTGAATTCCCTCCCCATCTAAATAATAGTCTGCTTGTTTATTTCTTCCATCAAAGTGCATGACCATACACTTTTCAACATTGTATTTCATTTGCCACTTCTTTGCCCATTCCCCTAAACTATCTAAATCTTTCTGCTGGCTCTCTGTTTCCACATCACTACCCGCTCCTTCACCCATATTTGTGTCACCAGCAAATTTAGCCACAAATTCATTAATCCCATAGTCCAACTCATTGACATAAATCATAAAAAGCAGTGATCCCAACACCAACCCCTGTGGAACTCCACTGGTAACCGGCAGCCAGCCAGAACAGGATCCCTTTATTCTCACTCTCTGTTTTCTGCCAATCAGCCAATGCTCCACCTATGCTAGTAACTTCCCTGTAATTCTATGGACTCTTATCTTATTTAACAGCCTCCTGTGTTCCACCCTATCAAAGGCCTTCCAAAAATCCAAGTACACCAAACCTACTGCATCTCCTTTGTCTACACTGCTTGTAATTTCCTCAATAAATTGCAGTAGGTTAGTCAGGCAGGATTTTCCTTTCAGGAAACCATGCTGGCTTTGGCCTATCTTGTCATGTGCCTCCAGGTACTCCGTAATCTCATCCCTAACAATTGATTCCTACAACTTCCCAACCACTGATGTCAGGCTAACAGGTTTATAGATTCCTTACTTCTGCCTCCCACCCTTCTTAAATAGTGGGGTAACATTTGCAATTTTCCAGTCACCGGCACAATGTCAGAATCTATCGATTCTTGAAAGATCATTGTTAATGCCACCGCAATTTCTCGAGCTACTTCTTTCAGAACCCGAGGGTGCATTCCATCAGATCCAGGAGATTTATCCAATGTCAGACCATTAAGCTCCCTAAGCATCTTATTTGTAATTTTCACCGCACATACTTCACTTCCTTGACACTCTTGAATGTCCGGTATACTGCAGACATCTTCCACTGTGAAGACTGATGCAAAATACGCATTCAGTTCCTCTGCCATCCCTGCGTCTCTCATTACAATATCTCCAGCGCCATTTTCTATTCATCCTATATCTACCCTCAATTCTCTTTTACCCCTTTATATACTTAAAAAAGCTTTTCGTATCTTCTTTGACATTAGTCGCCAGCTTCCTTTCATAATTCATCTTTTCCTTCCTAATGAGCTTCTCAGTTTCCTTCTGCAAATTTTTAAAAGATTCCCAATCCTCTCTCTTCCCACTAGCTTTGGCTTCCTTGCATGCACTCTCTTTTGCTTTTACTTTGGCTCTGATTTCACTTGTCAGCCACGGTAGTGTCCTTCTTCAATTTGAAAATTTCTTCTTATTTGAAATATATCTGTCTTGCACTTCCCTCATTTTTCACAGAAACTCCAGTCATCGATGTTCAGCTGTCCTTCCTGCTAGTGTCCCTTTCCTATCAACTTCGGCCAGTTCCCCTCTCATGCCATTGTAATTTCTTTTATTCCACTGAAATACTAACACTTTGGAACTTAGTTTCTCCTTACCAAATTTCAAAGTGATCTTGATTATATTGTGATCACTTACCCTAAAGGTTCCTTAACCTTAAGCTCTCTTATCACCTCCGGATCATTGCACAACACCCAATACAGCACAGCCAGTCCCCTTGTGGGCTCAACAACAAGCTGTTATAAAAATTTATTCCTTAGCCATTCTACAAATTCTCTCTCTTGAGGTCCAGTACTGACCTGGTTTTCCCAATCCACTTTTATGTTAAAATCTCCAAAATTATCATGACATTGCCCTTCTGACACACCTTTTCTATCTCCTGCTGTAGTTTGTAATCCACATCATGGCTGCTTTTTGGAGGCCTCAATACAACTGCCAATAGGGTCCTTTTACCCTTGCCATTTCTTATCTCAACCCATAGAGACTCTGCACCTTTCAATCCTATGTCATCCCTTTCTAATGATTTAATATTATTTCTTATGCACAGAGCCACACCACTCCCTCTGCCTACTAACCTATCTTTCCAATACACTGTATATCCTTGGACGTTCAGTTCCAATGACAGCCATCCTTTAGCAAGTTTCAGAGATGGCCACAACATCGTACTTGTCAATCTGTAGCTGAATTTCAAGATCATCCATTTTATTTCTTATGCTGCATGCATTCAAATATATCACTTTCAGTCCAGTATTTGTTGCTTTCTGTTTTAACTGCACCGTGCTTCTATTGCCCTGTAACTCATCCCACTGGTTGTGATTATGCCTCATTTCCTGCAGTGCTTTCTATCATCTCTGGTGCACGCTATCTTTGATTTATTTCTGTTTTCCCCGTCCTCAGCCCTATCACTCTGGTTCCCATCCCCTTGCCAAATTAGTTTAAAACTAAACACAAAGTACACTGCAGATGTGGTCAAAGCAACACGTACAACACACTGGAGGAACTCAGCAGGTCAGGCAGCATCCGTGGAAATGAACAGTCAACGTTTCGGGCCGAGACCTTTCGTCAGGACTGAAGAGGGAGAGGGCAGGGGCCCTATAAAGAAGGTGGGGGGAGGGTGGGAAGGAGAAGGCTGGTAGGTTCTGGGTGAACAACCAGTAAGAGGAAAGATCAAGGGGTGGGGGGGGGGGGGTGGAAGCAGGAAGGGGATAGGCAGGAAAGGTGAAGAAGGAATGTAAGGGGAAAGAACTGTGTAAAAGAAGAGGGCAGAATCAACTCTGCTTCACATTCCCATTCGGATATGTCCATACATGGCCTCCTCTACTGCCATAATGAAGCCAAACTCAGGTTGGAGGAGCAACACCTCATTAACCCAGCCCCTTGGCATAAACATTGAATTCTTCACTTCCAGTAGTTCCCTCCCTCTCCCTTCACCCATCCCAGTTTCACTCTGCCTCCTCCTCCAGCTGCCTATCACCTCTCCCATGATTCTGCCTTCTTCTACTACACAGTGCTTTCCCCTTCAATTCCTTCTTCACTTCTCCTGCCTATCCCCTCCCTGCTTCCCCTCCCCCACCCCTTGATCTTTCCTCTTACTGGTTTTTCACCTGGCACCTACTAGCCTTCTCCTTCCCACCCACCCCCCACCTTCTTTATAGGACCTCTGCCCCCTCCCTCTTCAGTGCTGACGAAGGGTCTCGGCCTGAAACGTTGACTGTTCGCTTCCACGGATGCTGTCTGACCTGCTGAGTTCCTCCAGTGTGTTGTACGTGTTAGTTTAAACCTTTCCTAACAGCTCTATTAAACCTGCTTTCTAGGATATTGGACCCCTTTGGGTTCAGGTGTAACCCATCCCTTTTGTACCAGTTGTACCTCCCCCAGAAGAGGCCCCAGTGATCCAGGAACCCGAAGCCCTGCCCCCTACACCAGTCTCTCAGTCACGCATTAATATACCTGATCATGCTATTCTTGTGCTTGTTAGCACGTGGCACAGGTAGCAGTCCTGAGGTTA
This sequence comes from Hemitrygon akajei, assembly GCF_048418815.1. Taxonomy (NCBI): domain Eukaryota; kingdom Metazoa; phylum Chordata; class Chondrichthyes; order Myliobatiformes; family Dasyatidae; genus Hemitrygon; species Hemitrygon akajei. The sequence goes on along the minus strand of NC_133126.1, from coordinate 189,258,405 downwards.
TTACCCTGGAGGTCCTGCTTTTCAGCCTCCTATCCAACTCTCTGAATTCTCTCTTCAGGACCTCCTCACTTTAACCTATGTCATTGGTACCAACATGTACCAAGACTTCTGGCTGTTCACCTTCTCCCTTCAGAATACTCTGCACCTGATCTGAGACATCCCGGGAGGCAACACACCATGCAGGTATCTCTATCAGGCTGACAGAAACTCCTATCTGTTCCCCTCACTATGGAATTCCCTATGACTACCGCATATGAATTCCCCCTATTTCTTCTCCATCTACCCTACCTATGCCTCTCATATTTTTATATATTTCAGCCTCATTGTTCCCTATTCTCCACTCCAGAGGAAACACATATCTAATAAGGTGGCCATTGAGGGTATGCTCATGGATTTCTGCAGTTGTAGCCCATCCACTTCAAGGATCGATGTATTGTGCATTCAGAGATGCTTTTCTGCACACCATTGTTGTAACAAATGTTTATTTGAGTTCCTGTCACCTTTCTGTCACTTTAAACCAGTCTGGCCTTTCTCCTCTGACCTCCCTCATTAATCAGGTGTTTTCACCCACAGAACTGCCACTCACTGGATGTTTTTTTTTTCACATCATTCTCTGTAAACTCTAGAGCTTATTGTGTGTGAAAACCCCCGGGGATCAGCAGTTTCTAAGGTACTCGAACCAGCCTATCTGACACCAGTAATTATTCCACAGTCAGTCACTTAGATTACATCTCTTTCCCATTCTTTCGTTTGGTTTGAACAACATCCGAACCTCTTGACCATGTCTGTACATTGTTATGCATTAAGTTGCTGCAACATGATTGACTGATTAGATACTTGCATTCTGAAACCAAGCCAAGTATGAGGGTTGCCATTGTTCACAGGATTTTTCCTGTAATTGGCGTGCTGTGAAGACCATTTTCTGTAAATGGGTGGAAACCACATGATGTGATTCAGGAAGTACTTCTTCAGACAGTAGGAGGAGTTGGTTGGCAATAACACGTGCAAGAGCTTTGCCAGTTGTTGACAGGAGGGTGATACTTCTGCAATAAAGGCAACCCTTGTACTTGGCTTTCATAGATTTGACAGAGGCATTTGATACAGTAGACTGCCAAGGTCTTTGACGTATACTATCAAGGCAGAGCTGTTCTGACAAGTACTTATGAATACTGAGGTATGATGGCATGTTAGCCACAGTACTCAGCAATAGTGGTACTGAATCAAAACTTTTCACTGTGAAGACAGGAGTCCAACAGGGCTGGAACATTTCGCCCACCCTATTTGCTATCTCTTTTCCTGCCACTCTTCATCTCACTGGCGCAGACCTGCCACAGGGAATCACAATCATGGATAGACTGGACCGCAGGCTTTTCAACCTCATCTGGTTCCAAGCCAAGAGCAAGGTCAGCACGACCACCATACTGAGCTTCAGTACATGGATGACCATGCCATCAACAGCACACTCAGAAGAAAACCTCAAATGTATCCTGAATGTCTTTGCCAAGGCATATAGAGCCCTGGGTCTTCTTTTGAATACAAAAAAAAATGCACAGGTCTAATATTTGCCACTGGCCAACCAGCTATCAGAAAAGTCAGTGATACCACCTTTGAAAATGTAGACCGTTTCGCCTACCTTGGCAGCATTCTCTCCTCAAAAGCTCAGAAATCAACCACAACCTGAGTATCGCTGTGGAGGGAAAAGAATCTATGAAAACTGCAACCTACATGTCCAAATAAAATGTTTGGTCTAGAGATCAGACGTCCCTCCTCCATTACTGTAGAGATCTGCACCATGGATCACCCACAGTAGACACCTGAAAGCCCTGGAACAATACCACCATCGATCCTTACGAAAGATTCTGAGGATCAGCTGGAAGTACAGTGTACTGGGGGAGGCCAACAATAACAGCATCTCCACCATGATGAAGCAAACACCAACTCCGATGGATCGGTCATGCCATCCAGATGCCTAACTCACATCTCCCCAAACACAGCTTCTTCTGCCAGCTGAAGAAAGGTCAGTGAGCAAAGGAGACGCTTCAAAAATAACATCAGAATCATCTTGAAAAAATTCAACATTGCATCTAGAAACTGGGAAGGCTACGCATTGAATAGATGCACCTGGAAGAAACCTGTTCACGAGAGTGACCATCGCTGTGCCGCAGGGAACAAATGGGTGAGCTGAGAGAGAATAAATCATACACGTGTGTCCAGACTAGAACATGTGCATCCTCGATCGGCTTCTTTAGCCACTCAAGGATAGACAATAGACATCCCCTTAGGAGAACATCATACATGACTCGAGTGATCATGCTAATACTATTTGCATTAACTAGCAGGTGTACAGGTGTACCTGCTATAAGGTGTATAGTATACGCACATACTGAGAAAGGATGTTAAATAATCTGAAGTAATTCCGTGTAGCACCTAAACCCTGCAGCATAACAGAAAGTTGAACAATTGAAAACTGGTAATCTGACAGGTTTTCAAACAGAATTATTCATTTGGAAGTGATCTGAATACAGCATGATACCAAATGTAACTACCTCTTCAATATTTAGCACAAAGGGAAAGTCTCGATGACCTTTTGTGAGGCTTTGCTATCTTTCAGTCGCATGGGAATTCCCGTCTTCAATGTCATGGAGAAACAATGGCAAAGGAGTTTCTTCCCTTCTGCCATCAGATTTCTGAACGGTCCGTGAAACACTGTCTCACTATTCTGCTCTCTTTTTGAACTGTTTTTTAAATATATTCTTATTGTAATTTATGGTAATTTTTTATTTATTGCACTGTACTGCTGCCAGAAATCAACAACTTTCATGACATACACTCAGTGAGCACTTTATTAGATTCACCAGTACACCTACTCGTTAATGCAAGTATCTAATCAGCCAATAATGCGACTGCAGCTCAATGCATGCGGACATGGTCAAGAGGTTCATTCTCTAAATATCATAATGGAGGAGAAATGCAATCTAAATGACTTTGACCATGAAATGATTGTTGGCACCAGACAGGGTGGTTTGAGTATCTCAGCAACTGCTGATCTCCTGGGATTTTCACACACAACACTCGAGTTTATAGAGAACGGTGTGAAAGACAAAAGAAAATCATTGAGCCGCAGTTCTGTGGGTGAAAATGCCTTCTTAGCAAGAGAGATCAGAGGAGAATGGCCAGGCTGGTTCAAGCTGACAGGAAGGCAGCAGTAACTCAAATAAACACACATTACAACAGCGATGTGCAGAAGAGCTTCTCTGAATGTACAACATGTTAAACTTTGAAGTGGATGGGTTAGAGCAGCAGGAGACCATGAGCATACACTCAGTGACCACTTTATTAGGAATAGGAGGTACTTAATAATATGGCCATTCAGTGAATGCCGGTGACAATAAACCTGATTCTGATTCTGACTTCAACCACACATTGAAACAACAGAGGTACAGCTGACTTATGAAAACCCACACCAACCCTCTGCAAGGAAATTTTGTAAAGACACACGTTATCGATCTTTTAATAAAATCTCACTTTAGGCTGCGGTCCAAAGAAAGGAACAGATTTACACAATTCAGCCCATTGAGTCTGCTCCACCATTCCATCATGGCTGATCCTGGATCCCATCCAACCCCATACACCAATAAACTTTGATGCCCTGACCAATCAGGAAACTATCAACTTTCACTAAAAATATACCCACTGCCTTGGCCTCCACAGCTGTCTGTGGCAGAGCATTTCAAAAGGACAGATCACTGAGATCACCAGAATACATAGAAGCTGCATTTTTGATCATTTTCCTGATTTGTCTTTGCAATTGAGCAAGGGGTTTATTAACACAAGTTATTTTTGTGCTCTGTCCTGTGTAAAGTTAAACTAAGACAGTACAATTATTTTCCATAGGTCACCGTATGACTTTGACAGTCATTCTTTGCCCAGATTTAGGGTCACTCTCCTTATAATTTGAGTCATAGAACACAACAACACAGAAACAGGCCCTTTGGCCCATCTGGTCCATGCAAACCCATTAACCTGCCTAGTCCCGTCAACTTACACCAGGACCACAGCTTTCCATATCCCTCTCATCCATTATCTATCCACATTTCCCAAACATTGAAATTGAACCTGTATCTACCATGTGTGCTGATAGCTCATTCCACACCCTCACCATCCTCTGAGTAAAGAAGTTTCCTCTCATATTCCCCTTAAACTTTACACCTTTCACATTTAAACCATAATCTCTAGTTGTAGTCTCACCGAACCTCAGTGGAAAAAGCCTGCTTGTATTTACACAATCTATAGTCCTCATAATTTTGTATACCTCTATCAAATCTCCTTCTCAATCTTCTACGTTCTAGCGAATAAAGACAAACCTATTTAACCTTCCCTATAACTCAGTTCCTCATTTTCCGGCAACATTCCTGGAAATTTTCTCTTCACTCTTTCTATTTACATCTTTCCTAAGTAGGTGACCAAAACCTCACACAATATTCCAAATTAGGCCTCACCAATATCTCATACAATTTCAACGTGACATCCAAATTCCTGTACTTAATATACTGATTTATGAAGGACAATGTGCCAAAAGCTTTCTTAATGACCCTACCTAACTGTGACACCACTTTCAAGGAATTATTGATCTGTATTCCCAGATCCCTCTGTTCTACCGCACTCCTCATTGCCCTAATGCTGACCATATAAGCCTTATTCTGGTTTCTTCCCCCTTCTTTTCCAGTTCTGATGAATGTCACGGTCCAGTCCGTGGACTCCTCATTCCAGTTATTTTCTTTTCACCGTGTCCCATTGGGCGCCTTGATTAAGGCACTTGATCCTCATTTCGAACCGGCAGCATAAAAAGCTCTGGGTTACAGCTACTCAGTTGCTGGACTGTCATTAGAAGTTCGTCACCGGAAGCCAGTCATCTCAGCAAGGCAGCTATGCTTGTCTCGGGGCCACCGAGAATCATGGACTCTAGCTGCTTCAGTGCCATGGCCGCTTAGTGAATTCAGTCGTTTTTGTCTCCAGCTGGGTTTTGCCGCTACTCCAAGTAAGATACGGATTCTGTCGTTTTCATGGCTGGCTGAGACCGGGTCGAGTCGGAGCCTGCCGCGTGCAGTTCCTGGGTCGAGTTCAGAGCCTGTCATCCGCTGTTCCTGGGTCGAGTCAAAAGCCTGGTGTTCGCAGTTCCTGGGTCAAATCGAGAGCCTGCAGTCCTAGTCCTTCCAGCTGAGTAGGTCTGGCCATTTGCCACTGCTCCAAGTTGGGTACTCTGTCTCCTTGTTGCCTAAGTCCTTCCAGCTGTGTAGGTCCGGCCATTTACCGCTACTCTGAGTTGGGTAGTCTGTCTCCTCATTGTCCAAGTCCTTCAAGTTCAGGCTCATGGTCCATGTCCAAGTCAAGGGTCATGGTCTGTGTTCCAGTTCCAGGCTTTGTGTTCCAATTCTAGACTCCAAGTCCAGTTCTGAGTCCACGTCAAGATCCAAATTCCGAGACTGACTCAAGATCCAAGTTCGGAGTCCGAGTCCAGGTTTTAGCGGTTTGTTATCCAACATTTGCATCCATATTGACATTTTTGTCCTCGCTCCCTGGCCTTCCTAGCAACTATCAATCGTCATCATCGTAGCTATCTCTCGAGGTCGAGAATAATGGTCTTCATTCCGTTTCCACAGAGCGAAGATGCCTGTGTGGGTATTTGTTTAACATGTACCTGATGTTGCACTCCAAGTAGCACACGATACTTCACAAATCAACCAACTGATTCCAATGGCATGGAAACCACGGCGATTGGAGCTGATGGATTTCATCTGCCTTCACAGCCGTTGAGTTTGAAGTAACTTTGTCCGCCTGTTCCACCATTGAGGCCTTGGTTGGATTGCTCTTTGTCAGGGACCTCACCCTTGACCTTTCCACCATGGGTGACCCTACCAGGAGCATAGCTCCAGACGGCATCACTCTCAGGATCTCAGGACCACACAAGCTTCTCCACCATGACAAGGTGACAGTCCACAGAGAAGTAACTATCAATCAACACTGTTCTGTTTATACCACTGCTGTGCCTGTGTCCTTCTCTTGGGTCTGTTCCCACCACTCCCTTGTAACAATGAAGGCTCTTGGCATAACACAGTGACTGTTTATTCCTTTCCATATTAACCTCAGTTTTGGCTGTTTCCAATTATTTTTCAGTCAGTGACCTTTGAACTATAAAATACTGACTTGGAGCTTAACTATATCTGGGGTCAATATATTGTTGTCAGGAATTCCAGAGCAGATCATTGACTCAGGATTAATCAACAGTTACAGCCGTGGCCAAAAGCTCGAGTGATCCTTTCTCTGCCAATGTGCTATAACCACAATCTTGGGAAAGTATCTTATAAAGCAACAGCGAGATATTTGCATTCTGGCAACAGCAGCAATTCCTCTAGATGATGAGAAATGTGGTAACTTTGAGAAATAATCCTTTATAAATAATGCAATTGCAAAATAGCTTAAGATTAATGCAAGACACAGGAGACCGCAGATGCTAGAAGTCTGGAGAAACGCATAATGAAGCAAAACTGAACTTGATCCAAAATGTCCATTTCCCTATATAGATGCTATCTGACCAGCTGAATTCCTCCTGCTTTTTGTGTATTGCATAAGATTAATCCAACTTCTTTTCCCAAGCCTGAGTAGTTTAAAATCTCTCACATTAATTAAGGGATATCAGACAATCAGACATAGGAGGAGAATTTGGCCATTCAGCCTAAGGAGTTTACTTCACCACTCCATCACAGCTGATTTATTATTCATCTCAAAACCATTCCTCAGCTTGTCCCAATAACCTTGGACATCCTGACTAATCAAGTGTCTGTCGATTTCTGCTTTAAGTATGTCCTTTGGCTTGGTCTTTATAGCAGTCTGTGGCAATGAATTCCACAGATTCACCACCTTCTAGCTAAAGAAATTCTCCTTCATCTATAGGGATGTCCTTCCATACTGACCCTAGACACCCTCACTCTAGGAAATATCCTTTAAGATACAAAAAGTTTGAGATAAAGTACCAGCAAACTCAAATGGCATAGTTCCACTCCTAAGCCTTATGGTCTGAATTAAACAAGGAGAAAGTAAATACAGCGTCTTCTCCAATTATTAAATTAAAATTAAACAAAATTGATCAAAAAGCTTTCGGACCATTGCAGGGATCATGACTAAACTGCTGATGGCCTCGTGAGAAGAAAAGTTTTCATTTCCACCTGGTTAGGCCCGTAAAGGTTTCCATTCACAGCCCATTACAACTGGATCATCACAACGTTACATCAGGGTAGCAGAGAGGATCAATAAATGCTGGATTTGCCAGCATTACATACAAGTTCAGAATTTACCTCAAACAACAGAACTGTTCTGGATTTCTTGCACAATGCAACATAGGAAGTTTCACCTGCAATCTAGAAGAATAGACAGAACCTCAATTTAACATCATACACTTTTTGGCTACTTTATTAGTGACTTTGACTATAGAATGATTGTTGGTGCCAGATGGGGTGGTTTGAGTATCTCAGAAACTGCTGATCTCTTGAGATTTTCACACACAACAGTCTCTAGAGAATGGTGCAAGGAACAAAAAAAAACATCCAGTGAGAGGCAGCTCTATAGTCAAAGAAGCCTTGTTAATGAGAGAGGTCAGAGGAGAATGACCAGACTGGTTCAAGCTGACAGGAAGGTGACAGTAACTGAGATAGCCATGCATTACAACAGTGGTGTGTGGAGGAGCATTTCTGAATGCTCAACACATTGGAGTGGATGGCTACAGCAGCAGAAGACTACGTACATACAGAAATACACTCAGTGGCCACTTTATTAGGTACTTCTTGTAACTAATAACATTGACACTGAGTGTACAAATCAGTGCCTCAATTTAACATCAGAAGTTATGGTCTGTCTACACTTGTCACTGCCTCAGCAAAGCAGCTCTCATAATCAAAGAACAAACTTACTCCCAACATTTTTTTCTTCTCCCCTCTGATCGAGGAGAAGATACAAAAGACTAAAAGCTCAAGAACACCGTCTATTCCACTGTAGTAAGACTACTGGGTTATTGAACAGGCCCCTAGTATGATAAAATGGACTCCTGATCTCATAATCTCCTTTGCTGTAACCTGGTACCTCAATATTTTGCTACACTGAAATTTTTCTGTAACCGTAACACTTTATTCTTCACGCTGCCATTGTTTACCTTGCGTTGCTCTTATATAATGAAATAATCCATATGAACGGTATGTGAGACTTGTTTTCACCACTCCTCAGTTGCATGTTACACTGAGAAACCAATTGACCAATTGAACTCTGACAGCAAAAATGTGGACTGCTGGAGGAGCTCAACAGGTGAAGCAGCATTTGTAGAGGGAAAGGAATGGACGATATTTCTGGTTGAAGCCCTGTGTCAAGATTTCTTCCCGTAGATGCTGCATGTTCTACTGAGTCTGTCAGCAGTTCTTTTTTCCTACAGCTTCTCTTGTGCAATGTACTGTACAGTGGAGGAACTCAGCAGGTCAGGCAGCTTCTATGGAGGGAAATGACTAGTTAGCATTTTGGGCCTGACACCTTACATGCGGGCTGAAAGAGAGAGAGGGGAGATAGCAGGAATAAAGAGATGAGGGAAGGAGTGTTGATAGAACTGGCAGGCGACAGGTGGATCCAGGGGAGGAGGTGTGATAGTCGGATGAGGGAGAGAGGAGAGTGGGCTTGGAAGCTGAGAGAGGATAAGTGGATACTCCTGTACCGATCTTGTAGTTTATTCATTTTTAAAGTTTTTGAGATATGGCGTGGAATAGGCCCTTCCAGCCCTTGAACCAAGCCATGAAGCAATCCCCGGATTTAACCCTAGCCTAATAACAGGAAAATTTACAATGACCAATTAGCCTCCTAAACAGTGCATCTTTGGGTTGGGAAGGAAAGCAGAGCACGAGAGGAAACCCACAAGGTCATGGGGAGAACATACAAATTCCTCCCAGGCAATGGTGGGAACTGTCTCATACCCCTGAGGGAGCAGTATACACTCTGCATTACGTTGGAACTGTGGGCCTGCATTTTCATATTCATATCTCCTGAGTGGGGCTTGACCGCACGCACCTCTGACTGCCATCATGTCAGAGTATTTGCCACAGTGTGTGGAAAGTGCCCAGCACAAGACTCTGAGCTCGAGTAGCATCTGAACCACTCTCCACTGGGGAGCGGTGGCAGGGTTAATCGATATTGCAAATCGAGAGTGATCATTAACATGTACTCAAATTCTGCACAGTCACAGCAGAGAAAAACCATGAGGCATTTTATCACTCTTTTTAAAGTCCCTTTCAGCATACTTGCCATGATAGATGAGAGCTGGTGTTCTATGAGGGAAATAATGGAATAAAAAAACTGAATAGTTATATCAATATTTCATTCATTTTTTACACTTCTCAAAATGACCAGTGAAGAAGCATCAAAACGGAATCCCTCTCACATGAAGAGTCATTGAGTACAGCATGAAAACAGGCCCTTTGGCCCATCTAGTCTGTGCTGAGCCATTTAAATTGCTTGCTCAAGTACGATATGTCTCCCAACCAAAACCAGTGTCCAAACTATTTTAATTTTATTTAGAAATACAACACAGTAAAATGATCGCCCAATAACCACTACCTGTATATCTTTGGAATGACAGAGGAAACTGGAGCACCCAGAAAAACCCACATGCTCACGGGGACATTGTGCAAACTCCATACAGACAGCAGTGGGAATTGAACACAGATCACTGGTACTGTATTAGAGTTAAGGCTGATTTATACTTGTGTGTACGGGCTACGGCACAGCCTACGCTGTAACCCAGGTTTTCACTTTGGCGTCGTTCTACGCCATAGTGAGCATGCGTTCGTGTGCGCCAAAACGCTAGTTGGCGGCGGGGTTTCTATGCCACTGTGTTGAGCTTCTTCGTGAGAGACATGGACGAGGAAATGCATTTCAAACATTTTCACATGTCGGCAGGTAGATTTGACGATTTGGTTCATCTATTTCGCATCGGTGTACGCACAGCCTACAGACATGGCGGAGAAGAAGCAACCGGAAATGCATAGGAGGAAATGCGATGCTACCAAGCGGACCAATCACGGTTGTTGTGGTCTGCGTCGCCGCAACGCGTGAGTAACTTTTCTGGAGAGGTGCACGTCACCCTACGGTGTAGGGTATGGCATAGGTACGGCGTAGGGTACGCATTACCTACGGCGTAGATACGACGCACAAGTATAAATCAGCCTTGACACTATCACACGACCCTATTGAAAAGACAGTTGGATAAATGCATGGATAGCAAAGGTTTCGAGGGATGTGGGTCAAATGCAGGCAAATGGGACTAGTTCTGATAGGCACCTGGGTGAGCATGGCTGAGATGGGCTGAAGGACATGATTCCATGCTGAAACGCATCATTAATTTAATATATTTCCTGGCTGAGGGGAAAGGTGAAAGTTCACCTGCTGTACAGTCACTTCCAAATGTTGGTTTGATCTTCATCTCTGATGGTGTGTGTGTGTGTGTGTGTGTGTGTGTGTGTGTGTGTGTGTGTGTGTGTGTGTGTGTGTGTGTGTGTGTGTGTGTGTGTGTGTGTGTGCGCGTGTGTGTGTGTGTGTGTGTGTGTGTGTGTGTGTGTGTGTCTATACATGCACACGTACATGGAGGCTTGCACGTTCTCCCTCTTCCTCCAGATTCTTTGGATACCTCCCACATCCTCCCAAAAAAAGGATTTAATTGCCCTCTGTAAACTGCCTGGTAAGAACAGGAGAGCAGCAGAGTGTGCTGGTGTTGATGAGAATATAAAACAGTAAGATATGATCAGAGTAGCAATGAGTGATTGATGTCAGCAATAAATCTAGTGGGTTGAAGGACATGCTACTGATCTGTATCAGAGGCTCAGCCCTGATCATCTCCAGACAGCCCAGCTGAAACTCAGCTAAAATCTTTTCAGCTTTGCCAGCAGTTTAAAATGTCTCTGCATCATTTAAAACACATGCAGTCACTCATAAATAATTAAAAGTTACTAAAGTAGAGCTTAGTAATTCAACAAAAGGAACAGAAATTTTGCCCTTGGCTTCAAATGTATCAGTGCTGTGTTGGATCCCTTGGCTGGATCAGTGTGGCACAGGATTTAAGCAATGATTGCTCAGTAGAGTGTTACAGCTTCTTGGCAGGACCGAGGCCATGGAGAGCCTGAGCTGTGACACTCAGCTTTCCAAGCCTGTCAGCAGGTCTTTAGTACCCACATTGTGTGGTGCACGTCCAGGCGAGGGACCTGAATGCTGGTGATTTCACGGCCACCCTCTCCCATGCTATATTACCATCTGCCTGTAGTAGCCCTGGGGCAACCATCCCAGCACCTGGATCTATTTCAGCTCTCCGTACGTCTCCATGGGCAGCACACATCACAGCTCCAGCTCCAGCAGTTCAAACCCGGGTCATCGGTCTATCTCAGAGCAAACTGAAAGATCACACAGAGTTGGTGTTTGACACAATGGGCTCTTTATTAAAAGAAAACTGATGCACACCATGGGAAAAGCCAAAGCTGATCTACCTGAGCATGAATTTGATATAATTTTTACATTCTCAATTGTTGAGATAACCAACAGAACTACATTTTGGTAACCAAATGGTACTTAATTAAGTAACAGGCTAGCTCCTGGTTACAGAATAAATTGATTATCTACACGTCTAACAGTAAATGCATTTTTGTATTACAACAATAGGTGAATGTTTTATCATAACTAGTTCCTGAAACTTGGGTATTGGCCCTACCGCATTCCATGTCTCTGCTTTTGTCTGTGATTTCCTGTTACCACATTAGCATAATCCACATCCCTATTTACTAATTTTTAGCTCTCGCTATTCTTTTCCCTACAACAGCCTGAAATGCTGACTGTTTATTCCGCTCCATAGATGTTGCCTGACTTTTTGAGTCAAACTATGCAAATACAAAAAAGAAATAATAATAACAAAAAAGTAAGCAATAAATATTGAGAAAACGAGATGAAGGGTCCTTGAAAGTGAGTCTATAGGTTGTGGGAACATTTCAACGATGGTTGAAGTAGAGTGAAGTTATTCCCTTTGGTTCAAGAGTCTGATGGTTGAGGGTAGTAACTGTTCCTGAACCTGGTGGTGAGCCTGGTAATATGGGTCCTAAGGCTCCTGAACCTCATTCCTGTTGACAGCAATTAGAAGAGAGCATGACCTAGGTGGTGGAGGGTCCTTGACGATGGAAGTTGCTTTCCTGTGATGACACTCCATGTAGATGTGCTTTTTGGTAGCGAGGGCTGTACCTGTGATGGACTGGGCCATATCTATTACTTTTTGTAGAATTTTCCATTCAAGGGCTGTGATCTAACCAGTCAATATGCTCTCCACCACACATCTATAGAAGTCAGTCATGGCTTTAGATGTCATGCCGAATCTTCGCAAATGTCTAAGGAAGTCGAGACACTGCCATGCTTTCTTTGTAATTGTACTTAACATGCTTCATCCAGGACAGGCCCTCTGGAATGATAACACCAAGGAATCTAAAGTTCCTGACTCTTTCCACCTCTCCTCCTCCAATGAGGATTAGCTCATAGACCTCAATTATCCTCCTCCTGAACTTAATAATCAGCTCCCTGGTCTGGCTGACATTGAGAAAGAGGTTGTTGTTGTGGCTCCACTCAGCCAGATTTTCAGTCTCCATGCTATATACTGATTCATTGCCCCCTTTGATTTCGCCAAAGGCAATGGTGTTGTTATCAGACTTAAGTATGGAATTGGAGCTGTGCCTAGCCACACAATCATAAGTGTATAGTGAGTAGATCAGGGGCTAAGCACACAACCTTGTGGTGCACCTGTGGTGATGGAGATTGTGCAGTTCATGTTGTTGCCAATCCTAACTTACTGGGGTCTTCAGGTGAGGAAATCCAGGATCCAGTTGCACAAAGAAATATAGAGGCCAAGGCCTTGAAGCTTATTGTTTAGTTTTGAGGAGATGGTGGTATTGAATGCTGAGCTGTAATTGATAAAGAGCATCCAGATGTTCCAGGGCTGAGTGAAGAGCCAATAAGATGTCATCTCCTGTGGACCTATTGCAACAGTAGGCAAATCGGAAAGGATCCAATTTGCTTCTCAAGGAGGAGTTGATGTGTTTCATCACCGACCTCTCAAAGCACTTTATCACAGTGGGTGTAAATGCTACCAGATGATAGTCACTCAGCCCTGGCAATAGCTAGACTGGTTCAAGCTGATAGGAGGATAAAAGTAATGCAAACAACCATGCATTACTTTAGTGGTGTGCAGAAGAGCATCTCTGAACACAACATATCAAACCTTGAAGTGGACGAGTTACAGCAGGAGGAGACCAGGAACATGCACCCAGTGTCCACATTATTAGGTACAGGAGGCATACACTACACACTGCCCGAAGCAACTGGTGTTAAAGCATTAGTAACCCGCCTTTTCCCCTTCTCTGTCAGTAGAAGCTATTAAGGGTACTAAGTCCACAGCAGTAAAGAACAACACATAATTTAAAAATACAGTAAGTTACAACATGAAATATTTAAAAATCATAAAGTGTGCAAAAAGAGAGCAAAAGAGTTTCTTCAAACAATCATTCTTGAAACATCAGAATGGGGAAGAAATGTGTTCTAAGTGACATTGACTGTGGAATGATTGTTGGTATTTATGGGTTCAAAGACCATTCTGAAATCTGATGGCAGAGGGGAAGAAGCTGTTCCTAAAATGCTGAGTGTGAGTCTTCGGGTTCCTGTATCTCCTCCTTTTCTCTGAGGATTGTCACCTTGTAACGTTAGAGAGACCTGAGAGTTCCTGAGATCCCGAGAATCGTGCTACCTGGAGTTTAGCTCCTGGTAGGGTCACCCATGGCAGTGAGGTCAGGAGGAAGGATCCAGACAAAGAGCGATCCAACCAATACCTCAATGGGTGCTGCTGGAAGATGATGACACATCACAACATTAGTGAAGGTGGAGGGAAGCTCTAGCAGTGAAGGGTCCCCAGTCATCTTTCTTTCCATGGACTCTCTGGCTAGTGTATCAGTCTCCCCATGTTAAACAAATTCATGCACAGGCATTCCCCATGAAGAGAATCCACCCGAATATTCTGGGTATGTCGATACTGGATTGGCCTCTACAGCCACCTAAGTGCCCACCAATAGACAGACCCTTAGGAGACTCTATTCGAGTGATCACATCACTGCCTCCTCCATGATGGGAGTAATGATAAAGAATTCTTTCATTTCATTGAAAAATCACTTGAGCTCTACTTGTAATTAAACAAATGGAATGGATATTGTATCCAGTGATTAGTGAATGCCGTGAAACTTTTTATTATTGTTATTTTTAGTTTGAACAATGCCTTAAAAATGTATGAGAGGATTTATGTAAAGTCAGATTTCTACGTCAGGTCATTCATAATCCAGGGAGCTGTGTGCATTGGTGATTTGCAGGGAGCTGTTAATGTTTAAATGGAAGCTATATAACATATATAGAACTGGAAGGATGTTTGCTGGTGTTGCACCAGGCACCATGGTCACTTGAGTGTTGACGGCCTGAATAAAGGCTAACTCATTGAAAATTGTTCTTACTGCTTTCAAAGTAAATCTATTAACAAAGTACCTATTTGTCACCAAGTACTACCCAGGCATTTACAGTAGAACAAAGTGCAACAGAATCATTGAAAAACTGCACATACAGACTGACAAATTGTGCAAATACAAAAATAAACAAGTAATAATAAATAAATAAATACATACATACATACATACATACATACGGACATAAATAATACTGAGAACATGAGTTATAGAGTCCTTGAAAGCGAGTCCATAAGTTGTACAACTTAAGTTCGGTGTTGTGGCGAGAGAAATTATCCACACTGGTTCAGGAGCCTGACGGTTGAAGGGTAATAACTGTTCCTAAACCTGGTGGTGGGGGACCTGAGGCTCCTGTACCTCCATTCATGGTGGCAGCAATGAGAAGAGAGCATGGCCTGGATGGTGGGGGTCCTTGGTGATGGATGCTATTTTCCAGTCGCAGTGCTCCTTGTAGCTGTTCTCAACAGTGGCTGGGCTTTTCCCGCGATGGACTGGGCTGTATCCTTTCCTTTTTGTGTTGGTGTCATCAGTGACAACACAAAAGAATCAACAGAAATTCTGCATGTTATTCAATTACACATGTCAGTTCCCCACTCACACTTAAATTTGCTGGTGGGTTTTCTTCAAGGACCTTTTTGAGAGGGTTTGCTGTAATATGGTGAAAAGCTTTTACAGTCCCACAGGAAAAATGGCTTTTATTCTTAACACAAATGCATCTTCCATGTGCTCACACATTCTTGAGTTATAAGGAGAGACTGGATAAAGATTTGAAGATTTAAATATTAGTGTTATTTATCACATGTACATCAAAACATCGAGACATATAGTGAAATGCATTGTTTGCATCACCTTTCATTTGCAATGTGTTGGTTGGGGCATCACACAAGAGTTGCCGCACTTCCAGTGGCAACATAACATGCCCACAACTCGCTAAGCCTAACACTAACCAGACGTCTTTGGAATGTGGGAGGAAACTGGAACACCCGGAGGTAACCACAGCGATCACGCGGCGAATGTACAGGCAGCGACGGGAACTGAACCCCGATCTGTCTCAGAAAGCTCTGCAATAGCTGAAATGACACTTGTGACCTTCCTTGTGCAAATTCAGATCCATTGCCCTGTCTGTTTGCTGCAGTGATCTCTCTTTTCTTGCTTTCAGTGACAGAACTTATCATAGTCAAGCATGAAGGAGATAAATTCCATCTCTGGAGTCTGCTTGTAGCTCTCTGTCCCTGCCTTTATGAGAGGTATGCAGTTATGGTCGAGGAATTACTCACATGATTGACAAACCAAGTAATTATTCACTAGAAAAGTTGGACAATGTGCTCATAATTTCAAACAAAGAAGGCATATGGTGTGTTGGCCTTTAGTCAGGGGACTGAGTTCAAGAGTGTCAAGATATTGTTGCAACTCTATAAACCCTGGCTGAACACACTTGGAATACTGTGTTCAAATGTGATCACTTCATTATAGAAAGAATGTGGAAGCTTCAGAGTGAATCCAGTGAACCTTGAAAGATCATTACTAAAGCCTTCACAATCTTTGCAGCTACCTCTTTCGGAACCCTGGTATGTAGTCCATCTGGTCCAGGTGGCTTACCTACCTTTGGGCCTTTCAGCTTCCTCATTAGTAATAGCAACAACACTCACTCCTGCCCCCTGACATTTTTGCATTTCTGCCATTCTGCTGGTGTCCTCCACAGTGAAGACTAACAGAAAATACTTATTAAGTTCATCTGCCATTTCTTTGTCCATCATTATTACCTCTGCAGCATCATTTTGCGACAGGTCATACCTTCCTCAGAAGAGATCTGAACGATTCAATGATCTCCTGAGATTTTTGTGCACAACAGTCTCGAGAGTTTACAGCAAATGGTGCAAAAACAAAGAAAAACATGCAGCAACAGGCAGTTGTAAAGGTGAGAATGCCTTTTTAATGGGAGAAGTCAGAGGAGAATGTCCAAACTGGTTCAAGCTGACAGGAATTTAACAGTAATAACCACACGTTACAACAGTAGTGTGCAGAAGAGCATCTCTGGATGAACAACATTTTGAACCATGATGTGGATGGACTACAGCAGCAGGAGACCATGACCATACCCTCAGAGGGCACTTTATTACATACAGGAAGTACTAAATAAAGTGACTACTGAGTGTACTGAGTGTATGTTACATTGAGATTCATTTTTGCAGGCATTTACAGAAAAAACTGAAATATAACAGGATTTTACAAAAAAATAACATTAACAGTCAGGGACCAACAAACAACCAATGTGAAAAAGAAGACAAACTGTGCAAATAAAAATAATACTGAGAACATGAATTGTAATGTTTTCACTCCAATCCCAAAGCTATGAATATCAGTCGGTTAAATGGCCGTAAATTTTCACTAGTTGTAGAATGACCCTAGGGCTAATCGGAAAGTGGGGAGAATAGAATGGGTTTAGTGTAAATGCATGTTTGATGGTTGTCTGTGCTATTGGGTGAAAGCCAGAGGTTTATAATGGAGTTCAGCCACTAATAAATCCTAAAATGATTTAGATAGAAACTAAGTTGATATAATCAGAATCAGAATCAGGTTTATTACCACCAGGATGTGTTTTGAAATTTGTAAATTTAGCAGCAGCAGTTTAATGCAATATATAATCTAGCAGAGAGAAAAAAATAGATAAGATAAAAATATTAATAATAAATAAACAAGTAAATCAATTACCTCTATTAAATAGTTTGTTAAAAAGTGCAAAAACAGAAATACTGTATATGAAAGAAAAAGTGAGGTAGTGTCCAAAGATCCAATGTCCATTTAGGAATTGGATGGCAGAAGGAAAGAAGCTGTTCCTGAATCACTGAGTGTGTGCCTTCAGGCTTCTGTACCTCCTATCTGATGGTAGCAGTGAGTAAAGAGCATGCCCTGGGTGCTGGAGGTCCTTTATAATGGGTGCCCCCTTTCTGAGACACTGCTCCCTAAAGATGTCCTGGGTACTTTGTAGGATAGTACCCAAGATGGAGCTGGCAAGATTTACAATCTTCTGCAGTTTCTTTCAGTCCTGTGCAGTAGCCCCGCACCCCCATACCAGACAGTTATGCAGCCTGTCAGAATGCTCTCCATGGTACAACTATAGAAATGTTTGAATGTATTTGTTGAAATGGCAAATCTCTTCAAATTCCTAATAAAGTATAGCCACTGTCTTGCCTTCTTTATAACTCCAACGATATGTTGGGACCAGGCTAGATCCTCAGAGATCTTGACACCCAGGAACTTGAAGCTGCTCACTCTCTCCACTTCTGATCCCTCTATGATGATTGGTATGTGTTCCTTCATCTTACCCTTCCTGAAGTCCACAATCAGGTCTTTCGTCTTACTGACATTGAGTGCCAGGTTGTTGCTGCGGCACCACTCCACTAGTTGGCATATCTCACTCCTGTACGCCCTCTCGTCACCATCTGAGCTTCTACCAACAATGGTTGTATCGTCAACAAATTTGTAGATGGCATTTGAGCTGTGACTAGCCACACAGTCATGTGTATAGAGAGGGTAGAGCAGTGGGCTAAGCACACACCCCTGAGGTGCACCAGTGTTGATCATCAGCGAGGAGGATATGTTATCACCAATCCACACAGACTGTGGTCTTCTAGTTAGGAAGTCAAGGATCCAATTGCAGAGGGAGGTACAGAGGCCCAGGTTCTGCAACTTCTCTATCAGGGTTGTGGGAATGATGGTACTAAATGCTAAGCTATAGTCATTGAACAGCATCCTGACATAGGTGTTTGTGTCATCCAGGCTGTCTAAAGCCGTGTGGAGAGCCTTTGAGGTTCCATCTGCCGTTGGCCTATTGTGGCAATAGACAAATAGTAATGGGTCCAGGCCCTTGCAAGAGTTCACTCTAGTCATGACGAACCTCTCAAAGTATTTCATCACAGTCAATATGAGTGCTATTGGGCGATAGTTGTTAAGGCAGCCCACATTATTCTTCTTTGGCACTGGCATAATTGTTGCCTTTTTAAAGCAAGTGGAAACTTCCACCCGTAGCAGTAAGAGATTGAAAATGTCCTTGAATACTCCCGCTAACTGGTTGGCACAGGTTTTTAGAGCCTTACCAGGTACTCCATTGGGACCTTCTGCCTTGCAAGGGTTCACTCTCTTTGAAGACAGTCTAACATCGGCCTCTGAGACGGAGATCACAGGGTCATCAGGTGCAGCAGGGATTTTCACAGCTGTAGTTGTGTTCTCCCTTTCAAAGTGGGCATAGAAGGCATTGAGTTCATCTGGTAGAGAAGCATCGCTGCCATTCATGCTATTGGGTTTCGCTTTGTAGGAAGTAATGTCTTGCGGACCCTGCTGGAGTTGCCGTGCATCCAATGTCATCTCCAACCTCCTTCAAAATTACCTCTTCACCCTTGAAATAGCCCTCCGCAAATCATACCTTGTTTTCTGGTACAGGCCTGGGTCGCCAGACTTGAATGCCACAGATCTAGCCTTCAGCAGATGATGTACCCCCTGGTTCATCCACGGCTTTTGGTTTAAGAAGGTACAGTAAGTCTTTGGGGGCACACACACATCCACACGTGTTTTAATGAAGTCGGTAACAACTGCAGCATACTCATCCAGATTCAAAGATTAATCCCTGAATACAGTCCAGTCCACCGATTCAAAGCAGTCCTGTAAGTGCTCCTGTGCTTCCCTTGTCCATACCTTCTTGGTCCTCACTACTGGTGCTGCAGTCTTCAGTCTCTGCCTATACTCAGGGAGTAGAAGTACGTTTACAAAGCAAAACATTTTGTGATTTTTTTCGCAAAGGGTAGTGGGCGCCTGGAACACTCTGGCAGGGTTGGTGGTAGTGGTTATTACAGTAGGGACATTTAACAGACCCTTAAATAGGAACATCGAATAAGATGAATGGAGAGTTATGGGCTATGTAGGAGGGAAGGGTTAGATTGATTGTGGAGTTTTATATACACTCAGTGGCCATTTTATTAGGTACCTCCTATACCTAATAAAATAGCCACTGAGTGCATGCTCATGAGCTTCTGCTGTAGCCCGTCCACTTCAAGGTTCGACATGTTGTGCATTCATAGATACTCTTCTGCACAGCACTGTTGCAATGCTGGTTATTCGAATTACTCTGCCTTTCCTGTCAGCCTGAACCAGCCTGGCCATTCTCCTCTGACCTCTCTCAGTAACAGAACTGCCACTCACTGGATTTTTTGTTTTTTTGCTCCTTTCTCTGTAAATTCTAGAGAATATTGTGTGTTAAAATTCCCAGAGATCAGCAGTTTCTGAGATACTCAAACCACCCCATCTGGCAGCAACACTCATTGCAAATCAAAGTCACTTAGATCACTTTTCTTCTCCATTCTAATGTTCGGTCTGAATAACAACTGAACCTCTTGACCAACCATGTCTGCATGCCTTTATGTGTTGCCACGTGACTGGCTGATTACATGTTTGCATTACTGAGCAAGTGTAGAGGTGAACTTAATACAAGGGCCAGTGACTATATTTTACTTTGTAAGGCAAAGATGAAGAGTGGGTCTCAGATCTATTCTGGACTCTCAGTACCAGATTAACTGGTGCATCATGGTCCAGCTCATATTCCTCCCCCTCTGCCCAGTTTTTACTGGTATAGATATTAATTTATTATTGTCACATGCACCAAGATGTCATGGAAAGCTTGTTTTACATACTGCGCCTACAGATTAAATCATTACACAGTGCATCGAGATAGAACAGTGTAAAAGAGTAACCACGCAGAATAAAGTGTAAAGGCTCCCAAAAGAGTGCAGTGAAGGTAAAAGATAAAGTGCAAGATCATAACAAATTAGATTGTATGATCAAGAGTCTATCTTATTGTATGAAAAGTCCATTGAAGAATTTGATAACAGTGGGATATATAGCTTCAAATAGCCTCTGACAACCAAATCCAACTCCTGGCCTTCTCGTGTGGCTTAGCCTCTAAACCTGGCGGAACTGTTTAAACTGACAGGAGAAGGGCGAAGGTGGGTCCTGGTGCCTTAAAACCAATGCTTCGGGTAGATGGAGCTCATCAGCCTGGGAAGGCAGTCCATCTTGTTACATACCCTGTGGGTATTTTGTGACTGTCTTATGACCATGATGTAATTGACAATAAACTGGACTGGTCAAAGAACACTGAGGCTGTCTACAAGAAGGGTCAAAGCTGTCTCTACTTCTTGAGGAGACTGAGGTCCTTTAACATCTGCCGGATGATGCTGAGGATGTTCTACGAGGCTGTGGTGGCCAGTGCTATCATGTTTGCTGGTGTGTGCTGGGGCAGCAGGCTGAGGGTAGCAGACACCAACAGAATCAACAAACACATTCGTAAGGCCAGTGATGTTGTGGGGGTGGAACTGGACTCTCTGACGGTGGTGTCTGAAAAGAGGATGCTGTCCAAGTTGCATACCATCTTGGGCAATGACTCCGATCCACTCCATAATGTACTGGTTAGGCACAGGAGTACATTCAGCCAGAGACTCATTCCACCGAGATGCAACACTGAGCATCATAGGAAGTCATTCCTGCCTGTGGCCATCAAACTTTACAACTCCTCCCTCGGAGTGTCAGACACCCTGAGCCAATAGACTGGTCCTGGACTTATTTCCACTTGGAATAATTTACTTCTTCTTCTTCTTCTTCCTCTTATTATTATTATTAAATTACTTATGGTTTTATATTGCTATATCTCTACACTATTCTTGGTTGGTGCGACTGTAACAAAACCCAGTTTCCCTCGGGATCAATAAAGTATGTCTGTCTGTCTGTCTGTAATTGAGTATCTGGTGAGCATGATGTAATGGTCTTGTGATGGTGGGGTGATGTAATTTCCCACCAGTATGAGGTCACATGATGTAATTTTCCCACCAGTGAGAGGTCATGTGATGGCCTATTCCAAAAGGTATAAAACGGGAAAGCCCTGCTGTGACACAGGTTAGTTCGTCGTTTGATTCGTCAGTTACTCCGTTATGCTGCGTATTCGTCTCATGACACAGTTTTGTTTTAAAGTGGAGTTTTACTTTCTACTGTAAGTTGTACCAGCAGTTTTTAAAATCACTGCTAGTTATGTTTGATGTATCTTTGATTTAATTTTAAAACCTAATTATTGGAGAGTGAAGATTTACTGAAGTACGGGAACCAGAAGGATCGAGTAAAGTTGGTGTTATCAGCAGACCTTATTGGATCTTCGTTCAAAGAGATAGTAACCTGCATCCGAGATAATCCCTGCTGTAAGAGCAGAAAGGATTGGGGCAGTATTATTCACCAAGGAAAAGGTCAGTTCCTTTAAGCCATTTTTATTTCCTTCGTCGTGAATCCTTCAAGCAAGGCATATTTCGGCTAGGATCAGCAGTAACGTCACATCATTGAGGAACTTGTTTCTTCAGGAAAGTCTCCCCTAATTTACTGTATAAATCATTTGGACTTTCGCATTCACCACTTTAAGAACTGTGTTCGTATTTATTGTTTTAAGAACTGTTCGAGTTGTATAGCGGTTAACTTCCGGTTAAGTTAGTCATTCGTTTACTTTTCATTTTTATTGAGCAGTGTTTAATAAATGTTTATTTGTTTATAAAACTGAACTCAATTTTATATTCATTGTTGCCGTATCGTAACAATCTAAGAGAGGGAAAACTCTGATTTCAAGCCTCCGCTGCCTTGTGGCCTTACCTACTCATGGGAAAGGCTTCGGGAGTAAACCCTGAGGACAAATCCAGAGCTGGAGTCCCTAAGGCAGTCCGACGTTGCCTTCAACCTCACCCTGCAACTCCTGTGACGTCACTGGTGCCAAGCTGTATCGGCCCTTGCCCTTCCCTCGGACAACATCGGTGGCGTGGAGAGGGGAGACTTGCTGCTTGGGCAACTGCCGGTCTTCCATACAACCTTGCCCAGGCCTGTGCCCTGGCGAGACAGACTGAAACAAGACTTTCCAGGTGCAGATCCATGATGTTGTGAGATTAATGGATGCCATCAATTGACAGTGGGATAGAAGCTGTCCTTGAGCCGGGTGGTATGTGCTTTCGGGCTTTTGTGTCTTCATCCCAATGGGAGAGAGGAGAAGAGAGAGTGTCTGGGGTGGGTGGCGTCTTTGAGTATGCTGCTGCTTTAGTGAGACAGCAAGAAGTGCAGAGAGAGCCCTTAGAGGGGAATCTGGCTGCTCTGATGTGCTGAGCTGTGTCCACAACTCTCAACAGCTTCCTATCATCATGTGCAGAGCAGCTGATGTAAAGTCTTTATGTATCCAGGCAGAATGTTTTCTAGATGCATTGATAAAAATAGGCAGGAGGCAATGGGGTCTTGCTAAATTTCTTTATCCATCTGAGAAAGTAGAAGCATCGTTGAGCTTTCCTGTTTGTGACATCAATGTGGTTTGTCCATGATGTCTATTGGTGGAGTTCATAGCTATGCTGTGGAAACTCTCAGGAGACAGGAATATGTGCACTGACCTCCTTTCCAAAGTCAATCATCAGCTCTTTTGTTTTCTTGGCATTTGAGTCACTCAGCTCTCTATTTCTTTCATTTACTCCTGTAACAATGTGTGCTGGCAATATGGGAACCCAAGTGCAGAGGAAAGACAGACTCTGGTGTAGACAGACAGCAACCAAATTTAATTCATAATAATTCCAAAAGAACATTAGTGGTTTGGCTGAGCAACACTGTGAGAAGTAACATTCCCAAAAGTAGGACCCCACGATAAACACTAATCGGGATCCACTTAATCGTGGAATCCTTGAGCCTACGAAAATAAATTTAACAAGCTTAAACCAAAGGCACCAGGAGATCACATTAGAAAGAGAAAGTCGCCCAAGAAAAACACACGGAACTCTAAATGATTAACTACTCTCATTAAACAACAATTAACCAATTCAGGTGCTCCAAAAATACTTCCCAGCGCCCTTCACAGGCCTGAAGAGCTCATTACAAATTCATCTCATAGTTATTTGAAATATGGTACACTGTGATGGTATAATTTGCAAGCTTATACATGAAGGAAGAGCAGTAATTGATTATACAGTCATGAGTGTACAGGAATTCTAGGTTCTGCCCTTTTCCTTTCCAATCCTGATGAAGGATCTCAGCAGAAAATGTTGACTGTTTATTTCTCTCATAGATGCTGCCTAACCTGCCTAACTTGCAGCATTTTGAATGTGTTGTTCAAGATTTCCAGCATCTGCAGAATCTCCTGTGTTCCCCATCGCTGCTTTCAAAATATTTCATCTCACTGTTCTTAAATCATAACATTCAATACCATGATTTTGTCCTTTGTGTTTTTATTCAATTTTCTCTTTTATATTCATTCAAGGCATCAATGACAAGGTCGACATTTATTACCTTTCCTTAAGGTGCCTTTAAGATGGTGAGCTGCCTTCTTGGAGCATCACAGTTCTTCTCAAAGAGTCAAGGAGACATACAGCATAGAAACAGGCATTTAGCCAGTCTGGTCTATGCCAAAGAATGACTCCCATCTAAGCCAGTCTCATTTCCCATGCTTTTGCTGTCATTCTAACTTTTCCAAGTCAGGACAAGGATAGAGTTCCCCTGGTCCTCACTTTTCATCCCATTGGATTCTGCACTCAACAGATCGTTCTCCGCAGTACACTGCTACCTTCAAACATATTCCAGCCCCCCCCCCCCCCCCCAGAAGCAACTTCTCCTCTGCACCACTTTTGGAATTCCAGCATCCCCCTTTTAATGAAGAGGCAAGCATGAGTCAGATCAATCAGATGGTTGAGTGGTATTGCAACAACATCAGTATGACCAAGGAATTAAATGTGGAATTTAGGAAGGGGACGTTGAGGGAAAACACACTGGTCCTCATTGAGGGATCAGCAGTGGAAAGGGTGAGCAGTTTCAAGTTCTCAGGAATCAACATCTCAGAGGAAATAAAGTGGGCCTAACATAATGATGTAATCACAAAGAAGGCGTCCCAGTGACTATACTTCATTGGGAGTTTGAGGAGATATAGTATGTACCAAGTTTCTACAGGTGTACAGTGATGAGAATTCTAATTGGTTTCATCACCGTCTTGTATGAAGACCCCAATGCACAACATTGGAAAAAGCTGCAGAGTTGTAAACACTAGTCTCTCTACCATCGAGAACATTTTCAAAAGATGATACCTCAAAAAGACATTTTTAAAAGGTAATGCCTCAGTAAGGATCCCACCACCACACATGACCTCTTCTTTCTACTACCATTAGAGAGGAAGTACAGGAGAATGAAGATACTTTCACAACATTTTAGGAAAAGATTCTTCTTTTTTACAATCAAATTTCTGAATAGTCCATGAACCCTCATTATTTTGTCTCTATTTTTAATATTCCTTATTAAAAATTATAGCAAACTTTCATGTATTGCACCTTATTGCTGCCACAAAATAACAAATTTTGTGACATACCATACTGTGCAATAGTCTTTGGCGCATATGCATATATATATAGGGAGCCTGAGACTTTTGCACAGTACTGTAGTAATTTTTTGTATTGCATTGTACTGCTGCCACAAAAAAAAAAAATTCATGACATATGTGAGTGATGATAAACCTGATTCTGATTTGAGTCTCTATGGTGGATTGAGATTGGGAAGGGGGCAGGGAGATGGGAATCATAGTTGGGAAAAAGGGAAGGGAGAGGGCAGGGAGCAGGAAGCACCTGTAATGATCAATAAACCAATTGTTTGGAATCAGATGACATCGTCTGGCGTCTCAGGGCTGGGTGTCTTTGAGCCCATGCCACCCCCCACCCCTGGCACTCCTCTGCCACCTGTCTCATATACCTCCCGTGGTGCTCTACCCTCAGCATTCCCAACATTCTTTGATCCTGCCAGATTTCCAAACTCACTCATTGTAGACAAACATTGACAAAACAGTACTGTGCAAATGCTTTCGACATCCTAGCCCAAGACTTGCACAGTTCTGTATGTCAATGATAATAAATCGGTTTCTGATTCTGATTTCACAGGGATATCTCCCTTTGTAACCCTCTGGTCCACTTTTCCCTTTACATCAACCCTCTCGCTTCATAAAAGTTAATTCACTCACATCCTGACTGGTTGCACCGTGGCTTGATATGGAAGAACGTAGAAGCCTCCAAAAAGTAATGGATGCGGTACTGTTTATCACAGGTAAAGCTCTCCCCACTATTGAGCACATCTACAAAGAGCACTACTGTGAGAAAGCAGCATCTATTATCAAGTGCTCCCACCATCCAGGCCATGCCCTCGTCTCCCAGCTGCCATCGGGAAGAAGATAATACGTCACCACGTCACCAGGTTTAGCAACAATTATGAAGCGAATCAACGGGCTGCATATTCTGGGCACTGAGTCTGACTTCTGAGAATGACTCCTTTGGCAGCAAAATCTAGGCCTGGAGTGACTGGCTGGCGGCAGGACTCAGGTACTAGTTCGAGGTCTGAACGATTTGAACTCTGAGTCCGATAGTCTGGGAGCTTCTTTGTCTGTAACACAAAGACTGTGAGACTGTCCCCTGACTGCTGTGCCTCATGCCTCTGAACTTTGTAGCGATTTGCCCCACAAATATCATGAACTAAATGCCGAGGCTTTGGACCCACTCCGGGCTGCTCTGGGGAAATGGATGTAGGGACTCAATTTGTTTCAGAATGCTGTTGTTGTTGCTTGTTTCTATTGTTTATATGATTTTGTCTTTCTTCATGGGCTCTTGGGGGTTGGTCTTTTTTTAATTGGGTTCTTTCAGGTTCCTCGCTTTGCGGCTGCCTTAAAGCAAACAAACCTCAAGGCTGTATAACTTATATATTCTTTGATAATAAATGCACTTTGAACCTTGAACTTTGAGTTATTAGCCCTTAACCTTCGGGCTCCTGAACCAGTGTAGATAACTTTATTCACCTCAACACCAAACTGTTTCCACAACTTATGGACTCTACACCCTCAGTATGTATTTATCTATCTTCCTCTTTATTTATTTACATTATTTTTTTCTTTTGTCAGTCTTTGTGTGCAGTTTTTTCATTGATTCTGTTGTATTTCTTTGTTCTACTTTGAATGTCCACAAGAAAATGAATCTCAAGGTAGTATATGCTGAAAAAAAGAATGTTGGCAATAAATTTAATTTGAACTTTGAACTACAACATTTGTTCTTTCACTGCTTCCCTTCCCACCATCCAGAGACCCAAACAGGTGAAGCAGTTGAAACACTTGTGCTTCTTCCAATCTCAAAGCACTACATTCAGTCTTCACAATTTTTCGATCTTCCATTGCACTGGAGACATTAAAAGCAAATAAGCTGACTACTTGTGTCTGGTCCACAGGAACAGAACATAACCTGATGGCATGAACATCGATTTCTCTAACTTCTGGTAATATGTTCCCTACTCCCTTATGTCTTTTTCAATCCCCCATTCTGTCTCCCCTCTTACCACTTCTCTTCTCCCCACCTACCTATCACCTCCCTCTGGTGGTCTTCCTCCTTCCATTTCTCCCATTGATCACACTCCTCTCCTATCAGATTCCTTCTTCTTCTTCTTCAGCTTTTACCTTTTCCACCTATCACCTCCCAGCTTCTCATTTCATGCTGTCTCCTCCAGCCACCTACCTTCCTCCTCACCTGGCTTCACCTATCACCTTCTCACTTGTACTACTTCCCCTCCCCGCACTTTCTTATTCTGACTTCTTCCACCTTCCTTTCTGGTCCCGATGAAGTGCCTCGGCCCGAAACACCAACTTTATTCCTCTCCATAGATGCTGCCTGAACTGCTGAGTTCCTCTAACACCTTGTCTGTGCTGCACTGAGCTTTCTGTTGCCTACCGCTTCCGTTTCTCACCCCACTCCCACTCTGGCCTGTTGGTCTGTGCTCTCCTGTACTGATACAGGCTTGAGAAGCAGCACCCTATCTTCCATCTGGACACATCCCAACCTCTGTACTCTAGCAGCACCCTATCTTCCATCTGGACACATCCCAACCTCTGTACTCTAGACTGAGTTCTACAACTTCGGGGAACTAAATTTCAGTTGTCCATCTATGATGTTAACTTCAATGATTTGTTTAGTTTTCCCTTTTTTCTTTTTTTCTTTCTGGAAGCAGTAGATGCACTCAGCCTGAACTGCCAGAAATGTCCTCCCACAGTGCATTTCTCTGCCTCTACGTTCCCTTGTCTCTGTTCACTCTCTAATTGTTTCCATTCAATCATTGCTCAGATAGTTTTACTTACAGCTCATCCACAGGTTTTTAATTTTTGGAGACCTTCCTTCCCTAGGCTCCCCGCAGTTTTATAAGTGTTTCCTCATTTCTCCTCTTCCTTTCTGATGAAGGACCTTCAGGCAGAAGGACCCCCATCAAAGAACCCCCACTATCCAGGCCATGCTCTCTTCTTGCTACGACATTGGCAGAAGGTACAGGAGCCTTAGGTTCTATACCACCAGCTTCAGTGAGTTATTACCCTACGAACATCGGGCTCCTGAACTGCAGCAGATAACTTCATTCACCACTACTCTGAGCTGATTCTATCATCTACAGATTCACTCTCAAGGATTCATTACAATGTTTGTTCTCAATATTATTTTATTTGCATAGAGTGTATTCTTTTGCAAACTGGTGATTATCATCTTGTCTGTTTCCATATAGCTTTTTAGTAAATTCCTTATGTTTCTTATTTCATGTAAATGCTTTCAAGAAAATGAACCTCAAGGTACACATTTTGATAATTAATTTACTTTGAAATTCTAACTTTTAAGAGTGCGTTGTTTTCTCTGGAGCAGCAGAGGCTGACGGGAGATCTGATAAAAGTTTGTATGATTACGGATACGATAGTGTCTTTGAAGAAACTTTTAGATAGGTACATGGAGCTTAGGAAAATAGAGGGCTATAGGTAAGCCTGGTAATTTCTAAGGTAGGGACATGTTCAGCACAACTTTGTGGGCTGAAGGGCCTGTATTGTGCTGTGGGTTTTCTATGTTTCTATATTCTAATATTAGGAGAGACATATGTAGAAAGAGTAAACAGATAGTATTTTTTTTCCATGGTTGTCATGTCCAGTCTGGGGCAGCTCACTCAACTTTGGTCCCAACTGCGCACTCAGTTCTCACCTGTGGCTCCAAGTAGCTGTTTACATGTGGCAGTAGCTACACCCTAGTACACCAGATCCACAGTGGGACATGTGTGTCCTAGCATGTGAAGTCAGTTCTGGTGGACTGAGCAGATGTGATCTACAATGAGGTTTAATGACCAGGAAGGTAGCTCTGCAACGCTCCATGGACAACGAAGGGCATGACGAGGCACAGAAGAAGTCACGATCATCCGCTGCAACCAAGGAAGATCTCAGTTGTGGTGACTACTCATACCACTGGACCTGCCCTTCTGAGGTCCAGGGAGTGGAACTGCCCCAGTGCAATGGCTTTTCCGCTTTAAAAACTCTCCTGCACAGGTTTTCCTGTCATCATTGGATATGATGAACAATCAACATATGTTCTTTAATAACAAATTTACTTTGAACTTTTAACCTTGAACCTTTAATGTCACCTTCCATCCTCCTTCACTCCAAAGTGAAGAGCCTTAGTTGTTTGCTCAGCCTTTCTCCAGAAGACATGCTCTCCAATCCAAGCAGCATCCTGGTAAATCCTCCACATCCTTCATATAATGAGGTGACCAGAACTGAACACAATATCCCAAGAGTTGTCTGACAAGAGTTTTGCAGAGATGCAACATTATCTCACATCCTTTGAACTCAATTCCCCTGAATGATGAAGTTCCGTGCCTTCTACCAACTTATGCATCAACTTTGAGGGGCGTATGGATGTGGACCCCAAATTCCATCACTTAATTACCAGGATTAATGCCAGCCTCCACTTGGCTGACATGTGACTGTAAATTAAAAGGCTTTCTGTCTCAATATTACAGGACTAATTTGTCTTTGAGACCTGAGTCCAAGTAGGTATTTTTAGACCTACTTTCCTTACCTGTGCAGTCAGATTATTTGACATATCCCATATCATATTTAAACAAAGTTCATCAATCTGCCAGTTAATAGAGGCAGCAGCCTTTTTCAGATAAATGAGTGTGTCTAAAGGAACAGTCAGTTATAATTTATTTGTATGATAGTTTTGCAGAAAACATTTCCAAACTGTAATAGCATCCAGATTTGCTTGTGAAAAAGAAACCGAGCCAGCTTCAGCAGACTGAATATTTCAGCCAACATGATTTTCAGATTACTCTCAACATGGCATTGTGTTCTTTCACATGTTGATTAGAGATATGCTTTTAGACCACAGTCCTGCATTTCAGTGCTTGTGGTCAGTATTATCACTACATCTCTTTTCTTAAAATGGCAGATATCTAAATGGCCCGCTTCCTCTCACTAGCCAGGAAGAAATTGGTCAATTGCATCATTTCACATTGCTCTGAGATATTTATGATGCCCTGCTGACTTGTGTTAATTTACAAAACTCTGCAGTCCTCAGTCAGCAACTTCTTACTAATACCCATGTGCCTCCCCTCTTCCCTGTGTGTTACAGGTCTTTTCCTCGGTACATTTACCCTCTTTGTTCTAGAATGTAAGTCTCCCTTATTTCAGAGTACCACTAGAATCAGTAATTTATGGTAGACCCTGCCTTGCTCCAAATCATGCCCCTTTATCTCTCAGTGAGACACAGCTCTGCAAGGCATCTTTTCAACTTACACTTAATGAGGTACCTCCTGCACCTAGTAAAGTGGACACTGAGTGTACTTTCATGGTCTTCTGTTGCTGTAGCCCATCTGCTTCAAGGTTTGACATGTTGTGCATTCAGAGATGCTCTACTGCAAACCATTGTTGTAAATTAATAGAAGAGAACATCTGCAGATGCTGGAAATCCAAGCAAGACACACAAAATGCTGGAGGAGTTCAGCAGGTCAGTCAGCATCTATGGAAAAGTGCATAGTCAACGTTTCAGGCCAAAACCCTTCATCAGGACAGGAGAAAGAAAGATGAACAAGAAGCTGGAGGAAAGGGAGGGAGAAACTCAAGGTGATAGGTGAAAGTGCGAAGGAGAGGGGAGGGATGAAGTAAAGAGCTGGGAAGTTGATAGGTGCCCCAATCACAAACAAGATAAAATCTGCAGATGCTCAACCCATGAACAGCCTTAGTCTGAAATGTCGACTGTACTCTTTTCCATAGATCCTACCTGATTTGCTGAGTTCCTCTAGCAATGTGCGTGTGTGAAGTTGATAGGTGAGAGAGATACAGGGCTGGAGAAGGTGGAATCTGATAGGAGAGGACAGAAGGCCATGGAAAAAAGAAAAGGGTGATGAGTGGGTAAGGAGATAAGGTGAGAGAGTGAAATGGGAATGGGGAATGGTGAAGAGTGATGGGGCATTACCAGGAGTTTGAGAAGTTGATGTTCATGCCATCAAGTTGGAGGCTAACTAGATAAGGTGTTGCTCCTCCAACCTGAGTGTGGCCACATTGCGACAGCAGAGGAGGCCATGAACTGCATGTCGCAATGGGAATGGGAAGTGGAATTAAAATGGGTGGCCTCTGGGAGATCCCACTTTTTCTAGCAGATGGAGCGTAGGTGCTCGGCGACACGTTCTCCCAAACTATGTCAGGTCTCACCGATATACACAAAGCCACAGCAGGAGCACCAGATTACAGTAGATGACCCCAAGAGACTCACAAGTGAAGTATTGCCTCACCTGGAAGGACTGTTAGGGGCTCTGAATAGTAGTGAGGGAGGAGGTGCATGGGCAAGTGTAGCACGTGTTCCATTTGCAAGGATATGTGCCAGGAGGGAGATCAGTGGGGTGAGGCAAATGGACAAGGGAGTCATGTAGAGAGCAATCACAGCAGAAAGTGAAAAGTGGAACAGGAGGGAAAGATGGGTTTGGTGGTGGGCTTCTATAGGAGATGGTAGATGTTACTGAGAATTATGTGCTGTTGTTGTCTTTATCTTTGAGTTATTGTTATCTTCCTGTTTGCTTGAACCAGTCTATCCAATCTCCTCTTGACCCCTCTCAGTAACAAGGCATTTTCATCCTAAGTACTGCTTCTCACTGTATGTTTTCTTTAAGTTGTTTTCATACCATTCTCTATAAACTCTAGAGAAAATCTGAAGATGCTGGACCCGTGAAGGGCCTCAGTCTGAAACGCTGTGCATGAAAATCCAACAAGATCAACAGTTTCTGAGATATTCAAACCACCCTGTCTGGCACCAGCAATCATTCCACGGTCAAAATCACTTGTCACATTTCTTTCCCATTCTTGATGTTTAGTCTGAACAACAGCTGAACCACTTGACCATGTCTGCATGCTTTTATGCATTGAGTTGCTGATTATTAACGAGCAGCTGTACTGGTTTACCTAATAAAGTAGGAACTGAGTATACACATCATTCTTGAACGTAGACATCACTGGCAAGTCAATGCTCTCTGTTTATCCCAAATTGTCCTCTGGGGTGTGGTCGTGAGCTGCTTTCTTCAACTATACCTCGCAGAGTGGTTTTACGGAGTAGATTCGCAAATAATTTCAGAAGTCGATTAAACTGGATTTTGTTCCTAGGTCCTGTAAAGGATACATTTGGTGTCCGAAGTGCTGTTCAGGACAAGTCAGATCAGCACTAAAGCCAACCAGCTACTTAACTTACTTAGTAAATAAAGTTAAAATAACGAGCTTCAAAAGTTGGGAATTGCATCCACACCTTCATTGTCCAATGCAGGTTTTACAGTAGCTGTAACCACCTGTATTTCCTCCAAATGCTCATATTTCCTCCCATGTCCAAGGACAAGCTAGGAGGTTGTATGGGAGGAAGTTAATGGCTTGGGAATTGAACTTGTGGTGGGGATTGATAACACTTCCTTTGTTATTTCTTTCCAGGATTTAGCTGGAGCAGGTTTCCCAGAATACTGTCACTTCCATTATCATGCAAGTCCTCAATTAGGAGTAAGATTGTGTGAGAGCATAAAGAAGACAGAAGATGAAGAGGGAGAGGGTGGACTTTAGGGAAGGGTGATAAAGTTTACACAGGGAGGAAGGACTAGGTTCCAAGTAATGAAGTGCTGGCGATCAGAATCAAATCAGAATCTTGAGGTCAAGCCATGGGCTCGCTGCTCCATGTTACCAGTATGATTATCACATCTCAATTGCTAGAACTTTGCTACTATGCACAAACAAACTATAGTTCCAGATGCCGATAAGACTGCAAGACCATAAGACATAGAAGCAGGTTTAGGCCATTCTGACAATTGTCTGCTCTGTCATTCCATCATGGCTGAATTACTGTCCCTCTCAACCCCATTTTGCTGCCTTCTCCTTGTATCCTTTTACGCCCTTACAAATCAAGAACCTATCAAACTCCACTTCAAATATACCAATGACTTGGACTTCACAGCCATTTGTTGCAATGAATTCCACGGATTTACCACCCTCTTATTTTCTTGAGCAATGGCAATTAAGATATATTCGATTCCATTTTATTGTTATGGCTGAAGAAATTCCTGTTCGTCTCCTTTTTAAAGGGACGTCTTTGTATTCTGAGACTGTGCCTTCTGGTCCTAGACTCATCCACTGTAT
Organism: Hemitrygon akajei; assembly: GCF_048418815.1. Lineage (NCBI taxonomy): Eukaryota > Metazoa > Chordata > Chondrichthyes > Myliobatiformes > Dasyatidae > Hemitrygon > Hemitrygon akajei. The sequence goes on along the minus strand of NC_133126.1, from coordinate 189,225,264 downwards.
GAAACATCCTCTCCACATCCACTCTATCTATGCCTTTCAAAATTCAACAGGTTTCAATGAGATCTCCCGTCATTCTTCTAAACTCCAGTGAGTACAGGCCCAAAGTCATCAAACGTGCCTCGAACATTAACCCTTTCATTACTGGGGTCATTCTTGTGAAGCTCCTCTGAACTTTCTCCAATGCCAGCCCATCCTCTCTTAGTTAAGGGACTAAAACTACAGACAATACCCCAAGTGCAGTCTGACCAATGCTTTATAAAGCTTCAGCATTAAATCCATACTTAGAAGTCACCAATCTAATCCCTCTTGCCTGTCTTGTACAAGTGCATATTCAGGTTTATTTTTTAAATGTGGTGCAAGAAACTTGCCTAATAAACTTTGCTTAATTAAGTAGCCGATGAGTGTGTTTGCTTCCAGCACCTCCCTTGGCAGCTTCTTCTAGGTACCTACCACTCTCTGTGTGAAAATCCTTGCCCTTACAAATCTCCTTTAAACATTACCCCTCTCCCCTTAAAATTATCCCATCCAGTACATGACATTTCCGTATTGAGATAAAGGTGCTGAATATCCACCTTGTCTATGTCTCTCATGGTGTTATATACTTCTGAGGGTTCCTGTCAGCTGCTGATGCTCCAGAGAAAACAATGCAGATTTGTTCAGCCTCTTCTTATACAAAATGCTCATAACCATTGGCACATGGATGAAAGAAAAGTTAAGGGCTACATGGGAGGGAAGGATTAGATCGATCTTATAGGATCAATGCAACATCACGTACTGAAGGGCATGTACGACGCTGTACTAATCTGTGATGTTCTAGGTTCTAATTCTGGTGAACATCTGCTGCACCTTATTCAATGCCCCCACATGTTTCCTGTAACGTAGAGACCAGAACTGGACAAAGTACTCCAAATGTGACCTAACTTCTAAAGACAATGCCTCAGAATTGAATTTGTAAAATGTGTGTGCAGGATAGTTTTTTGCAGCAATACATAGAGGTACCAACAAGAGAAGGGGCAGTGTTGGATCTCCTGTTAGGGAATGAGATAGGTCAGGTGATGGAGGTATGTGTTGGGGAGCACTTCGGGTCCGGTGATCACAATGCATTAGTTTCAATATAATTATGGAGAAGGATAGGACTGGACCGAGGGTTGAGATTTTTGATTGGAGAAAGGCTAACTTTGAGAAGATGCGAAAGGATTTAGAAGGAGTGGATTAGGACAATTTGTTTTATGGGAAAGATGTAATAGAGAAATGGTCATTTAAAGGTGAAATTTTGAGGGTACAGAATCTTTATGATCCTGTTAGGTTGAAAGGAAAGGTTAAAAGTTTGAGAGAGCCATGGTTTTCAAGGGATATTGGAAACTTGGTTCGGAAAAAGAGAGAGATCTACAATAAATAGAGGCAGCATGGAGTAAATGAGGTGCTCGAGGAATATAAAGAATGTAAAAAGAATCTTAAGAAATAAATTAGAAAAGCTAAAAGAAGATACGAGGTTGCTTTGGCAAGTAAGGTGAAAATAAATCCAAAGGGTTTCTACAGTTATATTAATAGCAAAAGTATAGTGAGGGATAAAATTGGTCCCTTAGAGAATCAGAGTGGACAGCTATGTGTGGAGCCAAAAGAGATAGGGGAGATTTTGAACAATTTCTTTTCTTCAGTATTCACTAAGGAGAAGGATATTGAATTGTGTAAGGTAAGGGAAACAAATAGGGAAGTTATGGAAACTATTACGATTAAAGAGGAGGAAGTACTGGTGCTTTTAAGGAATATAAAAGTGGATAAATCTCCAGATCCTGACAGGATATTCCCTAGGACCTTGATGGAAGTTAGTGTAGAAATAGCAGGGGCTCTGACAGAAATATTTCAAATGTCATTAGAAATGGGGATGGTGCCCGAGAATTGGCGTATTGCTCATGTTGTTCCATTGTTTAAAAAGGGTTCTAAGAGTAAACCTAGCAATTATAGGCCTGTAAGTTTGATGTCAGTGGTGGGTAAATTAATGGAAAGTATTCTTAGAGATGGTATATATAATTATCTGGATAGGCAGGGTCTGATTAGGAACAGTCAACATAGATTTATGCGTGGAAGGTCATGTTCGACAAATCTTATTGAATTTTTTGAAGAGGTTACTAGGAAAGTTGACGAGGGTAAAGCAATGGATGTTGTCTATATGGACTTCAGTAAGGCCTTTGACAAGGTTCCAAATAGAAGATTAGTTAGGAAGATTCAATCTTTAGGTATTAATATTGAGGTATTAAAATGGATTCAACAGTGGCTGGATGGGAGATGCCAGAGAGTAGTGGTGGATAACTGTTTGTCAGGTTGGAGGCCGGTGACTAGTGGTGTGCCTCAGGGATCTGTACTGGGTCCAATGTTGTTTGTCATATAAATTAATGATCTGGATGATGGGGTGGTAAATTGGATTAGTAAGTATGCAGATGATACTAAGATAGGTGGCGTTGTGGATAATGAAGTAGGTTTTCAAAGCTTGCAGAGAGAGTTAGACCAGTTAGAAGAGTGGGCTGAACGATGGCAGATGGAGTTTAATGCTGATAAGTGTGAGGTTCTACATTTTGGTAGGACATACATGGTAAGTGGTAGGATATTGAAGAATACAGTAGAACAGAGTGATCTAGGAATAATGGTGCATAGTTCCTTGAAGGTGGAATCTCAAGTAGATAGGGTGGTGAAGAAAACTTTTGGTATGCTGGCCTTTATAAATCAGAGCATTGAGTATAGGAGTTGGGATGTAATGTTAAAATTGTACAAGGCATTGGTGAGGCCAAATTTGGAGTATTGTGTACAGTTCTGGTCACTGAATTATAGGAAAGATGTCAACAAAATAGAGAGAGTACAGAGAAGATTTACTAGAATGTTACCTGGGTTTCAGCACCTAAGTTACAGAGAAAGGTTGAACAAGTTAGGTGTTTATTCTTCGGAGCATAGAAGGTTGAGGGGGGGAATTGATGGAGGTATTTAAAATTATGAGGGGGATAGAGTTGACTTGGATAGGCTTTTTCCATTGAGAAAAGGGGAGATTCAAACAAGAGGACATGAGTTGAGAATTAAGGGACAAAAGTTTAAGGGTAACACGAGGGGGAATTTCTTTACTCAGAGCGGGTGGAATGAGCTTCCAGTAGAAGTGGTAGAGGCAGGTTCGATATTGTAATTTAAAGTAAAATTGGATAAGTATATGGACAGGAAAGGAATGGGGGGTTATGGGCTGAGTGCGGGTCAGTGGGACTAGGTGAGAGTAAACGTTCGGCATGGACTAGAAGGGCCAAGATGGCCTGTTTCCATGCTGTAATTGTTATAAGGCAGCATCCATCCTTAAAGACCTCCATCATCCAGAATATGCTCTCTTCTCATATTAACATCAGGAAGGAGGTACAAGAGCCCAAAGACGTACAGTCAATACTTCAGGAACATTTTCTTGCCCTCCACCATTAGATTTTTGAACAGTCTATGCAGACTGCCTCACTATTTTGGCTCTCTTTTTGCACTACATATTTATTTTTTAAGTATGTAATTTATAGCATATTTTATGTATTGCATTGTACTGCTGTGCAAAACAACAAATTTAATGATATATGTCAGTGATAATAAACTTGATTTATAAGTATGTCATCTCCTGAGAAGCGACTTGGATCTGCTCCAATTTTCCTGCTGGAGCAACAGGTCCACAGCAGATAACATCTTATTGGCTCTTCACTTAACCCTGAAACATTCCAATAGCAAATATGCATACATCAGGATGCTCTTTAACGACTGTAGCTCAGCATTCAATACTATTATTGTGACAGGGACGTGGCAGGAAAACGAACCCGTGCAGAACTCCGACATGGAGGCAGGATCAGGAGGCAGAATCTCCGTAGCGAGTGTAGAATCGGGACCAGGCTGGGTCAGGACCTGGGAGATTTGGTTTACGAAGAGATACGGGGTCGAAGACTTGGAGCAAGGCTCCTCTCTCTCTGAGAGTCGACCAACAATCTGGCAAGGGCTGTCGGGGTCTTATCCTCCGATGGCTAATAGAAACCAAGTGCTGGTGATTGAGAGGAATTGGGAGAGATTGGGAATCAATTGTGGGGATTAAGGACCAATTAGGGAGGACAGGGGAAAGGTGGGAAATGCCAGCCAGGACCATGACAATTATCTCCTCAAAACTAATCAATAAGCATCACGGCCTTATCCTCAGTACCTCCTTGTGCAATTGGATCCTTGACTTCCTCACTTGCAGATCCCAGTCAGTTCAGATTGGCGAAACACCTCCTCCACAATCTCCATCAGCACGAGCGCACCACAAGGCTGCGTGCTTAGCCCCCTGCTCTACTTGCTTTACACTTGAGACTGTGAGGCTAACCACTGCTCCAATGCCATATTTAAGTTTGCTGACAACACCACTGTTGTAGGCCGAATCAAAGGCAGTGATGAATCAGCATACAGGAAGGACATTGAAAAGCTGGCTGAGTGGTGCCACGACAACAAATTCCCACTCAGTGTCAGCAAGACTAGGGAGCTGATTATTGGCTTCAGCAGAATTAAACTAGAGGTCCATGTGCCAGTCCTCATCAAGGGATCATGGAGAGGGTCAGCAACTTGAAATTCCTTGGTTTTATCACTTCAAAGAAACTTCACTAAGAAGTTTCTTCACTAAATATAGTTAAGATACAGTTAGATAGATTTTTACATAGTAGGGAATTAAGGCATTGCATTCTTTCACATGTTGATTAGAGATATGCTTTTAGACCATAGTCCTGCATTTCAGTGCTTGCGGTCAGCATTATCACTACATCTCTTTTCTTAAGAGGGCAGCTATCTAAATGGCCCGCTTCCTCTCACTGGCCAGGAAGAAATTGGTCAATTGTATCATTTCACATTGCTCTGAGATATTTATGATGCCCTGCTGACTTGTGTTAATTTACAAAACTCTGCAGTCCTCAGTCAGCAACTTCTTACTGATACCCATGTGCCTCCCCCCTTCCCTGTGTGTTACAGGTCTTTTCCTCAGTACATTTACCCTCTTTGTTCTAGAATGTAAGTCTCCCTTATTTCAGGGTACCACTAGAATCAGTAATCTATGGTAGACCCTGCCTTGCTCCAAATCATGCCCCTTTATCTCTCACAGCTCTGGACTGATTTTCAAGGATTCTTCAACTTACGTTCTTGATATTTATTGTTTATTTATTTATCATCATTATTATTTTCATTTTTTCTCATTTGTATTTGCACAGTTTTATGTTTTTTACACATTCCTGCTGGGTGCAGTCTTTCATTGATTCTCTTATGGTTCTTGGATTTATTGAGAATGCCAGTAAGAAAATGAATCTGAGGCTTGTGTAGGGTGACATACACAGTATACACACTTGATATTAAATTTACTTCTGATGCTGATAACTAAAGCTTTGTGCAGCGTCAACATGACTTCCAGACTTTTATACTGAATGCCTGACCAATTTATTTTATTTTTATTTTATTGAGGTATGGTGCAGAATTGGCCCTTCTGGCCCTTTAAGCCATGACGCCCAGCAATCCCTGATGTAATCTGAGCCTAACCACAGAGGAGAATTTAGTGTAACTAATTAACCTACCAACGATGCTTCTGTGGGAGGAGACCGGAACAACCGGAGGAAACCCACAATCTCACAGGAAGAATGTACAAACTCCTTAGAGGCAGCAGCAGGAATTGAACCTGGATCACTTGTACTGTAAAGCGTTGTGCTAACCACTACACTACCGTGCTGCCACAGTGCTTTCTTTGCCATCTTATCTGTTCGCTATAATTACATCTGAAATGGTGAAACTTAACTGAGAGAAAAAAAATTAACTCTGACTTTGAAAACTAATGTTACTCGAAGGATCGTGGATCTGCTCTCCGTCACAGATCTGTGTTTATTTTCTATTCAAAGTACATAACCCCCAGTCACGAGAAAAATGAATAGGTTTAATTTTCTACTGAATTGTCTCCCTAGTTTAGAGGCTGAAGATACAGGCAGATTTATTACTATAATAACTATTTTTAATCTCAGAAGCTAAAAGGAAGACTGATGTTTCTCTAGGCATCAGTAATCTAACAACAATAATAACTTTTATTTACATAGCAAGTTAAGAGCAAAAACATTTCAAGACGTTTCTCAGGCGTGTTAGCAAAGTAATTCACGTCAGGCAGCTTTTAGGACAAATGGCCGAAAAGTTGGTCTAAGAGGTAAGGTGCTAGAAAAGTCTTAAAGGAAGAAAAGAAAATGGCATGGCAGCCTAGCTTTTAGTGCAATGTCTTTACAATGTCAATTATCACTAATCCCTGTCCGATTCCTCTCTGTAAGGAGTTTTTACATTCCCTCCATGACACGTGGGTTTCTTCCCCATGCTCTGGTTTCCTCCATGTTCCAAAGATGTAAAGTGCAAAGTAAATTTTACTATCAAAGTACATATTTGGGGAGAGATTTGATAGAGGTATACAGAACTATGTGGGGTATAGATAGGGTAAATGCAAGCAGGCCAAAGTTGGGTGGGACTACAAGTAGAGATCATGAGTTAAGGGTGAAAGGTGAAAAGTTTAAGGGGAACATGAGGGAAAACTTCTTCATTTTGAAGGTTGTGAGAGTGTAGACCAAGCCTCCAGTGCAAGTTGTGTATACAAGCTTGATTTCAACAAGTTTGGATTGGTACATGGATGGGAATGGTGTGGAGGGCTATGCTCGATGGCAGTCGACAGTTTCATGATTCAGCATGGACTCAATGGCCTGAAGGGCCTATTGCTGTGCTGTACTTTTCTATGACTCTATGATCCCATATGTCACCATATACAACCCTGAGTTTCATTTTCTGGTGGGCATACTCAATAAATTAATAGAATAATAGCCATTACAGAATCAATGAAAGACTGGCCAACTAGGGTGTTCAACCAGAGTGCAGAAGACAACAAACTGTGTGAGTTAGCAGTGTGGTTAGTAAGCAATTGGCATACTCTGTGGCATTGGAAGCACAGTGACACCTGTAGGTTAACCCCCCCCCCCGCCCCCCACCAGTACAACCCTCATTGATTTGATTTGACACACATGACACATTTTCACTGCATGTTTCAAAATGTCAATGTACATATGACAAAGCTAATCTCTAATTTGTCCATCTCTCCTTTGAAGAGTGAGATGTAGAAACCACCTCCCACAAGAGCTATCTACATTTGGTCTGGCCACAGCTAACGTATTCCGAAAGAGCCATGAGTCTAAATGCAGGAGCAAGCCTGCAATATGTTCACCTGGCCTATAAGATGGAGAAAAATGTCCTTATCAAGCTGTTAGATTTGGAATTATTCTTATACTAATGCACCCCAATCCCTTGATGACTAAACCTGCTCCAGTGGTCGGCCTCAATGTCACTCCAGATACTTCTCCTGATCCTTATCTTCACTTCACTGGGCTCATCCCTAACAACATCCCCTGAAGGTAGGATCCTCCAGATCTTGGGGGTTCAGCAGCTGAAGGCATGTCCACTAATAGGAAAGTGTTAATAAAAACATAGAAAACCCACAGCACAATACAGGCCCTTCAGCCCACAAAATTGTGCGGAACATGTCCCTACCTTAGAAATTACCTAGGGTTACCCATAGCCCTCTACTTTTCTAAGCTCCATGTACCTGTAAAGGAGTCTCTCAAAAGACCCTATCGTACCCGCCTCCACCACTGTTGCCAGCAGCCCATTCCACGCACTCACCACTCTCTGTGTAAAAAAACTTACCCCTGACATCTCCTCTGTAACTACTTCCAAGCACCTTAAAACTGTGCCTTCTCGTTTGCTCGTGCTAGCCATTTCAGTCCTGGGAAAAAGCCTCTGACTATCCACACGATCAATGTCTTTCATCATCTGATACACCTCTATCAGGTCACATCTCATCTGTCCAAGAAAGAACGGCCGAGTTCGCTCAACTTATTCTCATAAGGCATGCTCCCCATTCCAGGCAACATCCTTGTAAATCTCCTCTGCAACTGTTTAAATCTTTAATGTTTAAAGGTTATCAAGAGTCCAGAATTTCAGCACAAGGACATTACAGAGATTGAGAACATTGAGACAATGGAGAGATTTGAGGAATGTTAAAATGAAGGTTTTATCAAAATTCCAGGCAATGATGATATTGAACAAAAAGCTATAATCAAAAATTCTAAGAGACATTTGGACAGGTTGTTGAGGCTAAGTCATTGGGTATATCTGAAAAGTTTCTTGATGTAGGGACCAATGACGTGGATAGGAAGGAGGCAGAGGTCCTGCAAAGAGAGCTTAGGGAGTTAGTCAAGTCAAGTCAAGTCTCTTTTATTGTCATTTCGACCATAACTGCTGGTACAGTGCACAGTAAAAACGAGACAGCGTTTTTCAGGACCATGGTGTTACATGACAGTACAAAAACTAGACTGAACTACGTAAAAAAGAACACAGAGAAAAAAAAACACACAGCAACCACACTAGACTACAGACCTACCCAGGACTGCATAAAGTGCACAAAACAGTGCAGGCATTACAATAAATAATAAACAGGACAATAGGGCAGTAAGGTGTCAGTCCAGACTCTGGGTATTGAGGAGTCTGATAGCTTGGTGGAAGAAACTGTTACATAGTCTGGTCGTGAGAACTCAAATGCTTCGGTGCCTTTTCCCAGACGGCAGGAGAGAGAAGAGATTGTATGTGGGATATGTGGGGTCCTTCATACTGCTGTTTGCTTTGCGGATGAAGCGTGTAGTGTAAATGTCCGTGATGGCGGGAAGAGAGACCCCGATGATCTTCTCAGCTGACCTCACTATCCGCTGCAGGGTCTTGCGAACCAAGATGGTGCAATTTCTGAACCAGGCAGTAATGCATCTGCTCAGGATGCTCTCAATACAACCCCTGTAGAATGTGATGAGGATGGGGGTGGGAGATGGACTTCCCTCAGCCTTCGCAGAAAGTAGAGACACTGCTGGGCTTTCTTTGCTATGGAGCTGGTGTTGAGGGACCAGTTAGGTGCAAAGCTGAAAGACAGGACCTCCAGGGTTGCAATCTCAGGATTGCTACCCATGCCATGTGCTAGTGAGGCCAGAAATAGGAAAATAATGCAGCTAAATAGGTGGCTAAGGAGATGGTGCAGGAGGGAGTGCTTCATGTTTCTGGACAATTGGGCTTTGTTCCAGTGAAGGTGGAACCTGTTCCGATGGGATGGTTTGCACCCAAACTGGAGGGGGACTAATACCCTTGTGGGTAGATTTGCTAGTGCTGCTCCAGGGGGTTTAAACTAGATTTGTAGGGGAAGGGGAACCAGACTGTTAGAGCAGATAGTGAGGTGGAGGAGGATAAAGGTCATGCAAGGACTGCATGTATAGACGGATATCGAAGGCTTGTATGTGATAGAAATGTTCTTAGGTACATCTATTTCAATGCAATGAGTATTGTAGGTAAGGCAGAAGAATTTAGGGTGTGGATTGGTATGGGGGATTACAACATTATTGCTATTAGTGAGACTTGGTTGCAGGACGGGCAGGACTGGCAGCTTAATGTCCCGGGGTTCCATTGTTTCGGACATGATAGAGTGGAAGGGATGAAAGGGGGAGGAGTGGCATTACTAATCAGGGAAAATATCATGTCCCCATGTCCTGATTGAGTTTGCAATGGAATTCCTATGGATTGCTGCGAAGGTGAGGAACTTCGTTATGCAGTACTACAATGATTTCCGGATGAGGTTTTCCACTCAGCAGTTTACAACTAGGTGGCAGAGCTTGGACATTGGTATCCCAATGGGATGTGCAATTTCGCCCATCCTTTTTGTGCTAGCCATGGAGGTCATTGTGAGGGCTGCAGAATCAGTGGGACCAGGTGTCGCACTTGATGGCAGAGGGGAGTTGCCACCAATACAAACGTTCATGGACGATCTCACCCTTTTGGGTCCTAGCACGGAGGCAGTGGAAAGTGTACTATCTAGACTCGAGGAGCTAGGATTGGGGAAGAATGAAGTTCAAGACCAAGAAGTCAAGGAGCCTTGTTCTTAGGAGAGGAAAGCTGGTTGACTTTCATTTCACCCTTTGTGGAGAGGAGATTCCATCCATTCAGGACCAACCAGTTAAGAGCCTTGGGTGATGGTACACAGAGGAGCTGAGAGACACCAAGAGGGTTCAAGAGACAGGAGAACAGATCAGCAGAGGTCTGATGTCTGTCGACAAGTGTGGCTTGCCTGGCGAGTTGAAGTTGTGGTGCTTGCAGTACGGACTGATGCCACGGATAATGTGGCCATTAACTTTCTATGAAGTGGCAATGTCCCATGTGGAGGCAATGGAACAGAAGATCAACAAGTATGTGAAGAAGTGGCTTGGAGTACCGAGCAGCCTCACCAATGTTGTAATCCACAGTAGCCAGACAAAGCTTACCATCCCAGTACAATCCCTTGTTGAAGAGGTCAAGGTAGCCAAGGTCGGATCATTCTTGATGCTTCGAGACTCAAAAGACCCTGTCATCAACAACACCCAGCCGGATGTGAGATCAGGCAGGAAGTGGTCAGCCCGGGCAACAGTTGATGAGGCAGAGTCTAGTTTGAAGCACAAGGAGACGGTTGGGGCTACCCAGCTAGGCCTCCATGGACTTGGATGGACAATCCACAAGTGGTGGTCATCTTCTACAGGTAAGGAGTGCTATGAGCTTGTAATGCAAGAAATACGAGAGGTAGAAGAGGAGAAGACGTTAGCTAAAGCAGCAGGCCTGGCCAAACAAGGGGCTTGGACCTGGTGGGAAAGTGTTGAACAACGACATCTATCTTGGGATGTTCTGTGGCAGATGGAACCGTTCCACATTTCTTTTCTATGCAGAGCAGCATACGATCTGCTCCCAACACCTGCCAACCTCAGCACCTGGTATGAAGATAAGACAGACAGGTGTGCTGCTTGTGGCGAGAAGGGAACACTTCAGCATATTTTAAGTGCATGCAGAGTCAATCTTTCCAGCGGCATGTACACTTGGAGACATAACAATGTTCTCAAAGTTGTAACAGAAGCGGTTGAGCAGAGAGTACTGCAACACAACTTATCTTATGCCCCATGCTGCACAGAACATCGCGTATCATTTGTGAAAGAAGGCTCTAAGTCAAGGGTGTACAACGCAGACCCACGATCAAGCATACTTTCTTCAGCCAATGATTGGTGTGTCAAGGCTGACCTGGATGGGAAAGGCAGTTTCCTGGATCAAATAGTTTTCACCGCATTGTGTCCAGATATAATCGTATGGTCTGACACTAGCAGAGAAGTGGTTATTGGTGAACTCACAGTCCCCTGGGAAGACAACATCGATGAAGCCCATGAGCACAAGTTAACCAAGTATGCAGAATTAAGATCAGAGTGCAGAGACAGAGGGTGGAAGGTCTCATGCTATCCATTCGAAGTAGGTTGCCATGGCTTTATTGCGTTCACTTTCTAGAAGTGGCTGCATGACCTTGGCTTTACTAGAAGAGAGATCAAGTCAACCAGCAGGGCTGTAGCTGAGGCAACAGAGACAGGTTCATCATGGGTGTGGACTAAGTATGTCCAGAGGGGCAGATAGTCGGACAGTGTATCCATCATTTGTAAACTCTTCAGTAGCTGCATAGACATTGAAGAGTAGACTATCTGTTGGATGGAAGCAACCAACAACTCTGATAGAGGCAGATGCGAAGTTTTTAAGCTCACCAGTGGGAGGTGGTGCTTCAGCACTGCTGGCCCACCACCTCGAGGGAGTCTTGATCATAAGTGGGCTGAAACTTCTGAAGACAGGTGGCAGATCAACTGATGATAGCACAGGACAGTTAACATCTTAGTCCACGTGTATTTTCAATTCACAGCTGTGCGTAGACAGAAGAGAGGCCATATGGGTATAGCTGCAGAATGGGAAAGGTGTGACCACACGAATAGGGTTGTATTATAGACCACCCAATAGTCAGAGAGAACTGGAGGAGCAAATCTGTAGGGAGATAGCAGACCAATGTAAGAAACAGAAAGTTGTAATAGTTGGGGATTTTAACTTTCCACATTTTGACTGGGACTCCCACACTATGAAAGGGCTAGATGGCTTGGAGTTTGTCAAATGTGTTCAGGAAATTTTTTTTGATCAATATATAGAGGTACCTACGAGAGAGGATGCACTTCTTGATCTCCTATTAGGGAACCAGACAGGTCAGGTGACAGAAGTATGTGTAGGCAAACATTTTGGGTCCAGTGACCATAATGTCGTTAGTTTCAAGTTAATTATGGATAAGGATAGGTCTGGTCCTCGAGTTGAGGTTCTAAATTGGAGAAGGGCCAATTTTGTAGAAATGAGAAAGGATCTAGGAAGAGTGGATTGGGATAAGTTGTTTTCTGGCAAGGATGTGTTCAGTAAATGGAAGGCCTTCAAAGGCGAAATTTTGAGAGTGCAGAGTTTGCATGTTCTTGCCAGGATTAGAGGAGAGGCAAAGAACCTTGGTTTTCAAGGGATATTGGCAATCTGCTTAAGAAAAAGAGAGAGGTGTGTAGCAGGTATAGGCAACAAGGAACAAATGAGGTACTTGAAGAGTATAGAAAATGTAAGAAAGTACTAAAGAAGGAAATCAGGAAGGCAAAAAGAAGGCATGACAACACACACAAAATGCTGGTGGAACACAGCAGGCCAGGCAACATCTATAAGGAGAAGCACTGTCGACGTTTCGGGCCGAGACCCTTCGTCAGGCAGGAAGAAGGCATGACGTTGTTTTGGCAGATAATGTGAATGTAAACATTCATTAATCAGAGATTAAGGGAGCTAGGGCCTTACTCTTTGGAGAGAAGGAGGAAGAGAAGAGACATGATAGAGGTATACAAGATATTAAGAGGAATAGATAGAGTGGACAGCCAGTGCCTCTTCCCCAGGGCATCACTGCTCAATACAAAAGGACATGGCTTTAAGGTTTTCAAGGGGATATTAGAGGAAGGTTTTTCACTCAGAGAGTGGTTGGTGCATGGAATGCACTGCCTGAGTCAGTGGTGGAGGCAGACACACTAGTGAAATTTAAGAGACTACTAGACAGGTATATGGAGGAATTTAAAGTGAGGGTATATATTGGAGGCAGGTTTTAAGGGTCGGCACAACATTGTGACCCGAAGGACCTGTACTATTCTATGTTCTATGTTTAAACCTGAAGGGTTTCTACAAGTATATTAAGAGTAAAAGAATAGTAAGGGACAAAATTGGTCCTCTAGAAGATCAGAGTGGTTGTCTATGTGTGGTGCCTCATGAGATGGGGGAGATCTTAAACAATGTTTTTGCATCAGTATTTACTCAGGAAACTGGCATAGTGTATGTGGAAGGAAGGGAAACAAGCAGTAGTGTCATAGAACATGTAGAGACTAAAGAGGAGGAGATGCTTGCTGCCTTACAGTGAATAAAAGTAGATAAATCCCCCAGGCTTGACATGATGTTTCCTTGGACCTTGAGAGAGACTAGTATAGAAATTTCAGGGGCCTTAGCAGATATATTTAAAATGTCCTTAGCCACTGGTGTGGTGCCGGAGGATTGGAGGGTAGCTCATGTTGTTCCGTTGTTTAAAAAAGGCTCCAAAAGTAAACCAGATAATTACAGGCCAGTGAGCCTGACATCAGTAGTAGATAAATTATTGGAAGGTATTCTGAGAGATTGGATATACAAGTATTTGGACAGCCAAGGGCTGATTAAGGATAGTCAGCATGGCTTTGTGTGTGGGAGATTGTGTTTAACAAATCTTGTACAGTTTTTCAAGGAGGTTACCAAGAAAGTAGATGAAGGAAAGGCTGTGCATGTTGTATACATGGACTTTAGTAAGGCCTTTGACAAGGTCCCGTATGGGAGGTTAGTTCAGAAGGTTCAGACACTAGGTATCCACGGAGAGGTTGTAAACTAGATTTGAAATTGGCTGTGTGGGAGAAGACAGAGAGTGGTAGTGGATGATTGCTTCTCAGACTGGAGGCCTGTGACTAGTGGTGTGTCTCAGGGACCATCTGTTGTTTGTTGTATATATCAATGATCTAGATGATAATGTGGTAAATTGGATCAGCAAGTTTGCTGATGACACTAAGATTGGAGGTGTTGTGGACAGCGAAGAAGGCTTTCAAAGCTTGCAGAGGGATCTGGATCAAATGGATAAATGGACGAGAAAATGGCAGATGGAATTTAATGCAGACAAGTGTGAGGTGTTGCATTTTGGAAGGACAAATCAAGACACAGTAAATGTTAGGGCACTGAGGAGTGTGGAGGAACAAAAGGATCTGGGAGTTCAGATACATAATTCCTTGAAAGTAGTGTCACAGGTAGACAAGGTTGTAAAGAAGGCTTTTGGCATCCTGGAATTCATAAATCAAAGTACTGAGTATAGGAGTTGGGATGTTATGGTGAGGTTGTATAACACATTGGTGAGGCAAATTTGGAGTATTGTGTACAATTCTGGTCACCTAACTATAGGAAGGATATCAGTAAGATTGAAAGTGCAGAGAAGATTTACTAGGATGTTGCCAGGTCTTCAGGCGTTGAGTTACAGGGAAAGATTGAACAGGTTAGGACTTTATTCCTTGGAGCGTAGAAGAATAAGGGGAGATTTGATCGAGGTTTACAAAATTATGAAGGGTATAGACAGAGTAAATGCGAGTAGGCTCCTTCCAGTTAGATTAGGAGAGATAAAGATGAGAGAACATGGCTTTAGGGTGAAAGTGGAAAGGTTTAGGGGGAATATTAGGGAGACCTTCTTCACTCAGAGAGTGGTGGGAATGTGGAATGAGTTGGCATCTGACGTGGTAATTGCGGGCTCACTCTTAAGTTTTAAGAATAAATTGGATAGATATGTGGATGGGAGAGGTCTGGAGGGTTATGGACTGGGTGCAGGTCAATGGGACTAGCAGAATAAAGTTTTGGCACAGACTAGAAGGGCCGAATGGCCTGTTTTCTGTGCTGTAGTGTTCTATGGTTCTATGGTTCTAATTACTCCATGACTCAAAGAAAATCCAGCTCTCACTCAATATCTTGAGATTCTCATTGATCTGAAACTGAACTGGTTTCTGCTACACAGACTGGCTGCAGCAACAAGTCAGATGTTAGCCAAGTAACTCACTTCCTACAATCCTAAACCTGCCCACCATCTACACTCAATAGCTATTTTATTAAGTACACCCATACACCTACTTTTTAATGCAAATATATTAATCACCCAGTCATGTGGCAGTAACTCAATGCATAAAAGCATGCAGACATGGTCAAGAGGTTCAGGCCAAACATCAGAATGGGGAAGAAATATGATCTAAGTAACCTTGACTGTGGAATGATTGTTGGTGCCAGTCAGGGTGGTTTGAGTATCTCAGAAACTGCTGATCACCCGGCATTTTCATGTACAACATTCTTTGGAGATGATAGAGAATGGTGCGGAAAACTAAATGTAGTGGGTGGCAGTTCTGTGGGTGAGAATGCCTTCTTAATGAGAGAGATAAGAGGAGAATGGCCAGAGTGGTTCAACAGACATGAAGACGGTGGTAACTCATATAACCATGTGTTACAGCAGTGGTGTGCAGATGAGCATCGCTGAAGGTAAGAGCTGTCAAACCTTGAAGTTGATGGGTTAAGACCAAGAACACCCACTCAGCGGCCACTTTATTAGGTACAAGAGGTATTTAATAAAGTGACCACTGAGTTCATGAGGCACAAGCCATTGACTGGGGCAGTGCACCTTCAACAATAATCAATAAATTCAACCACCCACGACCATCCATTCCCTCCACCACTGCAGCTCACCAACATTCCTTAGGCAACTCGCTCCAAACCCACAACCTCGGCCCGCTCAGAGGATAAGGGCATTAAAAACACCTTCTGAGAATTGCCTTGCAAACTACACACTATTCTACCTTGTAGATTTATTGCCATTCCTTCATTGTTATTGAGTCAAAATCCTACAAACACACTCTCTAACAGCATTTGGGGCATAGTACTGCGATCACATGAATCGGGTATGATGTTTATTGTTGGGAGACTGATGCACAAGTACCGTCACACCATCCTTGACAGTTGGGGATCAGAACCCAAAGTACATTTATTATTAAAGTATGGAAGCAGTATACAACCCATAGACAGCCATGAAACAAAGAAACACTATGAAACACGTTCAAAGAAAATATCTAACACCCAATGAGCATAAAAAAGAACAAGTCACGCAAAAGGGAAAAATCAAGAGAGAAACACAGTGACATGGAATGCAAAATGACTGAGGACCCTGCACAGATGCAGCCTTCCTCTGCCATCACGGCCATTGTGATGTGGCAGCAGATCCACTATCGAGGCCTTGGTTAGATTGCTCTTTGTCTGGCTCCTTCTTCTTGACCTCACCACCATAGGTGACCAGATCAGCAGCTAAGCCCCCGATAACATCCCTGCTGGGATCTCAGGAACTCACAAACTTCTCTACCATGACAAGGTGACGAACCCAGGCGAAGATTTGTGGTATAACTACACTTCAAACACTTCAGTGCTTCAAGAAGGTGGCTCACCACAAATCTGGCTCAGGGCAATTAAATACTGGCTCAGTTTATGAAGCCCACTTCCTCTGAATGACTCAAAAAGTGAGTGAACGCAGCTGAACAAACACAGGATAGCAGGAGTTATTGTGTCTGAGCAGGTTTATATTTCTGCTGGTTTGTAAGCTGAGTGGCCTGCTTTATTCTGGAGTGTAGTACGAGTTAGCATCGACTTTTCAGCTATGAGCCTTCTGCAGAAGACAGGATAAGAAGGTGGTGGGAGAAGACGGAGGACAGGCTAGAAGATGGCAGGTGAAGCCAGGTGGATGGGAAAAGGGGGGATGGAGTGAGAAGCTGGGAAGTGATAGGTGGAAAAGGTAAAGTGCTGGAGAAGAAGGAGCCTGATAGGAGGGGAAAGTGGATCATGGGAGAAAGGGAAGAAGGAGGGGCACCAGGAGGAGATGATAGGCAGGTGAGGAATGGAGAGGAAGTAAGAGGGGAGCCATAGTGGGGCCAGAAGAGGAAAGCGGAGGGGGAAAATTGCTTGAAATTAGAGAAATTAATGTTGATACCATTAGGTTGGAAGATACCCAGAA
The DNA here is from genome assembly GCF_048418815.1 of Hemitrygon akajei. Taxonomy (NCBI): domain Eukaryota; kingdom Metazoa; phylum Chordata; class Chondrichthyes; order Myliobatiformes; family Dasyatidae; genus Hemitrygon; species Hemitrygon akajei. The sequence continues at coordinate 189,208,208 of NC_133126.1, read as the reverse complement.
GGAATATGAGGTGTTGTTCCTCCATCCTGGGGGTGGCTTCATCATGGCAGTAGAGGAGGCCATGGACTAACTGTTTATTAGTAGTAGGAGTTACCTTCATCCATCTAAGTTGCATTACACTCCCATCTTATGCTCATAGATGTTGGAGAGACTATGAGTTGTCATGAGGTCAGTCACTCCCCACAGGATACTAAACCTCTGGCCTGTTACTGTAGCCATAACACTTATGATAGATAGATAGATAGATAGATAGATACTTTATTCATCCCCATGGGGAAATTCAACTTTTTTTCCAATGTCCCATACACTTGTTGTAGCAAAACTAATTACATACAATACTTAACTCAGTAAAAAATATGATATGCATCTAAATCACTATCTCAAAAAGCATTAATAATAGCTTTTAAAAAGTTCTTAAGTCCTGGCGGTAGAATTGTAAAGCCTAATGGCATTGGGGAGTATTGACCTCTTCATCCTGTCTGAGGAGCATTGCATCGATAGTAACCTGTTACTGAAACTGCTTCTCTGTCTCTGGATGGTGCTATGTAGAGGATGTTCAGAGTTATCCATAATTGACCGTAGCCTACTCAGCGCCCTTCGCTCAGCTACCGATGTTAAACTCTCCAGTACTTTGCCCACGACAGAGCCCGCCTTCCTTACCAGCTTATTAAGACGTGAGGCGTCCCTCTTCTTAATGCTTCCTCCCCAACACGCCACCACAAAGAAGAGGGCGCTCTCCACAACTGACCTATAGAACATCTTCAGCATCTCACTACAGACATTGAATGACGCCAACCTTCTTAGGAAGTACAGTCGACTCTGTGCCTTCCTGCACAAGGCATCTGTGTTGGCAGTCCAGTCTAGCTTCTCGTCTAACTGTACTCCCAGATACTTGTAGGTCTTAACCTGCTCCACACATTCTCCATTAATGATCACTGGCTCCATATGAGGCCTAGATCTCCTAAAGTCCACCACCATCTCCTTGGTCTTGGTGATATTGAGACGCAGGTAGTTTGAGTTGCACCATATCACAAAGTCCTGTATCAGTTTCCTATACTCCTCCTCCTGTCCATTCCTGACACACCCCACTATGGCCGTGTCATCAGCGAACTTCTGCACATGGCAGGACTCCGAGTTATATTGGAAGTCTGATGTGTACAGGGTGAACAGGACAGGAGAGAGTACGGTTCCCTGCGGCGCTCCTGTGCTGCTGACCACCGTGTCAGACCTACAGTCTCCCAACCGCACATACTGAGGTCTATCTGTCAAGTAGTCCACTATCCAATCCACCATGTGAGAGTCTACTCCCATCTCCGTTAGTTTGTGCCTTAAGATCTTGGGCTGGATGGTGTTAAAGGCACTAGAGAAGTCAAGGAATGTAATCCTCACAGCACAACTGACCCCCTCTAGGTGAGAGAGTGATTTGTGCAGCAAATACGTGATAGCATCCTCCACTCCCACCTTCTCATTATATGCAAACTGAAGAGGATCCTGGGCGTGCCTGGTTTGTGGCCTCAGATTCTGTATTATCAGCCGCTCCATGGTCTTCATAACGTGCGATGTCAAGGCAACAGGTCTGAAGTCATTCAACTCCTTTGGTTGTGGTTTCTTCGGTACCGGGACAATACAGGATGTTTTCCACTGTCTGGGTTGCTCTGTTGCTCTGTTGCAGCTGAAATTTTGGTAAATGGTCTCACCCAGGATGCTAAAGCCAGGGAAATGTCAGGGATGACTAGCTGGATGCTATGTTGTTGCAGATAGCTATAGCTCACCTGAACCAACTTGTCCCTGTACCAAAGAACTCTATAAAGATTCAGAACTAAATGGCTACTGCTTTTCTGCCTTGTGGCTATACACACCCTTGGCAAAGGCTTTGGGAGTAAATACCGAGTGAAAAATCTGGAGCTGGCATCCCTAAGACTGAGTGGCAACTCCTGCGATGCTGCTGGTACTAGACTATATTGGTCTCTGCTGTTCCTCTGGGTTCATCAGATATGTGGAGAGGCAGAGCCTGCTACGTGGACAACAGCCTGCTCTCCATATCGTACTGCCCTGGCTTGCGCATCTAGACAGCTAGGACACAACATCCACAGTCGACCCTGACTGATGGAGGGCTCTCATAAGCTAATCTAAAGTATTTATATTTGTCGTGTTTTTAATTATGTTGTTCATGATTTTTATGTTTTTATGCAACATCAACTCCAGAGTAACAATCAATTGCTTTTCTTTACATTTCTGTCCTGACGAATGATAACAAACATTCTTGAATCTTGAATCTTAGCGCTTCTTCGAATATACCGAATGTTACTTGTCACTTATCAGTCCATGATATTTGTTGAAGTTACACTGCATTTTGCAAGGCTGCCCTCATGCTTAGACACACATTACAGTTGCAGAGGTCTGAATGTAATTCATAGTGGGCAGAATAAGAAACACAGCCAAGAGTGCATTAGAATTGTCGAGGTATCAAAGGGATGGTAGTGGGTTGAAGCACTAGAGAGGTCAGAATATTTAATGCTGTGATGGTGGACTTGTAAAGATTAAAAATAAATCCTGAGGGGTGTAGATAAACATGGATGGTTGCAGTCTTTATCTCAGGGTGGTGAAGTCTAAAACCAGAAGATGCAGACTTAAAGTGAGAGGTGTAAGTTTTAAAAGGGAATTGAAGGGCAAATTCTTCATAGAGAGGATGGTGGAATTCCGATACACTCATGAACAGTCCACTGTTCGCCCCTCTCAGATTCCTTCTTCTTCAGCCATTTACTTCTTCAAGCGATATCTCCACTGTTTCTTCATCCATCTCCCTTTCCCCCAGCAGCCTGTTTCCCCTCACCTGGTCTCACCTACCACCTGCCAGCTTTTACTCCTTCCCCTCCATCTTATTCCGGCTTCTGCCTCCTTCCTTTTCAGTCCTGATGAAGGGTTTTGGATTGTAACATCAACTGTTGATTCCTCTCTATAGATGCAGCATGACCTGCTGACTTCCTCCTCCAGCATTTTGTGTGTGTTTGAAACCATCATCTGTTTAAATAATACAATTTATAAGGATTGTACTTTTTCACAAACTCGTGTGTTTCTCACTCTCACTGGCAGAAAGCGGTATAGCAGCTAGATTAATGGTTTATCGCCTTTCTCATTTTTCATTGGCTAAGTATTAGCACATTACCCACGTGATGTAATTGTTTTAATTGTATAACCTATTAACTAATTTATTACCATCTAAAGAATTTTCTTTATCCTACCTATAAATGTGATGAACTTTTCAAAAATGCCATCTTTTATTCTTTTTATTCCTTTGTTTCACATCTCTTAGCATTAATTCCCCTCTTTGCATTGTTTCTCAGCTCTTTATTCAGTTTGCTTAGTATTTATATGTTTGCTTGTACTGTAAACTAAACTGAAGTCTTGGAATTAAAACTGTGCGCCATTCTTGACTCCCAGAAGAACCCTACGGATCAGAAACTAAACAGAGATCCAACAATGTGTTGCTCAAAATTTCTAGCATCTGTGGACATTCTTGTGTCTTTGAACGTCACTCAGCAAGGTTTCCAGGAGTAGTGACCTGACTAAAGCTCAGAATGCAAGATTTCTGTAGCAGAGTTGGATAGAGTCAGTACCCTTACAAAAACCACTTGAATTTATATAGCATCATTCAGAACTTAAAGGCTTATAGAAAATGCAATCTTCTTAAAGCACAGTCATCCCCATCCACAATCATCCATTCACACTGCCTGTGCAATTTCTACCATCTGCCAGATGCACGAAGCAACTCACCAAGGATCCTTAGACTAGAAAACATCTTCCAAACACACAACCTGTACAGCTGAAAAGGCAAAGGCAGAAAAGAGATCGGAACACCACTGCCATGAAGTTGCCCTCCCATCCATAGACCATAAGACATAGGAGCAGAATTAGGCCATCTGGCCCATCGAGTCTGTTCCACCATTCAATCACGGCTGATCCTTTTTTTAAATCTCCTCCTTAACCTCAGTTTTCAACCTGCTCCCTGTAACCTTTGATGCCATGTCCAATCAAGAATTTATCAATCCCTGCTTTAAATACACCCAATGACCTGGCCTCCACAACTGAATCTGGGAACAAATTCCACAAATGCACTACCCTTTGGCTCATCCTTCTGAATTCCAGTGAGTACAAACCCAGAGCCCTCAAATGCTCCTCGTATGATAACCCTTTCATTCCTGGAATCATCCTTGTGAACCTCCTCTGGACCCTTTCCAATATCAGCACATCTTTTCTAAGATAAGGGGCACAAAGCTGTTCACAATACTCAAGGTGAGGCCTCACCAATGCCTTATAAAGCCTTAGTATCACATCCTTGCTCTTGTATTCTAGACCTCTTGAAATGAATGCTACCATGGCATTTGCCTTCCTCACCACTGCAAGTTAACCTTCAGGGTGTTCTGCACAAGAACTCTCAAGTCCCTCTGCATCCCTCTGCATCTCATATTCCTGGATTTTCTCCCCATTTAGAAAATAGTCCGCACATTTATTTCTACTATCAAAGTGCATGACCATCATTGTAGAAGATTATAGATCATAGAGTAATGGAGCACAGAAACAGGCCTTTTGTCCCACTATCTTCATGCCGGCCATCAACCTCTGATCTACTCCCAATTTTTAACCCTTGGTTCAAGGCTGTTTATGTCTTGACAAGGTGAGTGATTGTCTAGATGTTGCTTGGATTGTGAGAGAACATGCCTCCACTGCCCTTTCAGGCTACTGAGGGAGAGATTGGGCAGACTTTATTCCTTGGACCGGAGGAGACTGAGGGCTGAAGTCATGGAGGTACACAAAATCACGAGGGGGTATAGCCTTTTTCCCATGGAAAGAAATCAAAAAGCTATATGGCATCGGTTTAAGGTGAGGGGAAAGACTTAAAATGGACCTGAGAGATATTTGCTTCACATAGAGAGTGATTGGTATGTGAGCAAGAAGCTGGTGGAAGTTGCTTAGGCAGGTACAATGACAAATTTTAAAATACATTTTAACAGGTACTTCAATAGGAAAGGGTTACAGGCATACAAGGGGAATGTAAGCAAATGAGACTGACTTAGATTTGTATTTTGATTGAAACTGTTTCAATGCTGCATGGCTCTATGACTCTATGACTCAGGGTTCCCCAGATGACAAGGACATTCTGGGTGAAGGAATTACTCCTTAGATCTATTCTAATCCTCTTACATTTTATCCTAAACCTATATCTTGCAGCTTTGATACCTCTGTTATGGTCCCCTTTCTCTGCCCCTCATAACCTTGTTTTTCTCAGCATCTCTCTTCCAGGCAAAACAGACTCAGTCCATTCAGTCTTCGATCATTGACGAAACACTCCATGCCATGCTTGATTTTGGTGAATCTTCACTGCATCTTCTCCAATGCAATCATGCACTTCCTGTAACGTGATGATTAGAATTGCTCACGGCACTTCCTCTGTAGCCTAACCAAAGGTTTATATGGTTATAACATATCCTCTCTGATCCTTTATTCTTTGCACCCAGACAGAGTCTTTACCATCTTACCTCCCTGTGCTGCCTCGTTCAGCGATCCTTGCGTTTATACGCTAAAATCTCTATGCTCCTTAGTACTCTCCAGGCCTCTTCTAATCACTGTGCACACTGTACCAGGTGTGGAATTTCAAAGGGAAATTACAATGCATTATGTGATCAGATTATGCTACCAGCCAAGAATGAATATCCAAATCCTTCAGTCAGTAAAGGTTATACTCACAAAATAAAGCATTAGCCAAGATAACTGCCAAAGGGTTTCAGCCCAAATCATTGACTGTACTCTTTTCCTAGATGCTGCCTGGCCTGCTGAGTTCCTCCAGCATTTCGTGTGTGTTGCTCAGATTTCCAGCATCTGCAGACTTTCTCTTATTAGCCAAGATACCATGCCCATTGATTCCTCAAAGCTGGCCCACAATTTGGTTAAGAAGGCATATGGTGTGTTGGCCTTCATTAGACTGGGGATTGAGCTCAAGAGCCATGAGATAGTGTAGCAATTCTATAAAACTCTGGATAGGCCACACATGTTCAGTTCCTGTTGCCTCATTATAGAAGGGAGGTGTAAGCTTTAGAGAGGGTGTAGAGGAGATTTACCAGGACATTGCCTGGATTAGAGAGTATGTCTTGCAAGGAATGCCTGACGGAGTGAGGGCTTGTCTCTTTGGAGCAAAGTCGGATAAGATGCAATTGATAGAAATGTACAAGGTGATAGGAGGCACAGATCGAGCGGACAGCCAGAGATCTTCACCCAGGGTGGAAATGACAAATATGAGAGGGAAATAGTTAAAGATGATTGGAGGAAAGTTTAGGAGGATGTCAGAGATAGTTCTCTTTTACACAGACTAGGAGTGTAGAATGCCTGCCAGGGGTAGTGGTGGTGGTAGATAGACTAGGGACATTTAAGATACTCTTAGGCTCATGGATGAAAGAAAAATTAAGGGTTATGTGGGAGGAAATGGTTAGATATTAAAATAATTTCAAAGGATAGCTTCAAATTGTGGGGTGAACGGCCTGTACTCTGCGATAGGTTCTATGTTCTATGTCCATATTTGTGCTCAGGTCTCAGGGGAGGAACTGTCTTCTGACTCAGCAGCAGGAGCAGCTCTCAATAAGTCACGAGTGACACTGAAATTGATAGAACATCTGCCAAAAGACCCAGTCCAGTACCTGACAGGAGACTGGCGCCTCCTCTCCCTCTTTGAAGTGCTGCACACCACAGCGATCCCAAGGCACCAGCCGACGGGGGGGTAGGGGGGAGACAGCAGCTGCTCCCAGAGGAACCGGCCCCCATTCACCTGTCCTGGAGAACCCAGGCAACAACTCGCCGAATCCCCTCTTTACATCAACAGCGTCGTGGAACCAGCCTCAGGGAAATCAGCAAGTGGAAAAATAACACGGAGACGGGGCTTTCTGAGGCGGTTTCCATGGCAACAGGGAAAGCACATAAATCTGACGAAGTCACTGCAACAGTTTGGTACTTAATGGCTGAATATACCTCATCTAACTAGGCAGCCGTACTACCTGTTGCAGTCAAAGAAAACAGCAAGCATCCTAGCTCTTAGGTAAATTTGAACCCCCCCCCCCCCCCACAATCTTTCACCCCATCGCAGGTTCACGCACAGCACTGAGAAACAATTAAGACAAGGGAAGTAGGCTTTCTTACTGTTAGTCGGTCAGAAGCAAAGTGAATGATATCAGCCGCATCAGAGAGAGATCTCTCTTTTAAAACAATCACAGAGCACTTATTAATATTTCTGTCTGGAAATTCAGTCCAGTGCCACTCCACAGCTACACAGTTAAGTAGTCACCGCAGATGCTGCTGAGAAACTATTTTCATTGGAGGGTGAGTGAGCATGTGATGTCACCCAGGCAACTCTCCCTCATTGGCCGTTCCCTCCACCTCATCCCTGGCTCTGAGCTGTAGGTCACTGGATACTGTACAGCAGGCATTTCCCAGACACGCTGCCTCCCTCTCTTGCTAGCGGACCCTGCTGCAAATGCTGATCTTCTTACAAGCAGTACTCCATGTGATGCTACACAGCCTGCCCCAGTGCATCCCCACATGGTTAAATCGGTACAGGTTTCTCAGCCGCTGGACTGAAGTTGGATCTTAGCCAAAAATCTCAGACCCCTGGACCTGTCCTCTCATCGCCTCTCCCTCCACTGACACCCACCAGATTCTGTTTGGCTAAATTCTCCGTCCTGCCCGCTCCAATAAACTGAGTACAAACTCGATTAACTGTGGTCTCACATTCCTTATTTTCATGCTCAGCGTAAGAAACAAGGCTCCATTCCAATTTGGCAAGGCAGGTCTTACTGCAGAGTGTTGAAGAACTAGCAAGATAAGCAAAACACATATAGCCATCGGCTTGGACAAAATAACCAGGTCTAGTGTCACATGATGGGCTTAGGGTAAATAAAATAACCAGGTGCTTAACTGATGTCTAAGGCCAAGGGGCTGAGATGGCTGCTGTAGTGGAGAGAACATTGATTGTGGTGACACAACAACCATTGAGTAGAAATTGAGTACAAGGGCCCTAGAATATAAAAGCAAAGATGTAATGCTGAGGCTTTATAAGGCATTAGTCAGACCACGTTTGAGGTATTTTGAGCAGCTTTGAGTCCCATATTAAGGGAGGGCATGATGGCATTGGAGAGGGTTCAAAGGAGCTTTAACAGACTGATCCTGGGAATGAGAGGGTTAATGCATGAGGAGCATGTGATGGCTGTGAGCCTGTCCTCATTGGAGTTCAGAGGACAAAAAGGATGGGATCTCATTGAAACATGTCGATTATTGAAAGGCCTGGACAGTGTGGATGTGCGGAGGATGTTTCCAATAGCAGGAGAGTCTAACACCAGAGGACACAACCACAAAAATAGAAAGATATCCCTTTAGAACAAGAATCAGGAGCAATTTCTTCAGGCAGAGGGTGGCGAATCTATGGAATTCATTGCCATAGACAGCTGTGGAGATCAAGTCAATGGGTATTCTTAAAGCAGAAGTTGATGAATACTCACTGTAATTGATAAGGGCATCACAGGTTACGGGGAGAGGACAGGGAAATGGGGTTGAAAGGGAAAATAAATCAGCCATGATCAAATGGTGAAGCAGACTTGATGAATCAGCTGGTCTAATTCCCCTCCTATATCTATGTCTTAAAGTGAGTGAGCCTTATGGCCTACATTCAATGCTTCAGCTTCTTCCTCTCTGCTATCAGAATGTCCCATGAACATTATTTCACTACTCCTCTTTTGCACTATTTATTTAATCATTCATTCGTCTATTCATCCATTTATTTATTTATTGAATGACAGCTTGAATGACTGATTGATTGAATGATTGATTGATTTTGTTAGTTGTTTTTATGTCTTGCACAGCACTGCTGCAATAAAACAACAAATTTCATTGCACAGCATTTGCCAGCGATAGTAAATAGAAGAGGTACTTAATGAATACTTCACTTCAGTATTCACGATGGAAAAGGATCTTGGTGATTGTACTGATGACTTGCAGCAGACTGAAAAGTTTGAACATGTAGATATAAAGAAAGAGGATGTGCTGGAGCTTTTGGAAATCATCAAGTTGGATAAGTCACTAGAACCGGATGAGATGTACCTCAGGCTACTGTGGGAGGTGAGGGAGGAGATTGCTGAGCCTTTGACGATGATCTTTGCATCATCGATGCAAAGAGGTTTTTCCCTTATTCAAGAAAGGGAGTAGAGATAGCCCAGGAAATTATAGACCAGTAAGTCTTATTTCAGTGTTTGGTAAGTTGATGGAGAAGATCCTGAGAGGCAGGATTTATGAACATTTGGAGAGGTTTAATATAATTATGAATAGTCAGCATGGTTTTGTCAAGGGCAGGTTGTGCCTTACGAGCCATTTTAAAGTTTTTGAGGATATGACTCAACACATTGATGAAGGAAGAGTAGTAAATGTAGTGTATATAGATTTCAGCAAGGCATTTGATAAGGTACTCCATGCAAGGCTTATTGAGAAAGTAAGGAAACATGGGATCCAAGGGGACCTTGCTTTGTGGATCAAGAACTGACTTGCCCACAAAAGGTAAAGAGTGGTTGTAGATGGGTCATATTCTGCATGGAGGTCGGTCACCAGTGGGGTGCCTCCGGGATCTGTTCTAGGACCCTTACTCTTTGTGATTTTTATAAATGACCTGGATGAGGAAGTGGAGGAAAAGGTTAGTAGCTCACTAATGACACAAAGGTTGGGGGAGTTGTGGATATTGTGGAGGGCTGTCAGAGGTTACAGAGGGACATTGGTAGGATGCAAAACTGGGCTGAGAAGTAGTGGATGGAGTTCAACCCAGATAAGTGTCAAGTGGTTCATTTTGGTAGGTCAAATATGATGGCAGAATATAGTATTAATGGTAAGACTCTTGACAGTGTGGAGGATCAGAGGCATCTTGGGGTATGAGTCCATAGGACACTCAAAGCAGCTACACGGGTTGACTCTGTGGTTAAGAAGGCATACTGTGTATTGCCTTTCATCAATTGTGGAATTGAATTTAGGAGCCGAGAGGTAATGTTGCAGCTATATAGGACCCCGGTCAGACTCCACTTGGAGTACTGTGCTCAGTTCTGGTCGCCTCACTACAGGAAGGATGTAAAAACCATAGAAAGAGTGCAAAGGAGATTTACAAGGATGTTACCTGGATTGGGGAGCATGCCTTATGAAAACAGGTTGAGTGAACTCAGCCTTTTCTCCTTGGAGTGACGGAGGATGAGAGGTGACCTGATAGAGGTGTATAAGATGATGAGAGGCATTGATTGTGTGGATAGCTTTTTTCCCAGGGCTGAAATGGCTGCAACAAGAGGGCATAGGTTTAAGGTGCTGGGGAGTAGGTACAGAGGAGATGTCAGGGGTAAGTTTTTTACTCTGGGAGTGGTGAGTGCGTGGAATGCACTGGCAGCGGTGGTGGAGGCGGATATGATAGGGTCTTTTAAGAGACTCCCAGATTGGTACATGGAGCTTAGTAAAATAAAGGGCTATGGGTAACCCTAGTAATTTCTAAGGCAGGGACATGTTCGGCACAACTTTGTGGGCTGAAGAGCCTGTATTGTGCTGTAGGTTTTCTATGTTTTTATTTCTAAATGTGATTCTGCTTGTATTGGAAGGTCATGGTGCAGCACTATAAGACACTGGTGAGCACAGTTGAAGTATTATATTAATGTCTCCCTGTCTGAGGAACGATGTTATTTAGCTGGGAAGAGTGCTGAAAAAATTTCCCTGGATGTTGCCAGAGCGAGAGGGACTGAGATATAGGGAGAGGCTGGCCTATTTCTGGGTGCATAGGAGACTGAGAGGTGAACTTGCAGAGGTGTGTAAAATCATGGGGAGGCAAGTTAAGGTGGATGCACTCAGTCTTTATTCAGAGTAGGCAAATCAAGAACTGGAAGACATTGGGTTAAGTTGACTGGGGAAAGATTTAATAGGAACTTGAGAGGCAATGTTTTTACACCGAGGATAGTGTGCATGTGGAGAGAACTGCGAGAGAATGTGGTTGAGTCAGATACAATGTCAACCTTTATGAAACAGTTGACAGGTACATGAATAGGAGAGGCTTAGAAAGTTATGGGCCAAATGTGATTACGTCAGATAGGGGCGTCTCAGTCGGCATGGAGCAGTTGTGCTAGAGGATCTGTTTCCTTGTTGTATAACTCTGTGATATCTCATGATGCAATTGTTCTGTAACCTGCTCTCACTGTGGACTCTGGCTAGAGACTAAGACAGCTATATGCTTAGCTTAATGTGAAATTTCACATTAGTGCAGAAGGAGGCCATTTGGCTGATCGTGCAATCCCAGCTCTTTGACAGAAATGTATGCTTTACAGTTCTAATCTTCTCCTTTTCCTCCAATTCTCCCATTTTCTCTTCAGTTATCCAACTCCCTTTCTAACATTGCAACTTTGTAGAAAAAAACTGCTTCTACCAGCCTCTCAGTGAGTGCCTTTCAGATATAGCAGCTCCTTCTGCCAAAAGAAGATCTAATAGATTGGCTTCATTAATCTTCATTATGAGGATGTGACTAAACACATTGATTAAGGAAGAGCAGTAGATGTAGTGTACATGGATTTCAGCGAGGCATTTGATAAGGTACCCCATGCAAGGCTTATTGAGAAAGTAAGGAGGCATGGGATCAAAGGGGACATTGCTTTGTGGATCCAGAACTGGCTTGTCCACAGAAGGCAAAGAGTGGTTGTAGATGGGTCATATTCAGCATGGAGGTTGGTCACCAGTGGAGTGCCTCAGGGATCTGTTCTGGAAGCCTTACTCTTCGTGATTTTTATAAATGACCTGGATGAGGAAGTGGAGGGATGGGTTAGTAAGTTTGCTAATGACAGAAAGGTTGGAGGTGTTGTGGATAGTGTGGAGGGCTGTCGGAGGTTACAGCGGGACATTTATAGGATGCAAAACTGGGCTGAGAAGTGGCAGATGGAGTTCAACCCAGATAAGTGTCAAGTGGTTCATTTTGGTAGGTCAAATATGATGGCAGTATATAGTATTAATGGTAAAATTCTTGGCAGCGTGGAGGATCAGAGAGATCTTGGGGTCCGAGTCCATAGGACGCTCAAAGCAGCTGCGCAGGTTGACTCTGTGGTTAAGAAGGCGTACGGTGTATTGAGCTTTATCGATCATGGAATTGAATTTAGGAGCCAAGAGGTAATGTTGCAGCTATATAGGACCCCGGTCAGACCCCACTTGGAGTACTGTGCTCAGTTCTGGTCGCCACACTACAGGAAGGATGTGGAAGCCACAGAAAGGGTGCAGAGGAGATTAACTAGGATGTTGCCTGGATTGGGGAGCATGCCTTATGAGAATAGGTTGAGTGAACTCGGCCTTTTCTCCTTGGAGCGACGGAGAATGAGAGGTGTCCTGATAGAGGTGTATAAGATGATGAGAGTCATCGATTGTGTGGATAGTCAGAGGCTTTTTCCCAGGGCTGAAATGGTTGCCACAAGAGGCCACAGGTTTAAGGTGCTGGGGACTAGGTACAGAAGAGATGTCAGGGTAAGTTTTTTTACTCAGAGAGTGGTGAGTGCGTGGAATGGGCTGCTGGCAATGGTGGTGGAGGTGGGTATGATAGGGTCTTTTAAGAGACTTTTGGATAGGTACATGGAGCTTAGAAAAATAGAGGGCTATAGGGAAGCCTAGTAATTTCTGAAGTAGGGACATGTTCGGCACAACTTTGTGGGCCGAAGGGCCTGTATTGTGCTGTAGGTTTTCTATCCTTCTATGTTTCTAATCACATGTATATCAAAATATACAGTGAAATACAGTCAATGACCAACACAGTCTGAGTCTGCCAACTTACTAAGCTGTGAATCTTTTGGAATGAGGGAAGAAACCAGAGCACCTGCATGGTCATGGGGAGAATGTATAAACTTCTTATAGACAATGGCAGGAATTGAACCCAATCGGAATCAGAATCAAGTTTAATATCACCGTTATATATCATTAAATCTGTTGTCTTTGTGGCAGTAGTACAATGCAATACATATTAATAGAGAAAAACATGAATTACAGTAAGTATATGTACGTATCAAATAGTTAGATTAAATAAGTAGTGAAAAAATGGAAATAAAAAAGGTAGTGTTCATGGGTTCATTGAATATTCAGAAATCGGGTTGCAAAGAGGAAGAAGCTGTTCCTGAATCACTGAATATCTGCCTCAGGCTTCTGAAACTCCTCTCTGATGGTAGAAATGCGAACAGGGAATGACCTGGGTGATGGATGCTGCCTTTTTAATGCATCGTTCCTTAAAGGAGTCCTGGATACTACAGAAACTAGTGCTAATGATGGAGCTGAATAAGTTTACAACCCTCTGCAGCTTATTTCAATCCTGTGCAGAAGACCCCCACCAACCTTCATACCAGAGGCTGATGCAGCCAGTTAGAATGCTCTCCATGGTACATCTGTTGAAATTTGCATATGTCTTTCATGACATACCAAATCTCCTCAAACTCCAAATGAAATATAGCCATTGTCATGCCTTCTTTGTAGCTGCATCAATACGTTGGGTCTAGGATAGATCTTCAAAGATATTGACACCTGGGAATTTGAAGTTACTCCCTCTTTCTACTTCTGAACTTTCTATGGTGGTGTAAAGTGTTATGCTTACTGCCACACTACCTTGCTGCCCCCACACTACTATGCCTCCTCTTCCATCTTTCCTGCCCCTTCGGCCAAAGACCTTGAATTCTGATGTTCATATCTTGGAGGTGAATCATTTCATTCTTCTCCACTGTCAACTAGCTCAGGCTGCAACTTGCACCAATAATCCATTGCTCACTGCATGCAGTCCCAGATAAGCTCTTATCCACCTGAACCATGTCAGGAGGAGCACCAATGAAAAGTCAGATGTGGAAGATGCCTTCTAAAGAAGAGACAGATCCTTCACCAATAAAGTGGTCTTCTTGACCCCAAAACACTGCACAGAAAATTAAGGGTAGTCATTGTTCCAATGTGGGAAACCTGGGACTATACAGACTGAACAGTTTGCAAGTCAAACTCTTCCACTGAATCTCGGTACATGTAACATTAATACTTACTTAAATAGGCTTAGTTCCTCCCATGCCTTTGTTGGTGCATCAGACTGCAAGCTGCTTCCAATTGGAACGGTCACTTGGCAGCAGCTTCGACATCACACCATTGAACACCAGCTCTCTGCAGATCATCTTGGAAGGTTCTGAACCATGTCTTCTTAGGTCTTTTGTGTCTCCTTTGCAGTCTGTTTGAATCCAGTGAGAGCTTCGCTTGCCGTTTCTATAGTGTTTGTTCATTTTATGAAGCCTAGTTGCTAGCCCAACGCTCAAACCTCCTCCTTTCTCAGCAAGGACTTAGGACTTGCCACAGTGGAGTTCAATAATAAAGGAACTTCAATTCTAATTCTATTTCCAATGGAAACATAAACACGTCAGCCATGGCGGAATGGTGGTCTGAGTGGCCTAATTCTGCTCCAAAGTCTTATGATCTTTATCGGCATTCAACTATACACATATCTACAGCTATACACATACACTTTGTTCCTCTGAGGTCAAGGTGTACGACACTGTACAGATAGTTACACAGTACACATGCAGTTATGGTCCCAAAGTAATGCTAGCGCAGTCTCGGGGTGATATGGCCTGAAGATCAACAGATTGACATAAAGTGCAATGTGCATGTTAATGTGAGAAAGTATAATGTTACTGACGCTATTACAATAAAACAAGCAGTTGTATAAATATGTGAAAGAGCAGCAATAACAGATAAGTGACCAGGGCAGGATGAGGGTGTGTCTGTGAGTCGGGGGGAGGGGTGGGTGGTGGAAGGGCATTCAGACATGGTATTACATGTCTGCCAGCTGGCTGCAGAGTGTTTGGTTTAATTCTCCAAGCTTGCAGGATCTGCAGTCTTTCGCGTCTCTCCTAATACTTACATCGTCATTGGCCCCTGTTCGATTCTACTAGTCCCCTCCACACCAGGAGGAATTTCCGGTGGCCTGTTCACCTACCAATATGCACAACTTTACAACACGGGAGGGAACTGAAGTGCTAGTCAGCCATAGTGGTTAGCACAATGCTATTATAGCTCACGGTATCAGAGTCTGGAGCTCAACGTGGTGCCATCTGTAAGGAATTTGTACATTCTCCCCATGAGCACGTGAGCTTTCTCTGGCTATTCCATTCCCCCCCCACGTTGTCTTGTGATTAGGCTAGGGTTAAATAGACAGATTGCTGGGAATCGGCCTCTTGGGCCAAAAAGGCCTGTACCACACTGTATCTCTAAATAAATAAACAAACCCACACCGTCACACGCAAACTCCGCACAGACTGTCGGAAGGCAGGATTGAATCTGGGTCACTGGGGCAGTGAATCAGGAATTCTGTTCATTGTGCACAGTTCACTCTTACTCAGACAGTGGTCAGATAACGTCAAATATTGCTTCCACACTGCCACCTCCACTCCCCCACCCGCCATACAGAGAGCCTCTCCACTTGCTCAGTCCCTCTGGTACATTGCCTGTTAATCCAAGTTCCAGCATCTCCAGTATCATGCATCTACGATCTAGGTCAGTGGACTTTTTTTTTCTTTAACTCATTCTCAGGCTGTGCCCAACTCATAATATCTGTGAACTAAATGGCTTCTTAGGTGACTCTAGCTGGAAGAATCAAACATATTGTTATGAGGTCTGGAGTCATCCATGGGCCATATCAGATAAGGATCCCTGAAAGACATTAGTGAATCAATTGATTTTTTACAGCAATCCAGTAGCCTCACTACTGCCAAAATTAGTGGTAGAGGTTAGTTAAAACCAGCTGAACTTAACTTTCCTGGATATTAGGGTGGGCCTCAAACTCCCATATCTACTTTATTAGGTACATATGCGCACCTGGTCATTAATGCAATCTAATCAGCCAGTCATCTGGCAACAACTCAATGCATAAAAGCATGCAGACATGGTCAAGAGGTGCAGTTGTTGTTCAGACTAAACTTCAGAATAGGGAAGAAATGTTTCTTTAACTGTGGAATGATTGCTGTTGCCAGACAGGGTGGTTTGAGTATCTCAGAAACTGATGATCTCCTGGGAAGTTCATGCACAACAGTCTTGAGAGTTTACAAAGAATGAAGCAAAAAAAAACAGTGAGCAGTAGTTGAGTGAGCAAAGATGCCTTGTCAATGAGAGAGGTCAGAGGAGAATGGCCAGACTGGTAAAGTTGACAGGAAGGCAACTCAAATAAACACATGTTACAACAGCGGAGTGCAGAAGAGCATCTCTGAATGCACAACACATCAAACCTTGAAGTGGATGGGCTGCAGTAGCAGAAGACCATGAACGTACACTCAATGACCACTTTATTTAAGAGCCTCTTGCACTGAAAAAGTGGCCACTGAGTGTATAAAACCCTACAAACATCATTAGTAGGACATTAGTGAGATCCACCTCTATGGCTTCATGTGACCCTGATCTGGGGGCTAAGCAGATGCTATAGCTAGCCCAAGAGTGACCAAGACGTTAGCAGAGGGAAGAAGCAGCTACACACAGCGCTGGAATAATGACACGCAGACGCTGAGTTGCAGTTGTGTAAAAGATTTATTCAAACTTCGAGGCCTCGCTTTTAAGCCTTCCTGTTTCCGCCCTCCCCGCATATTCACAGTCCCTTCCCGCGCGCGGGCTTTTCCCCTTGCTGGTGAAGAAGGCCTGGCTCTCTTTTTGGGGCCGGCCTCTCTGCCGGCGCGTGCCATTTTGTGAGCCGGTTCAAGTGCGCTGGAAAGTGGGTCACCTCATTACACCTCTTTTGGTAGAGATGTATCTCTATTGCACCCCCTAATATTCATTTGATATTATGGTAAAGTATTGATACCTCTTGCATCATTAATATATATGCAAAATGAGCCAGAAACAAAACAAAACTAAAAGTACTCATGAGTAAGGCAGCATCTGTGGTGAGAAAAACAAATAATGCTTCAGTCAACCACCATTTATCAACATTTCCACTAGCCTACCAAATTTGCTTTTGGATTCATATGGATGACACAGCCTAATCCTTAGCTAAGAGTAAAGCTTAAACCATAAAGAGCATTCTTCTGTTTGGTCATTGGTAGCTGGTTTAGTATTGTCACAATTACTGTGATACAGTGAAGAACTTTGTTTTACATGTCATCCAGATATTGAGGTAATACAAAGGGGAAAACAATAACAGAACACAGAATATGATGCTGCAGAGAAAGTGCAGTGCAGGTTGATCAATAAAGTGCAAGGCCAAGTGAAGGTAGATTAAGAGATCAAGAGTACGTAGTTATTGTATCAGAGACCCATTCAAGACTCTTATAACAGTTGGGTGGTAGATGTTTTCAGCTTCTTTATCTGCCTGAAATGAGGAGGGAAGAGGAGAGAATGCATGGAGTGGGAGTGATTTCTGATTATAGACCATTGAACATGGGCCATAGAACATAGACCATAGAACATAGAACACAGAACATAGAACATAGAACACAGAACATAGAACACAGAACACAGAACATGGAACATAGAACACAGAACATGGAACATGGAACACAGAACATGGAACACTACAGCAGAATACAGGCTCTTCTGCCCATGATGTTGTGCTGACCCATTAACCTACTCCAAGAGTAATCTACTCTTTCTCTTTTGTATTACCCTCCATTGTTTCATCATCCATTAAACTCATCTAACTGTTCGCAGAAAACTGCAACTAATAGCACTCTGATGACATTTTGTCATATGATGATAAAACATTTGCAAATCAATTGCCAAGATCAGAGAACAACTCAACCCAATCATCGACCACCTGAGCTACCCTTTTAATGACGTATCTACCTTGGCCACCATCCCTGGTGGGGCATTCCCTGCACCCAGCGCTCATTATGTTAAAAAAAACTTACCTCTGACTTCCCCCCAATACTTCCTTCCATCATCTCACAATTATCTTCCTTCACATTGTCCATTTCCACTCTGGGAAAATAAAATCTCTGGCTGCCCATTTGATCTATACCTTTTACATCTTGTGCACCTCCATTAAGGTGTATGCTGGCTGCTTTCCTAAAGCAGTGAGAAGTAAAGGCAGAGCCAATGGCTTTCGTTTCCAAGTATAAATGATCTAATGGTTCGGAAAAATGTCACATCTCTCACTTTCACTGCAGCTCCCACCCCGGACTGAGCAAAGGGAGAGAACTGAATCTGAGCCAACTCTTCGAAAATGCTAGCCAAATGGTTCACCTTCCCTGCTATTACTCTGTCACTCTTTTAAAATTTAGTTCTTATTGGTTTGATTAAAATCAGGGTTCCCATTCACATTCCTGACTTTAACCAAACTGAAGGTCCCCATTATTTCAACTCTGTATCTCTCCTTATAAATTGCCTAAAAATCTGCTCCTTGGTCTCCTTTTTCTATTCAGTGGCCTACAGTCCAAGGGAAGCGATAAATACTCTGATGATACTTAAATATGACATTAATTCTTAACACCAGAATTACATCTTCCTCTCCAACACCCTAATGGTTTCTTTGATCATTTAGCAGGTCAGAAGTGGGGATGTTAGCTGATGACTGGAAATTGCCTGAATCCATTTGTAGTTCATCAGCAAGCGTGGCCATCTACTCCTGCCTGCTCCCGCAGGCAAAAAGACTGGGGCAATGTTCAGGCACTGGCTGAGAAGTAGTGAATGATACTCATACTTCTGCTGATGATCTTCTTCAGCAAGAGAGATTGTTATGACCTGCCCCAATATTTAATGGCGTTGCTATTGCCAGGTCCTTGCTATCCATGTCCTAAGGTGTTCAACATTGAACAGCCATATGAGTACTGAGGCTTCATGAATAAATTGGTTAACCAGCGCAGAGTGACTCACCTCCTCACACCCTACAATCTATCGCGTTAATATGGTAAACTCTCTTCCAAAGACTTTGTAGGTCGTCTTTTCAGATATATGCAGTATATATACAGGATATATACCTGCTCGTTAATGCGAGTATCAGCCAATCACGTGGCAGAAGCTCAACGCATAAAAGCATTCAGATGTGCTCAAGAGATTCAGTTGTTGTTCAGGCAAAACATCAGAATGGGGAAGAAGTGTGATCTAAGTGACTGACTGTGGAGTGATTGTTGGTGCCAGACGGGGTGGTTTGAGTATCTCAAAAATGACTGATCTCCTGGGATCTTCATGCTCAACTGTCTCTAGAGTTTACAGAGAAAGGTGCAAAAACAAAGAAAAAAGACACATTGGTGAAAACATTGTTAATAAGAACAATTAGAGGAGAATGGCCAGGAGGTGACAGTAACCGAAATAACCACATGTTACAACAGTGATGTGCAGAAGAGCATCTCTGAACATACAAAACATCAAACTTTGAAATGGATGGGCTAGAGCAGCAGAATTATATATATAGTGTGTATATATTCTGTATCAATCTATAAATGATATGTATATATGTGTGTGTGAATGTATATGCATAAGATATATTTATATATACAGTATATATTCACTATATAGTATGGCAGATGATCTAGCTTAGGGTTCTGATCTCAAGCACATGCGAGGGGTGGGAAGTGAATTTGAGGGTGCGCTACCATTGCAAATGGTATCATTCAGTATAAGTGTGCCCATGGGTATTTTGCTGTAGAAATCAAGGACATTTAGCTTCAGAACATAAAACTAAAGAGTACAGTGAGGATAAGCAGTGATAGGCAAATACTATTCCAACTTAAGAAGAGCGATTCTTGGTTTACACAACGTCGAAGTAAACAAAGTCCAAAGAGGCAGCTGATGCCCAAATCTTTGTTCATTTCCTTCCATAAATGCTGGCTGACGTGCCGAGCTCCTCGGGCATTCTGTGTGTGTATGTTGCTCAAGATTGCCAGCATCTGCAGAATCTCCTGTGTTTGTGGTTAGCAGATGCTGGAATTTTGAAACAAAAATTCAAAGAATTCAGTGGATCGAGCAGCGTCTGTAGAGGCAATAATGTAAACTGGCATTTTGCTCCAGGTGCTGCAGCAGGACTGTGAGAGAAAAGATTTCTATACAGAGGAGGGGTGGGACATAGGCTGGAGATGGAAGCGTGTGAATGGGTGGACGATGGGCAGATGGATACAGCTAAGGGAGAGGACAAAGAGAGGGGATGGAAAAGGTGAACAAAGGGAGAAGAATAAATACAAGAAATTCTGCATTTGCTGGAAATCCAAACTAACTCACACAAAATGCTGGAAGAACCCAGTAGGTCAAGAAAGGAATCAAGAAAATACCAGAGTAAAAAAAGTTGGGAGAGGGGAAGGATGATAGCTAGAAGCTGATAGATGCGGTTGGGTAGGTGGGAAAGGTAAAGGGCTGGAGAAGGAATTTGATAAGAGAGGAGAGTGGACCATAGAAGAAAGGGAAGGGGAAGGGCACCAGGGGGAGATGATAGACAGATGGGAAGTGGTAAGAGGCTGGAGTGAGGAACAGAAGAAGAGGGTAGAGGGAGGGATATTTTTTATTGGGAGGAGAAGTCGATATTCATGCCATCGGGTTGGTGCTACCCAAACGGAATATATGGTGTTGCTCCTCCACCCTGAGGGTAGTCTCATTGTGGCACAAGAGGAGGCGATGGACCAACACATCAGAACAGGACTGGTAATAGGAATTATAATGTTGGGGCCACAGGGAAATTTTGGCCAACGGAGCGGTAAAATAGAGAAGAAACCTAGCTGGACCAGTGAATATGTGTGGGATGAAAACACAGGGAATGGTGGGTAACCTGAAAATGAAAAACTCAGCGTTTATATTTTCGGGTGGAAAGCTACCTAAGCATTAGACAGATTTGGGGTTGCAGGTAGACATGATGGTGAAGAAGGCTTTCAGCATGCTGGAACATTGAGTATAGAAGCTGGGATGCTATTTTACAGTTGTGCAAGACAGTGACAAAACCACAAGTGGAATATTGTGGACAGTTCTTGAATTCCCTTGCTTTAGGAAAGTTGCCAATAAGCTATAAAGAGTGCATAGGAGATTTACAAAGATGTTACAAAGTCTCAAGGGACTGAGCACACAACACACTGAATTTTGAAGCATCTGGGCTACAGCAGCAGAAGACCATGAACATGTACTCAGTGGCCACTTTATTAGGTGCAACAAATATCTAATTATTGATCACTGAGTGTGTAAATACTGTGTTTTGCACCTTGGTGTCATAGGAACATTGTTTCTTTTAGGTGTATACATGTATACAGTTGAATGGTGATAAACTTGAATTTGAACTTCAGACATTTAAACCTATTTAAAGAGAAACAGTCATTTACCTTAAAAATAATCTGGGACGCACTTTTCATCCTTACTAAAGGTTGTCATTGAATGAAATAAGGCATACAAAATGTTGGAGGAACTCAACAGGTCAGGCAGCATCTATGAAATTGAAGAAGTGAGTAGAAGAAGTTGGGTGGAGGGGAAGGAGTACAAGCTAGATGGTGCTAGGTACTCCTTCTTCTCCCTGCACTTTCTTATTCTGGATTTCCCCCTTGCTTTCCAGTCCTAATGAAGGGTCTCAGCCCAAAATATCAAATTGTTATTCACCTCCATAGATGCTGTCTGACCTACTGAGTTTCTCCAGTATGTTGTTTGCCTTACTCTGGATTTCCAGGATCTGCAGAATCTCTTGTGTCAAGAACAGGGACTGGAAAATGGCTTTGAAAAATGGCTTGTATAATATGCTCTTTGAAGTTCCAGTAGGAAAATGATACAGAATCAGTCGTTTTCAAAGCTTTAACATAGAGAAAATGCATATAGATGTTGCGGTAGTGTGATGGTTGGCATGGTGCTGTTGCAGCTCAGGGCGTTCTGGAGTTCAGGGTTCAATGCCAGTGCTGTTCTGTGGGGAGCCTTCAGGCGTCCTCCCCGTGGGGTGCGTGGGTATTCCATGGGTGCTCTGGTTTCCTACCGCAGTCCAAGGAGGTACTGGGTGGGTTGACTAGTCATTGCAGATTGTCCTGTGGTTAGGTTAGGGTTAATTGGGGTTGTGAAGTTGCCAGGGCAGCATGGCTTGAAGGGTCAGAAGGGTTTACTCCGTGCTTTAGCACAAAAAAAATATTTTGAATGCTGGATTAAATGTATAGTGCAAAAAGAGAAAAAAAAGTAGTGAGGTTGTGTTCATAGGTTCAATGTCCATTCCAAAATCAGAATGTAGAGGGGAAGAAGCTATTAATCAATCATTGAGGGTGTGTCTTCAGAGTCCTGGACCACCTTTAGATGGTAGCGATGAGGAAAGGGCATGTCCTGGGTGATGAGGGTTCTTAATGATGGATGCCGTGTCATTGGGGCAATGCTCCTTGATGATGTCCTGGGTGTTGGGGAGGCTAGTGTCCTTGATGGAGCTGGCTGAGTTCTCAAAACTTTGCAACTTTTTTTCAATTCTGTGCAGTGCCTCCCTTAGGGCCTCCCCCACCTCCAGTACCAGATGGTGATGCAGCCAGTTAGAATGCTCTCCAGAGTACACCAGTAGAAATTTGCAAGTGGCTTTAGTGACATACCAAGTCTTCTCAAACTCCTAATGAAATAAAACAATTGGAGGGAAGAGCGACGAAAGATGGCACCAGCAGTTTTTGCAGACCCAGACGACTTCTTCCAGTTCATCCACAAAATACCATATTCTTCTTCCCTTATGTCTTTCCTTTCTTTTCAAGGTGGTTGGGGTTCTGCCGGGGTCCGTGATCTACAGTTTAAACTATGGTTCTTCGCAAGCGGTGGGTTCTCGAACCTGTCATGGTCCTGGCTGGCATTCCCCACCTTTTCCCTGTCCTCCCTAATTGGTCCTTAATCCCCACAGTTGATTCCCAATCTTCCCCAATTCCTCTCAGTCACCAGCACCTGGTTTCCATTAGCCACCAGAGGATAAGACTCCGACAGCTCCAGTCAGCTCTTGCCAGATTGTTGGTTGACTCTGGGAGAGAGAGGAACCTTGCTTAAAGCCTTCAACCCTGTATCTCTTTGTAAACCAAGTCTCCCAGGTCCTGACTCAGCCTGGTCTCGATTTTACACTCGCTATGGAGACTCAGCCTCCTGATCCTGCCTCCACGTCGGAGTCCTGCACTTGGGTTCGTTTTCCTGCCATGTCCCTGTTACAGAACCAGCTTCGCTATCGCCAGCAACAGCCTGCAGGACATGTGTCCTTGGGGAGCGACCCTGTGGATGATCCAGTTCTTTGCAGATTTCACCGACTGAAACATTGAGACAGCAGGCAGTGTGTTTGCTAATTGCTGGCTGCTGTTGACAGAAGGCCTCTGTACTTCAGTGATCCCTCTCCTTCTCTTTCTCATTTGATGGAGATTGAGACCCTGTCAGTCCTTGAGACGGGGATGGGGTGGAGGGCTTGTAGAAGCAACGCAGAAGATTGTAACATTGGAGCAGCGAGTTATTGGTCTCCGCTCTTGTTGTTGAAGGGACAACTTCTCTGTCTCTTGCTGGAGAGAGAGAGAGCCTGTCTGAGATACCAAAATGCTGGGTTGTAGACTATGGTTTTGATAGTCACTGGGTCAAGGACTCTTTGGGGGTCTTTTTGCTGTTGCTTGCATGGTGGGGGGTGTTGGGCATTTGTGCCTCTGCTGGCATGAGTTGGGGGGTAGTTGATGCTTTTGCTCCTGCATGTGCAAAGGGTGTGACTTCAGGAATTTAATGTTTTTATCATTCATTCTATGGGGTTACTTGTTTCATGGATGTCTGTGAAGAGTAGGAATTTCAGGTTGTATACTGTATACATTCTCTGCCATTAAACAAACTTTTGAAATATAGCTGCTGTCATTCCTTCTTTGTAACTGCATTGATATGCTGGCCCAAGATATATCCTCAGAAACGTTGACACTCAGGAAATTGAAATTACTCACCATTTCTGCTGCAGATCCCATTATGTGTTCTCTTGTCTTGCCTGTTCTGAAGTCCACAATCAATTCTTTGGTCTTACGGATGTTGAGTGCATTGTTGTAGTTGCAACACCAATCAACCAGTTGATCTATCTCACTCCTGTATGCCTTCTTGTCACCATCTGAAATTCTGCCAACAACAGTTGTGTCATCAGCAAATTTACAGATTGAATTTCAGCTGTACCTAGCCACCCAGTCATGAGTGTAGAGAGAGTAGAGCAGTGGGCTAAGTACACATCCTTGAGGTGTGCCAGCGTTGATTATCAGTGAAGTAGAGATGTTATTTCCAATCCATGTGGACTGTGGTCTTCTGGTGTGGATACAATTGAAGAGAGAGGTACAGTAACCCAGGTTTTGGAGCTTTTTGATCAGAACTGTTGGAATGATAGTGTTAAACACTGAGCTGTAGTCAACAAACAACAGCCTGACATAAGTATTAGTATTGTCCAGGTGATCCAAAGCCACTTGGAGAGCCAATAAGATTGTGTCTGCAGTAGACCTATTGTGGTGATAGGCAAATTGCAGTGGGTCCAGTTACTTAGGCAAGAGCTGATTCTAGCCATAACCAACCTCTCAAAGCATTTCATCACCATAGATTTGAGTGCTACTGCATTCAATGTGGTGACAGGTTGAACAATGCTCAGATATTATTGGGCGCTATGATATTCGATCCAATACCAATATTCACTTGACCACCAAAAGATAGATTTTGCTGGATGTCCAAAACCAAAATATTACAGGAGCTGGGAATACAGATCTTGAGGAGATTTTTGATGAGGTTTGGTGTAAGCAAAGACTTTAGCACTTGGTTTGGAGACACAGGATTGAAAGAGTGCAGAGGGTGTAGAATCAGCTGGCTCCATCACAGATACACCACCTCCACCCTTCCCCATCTTCAAGGGCATATTTAAAAGCTGGTTCTTCAAGAAGCTCTTTGTAGTGTTTCATGTGCTGGGTGATGTTTCTTCGTACTTCATCATTTGTGACATGGTCTGTATAGGAGATGCCAAGGAGCTTTCTGAAGTATCTCATTCCTACTGCCTGGATCTTTTGTTGCAGTTCTGCTGTAAAAGTCCATGATTCACATGAATACAAGAAGATGGAGTGCACAAGTGCATGCAGAAGTTTCAACTTGGATCTGAAAGTGATGTTATTGGCTCTCCATACTGGTTTTAGTTTAGCCAGTGTTGCTTTTACTTGGGCTGTCCTTACAAGGACTTCAGGCTTTGATCCTTGGGTGATGATGGTGCCAAGGTACTTGAACCATTTGACGGTCTCTAGCTCTTGTCCACTGACTGTGATTTTTGTCGTGATTGGCTCCTCACTGTTTCCCATCAGTTTGGTTTTCCCTGTGCTGATCTCCATGTCATATCTGGTAGATGTATCATCCAGATGGTTCACAAGGCAGGCCAATTCATCCTCACTTCTTGCCAGCCCACCAATATCACCGGCAAACCTGAGGTTGGTGATGATCTGCCTTCTGATGGTGACTGTGCCAATATAGTCTTCCATGGTATCTGTCATTATTTGCTCCAGGTTCTATCCATAGCGTCTTGGAGCTGTTCCACATGTAAACACGTCCTTTGGCTCAGCTATGCTGAACAAGTTGCCTTCCTTTGCTAGTCCCATTTGCCTTCCCCACTATTGAGATCATCTTCAATAACACAGCTCACATCATGAAAGATGTTCAGCATTTAGGACATGCCCTCATCTTATTACTACCTTCAGGGAGGAGGTGCAGGAGCCTGAAGACTGACAATGCACTAGGATCAACTCCACCATCAGATTCCTGAGCAGTTCATTAATCCATGAACACTACAGCACTATTCTTCTCACAGTATTATTTGTTTATTAGTCTTTACAACATATATCTGAGATCATGTATCTGATTCTGAAATACCTCAGCCAACCCAATGCTCCTAATAGCTCAAGCCCTCCAGTCCCATTAACATCCTCATAAATCTTTTTTACGTCCTTTTCAGTTTATTCAAAGAGAACATGGCTAAATTGTTCTTTGCCTCTTTTATGCTTCATCCCATAATTCTCGATTCTCATGTGGTTTAAAAAGTATTTGAGCATTAAATATTTTATGCACTTTCCTGTTGTTGCTTTTCTTCCTTAAAACTTACAATCTGTCCGCTCCACTTCTTTCTGGAATTTCGAACTCCAAAGATAGATAGATAGATAGATAGATAGATACTTTATTCATCCCCATGGGGAAATTCAACATTTTTTCCAATGTCCCATACACTTGTTGTAGCAAAAACTCATTACATACAATACTTAACTCAGTAATAATATGATATGCATCTAAATCACTAACTCAAAAAGCATTAATAATAGCTTTAAAAAAAAGTTCTTAAGTCCTGGCAGTTGAATTGTAAAGCCTAATGGCATTGGGGAGTATTGACCTCTTCATCCTGTCTGAGGAGCATTGCATCGACAGTAACCTGTCGCTGAAACTGCTTCTCTGTCTCTGGATGGTGCTATGTAAAGGATGTTCAGGGTTTTCCATAATTGACCGTAGCCTACTCAGCGCCCTTCGCTCAGCTACCGATGATAAACTCTCCAGTACTTTGCCCACGACAGAGCCCGCCTTCCTTATCAGCTTATTAAGACGTGAGGCGTCCTTCTTCTTAATGCTTCCTCCCCAACACGCCACCACAAAGAAGAGGGCGCTCTCAACAACTGACCTATAGAACATCATCAGCATCTCACTGCAGACATTGAATGACGCCAACCTTCTAAGGAAGTACAGTCGACTCTGTGCCTTCCTGCACAAGGCATCTGTGTTGGCAGTCCAGTCTAGCTTCTCGTCCAACTGTACTCCCAGATACTTGTAGGTCTTAACCTGCTCCACACATTCTCCATTAATGATCACTGGCTCCATATGAGGCCTAGATCTCCTAAAGTCCACCACCATCTCCTTGGTCTTGGTGACATTGAGACGCAGGTAGTTTGAGTTGCACCATATCACAAAGTCCTGTATCAGTTTCCTATACTCCTCCTCCTGTCCATTCCTGACACACCCCACTATGGCCGTGTCATCAGCGAACTTCTGCACATGGCAGGACTCCGAGTTATATTGGAAGTCAGATGTGTACAGGGTGAACAGGACCGGAGAGAGTACGGTTCCCTGTGGCGCTCCTGTGCTGCTGACCACTGTGTCAGACCTACAGTCTCCCAACCGCACATACTGAGGTCTATCTGTCAAGTAGTCCACTATCCAATCCACCATGTGAGAGTCTACTCCCATCTCCGTTAGTTTGTGCTTTAAGATCTTGGGCTGGATGGTGTTAAAGGCACTAGAGAAGTCAAGGAATGTAATCCTCACAGCACAACTGACCCCATCTAGGTGAGAGAGTGATTTGTGCAATACAAAGTTTTACAGCTCCTTGAGAGAAGATATTCTCATTCAACCTTAAGTGGACATTACCTTATCCAAACACTAAGCTCCCTTTGTTCATGCTTTTTATTTATTTGTTTGTTTGTTAAACTATCTACCTAGCCGCAAAGTAGTAAATCTGTGGAATGCTCCGTCACAGACTGCAGTGGAGGCCCAGTCCATGCAATTAAGGTGGAAGTTGATGGTTTCCTGATCGGTCAGGGCATCAAAGGATTTGGTGAGAAGGCAGGTGTATGGGGTTGAGTAGGATCAGGGATCAGCCATGATGAAATGGTGGAGCAAACTCGATTGGCTGAATGGCCTAATTCTGCTCTTGTCTTATGGTCTTCTGGTCTTCCCTATACACTTATTTATGTATCACATATACATTAAACAATATCATGTTTGATGTACATGTGGTACCAAAAAAGGTAGGATCTCCCAGTAGCTAGCCATTTCAATTCTACTTCCCATTCCCATTCCAACATGTCAGTCCATAGTCTCCTCTACTGCCATGATGAGGAGCAAAACCTTATATTCTGTGTCGCCTCCAACCTGATGGTATGAACAATGATTTTTCAGACTTTGGGTACCTGCACTCCCTCCCTCCTCTCTTTCACCATTCCCCATTCCTGTTTCCCTCTCTCACCTTATCTCCTTACCTGCCCATCACCCCCCTCAGCTGCTCCTCCCCCTTTTCGTCCATGGTCTCCATCCTCTCCTATCAGATTCCCCCTTCTCCAGCACTTTATCTGTTTCACCAATCAACTTCCCAACTCATTACTTCGGCCTTATCCCTCTCCCCATTTCAACTTATCACCTTGTAATTAGTCCTCCCCACCCCCCACCTTTGTTCTCTCTTCCTTTCCAGTCCTGATGAAGGTCTCAGCCAGAAGCGTCAAGTGTGTGTGTGTGTCACTCTCTCTCTCTCTTTAGATTTCAAGCATCTGCAGATTTTCTCCAGCTTTTAAAACAATGAATTACATTGTTCGCATAAAGAACAAGTAGAACCCAAGGGTGAGCTTGGGGCAACCCGCTAGCATGGCGCCAATATAGCATACACACTGTGTTCATCAGAAGAACACAAGCTACAATTACAACAGCACAACATCCCATGACATCTTAGATGTTTCTTGCCCCAGGCAGTTCATCTGATCAATCATTCAATTAGACCACAACCCATTCCATCCATTACCTCTGCTACTGCATTGCACTGCAAATAAACCACATTTTTATAATGCAATTTACATTGTAAATACACTGGTATTTCTGTATATTATTACATTTCTGTACTTGAACTCAAAGTTTATATTTTATATTATTCTTTATACTTGCTAAATGTTGGTGTCTTCTGATGCATGCTGTGCAAATTCCAAATATATGTCGATGTACAATCAGTATACGTTTGTGGTCTTCTGCTGCGGTAGCCTATCCATTTCAAGGTTTTTTTGTGTTGTGCACTCACAGGTGCTCTTCTGCACACCACTGTTGTAACACATGGTTACTAGAGTTACTGTAGCCTGCCTGTCAGCTTGAACCAGTCTGGCCATTCTCATTAACAAGGAAGTTTCCCTACAGAACAGGCGCTCACTGGATTTTTTTTTTATTCCTTTGCACAATTCTCTGTAAACTCTAGAGACTCTTGTGCATGAAAATTCCAGGAGATCAGCAGTTTCTGAGAAACTCAACACCTCATCTGGTACCAACAATCATTCCACAGTCAAAGTCACTTAGCTCACATTTCTTTCCCATTCTGATGCTTGCTCTGAATAACAAAGGAACCTCTTGACAATGTTGGTATGCTTTATGCATTGAGTTGCTGCCACATGATTAGAGAGTTGCACTTTTAGGTTAATCTACAGATGTACCTAATATAGTGACCACTGAGTTTATGTAAATGTATATGCCAAATAAAGTGGATCCTTGATCCTGATTGCTAACTAGCTCAGCATCACTAGAAGAATTTGAGCAACAAATCTGCTGGAGGAACTGAAGGGGTCGAGCAGCATCTGTAGGACGATAGGTACCACTGATGTTTCAGATCGAAGCCTACAACCTGATGCCAAATCCTTTCCACCTCTTCCAGCTCAATACACTGAGTGTCTCCAGCAGGCCGCTTGTTCCAGATTCAACACCTGCAGTGTTTTGTATCTCCACTGGAAGAACGGTGTTGGGACTTTCAGTCTTAATTATGGGGAGGGTAACAGGAGAATGAATGTTGTGATGTTCAGGTAATTCTGCGGAAAAAAAAATAATTGCAGAGGATTGTAAAGACTGAGTTTGTGAAGCGACAAAGTGCAAATCTTCCTGTTGGGGAGTGGGAGAATATTTATTAATATAGGAAGTAGTATTCGGCCAATGACACAACAATTGTTGCACAATTTCAGATGCTGACGTGGGGATGTACAGGAGAAGATAGATCAGCGGGTTGAGTGGTGTTGCAACAACAACCTTGCACTCAATATCTATTAGTAAGACCAAGGATTTGATTGTGGACTTCAAAAAGGGGAAGTCGACGGAACACACACCAGTCATCATCGAAGGATCAGCAATGGAAAGTGTGAGTAGTTTCAAGTTCCTGGGAGTCAACATCTCTGAAAATCTGTCATGGGGCCAACACATTGATGCAATTACAAAGAAGGTATGGCAGTGACTATATTTCATGAGAAGTTGAGGAGAATTGGTATGTCATCAAAGACTCTTGTAAATTTCTACCGATGTATTGTGGAAAGCATTCTAACCGGTTGCATCACTATCTGTTATGGAGGGGCCACTGCGCAGGATTGAAAAAGCTGCAGGAAGTTGTGTAACCCTCAGGTTCAGCCGGTACATGTTAGTCTAGGGAAGGCAGTCTCCGGCCCTGCCAAACGTGTGAAATCTTGTTTGTGTGGATGCTGCGTGATGTTACCCTGTTACAAATCAGTACCACAAAATATCAGACAGTACGCCATATGCAATTAAATGATTGAGCTTTATAATTCTTAATTTGACTATAGGGTTAGTAATGAAAGCAAAAAGAAAAAGGACCCATTTTAATGAAACTGTCTAATGTGCACGTTGGAGCTCATGGTTTTCCGTCCATTAGTCCTCCATCAATTTTTTACTGAGCGTCATTGACTTCAAGTCCACTCCATCCTGCAGTCTACAAGCTCTCTTTTCCTGCGTCTTCTCTCTTCATCTCTCCCCGACAAAAGACTGTGAATACCTCACTCTCGGACACAAGACTCCCCCAATTGGATGCCACATATTCCAAAGCCCCCGTTATCTCTAGTCATAACCCAAAATACTTCTGCTACAGAGAAATCGGTACATAGTAGTGAAACCTTTCCCAGGGCATTACGGTTGCAGACTCAGTCAGCTCCATCGTGTGCACCAGCCTCCCTTCAAAGAGCAATACCTGTAAAAGGTGGCATCCATCATTCAGGATCCCCATTAGCTAGAACATACCTTCTGCTCATTGCTACCATCAAGGAGGAGGTACAGGAGCCTAAAGACTTATCATTTTAGGAACAGTTTCTTCCCCTCTGCCATCAGATTACTAAATGGACAATGAGCCCATGAACACCGCCTCACCATTTTCCTCCTTTTGCATTACTTATTAATTTACTTTTTTTTATATATATATAGTACTTTTTATTGTAGTTTGTAGTTTTTATTATTATGTATTGCAAGTACTGTTGTCAAATTTCATGATATATACCAGTGATATTAAACCTGATAATGATCAATAATCTTGAGACATGTATTTGGATCTTAACATGACATTTACAGAATTTTAACTCTGTGAATGAAATAAATCTGGAAAAAAAAACTTATAACAACATCAAAAGGGACCAGGAATTATTCAGATTGTTCTGAAGAATACCATGACTCAGTGATTCCTTTATTGGAAGGAAATTACTTCCTTCTATCCTAAATGCGGTACTGCAGCTGGCTAAACTAGAAGCTGAATCATTTTGAGTATCTTTCGTATGGAATGATTGCACATTTAAAAAAGACATTTTGAACATGTTTGATGTCATTGGCATATGTTTCCAGTGGAAGTCTTACCCAGCAGAAACTGGAACATGTGTGAATCATCTTAGCACGTACATCATTGACACATACGACAGTGTCCTTAGCGCATGGAACACTGAAATCTCACACTACCAGGAGTGTTTTTTTCTGAATGAGATGTCAACCAAGTTTCCAGTCTCTGCTCAAAGGCTGTGAAGAATATCAAGGGTAGATCCAATATATAGAAGGGTGATGGAAAAACGTCAGTAATATCATGAAGGATCACACCCACCCTGCTCATGGACTGTTTGTCCCACTCCCATCAGGGAAGAGGCTAAGCTACATCCATGCCAGGACTACTAGACACAGAAACAGTTCCTTCCTCCAGGCCATAAGGGTAATAAACACCTTCATCCATTAACCCACCCTACCGCTGCCCCACCACCAGTACTTCCACATTAGCACCCTTCACTAACCCCCCCCCCCCCCCTGGCTGGCTGGTGGTGCAGTGGCATCAGCGCCGGACTCCAGAGCGAAGGTTCCCGAGTTCGAATCCAAGTCGGGACACCTTCAAACAGGCTTTCCATTATTTATTATTTATTATTTATCTTATGTATATACACCACGTGGTAACAGTGACGTATATTGTATTTAATAGAATTGTTTTTATATTTATAATTATTATATTTTTTATAAATTGTGTGCTTTATGCTTATTGTGTTTTCTATGCTGCACAAGATCCAGAGTACCTATTATTTTGTTCTCCTTTACGCTTATGTACTGAAGAATGACAATAAACAAACTTGAATTATTTTGTTCATTTATTTATTTACAGATACAGTATGGACCAGACCCTTCTGGTCCAATGAGCCACACCACCCAACAACCGTCTATCTAACTCTAGCCTAATCACAGGACAATTTACAATGACCAAGTAACCGAACTGGCACAGATTTGAGTTTGGGAGGAAACCAGATCACCCGGGGGAAGCCTGCGTGTTCACCGGGAGGATCTGGTTAGAATGGCGGCGCGCATGGTCGCAGCAGCCCCTCGGGGAGCGATAAGCGTACCTAGTGTTCGTTCTGTTTGTCCTAGACGCATAACACACAGTCGGAATATGCTCGTTAACATCAGGGCATACTATGTCGGAAAAACTGTCGGGTTCTGGTGTGACATGGACAGTTTATGCCGCTACCAAGCCGGCTGCTTCCCGAGGGAGGAGGCAGCGAAAGCGCTGTGAGAGAAGACAGAGGAGGGGTAAGAGGGCCGGCATCCATGCTAGGCTAAAAGCTAACCCCACCAGGCCAGTGGTACCGTCCCTCCTGCTCTCAAATGTCCGCTCCATCGACAACAAGCTGGATGAGCTGCGTCTGCTGAGAGAAACACACAAGGCGTTTAAAGACTGCTGTGTATATGTCTTCATGGAATCTTGGCTCCACGACAACATACCGGATGCGGCGATACAGCTAGAGGGAATGACATCGTTTCGTGCGGACAGAGAGGCAGCTAGCTCCGGTAAGAGCCAAGGAGGAGGTCTGTGTATTTATATCAACAAAGACTGATGTGTGAACGCTACAGTAGCTGCTAAACACTGCTCACCGCTGGCTGAATTTCTCATTGTGAAGTGCCGGCCGTTCTATCTGCCGAGGGAATTCACCATCGTGCTTGTGGCAGCTGTTTACGTAGCTCCCAGTGCCAATGCTGAGGCTAATGCTAACGAGCACTGGGAGGCCTACATGAAGCCATCAGTGAGCTACTGACTACACATCCTGACAGCTTTGTGGTGATTGCTGGGGACTTTAACCACACCAGCTTGAAGTCTGTGTTCCCCAAATTCCCGCAATATGTGGATTTCAAAACCAGGGGAGACAACACACTGGACCTGGTTTATACAAGCACCACATAGGCATACAAAGCTGTCCCCCGCCCCCATCTTGGCCACTCTGACCACATATCTGTCATGTTAACACCAGCATATAAACCACTGCTTAAACGTGTGAGAGCAGAGAAAAGACAGATAAGGGTCTGGCCAAAGGGAGCAGCCTCAGCACTACAAGACTGTTTTTGCACACAGACTGGGACATATTCAAAACAGCAGCCTCCTATGATGACCATACAGACATTGAGGAGTATGCGGAGGCAGTAATCAGCTACATAGCCAAATGCATGGAGGATGTCACTGTGATGAAAACCTTCACCGCATGTGGTAATCAAAAGCCATGGATGACAACAGAGGTGCGTTCACTACTGAAGGCCCGTGACACAGCCTACAGATCGGGGGACAGGAGTGTGCTTCGCTCAGCCAGGACTGCACTTTCACTAGGGATCAGGAAAGCGAAAAGGGCCTACGCGGGCAAAATACCTGGACACTTCTGTGACACAGGTGACACCAGACGGATGTGGCAGGGAATTCAAGTACTGACAGACTACAAGATCAGGCAGAAAACTGGTGACAGCGACGCCTCTCTTCCAGACAGGCTCAACAATTTCTTTGCACGCTTCGAAGCATCAAACACTACAGCAAGGGGGAGAGCCAGTCCCTTCTTACCATCTGACCAGCCGGCTCCAATCATTGATTCAGAGCAAACACGGAGGACCCTTGCCAGGGTTAACCCACGAAAAGCGGGAGGTCCGGACAACATCCCTGGACGTGTGCTCAAGAAATGTGCTGATGTATTAGCAGATGTCCTGACAGACATTTTCAACATCTCCCTTAGTCAAGCCATTGTCCCCAGATGCTTCAAAACCTCCACAATCATCCCTGTAGCAAAGAAATCAGTTGTAGCCTGTCTGAATGATTACCATCCCATCGCCCTGACCACCATTGTGATGAAATGTTTTGAACGGCTTGTCAAGCCTCATATCACAGCCAGCCTCCCCTCATCGCTGGATCCTCTACAGTTTGCTTATCGTCCCAACCGCTCTACAGAGGAAGCAATATCTACCACACTGCACACAGTTCTCTCTCACTTGGACAACAAAGACACTTATGCCAGAATCCTGTATATTGATTTCAGTTCAGTGTTCAATACCATCATCCTGCAGAGACTAGAGGAGAAACTGTCGCTGCTTGGCCTTAACACTGCCATGTGTTGCTGGATTCTGGATTTCTTGACAGTGAGACCACCGTCAGTCCGTGTTGGCAGGAACATCTCTGACTCCATCACACTGAGCACTGGATCCCCACAAGGCTGTGTGCTCAGCCCATTGCTGTTTACACTGCTAACACATGACTGTGCAGCCAGATTCAAGGAGAACCTGATAATTAAATTTGCTGATAATACCACAGTGGTGGGGCTCATCAGCAAAAATGATGAAACAATGTACAGGGAGGAGGTCAAACACCTAGAGAGCTGGTGCAGTGACAACAACTTGATGCTTAATGTCACCAAAACCAAGGAGATGATCGTCAATTTCAGATGGTCTCAGCCTGAGCACACACCCCTCAGCATCAGCGGCTCCACAGTGAAGAGAGTGGAAAACATCAAGTTCCTTGGGGTGCAGATCTCGGACAATCTCACCTGGTCCAGGAACACCACTGGGATTGTGAAACGGGCCCAGCAGAGATTGCACTTTCTGAGGAAGCTTAAACAAGCATCACTCCCCACTAACATCTTAACTACATTCTACAGAGGAGTGGTTGAGAGTGTGCTGACCTTTTCCATCACAACCTGGTACTCCATCTGCAGTGCTGCCGACAAAAAAGCCTTGCAGAGGGTGGTTAGGGGAGCAGAGAAGGTTATTGGGGTCTCCCTACCTTCTGTCCAAGACCTCTTTCAGAGTCGATGCCTCCAGAAGACACGGTACATCATTAAAGGTACATCATTAAAGACCCCTCACACCCTCTCCATGAACTGTTTGTTCTTCTGCCATCAGGTAAACATTACAGGAGCATCAAAACTAAAACCACAAGGCTACTAAACAGCTTCCTCCCACAGGCAGTCAGACTGCTAAATAGCTGCTCTACCTGACTCTGCTTTGGACAATTTTAACTTGCACTGGACACTTATAACTTGATTTTAACTGACATGTGGCTGTGTGTTTTACTATTTATTGTTGGGTTTAATATTTAGTGCTGCATTTGTTATGTTATGATTGCACTTTCCCTGGGAAACGCTGTCTCATTCGGCCCTGCAGAGCTGATGTACGGTTAGAATGACAATAAAGTTTTTGAATCTTGAATCTTGAATCTGGAAACTTCTTACAGTGTCTGAACTCCGACTCCCCAAGCTGTAATAGTGTCACACTAACCACTGAGTGGTCTTTGATTAGGCTGGCTGCTTTTGTCACAGAGTGGAGGAACGGCAGATTCTGTCACGGTGAGTGTTGGCAACTACACAACTCGGCAGCGGAGGGACAGTAGGCTCCTCATGAAGAGTCTAAAACCAGAGGTTAGACACAGAAATACCAACAATGCATTGGAGGCATAACTGATTGATTTGTCTCGTGGTGTCATTCTCCATAAGCACAAAAGGACTCCACTCAAGAGCTAAATGAGAGTCCCCTTTAAATAATCATAGAATGCAGGAAAACCATGTCAGTCGCAATTAACTTGACAAGGTGAAACAAAAAAGTACCAGGGCATAATGGCTCTAGTTAAAATAGTTAGGTTAAATGGTCAATTAGTAAATACTGTACAGATGCTCGAGAAACCTCAAATTCCAACACTTTATGGTACACTGCAGGGGCCAGCAGGGCTCATGACAGCTTTACTGAGGCAGCAAGAAGTATAGATAAAGTCTATGAATGGAGATGCTGTTTTCATCGTGTGCTGAGCTGTGTCCACAACTTACATAAGAACATTAGAAATAGGAGCAGGAGTAGGCCATCTGGGCTGTCGAGCCTGCTGGGCCATTCAATAAGATTGTGGCTGATCTGGCCATGGACTCATTTCCACCTACCTGACTTTTCTCCATAACCGTCAATCTTCGAACTCTGCAAAAATCTATCCAACCCTGTCTAAGTATATTTACTGGGGTAGCCTCCACTGCTTCATAGGGCAGAGAACTCCACAGATTCACCACTCTCTGGGAAAAGCAGTTCCTCCTCATCTCAGTTCTAAATCTACTCCCCTGAATCTTGAGGCTATATCCCCTAGTACTAGTCTCACCTACCAGTGGAAACAACTTTCCTGCCTCTATCTTATCTATCCCCTTCATAATTTTATGTTTGTATAAGATCTCCTCTCATTCTTCTGAATTCCAGCGAGTACAGTCCCAGGTGACTCAATCTCTCCTCATAGTCTAACCCACTCATCTCTGGAATCAACCTGGTGAACCTCCTCTGCACTGCCTCCAAAGCCAGTATATCCTCGTTCAAGTAAGGAGACCAGAACTGCACGCAGTACTCCAGGTGTGGCCTCACCAGTACCCTGTACAGATGTAGCATAACCACCCTGTTCTTGAATTCAATCCTTCTAGCAATGAAGCCAACATTCCATTTGCCTTCTCGATAGCCTGTTGCACCTGCAAACCAACCTTTTGTGATCATTACACAAGCACTCTCAAGTCTCTCTGCACAGCAGCATGCTGTAATTTTTTTTACCATTTAAATAATAATCTGATCTTCCATTTTCCTTCCAAAGTAGATGACCTTGCATTTACCAACGTTGTATTCCATCTGCCAGACCCTTGTCCACTCACTTAACCTATCTATATCTCTCTGCAGACTCCCCATATCTTCTGCATAATTTGTTCTTCCACTCAATTTAGTAACATCAGCAAACTTAGATACACTACACTCTGTGCCCTGTTCCAGATTGTTAATGAATATAGTGAACAGCTGTAGGCCCAGCACCGACCCCTGCGACACACCGCTCACCACTGATTGCCAATCAGAGTAACACCCATGTATCAAATTCTCTACTTTCTATTAGTTACCCAATCCTTTATCCATGTTAATACATCACCTCAACTCTATGCATCCTTATCTTGTGGATAAGTCTTTTGTGTGGCACCTTATTGAAAGTCTTCTAGAAATCCAAGTAAGTAACGTCCTTCTGTTCCCCTCTATCCACTGAACTCATTATATCCTCAAAGAACTCCTTGCAGCCTCAGTAAAGCAGCCAGCACAGCCAAAGACCCCAGCCACCACACACACCTTCTCCGTTCTCCCATTGGACAGAAGGTAGAAAGTCTGGCAACACATACCACCAGTCTAATTTTCAGCCCTCTGTTACGAGACTAGCTCCCCAGTATGATAAGGTGGATTCTTTATCTCACAATATCTCATTATGATCTTGCGTTAGATGGTAAGGTATGTTCTTCAGACAGAGGGTGGTATCAGTCTGGAAAGATTGTCATGAAATACTCATTGATAGATTCAGGAGCTCCACAACATTTCAAGGGGCTCTTGGAAGAAGCAATTGTCATTATGCAACAACAAGCCATGAACTATAGGGCAAAACTTAAAGGTGAGAGGGGATAGGTTGAAAGGAGATTTACAAGGGAGGATTTTTTTTTTATTGAGAGTGTAAAAAAAATCTGCTACCAGTGGAAGTGATGGAAGAAGATAGTTATGGTGGAAAGGGTTAAGAGGCATTGAAACTGGCACATGAACAGCCAGGGAATGGAGGAAAAGAGTTTATATGGAGGTAGATATGCAGTTTCAATCAGCATCATGGTCAGCACTGACACTGAGGGTGAAGGGCCTGGTCCTGTGCTCTACTGTACAGTCCCAAGTTCTACAATACATTCCATATTCCATGTTCTGTGTTACACCATATTGCCACAAGACATAGAAGCAGATTTAGGCCAGTCAGTCCATTGAGTTTACCCACCATTCCATCATGGCTGATTTATTATCTCTTTCAACCCCATTCTCCCTGTAACCTTTAACACACTTGCTAATCAAGAACCTATCAACATCCACTTTAAATATACAGTACCCAATGGATGTTCTCCACAGCCGTCTGTGGCAATCAATTCCACAGATTTACCCTCTGTTTAAGAAATCCCTCCCCATCTCTCTTCTAAGGTGATGTGCTGGTATTCTGAGGTTGCTCCTTCCGGTCCCAGACTCACCCACCATAGGAAACCTCCTCTCTGCATCCGCTCAGTGTCGTCCTTTCACGTTCTAGTTTCAAGGTTCCATGTTCTATTTTCCAGTGTTAATTCAGGTCAGAGATACAGAGTTCTCTCCCTGTAGGAACCTTATGAACACATATCTGATTAAAGGTTGCTAAAGGGATTCAGAGGTACATAATTAACTCTGTGGGAACATAAAAGTATAGTGCTCTACATCAGATAGAGGTGCCTCAGTCAGCCACAGATTTTGCCAGCCGAACACACAGAGTGTGTTGACACTCACATGCACTTTTGAATGTGCTCTTTAAACTAATTGGATTGAACTGGGTGACTAACTTCCCAGCCAGCACAAGCAGCATCAATCCATATTACTTTACCCTGCTGCTCTAAGACTACTGAATGGTCTGCTCGAACCATATGGTGGACTCTTAACCTTACAATCTACCTCTCTGTGGCGTGGCACCTTATTGTCTGCCTGCACTACACTTTCCCTGTAACTGTTAACACCTCATTCTGCATTCTGTTATTGTTTTCCTTTGTACCACCTCAATACACTGTAGTGATCTAATGATCTGTATGGATGACATTGTAAAACATTTCTCACCATACCTCGGATGAACCAATTTACCAATTTATTTAGGTTAATATTTTTCTACGGTGAAGATAGTATTCATATTAGCCTCAGACCTGCATCACCCATTTCTCCCATGATAGGGAAATATTTAATTTTATTTAGAGGCTTGCCCTTCCAGCCTTACACACCCATGCACCTAGTTACACCCATGTGACTAATCAACCTATTAACCTGTATCTCTTTGGAAAGTGGGAGGAAACCAGAGCACCAGGAGGAAACCCATGCGGTCACAGGGAGAAAGTAACGGGAATTGAACCTCTGGTGCTATAATAGCTAATCGCTATACTATCGTGTCCCCTAGGCTTTCTCTTGACACTGCTCATAAATATAGAAAGTCATCCCGTAAATGTACATTATCTTTAAATATATTAATAATAGATAAGGTTTTTCTATCATCATCTCTATAATTCCATTTCAGCTATAAACGGCTCCCTTTCTCATCTCCTGAAACAATCACATTTCATCAGTAAATCATGACTGCAGTGTCAACAGAGCCATCAGTTTTTATTTATGACTATAGCTCGGGATGAATCTGTCCATTAGTCAGCTCATCCCTGTCGCACAAACTCAGTGGCCGCTTTATTAGGTACCTCCTGTGCCTCCTTTAAACCAGGGCTGTAGGGGGATGAGAACCAGAGTGTCAGAACAGATAGTGGAATGGGTATAAAGATAAAACATGGTGGGACCAATGTTCAGAGTTGTGTCTACTTCAGTACAAGAGTAGGATGATCTTAGGGTGTGGTCAGCATGAGGAATGGTAACCATTAATGAGACGAGGGTGCAGGAGGGGTAGGACTGGCAGCTCAACATTCCAGGGTTCCATAGTTTTAGACATGACAGAGCGGAAGGAATTAAAGGAGGCGGATTGGTGTTACTAGTCAGAGAAAACGTCACAGCAGTGCTCAGTCAGGAGAGATCAGAGAGCTTGCCTTCTGAGACCATTAGAAAATGAGACAGGGCAGGTGGCTGCTTCTGATTTGTATCTTAGGACATTGGAACTGAGCTGTGCAAGTGGAGCTTATTGTGAGAACACCACCGTATCATGCATATGCAAACTAGAACAAACTTCTACTCTTTTCTGAGTCTATATGGCGGCACCTAGTCTCTACTGATCAGGTGGGGGGGGAAATGATACTAAATCCGTGAGCTGGATGAGGAGCCTCAGTCCATCAAGCCTGCTCCTGTAGCCACCAGATCACAGCTGATCTGTAAATAGGCAAGTGAACCATGGAAACATGAACTCACCTGTTGGAACTGTAGTCAGGCAAGTTTGGTTCATCCCATTTACCTCCCAAAGGTAGCCCATTAGCATGAGAAATTCTGCAGAAGCTGAAAATCCAAAGCAACATGCACAAAGCGCTGGAGGAACTCCACAAGTCGTGCAGCGTCAACGGAAATGAATACACAGTCGACGTTTTGGGCTCAGACCCTTCAACAGGACTGGAAAGGAAGAGGGAGGACGTCAGAATAAAAAGGTGGAAGCTACAGGCAGAGTTGATGAAGTTGATGAAATTGATGCACTCAGCATGGGTGCATAAAGCAGCAACAACTCAGTTGTCAATGTAGCGGAAGAAGATTTGGGGAGCATTACTGAGGAAGGCTTGGAACATGGACTGTTCTACATAGCCAATAAAGAGATAGGCATCGCTGGGGCCCATGCAGGTGTCCATGGACCCCTTGGATCTGGAGAAAGTGGGACGAGCTGGAAGAGAAATTGTTGAGGGTGAGGACCAGTTCTGCCAGACACAGGAGGGTAGAAGAAGCTGGCTGACTCTTTTATTGGGAAAGGAGTGGAGAGCTTTAAGGCTGTCCTGATTGGAGGATAGACGTATATGGAGACTGAACATCCATGCTGAAAATGAGGCAGTCAGGGCCAGGACTTGGAAGTTAGTGAGCAGATCGAGAGCTTGAGAAGTGTTGCAGACATAGATAGGAAGGATCTGAACCAAGAGGGATAGAATGGAGTCAAGGCTCATTGGGGCAACAGCAAGAAGTGACAATGGGCCGATCTGGACAGTCAGGATTGTGGATCTTGGGAAAGAGGTAGAAGCAAGCAGTGCAGGATAAAAGAACTATGAGTTTGGTGGCAATGGATGGGAGCTCTCCAGAGTTGATGAGGCCAGAGGTGGTGTTGGAGACATTTTTCTGTTGGTCCACAGTAGGATCCTATTCACGGGATAGGTATGAGGACATGGCTTCAGCCAGGTAGAGACCAGTCCCTACACTACAACAGCACCCCCTTTGCGGGTTTGATGGTAAGGTTGGGATTGGTGCAGAGAGATTGCAGGGCAGTGCATTCAGAGGGGAACAAGGGTTAAGGAGGAGAGCCGGGTGCTGATGTCGAGCCGTTTAAAGTCTTGTCGGCAACTCAAGATGAAAAGATCCAAAGCCGGGTATTCAAGTAGAGGAGGAAAGCTGGAGGCAGGAAAAGGGGGGTCATCAGCTTGGGCCGTGGAATTCTTGCTAAGGAAGTAGGTTGGGAAGAAGAGCTTAGCATCTTGGCTGATGTGGGCCCATTAGATGTGTTTCCCTGGGAATAGGCACTCTCTGTGTTTGGACTCAATAAGAAATAAAACCGGCATTGACACATTGAAAGGTAAATCTCACTCAGAAATCAGATTTAGTCTTCAGCTGACAGTTACACAGCTGAAGATGGAATCAGAACCTAGCAACCATGTAACCAAGGGCAACACCACATCATTCAGTACAATAG
The DNA here is from genome assembly GCF_048418815.1 of Hemitrygon akajei. NCBI lineage: Eukaryota > Metazoa > Chordata > Chondrichthyes > Myliobatiformes > Dasyatidae > Hemitrygon > Hemitrygon akajei. The sequence continues at coordinate 189,166,525 of NC_133126.1, read as the reverse complement.
TGTTGTCATTCCCAGGCTGACAGGACTCTGACTGAGAGGGGCACAATCAGCGGTGATCTGTAAACTCTTGACTCCTCGGCCAGATTCTGATAACTCCTTTCCAGCTTTCTCATTCAAGGTGTGAGACAATTTTTTGGTGTGTGTTGTGAGACAATTTTAAAGCTGGTCCTCCATGACAATTTTGAATTTGGCCTACTTTTTTATTACAAAGCACAAAACAAAACCAGAAAAGTATCAGTATTTTAGAATATAAGAAATAGGAGCAGGCATCGGCCATCTTTCCAATCGAGTCTGCTCTGCCATTCCAAAAGACCACGGCTGACCTGGGTATGGACTCAGCTCTTCTCCACATAACCCTTAATTCCCCTGCAGTCTAGAGTTTTCCTATCCATGTAACCCTTGAAGTGGCTTTTAAATGTTGGTTATGTACCTGCCTCAATCACTTCCTCTGGCAGCACATTCAAAATACTGTTCAATCTCTGGGTGGAAAATTTGCCCCTCAGGTTCCTATTAAATCTTTCCACTCTTGTCACTTAAACCTGTGCCCTCGAGCTTGTGATCTTTCAACCCTGGGGAAAAAAGATTCTGTGCATTCACCTCATCTATGTCCCTCATGATTTTATATACCTCCATAAGGTCACCCCTCATTCTTCTATGTTTATATGAATAAAGTCTAAGTCAGCTCAACCGCTCTCTACAACTGAGCAGAAGAGGGTGTAGAACATTCTGGGGAAGGGTAATAAATAACCGTTGCCATTTGCATCAAAACCAAAAGCATTGGGATACGTATTGAAGTTCTAATGGCAGACCTTGTAGAGCAAACTCCTTACAAAAGCTACTTGGCCCCTTGATCATTTCCAGCATGGAGCAGATAGGACCAGTAGTAAGCCATTCAGACCCTTAAGCCTGTTCCCAGCCAAAGTTTGCTTTTTTCTTTCTTTTCAAAGTTCAAAGTAAAGCTATTATCAAAGTATGTATATGTCGCCAAATAATATCCTGAAATTCATTTACTTGCAGTCATTCAGAGTTGAACAAAGAAGTAAAATAGAATTAATGAAAAACTGTACCCAAGTAAAGACTGACAAATTGAAACAAGTAGTAATAATGAGTAAATAATACTGAGAACATGAGTTGTTGAGTCCTTGAAACTGAGTCCATACATTGTGTTCAGTCTTGTGGTGAGTGAAATTATCCACACTGGTTCAGGAGCCTGATTGATGGTGGAAGGGTAATAACTGTTCCTGTTGGTTTGGGACCCAAGTTCTAGTTCAAGTTTAATTGTCATTCAGCCATACAGGAATATCCATGAATACAGCCAAATGAAACCACGTTACTCAGGGGCCAAGGTGCAAAAGTCATGCACAGCTCAAAGCACATATAGCACAGATAAGATAGCAAGCACATGTAATATAGCATTAAAATGTAGTCACACAATAATGTTTAAGTCCCTGAGTCCATGAATGTTGCAGCAGTCCATTGTTGAACTCAATACAGCTTGCTTTCTGCCGAGCGAGCACTGGGGGCGGGCACTGACGCTGCACGGACACAGATCCACGCCGCCTCCAGGACCCCAGTGCAGCACCAAATTCCGATGCCTCCCCTGGGTGGCTTCAAATAGCTGACTCCGTGCTTTGAGGCCTCAAACTTGATACGAGGCCATGCACCTCACCTGTCCTCCACCCCCACCATTCACCAATAAACCAAGGAACTGGACTTTCAACATTCTACACCACCAACTTCCAGGAGCGTCTTGCAATCACAAGAAAAGCAACTAGGACGATCACTTGCTGATGGACTGCACACCTCCTTCATACACCGACGCCGACACCATCACAGACAGCATCACAGCCTGTACTAAGTCCAGCTCCACAGGTTTCTCTGCCAACGTGCAACTCAGTGATGGGGCAAATCTGCAGTACTTTAAGCTCTTAATGTCCAGGAGGGCACGATGATCATGATAAAAATACGTTTAAAAAAGACAAATAACACGTTTGGTTGACCCTGTAGAAGCTACTGCATCCGAGCACAGTGACATCTGCCGGAACTACTCTGGAAGGCTCTTGTACCTCCTTCATAATGGTAGCAGTGAGGAGAGAGCATAGCTTGTGTGGTGGGGTCCTTGTTAATGGATGCTACTTTCATGTGGCGCAACTCTTTTTAGGTGTTCTCAATGGTGGGGAGGGCATTCCTGTGATTGATTGGGTTTATCATCCACTTTCTGTAGGATTTTCTATTCTTGTGCCTTAGTGTTCCCATACCTGACTGTGATGCATCCAACCAGGATATTCTATTTAGAAATTTGGAGGAATTTTAGATTACATGTTGAATATGAGCAAACTTATATGAAAGGAGGAGGTGCTGCAGTGCATCCTTTGAAATGGCATTTCTGTGCAGGTCCCAGGAGAGGTCTTCTGATGTGATAGTGCCCAGGAATTTAAAGTTACTGACCCTTTTCATCTCCAATGGGCATCACCTCATGGATTCCCAATTTCTTCCTCCTGCAGTCAATAATCAGCTCTTTGGTTTTGTTGACATTGAGTGAGAAGTTATTGTCTCCATTCATCCAGGTTTTCACTTTCCCTCCTGCCTGCTGATTCATCACCAACATTGATTTGGCCAACAACAGCGGTGACATCAGCAAACGTGAAAATAGCATTGAAGCTGTACTGAGCCTTGTGGTACACCTGTGCTGATGGAGATTGTGGAGGAGATGTTGCCAATCTGAACTGACGGGTCTGCAAGCGAGGAAATTGGGGATCCAGTTACATGCATGTAAATAACCATCCAGTTTTATCACCTTCTTTCCTGATGCTTGCAAGCAGAAGTGTCTTTGTTCTACCGGATTTCATCCCACCCCTCTATCATTCAAACAGAACAGCATTCGACTTGAATTTGTCTCACACAGACCCAGAACAAAATCTGACTGGCTTTGCTTAACTGATGTACTTTACTTTTAAAAAAACACTTTTGGTTTAATGCTTAGAATTTTTATTTTTCTGGCATTTATTTCTTGTAGTTTAACTTTCATAATCTTGCTTATACATTTTATATAATTTTGTACATTTTATATGTACAAAATTGTGCAAAAATCCAGCACGTATATATATATATATATATATATATATATATATATATATATATAGCTAGGGTGCCTAAGACTTTTGCAAAGTACTGTAGTAATTTTATGTATTGCACTTCACTGCTGATGCAAGTTAAAACTAATTTCTTGACATACAGTATGTGAGTGATGATAAACCTGATTCTGATATGGGTCTCTTTTGTGGACTGAGAGTGGGAAGAGGGCAGGGAGAGGGGAATCGTAATTTGGAAAATGGGCAAGGAGAGAGGAGTGTGCATGAAGCAGCAGGGAAACATTCTGTAATGATAAATAAACAAATTGTTTGGAATCAAACGACCTTGCCTGGCGTCTCAAGGTTGCGTGCATCTGCACCCATGCCACCTCTTCCCTGGCACTCTTTCTCTGCCACCTGTCCCACACCGCTCCCATGGTGCTCCACAGTCACCATTCCCAACATCTTTTGCTCCCACCAGATTTACAAACTAGCTCTTTTCTCTACATTGAGAAATACAGTACTGTGCTGATGACTTCGTCACCAAAGTCATGCCTAAGACTTTGGTACAGTACTGTATGTATGTGTAATTATTCAGTGAATTTTCTAGCAAATGTAGTATAGCTGATTCTAGAAGCTTCTTGGTTTATCTGTAGCAGGTGATAGACCACTTGAATCTGGCTATTTTTTGGTTAATTGTTATTACTGGAATGTTGGTATCACTAGTTAAATTCAAAGTTCAAAGTAAGTGGATTATCAAAGTACATATATACCACCACATACTTCTCTGAGATTTACTTGCTTTCAGGCATTCGCAGTAGGACAAAGGAATACAATAGAATCAATCAAAAACTACACATTAAAGACTGGTAAGCTGCCAGTGTGCAAAGGAGGCCAGACTGTGAAAATACAACAAAGAGAATAATAAATAAACAGAAAACAGATGGAGAAATAGATAGATGGGTAAAGTAGATAGATAAATAAATAAATAGATAAATAAACAAATAGAAAGATAAATAGATAGATAGCTGAGAATATGACTTGTAGAGTCCTTGAAATTGAGTCTATATGTGGGGTTCCAAACCTTTATTATGTTATACAGCCCTACCATTAACCAAAGGGTCTGCTGACCCCTGCTATCTTGATGAGTCAGTTCAGTGTCTGAGAATGAGACATACACACCTCCTTTCTTTTAAAATTCCTTTTTTGTTTGTTCTTTGTTCTTGTAACACTTAATTAAATGGCTGCAACCAGTAAGTTTTGTGCCTTCTTCTTGACTCAGGAAGAACTTCCGGATCAATATCACCAGACCCATCCATTTCAAGTGCAACCCTCTGTTTCTCTTCTGAGAAACTTCCCTGAGCAGATCATGTGACAGGATACTTTTGGATGTGGCAACCATTTTACCATCGCAATATATCAGGCTGAAAGCATTACAACATAATTGAATTCAATTTGCTTTCAGGGGCCCTGCATTATATTGCTGCAGGAAGTAAGATTGCTTACAAGTGTGGCGATGCAGACTTTTTTAAACATATCTCCACAATAACATCAACCGACATTTATACAATGATTCTATGCGTTTATGTTTATTATCATAGACATAAATGCACAGAGTATAAACACCATGAACATTTGCTTTTTACTGCAGCAGCAAAAGACATTTCAAAATAAGGAAGAACATAAGTTAACTGAAACTTATAAGCATCGAGCACATCAGCAAGGAGCGTCGCCACAAGAAAATAGCATCCATCATAAGACCATAAGATACAGGATCAGAATTAGGCCATTTGGCCCATCGAATCTGCTCCGGCACTTAATTATGTCTGATCCAATTTTCCTCTCAGCCCCATTCTCCTGCCTTCCCCCCATATCCCGTCATGCCCTGACTAATCCAAAATCTATCAACCTTTGCCTTCAGTATAAATTTAGACTTGGCCTCCACAGCTGTCTGAAATGACAGATTCACCACTCCCTGGCTAAAGAAGTTATTCTTCATCTCCATTCTAAAAGGACGCCCCTCTATTCTGAGGCTGTGTCTTCTGGTCCTAGACTCTCCTACCATGGGAAACATCCTTTCCACATCCACTCTATTAAGGCCATTCACCATTCGATAGGGTTCAATTAATTTGCCCTCATTCTTCTGAATACAGGCACAGAGCTATCAAAAGCTCTTCATAAAACAAGCTATTCAATCCCAGAATCATTTTCATGAACTTCTTTTGAAACCTCTCCAGTATAAGCACAGCCTTTCTAAGTTAAGGGGACCAAAAGCTTTGACCAGGGGCCAATCCACACATTGGAAGTTTGGAGAGAAGGGGACTTCAGTAAGGTCCACTGCCCAAGGATAAAGGCAGAAATGAATCATGGCAGCATAACAAAGCTTTGACCAGCGGCCAGAGTTTAGGAGTGATTAGTCAGAGCAAATTAAAGGAAGAAAGGGACAAGCATAGCGGCCATTGTCCGAGTGGACAGAATCAGAGTGGTGATCTTAAGGTTTTAGCTCTTCAAGGCTTCACTCAGAGAAACCAAAGGAGAGAAGAGCTCAACTTTTTTCCTTCTCTCCATTATATCTGCTTAGCTAGGATAGTGAAGATGTCAGGCTCCTCTTGCAGAATGTGGGAAGGCAGGGAGACTGCCAGTGTCCCTGATGACTACATCTGTGAGAAGTGCCTCCAGCTGTAGCTTCTAACAAATCACATTAATGAACCGGAGATGGAACTGGATGAACTCCGGATCATTTGGGAGGCTGAAGGGCTGATAGACAGAACATACAGAAAGGTAGTTACACCCCAGGTGCAAGACACAGGAAACTGGGTGACAGTCAGGGAGGAGAAAGGGGTTAAAGAGCCAGTGCAGAGTACCCCTGTGGCCATCTCCCTCAACAACAGGTATGTCACTTTTGGTATTACTGGGAAAGATGACCTAACAGAGGAAAATCGCAGTGGTCGGGTCTTTGGCACTGAGTCTCCCTCTGGGACTCACAAGGGAAGGGGCAAGAAGGTGCACGCTGTGGTGATAGGAAATTCATTTGTTATGCAAATGGACAAGAGGTTCTGTGGGTGAGAACGAGCTTCCTGAATGGTATGTTACCTCTCAGGTGCCAGGGTCAGGGATATCTCAGATGGAGTCATCAGCATCCTTAAGTGGGAGGGTGAACAGCCAGAAGTCATGGTGAATGTAGGTACCAATGACATGGGCAGGACGAGTGATGAGATTCTGCATAGGGAGCTCAGAGAGTTAGGTGCTAAGTTAAAGAGCAGAGCCTTCAGGGTTGTGATCTCAGGATTGCTACCCATGCCATGTATAAGTGAGATTGGAGCTAGGAAAATTATACAGTTTAATACGTGGCTAAGGAGTTGGTGTAGGAGGGAGGGCGTAAGATTTTTAGATCACTGGGCTCTCTTCCAGGGAAGGTTGGGACCTGTGGAGAAAGGACAGTTTGCGCCTGAACTGGAGGGGGTCTAATATCCTAGTGGGAAGGTTTGTTAATGCTTCACGGTGGGGTTTAAACTAGAGTCATAAAGGAATGGGAACCAGAGCGCCAGAACAGATAGTGCAGAGGATGTGGAGGCAGATGTTGGTAAGACCTCAGACAAAGTTAGGAATCAAAAGGTTGAGTATGGTGCGACAAAATCGAAAAGGATAAATAAAGGACTGCTGGTGATGTATCTGAATCTGCATAGTATAAGGAACAAGGTAGATGAACTTGCAGCTCAGTTGCAAGTTGACAGGTTGTAGGCGTCACTGAATCATAACTGAAAGGTTATAGCTGGGAGCTTAATGTCCAAGGATACACACTGTATTTAGAGGGTAGGCAGGAAGGCGTTGTTCTGCTGGTAAAAATTAAAATCAACTCATTAGAAAGAGGTGACCTAGGGCAGAAGTTGTTGAATCATTGTTGATAGAGCTAAGGAACTGCAAGGGTAAAAATACCCCGATGGGAGTTGTTTTCAGACCCACAAACGGTAACAAGGATGTGGCCTACAAATAACAATGGCAGATAGAAAATGCATGCCAGAAGGGCAATGTTACAATAGTCATGGGTCTTCAATCTGTAGGTATGTTGGGAAAATCAGGTTAGTCCAGGAGAGAGAATTTGTAGAATGCCCTGGGGATGGCTTTTTATAGCAGGTCATGATTGAGCCTAGTAGAGGATTGGCTATTCCATAAGACATAGGAGCAGAAGTAGGCCATTTGGCTCATTGCATATTGGATTTTGTGCACAGAACCTGAATTTGCTAGAGTACTTAAGGTAAAAGAACCCTTAGGGGAACGTGATCATTATATGATTGAATGACTGAAATTTGAGAAGGAGAAACTAAAGTCAGATGTATCAGTCTTACAGTGGAATAAATGTAATTACGGAGGCATGAGAGAAGAGTTGGCCCGAATTGATCGGAAAAGAACATGGGCAAGGATGACGACAGAGCTGCAATGGCTGGAATTTCTGAAAGTAATTCATAAGATCCAGGAAACACATCCCAGAGGATGTGTTCTAAAGGAAAGAAGAGACAACCATGGCTAGCAAGAGAAGTTAAAGCAAACATAAAAGCCAATTAGAGGAGATATAATTGAGCAAAATATTTTGGGAAACTGAAAGATTAGGAAGCTTTTAAAACCACCAGAAGGCAACTAAATAAGTCATTCAGGTAAAAATGGAATGCAAGTACTATAAAACTATGTATTAGTTTCTAATAGTTTTCAACAGAGTAATTCCTCCAAGTCGCTTTCTTTTGATTATAAATGAACAAAATCAGTACAGAAATCTAGCGTGGATGATGGACTCTATTCGTGCAATGCTGTTGATGATTAAATCCTCCAAATCTTAATTTTCATTGTAACATTCAAGATGATTGTCAATACATTCAAATTATTTGTAGTTTCTAACCTGTTGAAGTAGTTTCATTTTCACTCCCAGCCATTTCTAACATCTCCAAGTCTGAATGTGTGTAACCAGTGAACAAAATATTTCTGAATTATCTTACTAACCATAAGACCATATGACATAGAAGCAGAAATAAGCCATTTGGCCCGTTGAGTCTGCTTGGACATTCAAACATGGCTGATCCTTTTTTTTAACCCTCCTCAGCCCCACTCCAGGGCTTTCTCCCCATAATTTTTGATGCCGTGTCCAATCAAGAACCGATCAAGCTCTGCCTTAAATTCCCCACATGATCTGGCCTCCACAACTGCCTGTGGTAATAAATTCCACAAATTCACCACCCCCTGGTTAAAGAAATTTCTCTGTATCTCTGTTTTAAATGGATGCCCCTCTATCCTGAGGCTGTGCCCCCTTGTCCTGGACTCCCCCACCATGGAAAACATTGTTTCCACATCTACCACGTCTAGGTGTTTCAGCATTCAGAAGGTTTCAATGAGATCTGCCCTCATCCTTCTAAATTTACAGACTACAGACGCAGAGCTATCAAATGGTTCTCATATAGTAACACTTTCATTCCCAGAATCATTCTTGTGAACCTCCTCAGAATTCTCTCCAATGCCAGCTCATCTTTTATAAGATGAGGAGCCCAAAACTGTTCACAATACTCAAGGTGAGGCCTCACCAGTGCCTTATAAAGCCTCAGCATCACATCCCTGCTCTGTATTCTAGACCTCTTGAAATAAATTCTAACAATGCATTTACCTTCCTCACTACTGACTCTACCTGCAAGTTAGCCTTTAGGATGTTCTACACAAAGACTCCCAAGTCCCTTTGTATCTCAGATTTTTGAATTTTCTCCTCATTTAAAAAATAGTCTGCACATTTATTTCTACCAACAAAATGCATGACCATGCATTTTCCAACATTGCATTCCATTTGCCACTTTCTTGCCCGTTCTCCTAATCTGTCTAAGTCTTTCTGCAGCCTATCTGTTTCATCAACACTACCTGCCCCTCTGCTAATCTTCATATCATCTGTAAACTTTGCAACAAAGCCATCTATTCCATCATCTAAGTCACTGGTATACAGCGTAAAAAGAAACAGTCACACCGACCCCTGTGGATCATCACTATTCACTGGTAGCCAACCAGAAAAGGATCCTTTTATTCCCACTCACAGCCTCCTACCAATCAACCAATGCTCTAACCATGCTAATAACTTTTCTCTAATACCATGGGCTCTTAACTTGGTAAGCAGCCTCATGGTCTTCTGAAAGTCCAAATATACAACATCCACTGCATCCCCTTAATCTATCCTACTTGAAGTCTCCTCAAAGAATTCCAACAGGTTTGTTAAGCAAAATTTTCCCTTAAAGAAACCATGCTAATTTTGTCCTATCTTGTCCTGTGTCACCAAATACTCATCAATCTCATCCTTAACAATTGACTCTAGAATCTTCCCAACCACTGAGGTCACGCTAAATGGTCTATACTTTCCTTTCTGAAACTTTCCTCCTTTTGCAACTTCTCAGTCCTCTGGCACCATGCCAGAGTCTAATGATTTTTAAAATATCATTACTAATGCCTCCACAATCTCTACCGCTACCTCTTTCAGAACCCTGGGGTGCAGTTCATCTGATCCAGGTGACTTATGTGCCCTTAGATCTTTCAGCTTTTTGAGCACCTTCTCCCTTGTGACTGCACTCAATTCTCTTTCCTCTCACCCTTCAACAGCTGGCACACTGCTAGTGTCTTCCTCAGTGAAAACTCATTTAGTTCATCTGTCATCTCCTTGGCTCATTTCTCTTGCCTCATTTTCCAGTGGTCCTGTATCTACTCTCATCTCTCTTTTGTTTTTAACATACTTGAAAATGCTTTTACTTTCTACTTTGATATTGTTTGCTAGCCTGCTTTCGTATTTCATCTTTTCCCTCCTAATTACTCTTTTAGTTGCTTTCTATAGGCTTTTAAAAGCTTCCCTCTGTCTTCCCACTAATCTTTGCTTTGTTGCATGCTCTCTCTTTTGCTTTTACATTAGCTTTGACTTCCCTTGTCAGCCATCATTCTACTATTTTGCCATTTGAGTATTTCTTTGTTTTTGGAGGACATCTATCCTGCATCTTCCTCATTTTTTTCCTCAGAAACTCATGCCATTACTGCTCTGCTGTCATCCCTGCCATCATCTCTTTCCAATTTAATTTATCCAAATCCTCTCTCATACCACTGTAATTTCCTTTACTCTTCTGAACCACTTCTACGTCAGACTTTACTTACTCCCTATCAGATTTCAAGTTGGACTCAATCATATTGTGATCACTGCCTCCTAAAGGTTCTTTTACCTTAAGCTCCCTAATCACCTCTGGTTCATTACATAACACCCAATCCAGTGTAGCTGATTTCCTAGTAGGCTCAATGACAAAGTGCTCTAAAAAGCCATCTTATAGGCATTCAACAAACTTGAGATTCATTACCAACCTGATTTTTCCAATTGATATATATGTTGAAATCTCCCATGACTATCATAACATTGCCCTTTTTAACATACCTTTTCTATCTTCCATAGTAATCTGTGGTTCACATTCCAACCACTGTTGGGAGGCCTATATATCAAGATCCTTTTGCCCATGCAGTTTCTTAACTCAATCCTCAAGGATTCAACATCTTCCGAACCTAGGTCATATCTTACTTCTCATTTGATGCCATTATTTCTACCGCTTATTTCTCACCAATTATCAGTAACAAAAATCACTGCTTTTTGAACACAAATACATGCAACTGATCTCAAATAAACAAAGCAAATCCTGATTATTTTCTCAATTAGCTTTTGTTCTTTAAGAGTTGCCCCACTTAACCAATGGCTTGATTAACCAGAATGCACTATAATTGCCAGCTTCTCTTTGTCAGCCTCACTCATGGGGATCTGGTAATATCCACTCCTGCAGTCCAGCACACTGAACCATTTCACACCACTTAGACAGGCCAGTGTGTCTTTGATCCTTGGGACCATATACTGGTCAGGAACGATATGCCTGTTCAGAGTCCTATAGTCCATACTCATCTGTACTTTCTAATTCTTCTTTTAGGCTACTACTATTGGGGACACACAGAGGCTTTGGGATTCAGTGATGACCCCAGCTTCCTTCAACTTACACAAATGCTGCCAAATATCTTTCATTTTTGCAGGGGCCAATTGCAACAACCCCTCTCTGAATGGGGTCTCCTCGATCACCTAGATAGTGCGACAAGTGTGCTTGGAGCAACCCACATCAAACTTGTCAGTGGAAAAGATACCTTCCAGCTCCATCACCTTCTCTATCAATCTCCTCTTCCAACCCGCAGATACCGGGTAGTCCCCGAAGTCGAATAACTCAACAGTCAACTTTTCCCTTTTTCCAATAGTTCCTCCTCGGCTTGTCTCACAGGGACATCAGACATTACCATCACCAGGAGCAGATGCTCTAGGGGCATCCCCCCCTTGAAGGTGACCTCCTTCTTCGTAGTGTTCCTGACAATCACTGCCATCCTGTTCACCTGTACAACAGAGGGCTTCTGCAGTTCTGGGCTCACCTGTACCCCAGCAGGTAATCCTGATTCCTCCTCGTAGACTTCTGGAGCATCCACTATGAAGGCCTTGCCCTCGGGCATTCCAGGAAATTTGGGGTTTCCCATGCTTTTGCTACTTCTCCAGGGTGTAACACAATTGGCTTGGACTGTGTGAACCACACAGTCCCTCATCTAAACTAGTTATCCAGTCCAATGCAGCCACGCACTCCCTCAAAAGCAGCTCGAAACACCGGGTGAACAGACAATGTTCTCAGAAAGCTCTCTCCAGCTTTCTCCTTGCAGTCTCCCATGAGCCTCCTCACAATAGGAGTGTTGGTCCCCACAAGAATTGAAACACTGCCCTTCTCAACGGGGTCCGGACAAACCATTACTAATATATCAAGGGCCTCTGAAAGCTCCAGCTTCACTGGCAAATAACCATGATACGGATAATCACCCGCACTAGGACCCCAGATCTCTAGTGCACTGAATGGCGTCAATGGTGAATGCGTCAAATACAGGTTCAAAAATGAACAGTACAGCAAAGTGACATGCGACCCTGTGTCAAGTATGGCTCCTGCATAGATACCCTCTATCTGTAGCAATACACTGGAGCTTGACCCCACCAAGCCTTCAGGAATATGATTCTTCGCTTTAGGATGTTCCTTGATATATTGCTTGGAATGTCCCCCCCTCAGATATGCCAGAGCTGTGCCTGCCATTTCATCCCCTCACTGGGTCTCTTGTAAGTTTTCCCAACGACTCTCTCTCTGCTTAGGTACCCAGGGGCTCACTCTCAGAGGAGTTTCCCATCGTTCACACTCCCGTCTAAAGTGTCCCTCTTCACCACAGTTATAACTGACAATACTGGCTGCTCCCTTTCTCATGTCATACTGGCTGCTAGCAGCCCTCCACATAGTCCGTCACCTTTGAGGGTCCGCCTCTCTATCAGCTCCATCCTATGGGGGGGGGGGGGTCACACCCGCGGATAACAACTGGGACATCTCAGTTCTCAACTCTGCCACAATCTCCTCTACCACTCCCTAGGGGCAGGTTATCTGTGGTCACTTCACTGTAGGGGACTACTACCGAGGACTGTACCCTGCTAACGGAGGCCTCTCGCGCCTCCGACGCGTTCTCCTCCTCTTGTACTTCTCTGATCAGCTCGACAAATGAGGGAGGGGGTGCGTCTTATAAGACTGTCGGAGACCCTAAGCAATCAGGTCCTGGGACTGGGCACCCTTTGCTATCTGGTCCATTCTTAACTGATCCACCTCAGCTACCTGACTGGCCCCTCTGCTCTGCAAGCAATTTAGCTGCCTCTCTAGCCAAAAGATATAGGCAGAAAGCTTCTCCGCCTTTGCCTGATGCATGTTCTGAAACCCCGCCACAAGCTCCACTGGGCTTGCCATCCTGCCAAATGCATTTTCCGGTGATCCCATGTAAGTGGTAGCCTTGACAAGGGGGTACTGGGACTTCACGACTCTCACTGTGTCAGCAGACCGCTCACGCAAATTTTCAACAAATCTCTGTTGTTTTACATCATCTAACAACTTAAAGGTCTGCTCGCCCAAGTCTCATACTCCTCTTCCCCTTTAGGAGTGGGCGTTATTCCAGAGAATAGGCGGAGCCTACCACAGCTGGGACTTCGGAACTGGGCATTTTTCCATTTATTCGCCAGAGAGGTAAGGATACTAACTCAGAATTCTTACTCTTCTCTGGGGTACAGGGACTAATTAGACATTCCAAATCCGACCACTCCTTCCCCTCACTCCTCAGAAACAACAGGACCCTGTCTGTGAAGTCTCCAACCCCGGCTCTGGGAAATTTGACTTGTGATTCGGCCTGCTCCGATACACTCCCCTCCTCCCTGAAAGTACAGACAGTCCATGTCCCCGCCTCAGCTGGGGCACCAATATTACCAGGCAGCTCCATTGCCGTTACGTCAGTGCTAGTCTGCGGTGAAACGAGGCTGTGCCCGCCATTTTATCAAACCTCCGCCCCACAATCATAACTTTGTCAACAATTTTAACAGTACTTAACAGGTGAATTAACAATTCATACTGATTACCAATATCTACCCCACTCAACACGCCCGCATTAGCTACCAGTAACCCGGTTGAGGCACACCACCGGTCCGTCCCAGCAGCATCTATACCAGCACAGACCTAAACACCCAATCCACTGGTTCAATGCTCAGGGCAATCACACACATCCAACAAAATCAATCCGGAACAATACCTCCACAACTTTAACCCTTAGGTTCAGCCGGCGGCATTGGTCTAGGGAGAAGACATTCTCTGGCCCCACCCAACTTGTATAATCTTGTTTGTGTGGATCCTGCATGATGTGTTACCCCATTAGAAATCAGAACCATGAAATATCAGACAGTATACCACATGCAACTGAGCTATATAATTCTTAATTTGACTATAGGATTAGTAAAGAAAACAAAAAGAAAAGGGCCCATTTTAATGAAACTGTCTAATAAGCACGTTGGAGCTCATGGTTTCCTATCTGTTAGTTCTCCATCGATTTCCTCCGAGCATCTTCAAATCCCGGCCCCATTCCAAGTCCACTCCATCCTGCAGTCTAGGACCTCTCTATCCGGCACCTTCTCTCTCCATCTTCTGCCAAACAAAACACCTCCAACGACTCACTCTCGGGCACACAGCAAGAAAAAAAAACAAACTCTGTTCATTGGACAGCAGAACATTCCAAAGCCCCCATTATCTCTAGTCGTAACCCAAACACTGCTGCTACAGAACAACCATTACATAAGCAGTGAAAACATTCCTAGGGTGTTACACGGGCTAGCCCAAGCCTGGACTCATCACATCGCTGTTCCACTCTCCAACCTCGGACCATGACCACCCCACCACCTGCTCAAGATCCAATTGAACCCACGCCGGTCAGTTGCACTAGACTCTCCGCCGATGAGAGGTCCCAGCACCTGCTTTTACTGTGGGAAAGCAGGTCACTAGTGGGCCAAATGTCCGAAGCTGCAGCCAGCTGGGGAACTGCTGAGACCATCCAACATTGGGAGATCTGTGACAATAGCAGCCACTATGCCCAACCCCAATTCTGGCTTCATGCCGAAGGGGGAATTTACCTGGGGTAAGAACCTAAGGCAGGTGAAGGCTTCTGCGGCCCCAGGTAATTTTTTGGATAGGGAACCGCCCATCGGTTTGGCACACCGCTGTGAGAGTTGAGTCAGCCCTTGTCCTCAAATATCTTGGACAATGATGGCAGGAAGTGAACCCAGGCCTGTGTTTGATACGTATCTCTCCAAACCTTCCCTAAATATGTATCTGATCTCTGGCGTCAGAAAAGGTAACAGAGCTGCGTTTGTGTAGACCCAAATCAACAACAACAACTAGTATTAAGTGATACCAGAATAAGAACAAAGGCCTGTTAGGCTTTGTAACAGCGTCTTCCCACAGGCTGAACACCTCCCTACCACCCAGTACACATTATTTATGACAGTGGCAATAGTATTATACTGTTGTTTATTTAACTATATGTTGTATATTCACTTTATGTCAACTTGTACATCTACAGAATTTTTTTTAATTATCTGTTACTATTATGTTCCATATGTGATATGTCCACTCTATTTGACACCTTGGTCCCATTGGTTCATTCAGCTGTATACATGCATACAGCTGAAGACATTAAACTTGAACTCAGCTTGCTTCTCAGTAATGTTATCAAGCAAAGACTATGCCAACTAAATAATTTAATTAAGAGATATGTGGTATGTGTCAAAAATGCTTTGATTTAAGAGCTGGTTTTGAAGAAGAGAATTAAAGCAGGGAGAGAGGTAGGGAGGTTGAGGTGGGGATTCTAGAGCTCTGAAATTCTCAGTGACTTGAGCATCCCTGCAATTACTAAATAATAGATATCAGATCTGCAATTGAAGCCAAAGCAGGAGGACCACAAAGCTGTTGGAAACTCAGGTGTTTGGAAGCAGTAACAGAACTAGGGTGACATAAGAAGAGACTTGAATGCAGTTAAAAATTCAAGCCATTGCCAGATTTTGGAGCATTGTCTGGTGGATGGGCAGGTAATAGTATGACTTAGGAATTACCCAGAAGAGCTGTGGTGGTGAATCTTTGGGAAGTATCATTGAGTCGTAGAGTTGTGGAGTACTTCAGCACAGAAACAAACCCTTTGGTCCATCTAGCCCATGCTGAGCAATTATTCCTCGTAGTCTCATCGATCTATATCTGGAACATGGGCTTTCATACCCCTCCCATCCATGTACAGTATTTATCCAAACTTCTCTTAAATGTTGCAATCAAACCCACATCCACTACTTCCACTGGCAGCCTGATTCATACTCGCATCACCCCCTGAGTGAAGAAGTACCCCCTCAGGAGGCCCTTAAATAGTTCACATTTCATCATTAACTTGTGACCTCCAGTTCTAGTCTCACACAACCTCACTTACCCTATCTATACCCCTCATAATTTTGTATACAAAAGGATAAAAGATGACAAAGAATTATAGTCAAGGAACTTTCCAGATTTCCTTACATAGCTATCTTATTTTTTGAGCTTAGGTCTGTCTGTCCAGGAAATGGATCACAGAGGAAGCTTCTGGGAATAATTTGTTACTGTGCCTCCCTGGGGGAAAGCTGTAACCAAGAGCATGTGATGAAATGCAGCATTTGTCACAGGCTTGCCCTGTAACAGTCAGGTCACCACAGTGTGGAGAATAACAACTGTACAGGGCATCTTGCTGTGGACTAATTATGTTTACACGGAGTCACAACATCATAGAAAAATACAGCTCAGAAATAGGAACTTCAGCCCATCTGCAAGACCGTAAAACAAGAAATAGGAGCAGAATTAGGGCATTTGGTCCATCAAGACTCCCCCGCAATTTAATTATGATTGATCCAGTTTTCCTCTCAGCTCTAGTCTCCTGCATTCTCCTCATATCTCTTCATGCCCAGACAGACTAATTAAAGGCTGATTTATACTTGTGCATGCGGGCTATACCACAGTCTATGTTGTAGCCCTGATTTTCACTTCTGCGTTGCTCTACGCCATAGAGAGCATGCGTTGGTGTGCGCCAAAACGCTAGTTGGCAGCGGGGTTTCTATGCCACTGTGTTGAGTTTCTTTGTGAGAGACATGGACGAGGAAATGCATTTCAATCATTTTTGCATGTCGGCAGGTAGATTTGACAATTTGGTTCATCTATTTCGCATCGGTGTACGCACAGCCTACAGACATGGCGGAGAAGATGCAACCGGAAATGCGATGCTACCAAGCGGACCAATCACAGTTGTTGCGGTCTGCATCGCCGCGACGCGTGAGTAACTTTTCTGGAGAGGTGCACGTCACCCTATGGCGTAGGGTACGGCGTAAGATATGCGGCACCTACAGCGTAGATGCGACGCACAAGTGTAAATCAGCCTTTAGAATCTATCAACCACTGACTTAAATATACATAAAGACTTGGTCTCCACAGCTGCCTGTGGCAAAGAATTCCGCAGATTCCCCACTCGCTGGCTAAAGAAATTCCTCCTCATCGCCATTCTAAAAGGGCACCCTTCTATTCTGAGGCTGTGTCATCTGGTCTTACATTCTCCTACCATGGGAAACATCGTCCCCACATCCATTTTATCCAAGCTAATTTACCATTTGATAGGTTTCAATTAGGTCAGCCCTCATTCTTCGGAATTCTAGTGAATACAGGCCCAGAGCCATCGAATGCTTTTCATATGACAAGCTGTTCAATTCTGGAGTCATTTTCATGAACCTCCTTTGAACCCTTTTCAGTTTCAACAGATCCTTTCTATGATTAGGGATCCATAACTGCTTCCAATATTCTAAGTGAGGCTCACAAGTGCTTTATAAAGTCTCAACATTACATCCTTGCTTTTATATTCTACTCCTCTTGAAATGAATGCTAACATCGTATTTGTATTCCTCAGGGTGTATAGGGTGACAGGGAGAGGTAGTACCTCTGACGGGGAACACGTCGTACTCTTCTGAGTAGTTCGTCCGCATTGGTCCTCACCTGACACTCAACTCTCACCAGTGGTTCCTCGTAGCTGTTTGCTTGCAACAGCGGCCACACCCCGGGCAACGGCTTCGACTGGCCGGCAAAACCTGGTGAGGGTAGCCGATGGGCCTCAAACCCTCGGTGAGTTAGGGCTCGTCTACCTACGCATGCGAAGACTGAATTCGGCGGACTACGCGGAGGAGACCACCACTTGGCGGTCCAACGAGTAGAAAGGCAGACTCAGCAAAGCGTTGTGGAGCGCAATCAGGGCACAGTGAGACACGTAGGACACTGCTGGCCATCCACTGCATCCCGACTTATCTCCAGCCGTCTCGACTCCATCTTGCAACTGGATACAGATAGGTTGGGATGAGAGAGTGAGGCTGACGATTTGCGCAACTCTCCCTCACTTTAATCCAAGTCAAGCGCAAGTCACGACTCCAAATCCATTCCGCTAAAAAACTTCAAGTCCTGTGGCAATGGGCGAGTGGCGAAGCAGCAGGTGTGGATACACTGGAAGCTGTAGTCACAAACCTGCACACAGGCGGCCCAGGGCATTGGGTCGTTCTCCACTGGAATGAAGCAGCAGTGGAGCTCGGCAGCCCCCTGGGTGTCTGAGCAGTCCTCTTTAGGAATCTCTCTGCTCACCTCCATGGAGGAAGGGGCTAGAAAAGGTGCCTCAACATAGCCTGCTTCATCTTACCCTGGCCAGCACACCGCGTCTGGCGAGGATCCCACTCAGCGGTCGAACTACAAAGAAGACGAAAGTGAAGGTGCTCAACCTTAGCACGTGGAACGTGCAAACTCTGCTTGACATCACCAAGGCTGTCAGACCAGAAAGAAGAACAGCACTGGTCGCCAAAGAACTAGCCCGCTATGACGTGGACATTGCAGCACTCAGTGAAACACGCCTAGCAGACAAGGGCCAGCTTACAGAACGTGGTGGTGGGTACACCTTCTTCTGGAGCGGTCGCAGCAGCACTGAACGACGAGAGGCTGGCGTTGGATTTGCCATCCAATCCCACCTCGCTCGTAAAACTTGCCAAGCTTCCAGAGGGCATCAATGATTGCCTGATGACCCTTCGGCTCCCACTTGGCAATAAGAGGAGTGCCACGCTGATCAGCGCATATGCCCCAACAATGACCAACCCAGATGACATCAAACATAAGTTCTATGAAGAACTTGACACCCTCATAGCAGCAGTCCCACAGTCAGAGAAGCTTATTGTCCTTGGGGACTTTAACGCCAGAGTGGGGACAGATTACCAGACCTGGGAAGGGACTCTTGGAAGACATGGTATTGGCAAGTGTAACAGCAATGGCCTGCTGCTCCTCAAGACATGCGCTACGCATGACCTTGTCATCACCAACACCCTATTCCGCCTCCCTACTCATAACAAGACATCTTGGATGCATCCACGCTCCAGGCACTGGCATCTGATCGACTATGTCATCACCAGAAAGAGGGACTGGCAAGACGTGAGAGTGACAAAGGCCATGTGTGGTGCCGACTGCCGGACGGATCATCGACTCATAGTGTCCAAGTTTAAACTTCGCATCCTGCCTGTGAAAAGACCCCAAGGTCAGAAGACTGCAAAGAGGCTCAATGTCTCCAAGCTGAAGAGCAGCGTAGTTGCAGAAGAATTTCGTGAAGACCTAGATAGCAGGCTGCTTGACACACCCCAGGATGACCAAACCAGCATTGAAGAGCAGTGGACAGCTTTCAGAGACGCAGTCTACTCTACCGCTCTCGAACACCTCGGACCAGCAATCCGTAGACATCAAGACTGGTTCGATGAGAACGATGAGGAGATACAGGCACTGTTGTCAGAGAAACACCAATTGTTCAGTGCGCACCAGAACAATCCCACATCACAAGCAAAGATAGATGCCTTCGCCAGTGCAAGACAGAAAGTGCAGAAGAAACTCTGTGAGATGCAGGATGTCTGGTTCAGCAATAAGGCCGATGAGATCCAGGAATACGCAGACAATCACAACACCAAGCGTTTCTACAATGCTTTGAAGGCTATGTATGGACCTCAGTCCTCTGGCTCCTCCCCCCTCCTCAGTGCAGATGGGACTCGGCTGCTGACAGAGAAAAAGCAGATTTTGGAGAGATGGGCTGAACACTTCAACCAGGTCCTCAACCACCCTGCCGAAATCAATGATGAGGCCATTGCTCGCCTTCCTCAGGTGGAGATCAACCGGGACCTTGACAACCTCCCCACGGAAGAAGAAGTCAGGAAAGCCATCAGGCAAAGCACCAGGATCAGATGCAATCCCTGCTGAAGTCTACAAAGCAGGAGGCCCAGTCATAATGCAGAAGCTGACAGAGCTCTTCCAGTCTATGTGGAACGAAGGAATGGTCCTGCAACAGTTGAAAGATGCCAGCATAGTCCACATCTACAAGAGGAAAGGCAACCACCAGTCTTGTGACAATCACCGAGGCATCTCCCTCCTGTCCATAGCTGGGAAGATCTTGGCTCGCGTCCTGCTTAATCACCTTCTCCAACACCTTGAGCAAGGTCTCCTCCCAGAAAGCCAGTGTGGCTTCCGCGCAGAGCGTGGAACCGTTGACATGATATTTGCTGCACGCCAGCTCCAGGAAAAATGTCAAGAGTAGCACAGCGACCTCTTTATGACCTTCGGCGATCTGACCAAGGCATTTGATATGGTCAGCAGAGATGGCTTATGGAAGATAATGGAGAAGTTTGGCTGCCTTAGCAGGTTCATCACGATTGTTCGGCAGTTCCACAATGGCATGACGATGAAAGTTTTGGATGATGGTGACAAGTCAGAAGCCTTCCCAGTGACAAACGGTGTGAAGCAAGGATGCGTTCTCACCCCTACACTCTTTAGCATGGTCTTCGCTGCAATGCTGACTGATGGCTTCCGCGATTGTCAGGGTGGTATACACATCAGATACAGGACTGGCGGTGGGCTATTCAACCTCCAGCATCTACAGGCTGTTACAAAGGTGAAGGAGACCGTCGTCAGAGACCTCTTATTCGCTGATGATTGCGCCCTCAATGCCAGCACAGAACAGAAGATGCAGCAAGAAATGGACTGCCTCTCACAAGCCTGTGACAACTTTGGACTTACAATCAGCACCAAAAAGACTGAAGTTATGTACCAGCCCACACCCGGAAAGCCCTACCAGGAACCACACATCACAGTAAAGGGGCAGAAGCTACTAGCAGTCAACAGCTTTACTTATCTGGGCAGTACTCTATCACGAGCGGTGAACATAGATGCAGAGATCAGCAACAGAATTGCCAAAGCCAGTGCCGCCTTTGGGAGACTCCGTGAGAATGTATCGGAGCGGAGAGGACTCACCCTTACCACCAAGCTGAAGGTCTACCGAGCAGTGGTTCTCACCACCCTCCCCTATGCCAGCGAGACCTGGACTGTCTACAGCAGACACGCTAAACAGCTCAACCACTTCCACTTGAGCTGCCTCCGCAGACTTCTCCACGTACGATGGCAGGACAAAGTCCCAGACACGGAGGTCCTGGAGCGGGCTAGCACCCACAGCGTCTGCACCCTCCTACAGAAAGCCCAAGCCAGATGGGCTGGCCATGTCGTCAGGATGTCTGACAGTCGACTACCAAAACAGCTGCTGTATGGAGAGCTGAGCCAGGGCAAGCACTCAGTTGGAGGGCAGAAGAAACGTTTCAAAGACTGCCTCAAAGTGTCCCTCAAAGACCTCAACATCAATCCCAGTAGCTGGGAATCGCTTGCTCTGGACCGCCCAACCTGGTGGAGCAGGACCACTAAAGGAGTGTATGCAGCAGAAATCAGAGGAAACGCGCCACGCACAAGACTCGAGCTACCTCCACTTCCACTGCAGCACCTACCCTCATGTGTCCCACATGTGGGCGAGCTTTCAGGGCCCGGATTGGCCTCACCAGTCACCTCCGGACCCGCAGTCACAAACCCTCCACCTGACAGAAGTCGTGGTCGTCTTCGACTCTGAAGGACGAACAACAACATTCCTCGCCACAGAATCAACCTGTAAATTAACCTTTGGGGAATCCTGCAAAAGGACTCCCAAGTTCTTTTGTGCCTCAGTTTTTTATATTTTCTCACCATTCAGAAAATAGTCAACCCCTTCATTTATTCTACAAGTGTGCATGGCCATACACTTCCCGACACTATATTCCATCTGCCATTTCTTTGCCCATTCTCCTAATCTGTCTAAGTCCTTCTGTAGCCTCTCTACCTCCTCAAAACTACCTGCCCCTCCTCCTATCTTCATATTGTCTGAAAAGTTTGCAAAAGCGCCATCAATTCCATCATCCAAATCATTGACATATAATGTAAAAAGAATCCCTCCTAACCCTATTGAACATCACTAGTCACTGGCAGGCAACCAGGAAATGTTCCCTTTATTCCTACTCTTTGTCACCTGCTTATCAGCCACTGCTTTATACACGCTAGAATTTTTCCTGTAATACCATGGGCTCATAGCTTGCTAAGCAGCCTCATGTGTGGCACCTTGTCAAAGGCCTTCTGAAAATCCAATTACACAATATCAACTGATTCTCCTTTGTCTATCCTGCAGAATGCCAACAGATTTGTCAGGTGAGATTTTCCCTTGAAGAAACCTTGCTGTCTACACCCTATTTTATTTTGTGTCTCCAAATACCCTGAGACCTCATCCCTAATAATTGACTCCAACACCTTCCCAACCACTGAGGTCAGACTAACCAGCCTGTGGTTTACTTTCTTCTGCCTCTCTCCTTTTTTGAAGAGTAGACTGACATTTGCAATTTCCCAGTCTTCCAGAACCATTCCAGAATCTACTGATTCTTTTATTTATTTATTTATTAAATTTTTGAAAATTACAAGAATAAAAGAGATGATGAAATAGTGAGAAAAATTATATTAACCCTCCCCCCCTTAACCCTTATCTAAAGAAAGAAAAAAAAAGAAGAGAAAGATTGCCTGGATATCGGAGGATCCCCACATGCTCCATGGAGTTCAAAATAATTTTAATATTTATTTTTACTTTCCCCAATTACTTTATAATTTTATCTTCAAAGGACCTATGTATTTAATCCTATCTTTTGTAAGTATGGGAGCCAAATTTTCAAAAATATATCATATTCATTTCTTAGATTGTATGTAATTTTTTCAAGTGGAATACAACTATGTATTTCATTAATCCAACAATCCATAGTTAAATATAAATCAGATTTCCAAGTAACTGCGATAAATTTTTTGGCTACTGCCAATGCAATTTTTATAAATTTTTTCTGATACTTATTCAATTTAAGTTTCGGTATTGTCCCTTCAATGTCTCCTAATAAAAATAATACTGGACTATGTGGGAGTTGTACTCCAGTAATTTGTTCCAATAAAAGTCTTAGATTTATCCAAAATGGTTGAATTTTAAAATAAGACCAGGTAGAATGTAAAAAAGTACCAATTTCTTGATTACATCGAAAACATTGGTCAGACATATTTGAATTTAATCTATTTATTTTCTGTGGTGTTATATATAATTGATGTAAAAATTATATTGTATTAATCTGTCAAACAGTTATTGTATTTCTCATACTATCAGAACATAATCTTGACCAGTTTTTTCCATCAATTTTAACATTCAAATCAGATTCCCATTTTTGTCTTGATTTATGAATTCCTGATTCATCTACTCAAGATTCATCAAGAATCTACTGATTCTTGAAAGGTCATTTCTAATGCCTCCTCAAACTCTTCAGCCACCTTCTTCAGAGGCCTGGGGAGTTCACCATCTGGTCTAGATAACCTTTACGCCTTTCTTTTACCTAAGAACTTTCACTCTAGTAATGGTAACTTCACACACTTCATAATACCTGACATCTGGAACTTCCACAATACTGCTAGTGTCTCCCACAGTGGACACTGATGAAATATACTTACTCAGTTCATCTGCCATTTCCTTGTCTCCCATTACCATCTCTCCAGCAATCCAATATCCACTCTTGCCTCTCTTTTACACTTTACGTATCTGAAAAAACTTTTGGTATCTTTAATATTATTGTCTAGCTTTCTTTTGCTTTCCATCTTTACCTTCTTAATTACTTTTTTTAGTTGCCTTCTGTCAGTACTTAAAAGCTTCCCAATCTTCTAACTTCTCACTATTTTTCCTTTATTTTATACCCTCTCTTTGGCTTTTAAATTGGCTTTGACTTCCCTTGTTACCCACGGTTGTGTCACCTTTCCATTTGTATACCTCTTCCTTTTGGGATGTATATATCCTGTGCCTTCTGAATTGCTCCTAGGAAGTCCAGCCTTTGCTGTCATCCCTGCCAGTGTTCTTTTCCAATCAATTCTGGCCAACTCCTCTCTCATGCCCTCTAATTCCCTCTACTCCACTGTAATACTGATACATCTTACTTTAGCTTCTCCTTCTCAAATTTCAGGGTGAATTGAATCATATTATGATCACTTTCCCCTAAGGGTTCTTTTACATTAAGCCCTGATTCTGATTCATTGCAATTCTGATTCATTGCACAACAACCAATCCAGAATAGCTGATCCCCTAGTGAGCTCAATAATGAGTTGCTCTAAAATGCCATCTCATAGGCAATATAGAAACTCCCCACCCCGGAGTCCACACCAACCTGATTTTCCTAATCTAGCTGCATATCGGAATCTCCCATGACTTTTATAACATTGCCCTGTAAGTATGCATTTTCTATCTCCCATTGTAATTTGTAGACCACATCCTTACTACTGTTTGTGGGTCTGTATACAATCCCATCAGGGTCTTTTTACCCTTGCAGTTCCTTCACTCTATCCACAATGTTTCAACACCTTCTGACCCTATGTCACCTCTTTCTAATTATTTGATTTGATTTTTACCAAGAGAGTAACACTGCCCCTTCTGCCATCCTGCCTGTCTTTTTGATACAATGTGTATCCTTGGACATTAAACTCCCATCAGAAATCTTCTTTCAGCTATGATTCAGTGATGCCTATAACATCAAACCTGCCAATCTGCAACTGTACCACAAGTTCATCTATCTCATTCCATATACTGCATGTATACAAATATAACACTTTCAGTCCTGTATTCACCCTTTTCAATTTTGTTTCCCTTTAACATTGCAATTCATCCTGGTGTCGGTAATTTTGCCCTATCAACAGCCTCTCCTCTCTACACATTGCCTTTATTTGTAAATCAATTACCTCATCTGCAGCACTATCATCCGCCTTTCCTACGATACTTCTGTCTTTGAAATATACTGCATGCAGCTCAAGACTCTAGTCCCAACATGCTCAAGCTTTTGTCTGAGGTCTTACCAACACCTTCCTCTACAACCTCTCCACTAACTATTCTGGCACTCGGGTTCCCATCCCCCTGCAACTCTAATTTCAACCACATTGTGCAGCATTAACAAACTTTCCTGCTGGGATATTAGCCCCCTTCTTTTCTGCATAGGTCTTCCCTTCCCTGGAAGAGCACCCAATTATCCAAAAATCTTATCCCCTCTCTCCTACACCAACTCCTTAGCCATGTATTAAATTTCCTAATCTTCCTAGTTCTAGCCTCACTAGCACATGGCATGGGTAGCAAACCTAAGATCACAATCCTAGAGGTCCTGCTCTTTAACTTAGCAACTAACTCCCTGACCACCCTATGCAGAAACTCATCACTTATCCTACCCGTGTCATTAGTACCTACATGGACCACAACATTTGGCTGTTCGCCCTGCCACTTAAGAATGCTGAGGACTCTATCCAGACTCTGGCACCTTGGAGGCAACATACCATCCAGGAATATCATTCACACCAAACAGTCCATGCCAAGTCATTTAAATTGGCTATTCCCGTCAACCTGCTCCGTGACCATAGTCTTCCTTACCTCTACCATCCATATAGTTATCCAAACTCCTCTTAAACATTGAAAACAGGCTTGCATACATTACTTACATTAGTAGCTCATTCCACACTCTCATGAATCTCTGAGTGAAGAAGCTGTGCTCATGTTCCCCTTAAATTTTACACCTTTCACTCTTAACCATGACCTCTAGTTCTAGTCCCATCCAACCTCAGTCGAAAAAGCCTGCTTACATTTAACCTATCAATACCCCTCATAATTTTGTTTACCGCTGTCAAATCTCGTCTGAATCTTCTATGCTCCAAGGAATAAAGTTCTAACATGTTCAGTCTTTCCATATAACTCAGGTCCTCCAGATCTAGCAATATCCTTGTCAAGGAAACTCTAGAAAGTTGTAAAATTATTCAGCTCCATCTTGGGTACTGGCCTCCGTGGTATCCAAGACATCTTCAAGGAGTGGTGTCTCAGATAGACGACCCCCATCACCAAAGGCATGCCCTCTTCTCATTGTTACTCTTAGGAAGGAGGTACAAAGGACTGAAGGCACACACTCAGTGATTGAGTAACAGCTTCTTCCCCTCTGTCATATGATTGAACCCATGAGCACTACCTCACTTTTTTAATGTATATTACTCCTGCTTTTGCACAATTTTAATCTATTTAATAATAAATATATATACTTACAGTTACTGATTTACTTTTTTCTTTCTATATTATTGTGTATTGCATTGACCTGCTGCTGCTAAGTTAACAAATTTCATGACACATGCCAGTGATAAAAAACCCGATTCTGATGCTGATTCTTTCAACTTTATTTACAACTTTCCTGCAGATTGGTGACAAAAACTGCACACAATGCTTCAAATTAGGCCTTACCAATATCCTACGCAACTTCGCCATATCATCCCAACTCCTGTACTCAATAGTTTGATTTTTGAAGCCCAATGTGCCAAAAGATTTCTTCATGACTCTATCAACCTGTGATGCTACTTTCAATCAATTATGTACTTGTATTCCCAAATCTCTTTGTTCTATAGCATTCCTCATTGCCCTACCATTCACTGTGTAAAACCAACCCTGATTGGTCCTACCGAATTACAACACATCACTCTTGTCTGCATTAAATTCCATCTGTCATTTTTCAGCCCATTTTTACTGCTGGGCCAAATCTCGCCGCAAGCGTTGATAGTTTTCCTTGCTGTCCACCATACCCCCAACCTTGTTGATCCAGTTAACCACATTATCATCCAGATTGTTAATATGTATGACAAATAACAACAGACCAACACTGATCCCTGTGGCACTCTACTAGTCATAGGCCTCTAGTCAGAGAGGCAACCATCTACATCACTCTCTGGCTTCTCCCACAGAGCCAATGTCTTATCCAATTTACTACCTCATCTTGAATGCTAAGTGACTGAACCTTTTTAATCAACCTGCTACACAGGACTTTGTCAAATGCATTACTAAAATATATGTAGGCTATATCTACTGCCTTGCCTTCGTCAATTTTCCTGGTAACTTCCTTGCACAAATGCACAACCTAAATGCACAAAGCCATGTTGACTATCCCTAATCAGTCCTTGTCCATCCAAGTAATTATTTATATGGTCCCTTAGAATACCTTCCAGTAACTTTCCCACTACTGATGTTAGGCTCATTGGTTTATAATTTCCTGGTTGACAGCTTTTCTTACACAGTGGGACAACATTGGCTACTCTCCATTCCTCTGGCACCTCACTTGCCACTAAAGATGATTTAAGTAACTCTGCTATGGACACAGCAATTTCTGTACTAGCCTACTCTAGGGTCCAAGGGAACATCTTGTCAGGCCCTGGGATTTATCTATCCTAATTTGTCTCAAGACAGCAAACACCTCTTCTGTAATCTGTAGAGAGTCCATGAAGTTGATGCCATTTTGCCTCACTTTTTGTAGACTCTCTGTCTGTCTCCTGAGTAACTAGAGGTGCAAAAAACACATTTAAGATCTCCTTCATTTCTTTTGGCTCCACACCTGGATTACCATTCTGATCTTCCAAAGGACCAGTTTAATCCCTTGCAATCCTTTTGCTCTTAACATATCTCCTTCACTTCTGATAATGCAACCTCATTCCTTCTTTTAGCCCTCCTTTCTTTCTTAAGTGTTCCTCTAAATCCCTTGTACTGTTCAGTGGTCTGTAATATAGCCACATCAATGTGGTCATAACCTTCCTATTTCTGAGTTTCACTCATAACGCCTCACTAGACGAGTTCTCCAGTTTGTCCTGACTGAGCACTGCTGTGGCATTTTCCCTGATCAGTATCACCATCCATCTTAATCTCTCCCACCCTGTGGCACTTAAAATAACAGAACCCTGGAAGATTGAGCTGCCAGCCCTGCCCCTCCTAAATATCATCTCACTAATGGCTAAGATGTCACAATTCCAGGTGTTGATCCATGCCCTGAGCTTATCTGCCTTTCCTATGATACTTCTTACAATGAAACATACGCAGCTCAGGACACCTGTCGCACCATGCTCAACCTTTTGATTCCTGACTTTGTCTGAGGTCTTACCAACATCTGTCTCCACAACCTCTCCACTGTTTCCCATCCCCCTGCAACTTTAGCTTAAACCCCTCCATGCAACACTAGCAAACCTTCTCACGAGGATATTAGACCCCTTCCAGTTCAGGTGCAACCCATGCCTTATGACATTAGTCCCCTTCCAGTTCAGGTGCAAACCATGCCTTATGACATTAGTCCCCTTCCAGTTCAGGTGCAACCCATGCCTTATGACATTAGTCTCCTTCCAGTTCAGGTGCAAACCATGCCTTATGACATTAGTCTCCTTCCAGTTCAGGTGCAAACCATGCCTTATGACATTAGTCCCCTTCAAGTTCAGGTGCAACCCATGCCTTATGACATTAGTCCCCTTCCAGTTCAGGTGCAAACCATGCCTTATGACATTAGTCCCCTTCCAGTTCAGGTGCAACCCATGCCTTATGACATTAGTCTCCTTCCAGTTCAGGTGCAAACCATGCCTTATGACATTAGTCCCCTTCCAGTTCAGGTGCAAACCATGCCTTATGACATTAGTCTCCTTCCAGTTCAGGTGTAAATCATCCCACCTTCCCTGGAAGAAAGCCAATAATCCAAAAACCTCACTCCTACACCAACTCCTTTGCTACATGTGAAACTGTATAATCTTCACTAGTACATGGCTCAGGTTGTAATCTTCAGATCACAGCCTTGGAGGTCCTGCTCTTTAACTTAGCACCTAGCTCCCTGAACATTCTTTGTAGAACCTTGTCACTCTTCCTGCCTATATCATTGGTACCTATATGGAATGTGACCTCTGACTGTTCACCTCCCAATTAAGAAAGCTGAAGTCTGAATCCAAGATATCTAGGACCCTGGTGTTCAGACGGCAACATACCATCTGGGAATCACATTCTCATCCATAAAACCTCCTTTCTGTTCCCCTATCACCATAACTTGCACCTTCTTCCTCTCCCCTTCAGTCACAGAGACAGACTCGGTGCCAGAGACCTGACCCCTGTGACATTCCTCTTCTAGGTCGTCCCCTCCAACAGTATCCATAGTGATATACCTATTGTTGAGGAGAGGGACACAGGGGTACTCTGCACTGGCTGTTAAACTCCTTCTCCCCTTCCTGACCATCACTCAGCTTCCTGTGTCCTGTACCTTGGGTGTAACTACTTCGCTGTATGTCCTATCTATCACCCCCTCAGCCTCCCGAATGATCCGGAGTTCATTCTGTTCCAGCTCCAGCTCCTTAATGTGGATTGTTAGAAGCTGCAGCTGCATGCAATTCTCACAGTTGTAGTTGTCAGGGACACTGGAGGTTTCCTCGCCTTCCCACATCCTGTGGAAGGAGAATTCTGCCATCCTGCATGGCACCTCTACTCTTCCTAACTGAGCATTGATAAACAACAAACTGTGGCAGACAAAAAATGCTCTATCTTTTTTTTTGCCTTCTCTGACAGAAACCTCTTTTCACTGAAGCCCCATATGCCTAAAGCCTAATGAACTTATTGCCAATAGCAGCAATTCTAAACTTAGAGTACAACAGCATCAGGTGCACAATCCACATTGGGCTGACAATTGATTGGAGTATTAATTAAACATTGCCTGAGATGGTGTTTAGGGATGTCAATATTTCTGTCGTACAGTATGTACTTTGCACTACAATGTACCTAATTATTTTTGTTTGAATTGCTTTTTATAACAATTCTGTATAATTATGTTTTTGTTGTCAATGCTGTTTAAATGATGTGCCTATGATGCTGCTGTAAGTAAAGTTTCCATTGCACTCGTGCACACCTGCACTGTATGTATGACAAAAAGTTCAGCCTTTGCCTTTAACTTTGGAATTGTAATATCCTTGACATTTAGTGGAAAGACTTTAGCTGAGGCGTACACTGAAAACAAAGGATTATTCAACATGAAAGCTAGCGCAAGCATCTTTATTTGTTAGCTCTGTTGAGAGAGTGACCTTGAATCATTCGTATGAAAACTCTAAGTTTTCCAAAGGTTTAGGAATAAGCCAAGGAAAACTTCCTTCTCATCATGCCTGGAGATTACATGTAGGTTTTCTGGAAAAAGTGAGTGATAATTTCCAAGTATTGATTAACAGTCAGTCGAACTGGATTGTCTGGAACACTGAGGGTTCATGTATCACTGCTGATTTTACTACAGCTGAGACTACAAAACCATAAACCTAGCTAAATTAGGCCATTTAGCCCATCGTGTCTGCTCCACCATTCAATTATGGCTGATTTATTTTCCCTGTCAATTCTATCACCTGCCTATCCCCGTAACCCTGATACTCTTACGAATCAATCTATCAACATCAGCTTTAAATATACCCAATGATTGAGCCTTTACAATCTTCTGTGGCAATGAATTCCACGGATTCACCACTCCCTGGCTAAAGTAATTCTTCCAAAAAGATGTCCGTCCATTCTGAGGCTGTAAGCTCTGTTCCTAGTCTCTTTCATTAAAGGGCACATCCTTTGCACGTCCACTCTAACTAGGTTATTCAATATTTCACATAAAATGCTGGTGGGACACAGCAGACCAGGCAGCATCTATAGGGAGAAGCGCGTCGACGTTTCGCGCCGAGACCCTTTGTCCCGACGAAGGGTCTTGGCCCGAAACTTCGACATCGCTTCTCCCTATAGATGCTGCCTGGCCTGCTGTGTTCTACCAGCATTTTGTGTGTGTTGTTGTTTGAATTTCCAGCATCTGCAGATTTCCTTGTGTTTGCTATTCAATATATAATAGGTTTCAATGAGATCCCTCCTCATTCTTCTGAACTCTAATAAGCACAGGCCCAGAGTCATTAAACACTTCTCATATGTTAACCCTTTTCCTAAATCTCCTTTGGGCCCTCCCCAGTGCCAGCACATCCTTTCTTTGATATGGGGATCAAAACTGTTCACAATATCCCAAATGTGGCAGACCAATGCCCTCAAAATCTCTTCTGTTCCTACTCCCCAGCACCTTAAACCTGTGTCCTCTTGTGGCAACCATTTCAGCCCTGGGGGAAAGCCTCTGACTATCAATACCTCAATACCTCTCATCATCTTATACACCTCTATCAGGTCACCTCTCATCCTCCATCGCTCCAAGGAGAAAAGGCCGAGTTCACTCAACCTATTCTCATAAGACATGCTCCCCAATCCAGGCAACCTTGTAAATCTTCTTTGCACCCTTTCTATGGTTTCCACATCCTTCCTGTAGTGAGGTGACCAGAACTGAGCACAGTACTCCAAGTGGGGTCTGACCAGGGTCCTATATAGCTGCAACATTACCTCTTGGCTCTTAAACTCAATCCCACGATTGATGAAGGCCAATGCACCCTATGCCTTCTTAACCACAGAGTCAACCTGCATAGCAGCTTTGAGTGTCCTATGAACTCGGACACCAAGATCCCTCTGATCCTCCATACTGCCAAGAATCTTGCCATTAACGCTATATTCTGCCATCATATTTGACCTACCAAAATGAACCACTTCACACTTATCTGGGTTGAACTCCATCTGCCACTTCTCAGCCCAGTTTTGCATCCTATCAACGTCCCACTGTAACCTCTGACAGCCCTCCACACTATCCACAACATCCCCAACCTTTTTGTTATCAGCAAATTTACTAACCCATCACTCCACTTCCTTATCCAGGTCATTTATAAAAATTACAAATTTTAGGGGTCCCAGAGCAGATCCCTGAGCACGCCACTGGTGACCGACCTCCATGCAGAATATGACCCATCTACAACCACTCTTTGCCTTCTGTGGGCAAGTCAGTTCTGGATCCACAAAGCAATGTCCCCTTGGATCCCATGCCTCCTTATTTTCTCAATAAGCCTTGCATGGGGTACCTTGTCAAATGCCTTGCTGAAATCCATATACACTACATCTACTGCTCTTCCTTCATCAACGTGTTTAGTCACATCCTCAAAACCAGTGTCAAAGACAGCTTCTACTCCCTTGCTTTAAGACTATTGAACAGTCCCTTGTATGATCAGATGGAATCTGGACTCACATTCTACTGTACTTTGTTGTGACCTTATATTGTCTGCCTGCACTGCACTTTCTCTGTAGATCCACAGCTTTAGTGTTGGGTATCTGGGATCTTCATCTCCTGAAGCTTTTAAAACATCTTTGTGGATTATTTTCTCCCAGTAAAGGTATCCAAAAAACATCACATGCAGATATCGTCAACTAAAAGCAAAGCAGTATTAATGCTAGAAAGAATTGGGTATTGTTAGGAATGACAAGGAGAATGGCAGAACGACAGGGTGACAGAATAGAATTCAACCCTGGTCGGCTTCAGTTTCTGCAACAGTACTTATTCGTCTGCACTCATCGGTATAATATTTTAGTTCGTAAGAATTGTACTTGCATTTAAACATAGAAATATAGAAAATAGGTGCAGGAGTAGGCCATTCAGCCCTTCGAGTCTGCACCGCCATTCAGTATGATCATGGCTGATCATCCAACTCAGAACTCTGTACCTGCTTTCTCTCCATACCCCCTGATCCCTTTAGCCACAAGGGCCATATCTAACTCCCTCTTAAATAAGCCAATAAACCGGCCTCAACTGTTTCCTGTGGCAGAGAATTTGCATATCCTTTGTAGTTTTTAAATTTTGGGGATTTCAGAATTTTCTTTACACATCAGAAATCCGTTGTAACTTTTAAATGTGTGTCAAGAATTATTTGTCTAAATTTAAACATGTAGCATTAAAAATAAAAGTATTTGCAATGGCAATAGGATTGACTTTAATATTACAAAACTATTGTATCATGTTAGTGGCTTTTTGGACTGCCTGGTGAAGGAAACCACTGAGATAAAACTAGAGAACAAAAACAAAGATTTTTACTCACTCTAAGTAAGAACTGGAAGTAGATTGTAAACAAGGTGAGACAGCGAAAACCTAATTAGATGAGGGAGAACCTGTCAGGAGGGACAGACGACGGGGGCGACATATATCTTTGGATTAAACATGCCTAAGCATCATCCCTGAGAAAGATGGCAGAGTTTTTCATTGAAATGTCAGTTAAAATTGATACCAGTACCTGGCTGGAAGCCTGAGAAGAGTTTATGTGTTCAATCTACTTTGGTAGATAGAAGTATTTCCTCCTTGATAGAGAGAGGTGCCCACCACTCTAGTATTGGGTATTGGGAGCTGGACCTTGCTGCAGAGATGTAAGTGACTCTTTAAAGAGGAGATTTATACAGTATAACTCCCTATAGTGAGTGTATCCATAGATACCTATATAGGATCGTGCTTAAAATCACTTCTTAAGTAAAAGGCTGTGTAGACAATATCATCACAGCAGCAGGGATGATGTTCAGGTTGACAGATCTTCATAATGGGGGAGGCTATTCACTTCTAATAACAAATCAAGGGAGTATTTGTTTTATAAAATTTTTAAAATATATCCTGAACAAAGAATAGTGCAAATGGGTGGTGGTGCTTGGCATTGTCTCGATGGGCTGAAGGACCTGTTTCCATGCTAAACTCTTCATAACTCAGTATGAAAATCTATGAGTTATGCTTGAATTGTGTGCTTCTAACAAGGACCACAGGTTGTGCTCGATTGATCCAAATTCTGACATGAAATAATTAAGGCACAAGAGGGTCTGCTGATTCTGGAAATCTGGATCAATACACGTGGAGGATGCCAGCTAGAGAGGCTACATCTCTGGAGGAAAATGAAGGGTTGATGTTTCAGAGACAGACGGATTCCACAAAAGCTGGAAATCTATGGAAGGAAAAAAACAGTCAATGTTTCAGGCTGAGATTTTTCACCAGGACTCCCCCAGTCTCAGGCCGAAAGGTTGACTGTTCATTTCCCACCATAGATGTTCAGTTTCTCTAGCATTTTGTGTGTGCTGTTGATTAAATAATTGAAACATGATGTTGGGATACGTAGAGTGAATGACAGCTGCAAGTGCCCAGTCCAGCATCCTGCTGGGTGGGACTTATTGGAAATGCAAACAAGCACTTCACAGCAGACAAACATTGGGGTTTAGAAGCAGTTTACATATTAAGAGATTTCTCGGCAACCATGCTTTAATGCATTAATGAAATCTGCACAGAAGCTACCTTTTGCTCTTACCTACTGAATCAGAAGCAGAATCAAGTTTATTATCACTGATGTGAAACTTGTTTAGTGGCAGCAGTACAGTGCAATACATTAAAAGGCATCACATAAATAGATACCATATATTACCATAAGATATTAAATAATTAAGGCACAAGAGGGCCTGCTGATTCTGGAAATCTGGATCAATACACATAGAGGATGCCAGCTAGGGTGGCTATAGATATATATATATATATATATATATATATATATTACCATATATATATATATATATATATATATATATATATAGATAGATGTATATATCTTCAATTTAATTCACTGTGTAGTGCAAAAAGAGCACAGAAATAGTTTGCTGAGCTCCTCCAGCATTTTGTATGTGTTGCAAAAATAGTGAGGCATTGTTCATAGGTTCACTGTCAATTCAGAAATCTGATATCATAGAAATAGAAGCAATCCTAAAATATTCATTGTGTGTCTTCAGGCTGAGGAACCTCCTGGCTGATGATAGCAATGAGAAGAGAAATGCGTGGTGCGAGTTCACATTGATGGACACCCTCCCTTGTCCCTGAATCTTAAGAGTCATTTATCTCCAAAGTAACACATACACACACAAAATGCTGCAGGATCCCAGCAGGTCAGGCAGCATTTACGGAAAGGAATAAACAGTTGATGCTTTGGGCTGAGGTCCTTCATCAATCCCTTATATTTATCATTTAATCTCCAACTTTTCCCAGTTTTGATGAAAGGACACTGACCCAAACATTGATTTTACTTGTCGTTCCACTGTTTCAACTGCTGAGTATCTCCAGATTAATTCTTAATAGTTCTAGATGTTGAATTCTGCTTTCTGCAGCCCATACCACTTTCGCTGGAGCTTATTTCCTGCTTGGAATACAAATTTATAAACCACCCTTTGCTCAACCTCCAGAAGCAAAGCAAAACAAATAGCTCCAAGCAATTCACTAAATTCAATAATACCGCATAATAATAAAGGCAAATTAGAAAGAAAAACAATTTGGAGCATTTTATTGAGCCAGGGAGAGAACACCAGCTAGATGAACAACAGCAGCAGAAAATAAACTCTCAACATTTTTAAACTGTTGGGATTCACTCAGTATACAGAAGGTCCAGTTTGGCGAACACACTGATGTGCTTCTGCCAAACAGCTTTTCGCTAGAATTATGATTATGCAATACTTCCAGAGAAGGCACATTTCCTGTCAATATTACACAAATATTTCATGTCAGAATTGGATTAAACTGGTCTGACTGAAGGGAATTCGTGTTTCCTTTGCTCTCCTCTAGTCCATGCTCTCACCTTCCCTTTTATTGCCCAGCGGAATATTGTGTTACACAATGGAAAACAATCTAGGGAGGGGATCATGGATGTGTGAATTGAGTTACTCACCCCAGACTTGCAAGATTCAACCCAGCTGGACATAGGGTTGGACTGCTCTTGAGCGGAGTCCAAGTTCAAAGTAAATTTACCAATGTACTGCACATATTTCACCATATACAGCCGTGAGATTCATTTTCTTGTGGGCATACTCAGTAAATCAAATAACCATAATAGAATCAATGAAAGACCATACCCAACAGAATGGACAACCAGCATCCAAAAGACGACAAACTGCAAATGCAATAGAAAAATAAATAACATAAATATTTGAGCAAAAAAAAAAGTATGTCAGATGAAAAGTCATAGAGAAATAGGATCATAGTCTTAGAAAAGTACATTACAGAAACTGGCTCTTCAGCCTATCTAGTCCATGCTGAATCATTAAACTGCCTACTCCCATCAAACTACAACAAGACCATAGTGCTCCATACCTCTACCATCCATGTACTTATCCAAACTTCTCTTAAATACTAAAATCAAGCTTACATACACTATTTGTGCTGGCAGCTTGTTCCATGCTCTCATAACCTTCTGAGTGAAGAAGTTTCCCTTCTTGTTCCACTTAAACTTTTCACCTTTTACCCTTAAGCGATGATCTCTAGTTGAGGTCCCACCCAACCTCAGTGGAAAAGGCCTATCTATGCCCCTCATAATTTTGTACACCTCCATCAAATGTCCTCTCAATCTTGTAAGTTTCAAGGAATAAAGTCCTAACCTAATCTTTCCTTATAACTCAGGTCCTCTAGTCTTGGCAATATCCATGTAAGTTTTCTCTGCCCTCTTTCAAACTTATTTATGTCTTTCCTGTAGGTGGGTGACCAAAACTACGCACAATACTCCAACTTAGACCTCATCAATGTCTTATATAGCTTCAACATAACATCCCATCTCCAGTACTCAGTACTTGGATTTATGAAAGCCAATGTGTCAAAAGCTTTCTAAATGACCCTATCAACACACTCTCAATGAACTATGGACCTGTACTTGCAAATGCCTTTGTTCTACTGCACTCCACAGTGCCTACCATTCACTGTCTAAGACCTTCCCTGATTGGTCCTACTGAAGTGCAATATCTCACACTTGTCTGCATCAAATTCTATTTGCCATTTTTCCTGCTGGTCCAGATCACACTGCAAGCTTTGATAGTCCTCTTTGCTGTCCACTACTCAACTAATCTTGGTGTCATCCACATATTTGCTGATTCAGTCAATCACATATTCATCTAGATTGTTCTGCACTGATCCTTGCAGCAATGCTCTCGTCACAGGCCAACAGTCAGTGTCTAATCAAATTTACTACCTCATCTTGAACGCCAAGTGACTGAGCCTTCTTGAACAGCCTCCATGCAGAACCTTGTCAAAGGCCTTGCTAAAGTCCATGGAAACAACATCCACTGCCTTGCCTTCTTCAACTTTCCTGGTAACTTCCTCGTAATACACTATAAGATTGATTAAACATGACCTATCCTGTACAAAGCCATGCTGACTGCCCCTAATGAGTCCCTGCCTATCCTAAAACACATGTATCAGGTCCCTTAGAATACCTTCCAATAACTTTCCCAGTACTGATGTCAGACTCACCAATCTATAATTTTCTGATTTATTTTTTGCTGCCTTTCTTAAACAAAGGAATAGCATTAGCTATCCTCTAATCCTCTGGCACCTCGCCTGTTGCTAAGGATGATTTAAGTATATCTGCTAGGGCCGCTACAGGGTCCAAGGGAACAGCAAACCCTCTGCAATCTGTATAGGGTCATGACCTTTCTGCTGCTTGCCTTACTTCTACAAATTCTGAGTAAATACAGATGCAAAAAATCCGTTTAAAATCTCCCCCACCTCTTTTGACTCCATGCATAGATCACCATTCTGATCTTCCAGAGAACAAATTTTGTCACTTCCTATCCTTTTGCTCCTCACCTATCTGTAGAATCCCTTAGAATTCTCCTTCATCTTGTCTGTTTGGGCAACCTCATGCCTTCTGTTAACATTCCTGATTTTCTTCTAGTCCATCATGTGTAAAGCCCTCCTCACCACTGAGCACATTTCCACAGAAAATAGATGCAGGAATGTAGCATCTGTTTTCAGAAACCCCCACCACCCAAATCACGCTCCTTTCTCACAGCTGTCTTCAGGAAGAAGATACTGGAGCCTCAGGACTCACACCACCAGGTTCAGGAACAGTTATTACCCCTCAACCATCAGGCTCAATCATCCAGAACGAGGGGTCACAGTTTAAGGATAAAGGGGAAGCCTTTTAGGACCGAGATGAGGAGAAACTTCTTCACACAGAGAGTGGTGAATCTGTGGAATTCTCTGCCACAGGAAACAGTTGAGGCCGGTTCTTTGGCTATATTTAAGAGGAAGTTAGAAATGGCCCTTGTGGCTAAAGGGATCAGGGGGTATGGAGAGAAAGCAGGTACAGGGTTCTGAGTTGGATGATCAGCCATGATCATACTGAACGGCGGTGCAGGCTCGAAGGGCCGAATGGCCTACTCCTGCACCTATTTTCTATGTTTCTATGTTTCTAGGCTCCTGAACAAGAGGGGATAACTTAACTTCACTTGCCCTGACATTGAATTGCTCCCAAAACCTATGTTCCCAAACACACTTTGAAGGACTCTTCATCTCATGTTCTCAATTGTTGATGCTTATTTATTTATTATTATTTTTTACCTTGGTTGTCTGCCCTGTTGGTACGGCTTTTCATTGATTCTATTATCATCCATGGATTTATTGAGTCTGGTCGCAAAAACCAAAACTCAGGGTTTTACATGGTGAGATATATATATACTTACATAATAAATTTACTTTGAACTTTGAACCTCTGCGTACCCACAGTCCAGTGCAGCCCCTACGAATTATGAATGGCTAGAGATGTTGTTGTGGTTGCATGATGGATGAATGAAGAAGAAGAAGAATGAAATGACAGCTAGTGGGTCACACTGAAAATTCATGAATCACTGTCAAGGGAAGGACTTGGATACTCTTATCGATTTGATCCTTTGAATCCCAAACACAACTTTACATCTAACTTCTGTTAGTTTTTCTCTCTCCCCCCTTCTCTCTATTTTTATCCTCCATTTTGCCTCCTGTCTTACTTCCTCACTTTCTTATCACCTCCATTTCCCCCTGGAGCACACCACATTTCCTTTCTCCCACGGTTCCACTCTCTTCTATCAGATTCCTTCTTCCTCAACCCTTTACCTCTTCCAACTATCATTTCCCAGCCTCTCACTTCATCTCCCCTCTCCCAAAAACTTACTTTCCCCCCTCACCTGGCTTCACCTACACAAGTCAGCTTGTACTCCTTAACTTGTACAATACTTAACTCAGTAAAAAAAATATGATATGCATCTAAATCACTATCTCAAAAAGCATTAATAATAGCTTTTAAAAAGTTCTTAAGACCTGGCGGTTGAATTGTAAAGCCTAATGGCATTGGGGAGTATTGACCTCTTCATCCTGTCTGAGGAGCATTGCATCGATAGTAACCTGTCGCTGAAACTGCTTCTCTGTCTCTGGATGGTGCTATGTAGAGGATGTTCAGAGTTTTCCATAATTGACCGTAGCCTACTCAGCCTACTCTTGGCCCAAAATGTCAGTTATTTATTTCTTTCCATACATGCTGCCTGACCTGCTGTGTTCCTCCAGAGTTTTGTAGGTGTTACTCTCAATTTCCACTATCTGCAGAATCTCTTGTGTTTACGATTTACAGAAAAGAGAATGTTTCAAGACTTACCCATCTTTCATAACAGGAACAGGAAGGGCTGCAATTTCCAAGAGCACAGACCTATTGTGAGATGACTTTCCCCCTCACTTGGCTTCACCTTCACAAGTCAGCTTGTACTCCTTCCCTTTCCCCCACCTTCTTTACATCATTCTTTCCCCTTCCTTCCTCATCCTGATGAATGATCTTGGCCCAAAATGTCAGTTATTTATTTCTTTTCATACATGCTGCCTGACCTGCTGTGTTCCTCCAGAGTTTTGTAGGTGTTACTCTCAATTTCCACTATCTGCAGAATCTCTTGTGTTTACGATTTACAGAAGAGAGAATGTTTCAAGACTTACCCATCTTTCATAACAGGAACAGGAAGGGCTTCAATTTCCAAGAGCACAGACCTATTGTGAGATGACTCCTTCCAGCACAAGTTTTGGTCCTGGTCAGAAATATAAACCTCATTCTCAGAGTAGAATCACAAATGCCTAACATATTGCTGAAATTACAGAGAAGGCAGGCAGGTAGCTATATTTCATTAGGAGTTTGATAAGATTTGGTATGTCATCAAAAACTCTTAACTATTTCTACAGCTGTACCATGGAAAGCATTTTAACTGGTTGCAGCACTGTGCATTATGGACGGGTTACTGCACAGGATGTGGTAAAAGATGC
Source organism: Hemitrygon akajei (assembly GCF_048418815.1). Lineage (NCBI taxonomy): Eukaryota > Metazoa > Chordata > Chondrichthyes > Myliobatiformes > Dasyatidae > Hemitrygon > Hemitrygon akajei. The sequence continues at coordinate 189,126,772 of NC_133126.1, read as the reverse complement.
TGAGGCTTGTAAACACAGCCAGCTCCATCATGGCCACAACCTTCCCCATCAATGAGGACATCTTCGAAAGGCAATGCTTCAAAAAGGCAGCATGCGTCATTAAAAACATATTCTCTTCTCTTTGCTACCATCAGGCAAGAGATACAGAAGCCTGAAGACACACACTCAACACTTTAGGAACAGTTTCTTCTCCTCTGTCATCAGATTTCTGAATGGACAATGAATTCAGGAACACCACACTTTCTTTGCTCTTGTTTTATACTACTTATTTATTTTTATATATGTATTTCTTATCTCTTTCTATAATTTAGAGTGTATTTTATATATTGCACTGTACAGCAGAATGGACCACTTGTATAAGATAGACTGTTAGCTTCATGATCTACCTCATTATGATCTATTTTTCTACTTTTTACCTGCACTGCACTTCTTCAGTAGATTTTAAACTTTATTCTACATTGTTGTTGTTTTACTTTATTCTAGCTCAATGCACTGTGTAATGATTTGATCTGTATAACAGTATGCAACATAAGATTTTCACTGTATCATGGTACATGGAACAATAATGAACCAATACCCATGATTTATTTTCCTCCATAGATGCTGCTAGACTTACATTTTGTGTGAGCTAATTGCATACCCTCTTCACTTGTGATATCAAAGTTCAAAGTAAATATATGTCACCTTATACAAAGCTGAGATTTGTTTGCTTTTGGGCATACTCAACAAATCCAATAATAATAATAACATACTAATAGCAAAATAATAATCATATTAAATAAGCAATAAATACTGAGAACATGAGATGAAGAGTCCTTGACATAGGTTGTGGGAACAGTTCAGTGTTGGGGCAAGTGAAGTTGAGTGAAGTTATCCCTTTGGTTTAAGAGCCTGATGGCTGAAAGGTAATAACTGTTTCTGATCCTGGTAGTGAGAGTCCTGAGGCTCCTGTACCTTCTTTCTGATGGCAACAGCAAGAAGAGAGCACAACCTGGGTGGAGGGGCAGGTAGTGCTGAGGAAGCAGGGTGCCTGCAGAAGGACTTGGATGTATTGGAAGAATGGTAAAGAAGTGGCAGATGGAATATAGTGTATGGAAATCTATAGTTGTGCACTTCAGTAGAAATAATAATTGCATAGACTATTTTCTAAATGATGAGAAAATTATAAAAAACTGAGGTGTAATTGGGAGTCCAATTAACCTTGAGGATTCCCTCAAGGTTAATTTGCAGGTTGAATCAATGGTAAGGAAGGCAAATGCAAAGTTAGCTTTCATTTTGAGACCACAAGAACATAACAGCAAGAATGTAATGCTGAGAATGATTCTGGAAACAAAAGAGTTCATGTATGAAGAGAGTTTGATGGCTCTGGGACAACAAACACTGAAATTTAAAAATATAATGGGGATCTCATTAAAACCTATTAAATATTGAAAGGCCTAGATAAAGTGAATGTTTAGAGGATGTTTCCAATACCAGATAAGACTAGCATCTGAGGACACAGACATGGAATAGAGGGACGTCCACATAGAACAGAAATGATGAAGAATATCTTTAGCCAGAGGGTGGTTAATCTGTGGAGTTCATTGATAGCTGTGGAGGCCAAGTAATTGGGTATATTTAAAGTGGAGCTTGATAAGTTCTTAATTAGTAAAGGTATCAAATATTACAGGGAGAAAGTAGGAGAGTGGGGCTGAGAGGGCGAGAGATAATAAATCAGTCACAATGGAATAGCGGAGCAGAATGCCTAATTCTGCTTCAATGTCACATGACTTTATGGTCATTCCAACAATAATCCATCCTCCAATTCAAGACTGAAAATAAATTTACTCAAGTTTGAACTTTGAGGGGGGTCTCAAGATGGCGCTCATGGAGTAAACCGCTTCTAGGCTTTGCTCCAAACCTTTTACGTCTTTTTAACCTACAAACACCCCTTAAAGGATCTTCTTATACTTATTCTAAAGGGGTCTAAACATACAGAATTTTTCTTTTTAACTATTTGAATTATTCTCAACTTGCTGAAATGTCTAGAGCAAAAGAATCAAAACAGACGAAAGAACCGATAACTTTAGAAGTTTGAACTTTGAAAATTCAAGATTCAAAACTGTTTAATGTCATTTCCAGAATACAAGTGTAAAGGAGAATGAAGATTGTAACTCTGGACACAATGAAGCACAAAGAAGTGCAATGAAATGGAACTCAACAATCAAAAACACAATAAATATAAATATACAAGACAGCTTATGTACATGTATTGATTAAATGCCATTACATTGATGCTAGGCACAGGAGTCTCTTTACACAAGATGACTGACAGGAAATGATAAAGTAATGGTGATGGGGGTTGTGTAGAGCTGGGTTAGTTGGTGGGGGTGTCGATCAGCCTTACTGCTTGGGGAAAGTAACTGTAACAATGAGATGAACTTGAGGGGAGCTGAGCCATCAGCAATCAAATGGTGCTGCTGTTGCTTCATTAACTTAGCAGATCGGGACATTCCACCTTGCTTTAATATATTTGCAATTAATATTGCATGCTGAAACTTAAGTGAAAGCCCCTCCAGATGACCTACACCTTGTAATTGGTCCTAAGTGTTAACCATTGTCTAGAGGAATATAAGTGCTATGTGGCAAGATTAACAAACATTGAGCAGTTGTTTAAAATAAGGTCAAATCTCAGGAGGATCTCAGTAAAAGATATTTCAGTTGCTTAAACTGAATCTGAGATAAAGCCAATTAAGGCCTCAGTAATTAGAAGAAATCACACCAAGTGCGAGAGCTGAATTATTTAAGCTCGCTGGTACAATGGGAACGTGGCTCTTTAAAAACAAGAATGGAATAATTTCTAGACTCTTGGTTCCTTAGTTGGTCTTTTTTGCATGGTTAGTTATTCTGTCCTTAAAATACTATCAGCAAACCAACCCACTGAGGGCTGGTACATAGAAGACGGTTCATAGCTTTGTATACGTCCTTTAGCCGACAATATTGTGCTGACCTGCTAACCTACTTTATGTTCAACCTAAACCTTCCAGCCTCATTGCCTTACACATTTCTTTCATCCATGTGCAAATTTAAGAGTCTTTTAAACGTCCCTAATGATCTGCCTCTACTATCAGCCCTGGCACTGCGTTCCACACACCCACCACTCTCTGTGTGAAGAAGCCTGCTCCTGACACCCTCCCCACTATACTTTTGTCCAATCACCTTAAAATGACGCCCCTTGTATTGGCTATTTCCACTCTGGGAAAGGCTCTCTGGCTGTGTCTATCTATGGTTCTTATCATCTCTCTAAAATTACTTCTCATCCTCCTTCATTCCAAAGAGAAAAGCCTTTGCTCACTCAAACTATCCTCATTAGACATGCTCTGTGATCCAGGTAGCATCCTGGTAAACCTCCTCTGCACCCTCTCTAAAGCTTCCTTCCTCTCATGAGGCAATCAGAACTGAAAACAATACTCTCAATGTGATCTAGCAGAACTTTATAAAGTTCCGAAAGTTTGAAGTTCAAAGTACATAAATTATCAAAATATATATATTAAGTACAACTTTGAGATTCGTGTCCTTTCAGACAGCCACAAAACAAAGAAACCCAATAGAATAAATAAAAAAGATTATCAACACCCAATATGCAGAAAAAAATGAATTTTGCAAACAATAAAAGTAAGTAAATAACATTCAGAACTCAAGTTCACAAAAGTGAGTCCACAGACGCAAATTCAGTTGTCACTCAGGCCGCTTCAGGAGCTTGTTAGATGCAGGCCACAGTCTGAGTTCAGTACAGAGATGAGTAAGCCTCCCAGAGAAGCAAGGTGAACCAGCCCATCCTTTGCGTATGGCCCCAACACCCTGACCTTTTCAATCTGGTCTGATGCTTGAATTGTTCAACCTTGGTTAATCCTCGCTCTTGGACCTGGACCCTGCTCCTCTAGTAACTGCCTCACAGGTCTTGAACTCAATCCCCCAATGAATGAAGGCTAGCTCATCATATGCCTTCTTAATAAATCTATCAACATGCGTGGACACTTTGAGGGATCTATCAACGTTGACCTCAAAAGATTTCTGCTCCTTCATACTGTTAGGAATCCTATCATTAAGCATGCCCTCTGCTAAAAATGTCTCAGTCCCATCTGGCAATTCCCCATCTTGCTATTACCTTTTTAATTGGGCCTTAATCCCCTCATCAGAATTCCAATCATTCCCAGTTCCACTAATTACAGCACAACTGGTCCCCAATAGCAAACATAGGATAAAACTCGGGCGTCACAGCCAAGCTTTGCCAGTTCGTTGGTCAACTCTAGCGTGAGTAAACCTGGTTTCCTGATTCCTTAGGACTGTCACTTCTAAGCTCTGCATCATTTCCTGGATACTCTATGCAAACATTGTCTTCGTATAAAGACTCTCCCGGATACCAGTTCCCCTTTCGCGATGGTGCTAACGCCTCACGACTCTGCCTCCGCACTTGTGTCCTGCACTTGGGTTCGTCCTCAGCCTCGTCCTTGCAACAAAAAAAATCTGTGTGTTTAAAATTCAACACTATACACTTAATAGCACTTCATCAGGTGCACCTGTGCACCTACTCATTAATGCAAATAACTAATGAGCCACTCATGAGGCAGCAACTCAATGCACAAAACCATACAGACATGGTCAAGAAGTTCAGTTGTTGTTCACACCAAATTTCACTCAATATGATAAACGCACAATAGTATTGCAATGAATGGCATCTTAAGCTCCTAAGACTGATAAGCAAGATTAATTACTAAAAGTGGAGAGAGAGGGAGGTGGTGTTAGGGTGTTGAGCAATTCAATTTCCTTATCTCTTACTGACCTAGCTCCAATGACATAAGAATACTGAGGTGGGCGCCTTGTCATGACAGTTCGATCCGGCTGAAATGAATATCGACCTTCAGCCCAACCTCACAGATCCTCGGCCCAATCATCTAGTATCTTGTGAACCATATTCGCCAGGCACTACACCAGGGGCCCGTTCTAGCCAACACACTAGAGGACAGCATGTATGTGGTGGCAGCTGTACACTCTGAGGCACTCCAGTGGGCCCATTCCTCACCATTCTCTGGCCCCCCAGATGTATGACAGACTCTGGATTTACTGCGCTGCCAGTTCCAGTGGCCCACCGTGATCACAAACATACGTTAGTTGGTCACTGCCAGGCTTCAATTTGCCCAGTCCAATTCCTCCAACCAGAGGCCTTCAGGGCTCTTGCCAGTCCCCCTATGTCAATGGTCCCACATCGCTATGACTTTATCACAGGTTTGCCACCATCCAATACAGCCACAGAGATCATGTCCACACTTACCCTCAAAACACTGTGTCAGACTGGGACCCACAATTTGTCACCAGCTTCTGGTGAGCCTTCTGCTCCCTCCTTTGAACCGCAGTCCTCTGCCTATCACCTGCAGACGAAATGTCAACCAGAAAGAACCAATCAGCAAGTGAGAGGTTTCTGCAATGCTTTGCCACCTCTAACCTTACCACAAGGAAGCAGTAAATCTTTGCGCCGAATTGACCCACAATCTACACACCTCCTCTTCCACGGGTATGTCACCCTTTGAAGTGTTTCATGGCTACCATTTCCTGTGTTCCCTGCAGAGGAGCCAACAGTGAAGGTCCCGTCTACTAGGACCCTATTTCATTGCTGTCAGAATACTTGGAAGAGGGCATGGGGGGCCATCCTAGCTGCTAACTGTGCTTACTGCCATCAGGCTAGCCGCCATCACAGCCCAACCAGTCTCCTCCAGCCTGGGGACCATGTCTGGATGTCCACTCTCTCCCCTGTTCATTAGTCCTTTTAAGATTACCCATCATATCAGCCCAGTCACTTACCATCTCCAGCAGGCACCGTCCTTCAGGATCACACCTATCTTCCATGTGTCCTGCCTCAAGCCCATTGTCCATGGCCCACTCAACCCACCTGACCCTGCACCTCCAGAACCCAGGATGGTGGAAACTGGTCCAGTTTGCTACTTGATGGATTCAAGTCATCGTGGACGGGTGAGCAGTACCTGGTCAACTGGGAAGTGAGGAGAGGTCCTGGATGCTGTCCAGTTTCACCTTGGACCCATTGCTCACTGAACAATTCCACTGGATCCATCAAATTGTTGTAGGCTATCGGGTTCAGGCCATCGGATGGGAGGGTAGGTCCTGTCAGGCCTGCACAGGCAGGTATCTCAGTATCTCCCAGTCCCCATCCACCTAATAGGAGTCACCTGCCATTCATTTCCAACTCATCACCTGCAGCCTACTTAAACCCAGCTCTCATCCACAGATCTTGTTCACCCATCGAACCAGCCATCCTCAACCAGTTATTCCAAGCCTTCAGTAGCCTCATTGCCTTGTTGTGTTAAGTATTTGCTTTGTCTCGTGTTGTGGCTCCTCATGGCTTGTTATTTTGCAGTTTATTAGTAAAATATCATTAACTGCTAAATCATCTCCACTGCTTTTGGGTCAAGCCTCCTCTCTATTTCCATTTCCTGACTGGAGGGAGGGGGTGGTGGGGGTTCAGCCATTTGTTGGAATGACATATGCACAACCATGGGACTTCTGAATTTAATAAAATTTTATGAAATCAATTGCATATAGAGCTATCCATCTGTCAGGAATTTATTAATTCAGGTACTTTCTGTAATCCGTTCAGTTGTACAAATAAATTGAAAGATGCATAGTGCATAGCTGAGAGATCTACCTGTCATTTTGTGTAGATAATGCAGTAAAGAGAAGCTTTATATACTGCCTGAAAAATAAATGTTTTATGGGCCATGTTAGCACTGAAGTTCCATTGCTCTGCTAGTAATCCCAAAGCAAACATATTGTATTAAATGAGTTTGAGCAGCCTCTGATGAACTGAGTAGAGCACATGATCCAACCATGAGACCTTCCTCTACCAGGGACTGACAATGGCTACTTTCTCTAAATGATCAATGCACACAAGGAATGTTGCAGGCATCACCTACAGAGGGGAATAAACAATTGATGTTTCGGGTATCTTCTCTACTGCCATGATAAGACCAGATTTAGTTTGGAGGAGCTTCCATTTGTATCCTGCTATAATTTCTTGTGTTTATGTTTCACTAAGTGTTCGTGCTGCTTAGTTGATAGTATTTGAAGCAACCTAGAAAAAACACAGACATTAAATTTCACCAGTAAGCAAGTGTAAGGTCAAATCCCAGAGTCAAAGTCAAGTTTATTGTCATTTGCACAAGTGCATGTATGCAGAGTTGCAATGAAAAACTTCCTTCACAAAAAAAACATAAATTGTTTTTTTTTTACAATATTGAACACAATTAGAACCAAAAACCAATCTATTTTAGTGCAAAGTGATCAAAGTGGTCCTATTGAGCTAAACTGTAGTGATTAAGGTTGTGACAGTTGGGTCAAGAACCAAATGGCTGAAGGGAAGTAGTTGTTCTTGAAGCTGGTGTTGTGGGACTTTGTGTTGCTGTGCCTCTTGCCCGATGGTAGCTGCAGAGAAATGGCATAGTCCAGGTGGTGAAGATCTTTAATGATGGATTCTTGAGGCAGCGCCTCCTGTGAACTCTACCAAAGGTGTGGAAGGATGTGCCCATGATGTATGCGATGTCTTATAACAGTGGGATAGAAGCTGTCCTTGATTCTGGTGGTTTATGATTTCAGATGTTTGTATCTTCTGCCCAAAGGAATAGGGGAGAAGAAGGAAGAGCAGGGTCAGTGGGGTCTTTAATTATGTTACCTCTAAAGCTATCTCTTTCAAATTCTGGATATAGGCAAACAGATCCTTTGGATTTATCACTTTCTAAGAATATCAGCAAGGTAAATTGTGAGGGCAATAGTCATCTTACCGTATGAGGGAAAATCGCAAGGAGAATGGATTGATTTTCATTGGAGACCCTATAAATAACATTTGACCATGAAAGCCATCTTGGATCCTGCTACCTCCTTGTTTAGTTTAGTCTGTTAGAGAAGGGAAGCTACCCTTCCCAGCCCTGTGTGGTTACCTTGTGACTCCAGACTCACTGCCAATGAAACAGCTCAAGAGGTTGTTCTGTTGAAGATCAAAATAGTCCTGCAGATGCTGGAACACCTGCCTAACAAACTGGATGGATCAAATGGCCTAATTCTGCTCCTGTACCTTATTGAATTAGAAACAAAATGTGTGAACAATCTGCAGGTCAGACATCATCTATGGACAGAAGAAATAGAAAGAATGAACAATTCAGACTGATGAATTGTGAAAAGAGCAGAAAATTTTAAATGATAGGATGAAGACAAATCAAAATGTGGCACTGGAACTGTTAAAAGAAGCAGATTCTGGAGGAAGTTTAAATGGAACCAATAGAATCCATCATCATGAAAGCCCAACATATTGATACCATTAGGATGAAGTCATGCCAGCTGCTGTACTTCATTAAGAGTATGAGGAGATCTGGTGTCTCACCAAAGGCTAGAAGATTTCTACAGAAGTACTATAGAGAGTATTCTAACTAGTTGGATCAACATCTGGTATGGAGATACCAATGCATAGCATCGTAAGGGGCTTCAGTGCTGGGGTTCTCAACCTGGGATCCATGGACCCCTTGCTTAATGGTAGTGGTCTATAGCATGAAAAAAAGTTGTAAAAACCCGCTTCAGAGGAATGTAGAGTCAGCCAGCTCCATCATGGGCACACCCTCCCCACTACTGAGGACATGTGGTGTCTCAAGAAGGTGGCATCCATTCTAGAGGATCCTCATATCCAGGACATGGCATCTTCTCATCTTTACCATCAGGAATGAGGTATGGAAGGCCAAAGGGCCACATTCACCATGTTCTTCTCCTCCACCATTAGATTTATCAACTCATGAGCACTCCCTCACTATTTCACTTCAGATACAGAACATATTATTTTTCATATTGTAACTTATAGAAATTTATTATGCCTGCATTAAATACTTGGGTTATGACCAAAGAAAAATATGCCTGGAGTTGCTTAGCACTTTAGTACAAGAGTGTTTATTAGATGCTTCAAAGATTAGACTTGCAAAAAATAGTGAAAATTGCGAAATGAAAACTGTCAATATTTACAAAAAGATATCCACCAGAAAATTGTTCCATACTTAAACATGCCCGGTGTGAACTCCTGGCAGCCCCGATCTCTCTCTCCTACTGAGGGAGGGCAATCAGCTCCTGTTCTTGTCATTAGGACATATCATCTTTCATTACCAACAGGGTTAACTTTAGACTACACATGAATTGGAATATGATACACCCCACAATGCAATTACAATTATATTACAAAAGAAGCAGAAGAATCTGCATGAAATACAGTATATAGACAACGTATACACAATTACACATCCCCATCACTAAAGCATTGCAATATTCTGTTGTGTATAGGGGTAAAGGCACCATAAAGCCAAGCCCTTTAGTACCCGTTATGCGAATATACCAGGGAAGACAATGAAGTGTGCACACTCAGCACAATGACAGCAGAATGACAAGGCAACGCTTGTGTGTGTGAATGCACGTGTGTAAGGAGTGTACTTATCGAGGGCTCTCCGTCACAGCCTGCACTGTACTGCTGCCACAAAATAACACATTTCATGATTTGCGGTCTGTCAGTGAAATAAACCAGATTTTGATTCTGATGACAATTCTTTCTCCAAGAAAGCAGGAAGGGGATTATGATCTGAAGTTATTGAACTTGGCATTGAGTCCGGAAGGCTGTAAAATATTGGGGAGAACTATACAGAGCTACACTTCAGGCTGAGTGAGATCAGCCAAGCAAATAGCCACGATCAAACTTTAAATACCAAGCACCCAGCTGGAGGTATACAAGATATTAAATGGAATAGGTAGAGTGGACAGCCAGCGTCACTTTCCCAGGGCGCCACTGCTCAGTACAATAGGACATGGCTTTAAGGAAAGGGGAGGGAAGTTCAAGGGGGATATTAGAGGAAGGTTTTTCACTCAGAGAGTGGTTGGTGCGTGGAATGCACTGCCTGAATCAGTGGTGGAGGCGGATACGCTAGTGAAATTTAAGAGACTACTAGACAGGTATATGGAGGAATTTAAGGTGGGGGGATATGTAGGGTTTAAGGGTCAGCACAACATTTGGGGCCAAAAGGCCTGTACTGTGCTGTACTATTCTATTCTAATCAAGATCCTATTCAAATACTGAATACTCAGTCAAATGATGCCTAATCAGTTTCAGGTGAGGAGCAAAAGATTTAATATGTATCTGAGGGCCCACTTATTTATGCTGAGCTTAGTGCAAATATGGCAGAAGCTAACAGAGGAAGTGGTAACAATGTTTAAAAGGTTTTGAGGGACATGGACCAAGTTAGTATAAATCAGACTAGCGTAGGTGGGCATGGACGAGGTGGGCCAAAGGAACCATTTCTGTGCTGTATTACGCAAGGACCGTATGAGGAGACAATCTAGAGAGTTAGGCAGAAAGCTGAAAAGCAGGACCTCCAGGGTGGTAACCTCTGGATTGCTGTCCATGCCGCACACCAATGAGGGTAAGAATAGGATGGTTTGGCAAATGAATGCATAGCTGAAGAATTGGTAGAGGGCCAAGGTCTCAAATTTCTGGATCATTGAAAAGGTATGACATGTGCAAAAAGGATGGGTTACGCCTGAAACCAAGAGGGACCAGTATCCTTGCGGGCAGGTTTGTTAGAGTTGATGGGGAGCGTTTAAACCAATTAGGCAGAGGGATGAGAATCAGAAATAGGGCTGAGGATGGGGCAGTTGGTATACATGTGGATGCAGTGTGTAATGAGACTGTGAGGAATGACAGGCTGATGGTAGGACACAACTGCAGACAGTGGGATGAGTGGGCCAAAATTGAAAAAGGTGTTAAATTTGAATGTACACAGTATGCAGAATGAGGTAGATGATCATGTATCGCAGGCAGAAACTGCCAGATAAGGTGTTGTGTGCATGTTTGAGTTGTAGCTGAAAGAAGATCATAGTTGTGAGCTTAACATCCAGGGATACGCATAGAGATATGGTGGAGAGTATATTGACTGGCTGCATCACAGCTGCATATGGAAACACCAATGGCCTTGAATGAAAAATCCTCCAAAAAGTAATGAATATGGCCCAGTCCATGATGGATAAAGCCCTCCCAACCATTAAACACATCTACATCAAATGCGATTGGACAAAAGCAACATCCATAATCAGGGACCTCCACCACCCAAGGCATGTTCTGTTCTCACTTTTGCCATCTGGAAGAAGGTACAGGAGCCTCAGGTCTCACACCACCAGGCTCAGGAACAGCTACCACCCCTCAACCATCAGGCTACTGCACCAAAGGGGATAACTGTTATGGCTATTATTCTAGAGATTTATTGAGTATATCTGCAATAAAGTGAATCTCAGTGTTGTAAATGGTGAATTATACGTAGTTTTATAATAAAATTTACTTTGACTTTGGAACTTTGAACTTTGTATCAAAAGGACAGGCAAGTAGGCAGAGGGGATGGGGTGGCTCTGTTGATAAAAAGTCAAATCAAATCTTAGAAAGGGATGACATAGGATCAGAAGATGCACAATCCTTGTGGGTAGAGTTAAGAAACTACAAGAGTAAAAAGACACTGATGGAATTTATATGCAGGCCTCCAAACAGTGGTCAGGCTGTGGGTTACAAATTACAACAGGACATACAAAAGACTTGTAAAAAAGGACAATGTTGTGATAGCCATGGGGGATTTCAATATGCAGGTAGATTGGGAAAATCAGGTTGGTGCTAGATCCCAAGAGAGGGAATTTGCAGAATGCCAGTGAGATGGCTATTTAGAGAAGCTTGTGGTTGAGCACCCTATGGCAAGAGCAGTTCTGGATTAAGTGTTATGTAGTGATCCAAATTTGACTAAGGAGCTTAAAATAAAGGAATCCTTAGGAGCCAGTAGTCATAATATGATTGAATTCACTCTGAAATTTGAGGAGAAGCTAAAATCGGATGTATCAGTATCACAGTGGAGTAAAGGGAAGTGCAGAGGAATGGTAGAGGAGCTGGCCAAAGTTAATTAGAAGAGGACACTAGTAGAGATGATGGCGGAGCAGCAATGGCTGGAGTATCTGGGAGCAATTCAGAAAATCCAGGAAAGATACATCTAAACAGAGGATGAGGCAACCATGGCTGACAAGCAGTGAAAGACAGCTTAAAGCAAAAAGGAAGGAATATAGTATAGCAAAAAATAATGGGAAGGTAGAGGATTGGGAAACATTTTAAAAAAACAACAGAAGGCAAATAAGAAAGCCATAAAGAGAGGAAAGATGAAATATGAAGGTAAGCCAACCAAAATATCAAAGAGGATACCAAAAGTTTCTTCAGATATATAAAGAGTAAAAGAGAAATGAGAGCGGATATCAGGATGCTGGAGAAGTAGTAATGGTGGATAAATGAATGCCAGACAAACTTAATTAACATTTTGCATCAGTCTTTACCGTGTTGGATGCTGGAAATGGAAGTGTGCAGGGGTAAAACTGAGTGTCATTGCTGTTTCTATGGAGAAGGTGTTTGGAAGGCTGAAAAGTCTGAAATAGCTAAATCAAATGGACTAGATGGACAACTCCATAGGAATCTGAAAGACGTAATTGAACAGATCGTGGAGGCATTAATAACAATCTTTCAGGAGTCAATAAATACTGGAATGGTTCTGGAGGACTGGAAAATTGCAAATGTCACTCCCTTCTTTAACAAGGGTGAAGGCAGAAAAAAGATAATTATAGGCCAGTTAAGTTGACTTCAATAATGGAAAGATGTTGGGAACTATTATTATGGATGAGGTTTCAGAGTACTTGCAGGCACTGGACAAAATAGGCCAAAGTCAGCATAGTTTCCCGAAAGGAAAATCTTGCCTGACAAATCTTTTGAAATTCTTTGAGGAAATAACGAGCAGGATAGACAAAGGAGAATTGGTAGATGTTGTTTATTTGGATTTTCAGAAGGCCTTTGACAAGGTGCCACACATAAGCTTGCTTAATAAGATAAGTGGAAACATACTATTACAGGAAAGATGCTAGCATGGATCAAAGATTGGCTGACTGGCAGGAGGCAAAGTGTCAGAATATGGGGGAGGAGGGTTTGCTGGGGACTTGTGGTGTGCTGCAGGGATTGGTGTTGGAATCGCTTCTTTTCATGATATCTGTCAATGATTTGCGTGATAGAATTGATGGCTTTGTGACCAAGCTTGCAGATCATATGAAGATAGGTGGAGGGACAGGTAGTGTTGAGGGTGTCTGCAGAAGGATTTAGACAGATTGGAAGAATGGGCAAAGAAGTGGTAGATGAAATAAAATGTAGGGAAGTGCATGGTAGAAGAAATAAAACATGGACTATTTTCTAAATGGGGAGGAAATTCAAGAATCAGAGGTGCAAAGGAATTTGGGATTCCTTGTGCAGGATTCCCTAACGGTTAACTTGAGTTGGTGGCAAGGAAGGTAAACAAAATGTTAGCATTTATTTTGAGAGGACCAAGTTACAAGAGCAAGGCTGTAATGCTAAGGTTTAATAAGGCATTGGGCAGACTGCACCTATTGTGAACAGTGTTGGGTTCTTCAGCTAAGAAAAGGTGTGCAGGCTTCAGAGAGGGTCCAAAGGAGGTTTGTGAGAATGATCCTAGGAATAATTCAAGTGACATAGGTGACAACAACACTTCACTCCCAGAGGAGCTCAATACCTTTTATGTTTGCTTTAACTATCTTCATGAACTCCCACAGCACCAATGATCCAGTGATTTCACTCTCTGTGACCAACATGAGAACATCCTTCAGAAGGGTTAACTCATGAAAATAATCTGTCCCAGTGCTAAATTCTTGTGCCGATCAACTGCCTGCAGTGTTCACCAATACCTTAATCTCTGCCTTCAGTAAAGTGCAGTACCCACCTGCTTCAATTATATTGGTGCCTAAGGAAAAGATGGCAACCTGTCACAATGACTATCTTCCAGAAGCACTTACATCCATTATGATGAAGTACTTTGAGAAATTGGTGATGAAACACATCACCAATCACGCCTCTGAAGCAACTTGGATCTACTCCAGTTTGCCTACCAGTAGAATAGGTCCACAGCAGATTCCATTTCATTGGCTCTTCACTCAACCCTGGAACATCTGGGCAGCAAAATTGCATACATCAGGGTGCTATTTATTGAATACAGCTCAGCATAAAACACTATCATCCCCTCAAAGTTAGACAATAAGTTTCCAGACCATGGCCTCAATACCTCCTTGTGCAATTGGATCCTCGGTTTCAAGGAGCTGATTATTGACTTCAGGAGGATGAAGCCAATGGGCCATAATCCATTCCCCATCGGGATATCAGAGGGTAGAGGAACAGAAACTTTAAATTCCTCAGTCTTCTTATTCCTTGGCCCAGCAAGTAAATGGAATTATGAAAAAGCAAGGCAACACCTTTACTTCATTAGAAATTTGTGATGATTCAGTATGACATATAAAAGGTTGAGAAATATTTATAAATATATGGTGGCGAGCTTATGGACTGGTTGCATCACAGCCTGGAATGGAAGCACTATTTCCCTTACATGGAAGATCCTACAAAGCATATTGGATATGACCCAGTTCGTCATGGGTAATGCCCTCCACACAATGAGCACATCCACATAGAGCACTGTTACAGGAAAGCAGCATTCCTCATCAAGGGCCCCCACAATACAACCAATGATCTCTACTCCCTGCTACAATCAGAATGAAGGTACAGGAGTGTCAGGACCCACACCACCAGGTTCAGGAACTGTTATTACCCCTCAACCATCAGGCTCTTGAACCAGAGGAGATAACTTCACTCAACTTCACTTGCCCCACTACTGAACTGTGCCCAAAGGCTATGGACTTATTTTCAAAAACTCTTCACCTCATGTTCTTGATATTTTTTTTTTCTCTTTCATGTTTGCACTGTTTGATGTCCTTTGTACCTTGGTTGCTTATCTGTCCTGTTGTGTACAGTCTTTCACTGATTCTATTGTATTACTTGGATTTCCTGTGTATACCCACAAGTAAATATATCTCAGGGTTGTATATGGTGACATATATATACTTTGGTAATACATTTACTTTGAACTTTGAAAAGGTTACAATATGAGGAATGTTTGATAGCTTGTAATCACCGGAGTTTAGAAGAATGAGGATGAAACCTATTGAATATTTTAAGGGCAAGGTAGAATGGATGTGGAGAGGATGTTACCTATAGTGGGGGAGTATAGGACCATAGGGCACAGCCTCAGAGTAGAGGCATGTCTATTTAGAACAGAGATGAGGAAAAAATTCTTTAACCAGAGGGTGGTGTGTATCTGTGGAATTCATTGCCACACACAGCAATGCAGGCCAAGTCATTGAGTATATTTAAAGCAGACGTTGATAGGTTCTTGATTAATCAGGCTGTCAAGGGAAGAAGGAATGAGAATGGGGCTGAGACGGATAAAAAAAAATGGAATGGCAGAGCAGAGCTAAAGGGAGCGGGGGGGGAGTTAGAAAAGATGGTGCCAGGTTTAAGCAGACCCAGATGACTTCTTCCATTTCATCCTTGAAACAGCTTATTCTTCATTTCTCATGTCTTTCTTTTCTATCAAGGTGGCTGGGGACCACTCGAAGTCAATGATCTACAGCTGCAGTTCAAAGTATGGTTCTCTGTGAGCAGTTTCTCAGACTTGCCGTGTGGCCTGGCATTTCAATATCTTCAGGTGCGGCCTGGAAAACATGCAACCTCAGGATGTGGCCAGATGGCTGGCTGGGTTCCTCACCGGTGTCGCTGACTGAAGTGTCATGGGAGACGGAAACATCGAGACAGTAGGCAGTGTGTGCTGCTGTCGGAAGAAATCCCCTGTACTCGAGTGACCCTCTCTTTCTCTCTCTTTTTGATGGTGAGTGAGAGCCTATTGGTTCTCGAGTCAGGGGCTCGAAGAAGTGATGTGGAAGAATGTAACATTGAAACAGCTGGTCTCCCGCTCTAGCTGTTGCAGGATTTCTCTCTCCCTCACTAGTAGGAAAGAGCCTGTCTGAGATATTGAGGTGTTGAGATGGACTGTAGTTTTGAATGAACTTGAGATCAAGGTCTCCTTGGGGCCTTTTGATATTCCTTGCATGAAGGGTGGAGGAGGTCCGTGCTTTGCTGGAGCAAGTGGGAGGAGTGTTGATGTTTTTACTGCTGCTTGCCAATAGGAGGAGGAAGGGGCACTTTGGGGTTCTGATGTTTCTGTCATTCATTATTTGGTATTCTGTGAAGTGTAAGAATTTGAGGTTGTATACTGTATATTACACATTCTCTGATACTAAGTTGAACCTTTGAACTATTGATTGGCTGAACCCCTATGTCTTGGTTTCTCTTGGTCTTATGAAGTCTATGACTGTATGCGTCTATGACTATGTTTGTATGACCTTTACCAGGAGTTTTGCAGAGGAAGGGCCCAAGACATTGTTGAGGATCCTTCCCACCAATCCCACAAACTCTTTGATCCACTACCATCAGGAAGGAGGTATAGAAGCATCGAGACTCGGGCTGCCAGACTGGGTAACAGCTTCTCCCCTCAGGCTGTGAGACTAATGAATTCCCTGCTACCACTGAGATTGCAAGACTAGGACAGCCAGCTGTTTACTGTATAGTCGACTGTTTATTGTCTACCTGTGCTGCACACTACATGAATTTTGAATTATATTTTATTAACTTACTTATGGTAATATTTTTGTTTATGTGTTGTGGGTGATATATGTTTTTTTTTGGTGCACCATGGTCCGAAGGAACATTGTTTCGTTTGGTTGTATTGTACATGTACAGTCTGATGACAAGAAACTTGTACTTTATCATCTTGTTTGAAGCAAGAACTGTCCTTGTTCTTGCATTCTATCATAGACAACCCCTCTGTTCTCATCTCCCCCCTGCAAATTAAACCACTTATGCTCCAACACAAACTTTCACTGTTCCTTTCTGTAAAGATGCTTTTATTTGTTTGTTTGTTTATCTATTTATTTCTTTGAGATACGGCGAAGAACAAGCCCTTCCGACCCTTTGAGCTGTACCACTCAGCAAGCACTCATTTAACTCCAGCCTAATCATGGGACAATTTACAATGACATATTAACCTGCCAACCGTCTTTGGACTGTGGGAGTAAACCGGAGCATGCAGAGGAAACCCACGCTGTCACGGTGAGAACGTACAAATTCCTTACAAACAGACAGATAACAATGGGAATTGAATCCAGGCCACTGGTACTGGAAAGCGTTGAACTAACCACCATGCTACTGTGCCTCATGACCCATGTGGTATCTCCAGAATTCTTTATTTATATTTCAGGTTTGGGTTCTTGATCTCCAGTTAGTCTCCCTGTATAGAGGAACATAGACCATAACTCCATAACTGCAAAATTAAAAATAAATTTATTATAAAAGTACATATACGGCACATATACAACCCCCAGATGCATTTTCTTGTGGGCATACTCAATAAATCTATAGAATAATAACCATAACAAAATCAATGAAAGACCACACCCCACAAGACAAACAACCAATGAGCAAAAGACAATAAGCGTGCAAATACAAAAAAAATAGTAATAATAATAAATGAGTAAGCTTAAGAACGTGAGGTGAAGAGTCCTCGAACGTGAGTCCATAGGTTGTAGGAACAGCTCAGTGATGGGTTGAGTGAAGTTATCTCCTCTGGCTCTAGACTCCCCAACTCTATCTAAGCCTTCCTTTATTCAATAGGCTTCAATGAGATCCCCCCCCCCATTCTTCTTGTACCTGTGTGTAAGCCATCAAACTCAGCTTTGATTCTCAGTGAATTGTTTCTTGCTCCAGATTCCAGAGCTGCAGTCTCTTCATGTCTCAAAGTGCTGCGAACTCTTGGATGGCACGATGGGGGGACAACCAAAACATCAGAAGAATTAGAAGTCAAATCACAAACGAGAGAAAATCTGCAGATGCTGGACATCCAGCCAACTCACACAAGATGCTGGAGGAATTCAGCAGGTCAGGCAGTATCTACGGAAAAGAGTACAGTTGACGTTTCGGGCCGAAACCCTTTGGCAGGACTGGAGAAAAAAGCTGAGGAGTAGGTTTAATAGGTGGGGGGAGGGGAGAGAGAAAGACCAGGTACTAGGTGAAAGCTGGAGGGGGAGGGATAAAGAAAAGAGCTGGGGAGCTGATTGGTGAAAGGGATAAAAGGCCATGAAAGAAAGGAAAAGGGGAGAGGAGCACCAGAGAGAGGCAATGGGCAGGGAAAGAGATAAGATGAGGGAGGGAAAAGGGGCTGGGAAATAGTGAAGGAGGAGGAGGTGGGGGGCATTGCAGGAAGTTGGAGGAACCGATGCTTATGCCATCAGGTTGGAGGCTACCCAAACGGAATATAAGGTGCCGTACCAGAAGTTGGCGAAATTTTGATATGTCCCCCCCCCATTTTAATTCCACTTCCCATTCCCATTCCGATATGTCCACACGTGGCCTCCTCCACTGTCATTATGAAGCCACACTTGGGTTGGAGGAGCAACACCTTTTATTCCGTTTGGGTAGCCTCCAACCTGATGGCACAGACATCGACTTCTCCAACTCTCCAATTTCCAGTAATGCCCCCATTCCTCCCCTTCACCATTTCCCATCCCCTTTTCTTTCCCTCACCTTATATCCTTACCCACCCATCGCCTCCCTCTGGTGCTCCTCCCCACTTTTTCTTTCTTCCATCACTTTCTGTCTCTTTCACCAATCAACTTCCCAGCTCTTTACTTCATCCCTCCCCCTCCAGGTTTCACCTACCACCTGGCCGTTCCCTCTTCCCTGCCCCCCCCCCCATTTAAACCTACTCCTCAGCTTTTCTTCTCCAGTCCTGCCAAAGGGTTTCAGCCTGAAACGTCGACTGTCCTTTTTTCCATGGATGCTGCCTGGCCCCCTGAGTTCCTCCAGCATTCTGTGTGTGTTGCAAGTATTAGAAGTTTTTGTTTGCATTTTTTAACCAATCAACTTTCTGCATTGTTTGTATTGTACGTTATCAGGAGTCCTCTGAGCAGAAAGAGCTCAAGATATAATTGATAATAAGCTACAAGAGCCTGCAAGAGCCTAAAATATTTTCTCTGGTTTTGTTTCTATAATTGGACAGATCTGTGGAAGTTGTCAGAATATCAAATCAGCTTCAGTCTTTTGCAGATCTTAGTCTTGTTGCTATCATTTTCTGTGTTGCTACCACAAATATTACAATTGTATGACCTTGTGACACAGGTGTATTTCACAGCTCAGGAATGCAGTCTGGGATCACTTTATTAGGTACACCTGTACACCTGCTTGTTAATGCAAGTATCTAATCAGCCAATCATGTGGCAGCAACTCAATGCATAAAAGCATGCTGACATGGTCTGGAGCAGGAATTCCTAACCTGGGGCTGATGAACGCCACAGTTAATGTTAGGGGTCCATAGCATAACGAAGACTGGGAAACCCTGGTCCAGAGGTTCCATTGCTGTTTGACATTGAAATGATTGTTGGTGCCAGATGGGGTGCTTTGGGTATCTCAGAAACTGCTGATCTCCAGGGATATTCACACACAACAGTCTCCAGAGTTTACAGAGATTGGTGCGAGAAACGGAATCATTCAGTGAACAGCAGTTCTGCAGATGAAAATGTTGCAAACGTGAGAAGAAAGCATGGTCGGGGTGCTGGGAATCCTTGATAATGGATGCTGCCTTCCTGTGACAATGCCTCATGTGGATGCACTCAATGGTGGGAAGAGCTTTACCCATGATGGACTGAGCTGTGTCCATGACATTTTGTCGGCTTTTCCATTCAAGGGCATCGGTTATGCGACCCGTCAGTGTCCTCTCCACCACACAGTTATGGAAGTTTGTCAAAGTGTTAGATGTCATGCTGAATCTTTGCAAACTTCTAAGGAAGTAGAGGCACTGCTGTGCTTTCTTCATAATTGCACTTAGATACCGGGCCCAGGGCAGATCCTCTGAAATGATAACACCGAAGGATATAAAGTTGTCGACCATCTCCACCTCTGATTCCCCAATGAAGACTGCCTCACGGACCTCTGGATTCCACTTCCAGAAATCAATAATCATCTCCTTGGTTTTTCTGGCATTGAGTGAGAGGTTGATGTGTGACACCACTCAGCCAGATTTTCAACCTCTCTTCTATATGCTGATCTGTTCCCACCTTTTATTCAGTCTATGACAGTGGTGTTGTCATCAAACTTAAGTAGGGCGTTGGAGCTGTGCTCAGCCTCTCGGTTATATGTGTAAAGCAAGTAGTGCAGGGGCCTAACCACACAGCCTGTGGTACACTGGAGTTGATAGAGATTGTGGAGGAGATGTTGTTGCCAATCCAAACTGACTGGGGGCTGCAAGTGAGGAAATCAAGGATCTAATTCCACAAAGAGCTATTGAGGCCAATGTCATGAAGCTTTATGAGGGGATGATAGTATTGAATGCCGAGCTGTAGTCGATAAAGAACATTATGATATATGAATCTTCGCTGTCTAGATGTTCCAGGGTTCAGAGAACAACCAATGAAGTGGCATTTGCTGTGGACCTGTTGCGCTGGTAGGCAAATTGGAGCAGACCCAATTGTAATTCTTTGGAGCGTAGAAGTTTGAGGGGGGACTTGATAGAGGTATTTAAAATTATGAGGGGGATAGATAGAGTTGACATGGATAGGCTTTTTCCATTGAGAGTAGGGGAGATTCAAACAAGAGGACATGAGTTGAGGGTTAAGGGGCAAAAGTTTAGGGGTAACTTCTTTACTCAGAGAGTGGTAGCTGTGTGGAACGAGCTTCCAGTAGAAGTGGTAGAGGCAGGTTCGATTTTGTCATTTTAAAAAAGATTGGATAGGTATATGGGCAGGAAAGGAATGGAGGGTTATGGGCTGAGTGCAGGTAGGTGGGACTAGGTGAGTGTAAGCGTTCGGCATGGACTAGAAGGGCCAAGATGGCCTGTTTCCGTGCTGTAATTGTTATATGGTTATATGGTTTTATGTTAATAGTTTGGACTGCCTAGATGGCATGCAAATCTAAATGTTTCACTGCGCGTTGGTATATGCAGAAGTAATAAACCAATTCCAATTTGAATTCACCGCACTCTTGATATCATCGAGAGAAAAGCTACCACCTCTCACAATGGTCAACCACTTTGAGTATAATGGCAGAAAAAAGCTGTAAAATATATTGACATACCAAGAAAATTGAATATTATGTAGTAACCACCACTAGGGAAATGGAGGAAAAGATTATCAGGGAAATAAAATGTACATGTAATGTACATTTAAATGTACATTAAAGCTGAAATAGGATCTAGTGCTTTCCCAGTTTATAAGAAGAATAAACTCTTCTCAGGCTTCCGGCCGGGCACAAGTATCAATTACAACCGACGTTTCGATGACAAACTCTGCCATCTTCAGTCTGTCATCAAAACGTCAGTTATACTCGATATCTGCACCCATCGCCTCCCTCTGGTGCTCCTCCCCGCTCTTTCTTTCTTCCATCACTTTCTGTCTCTTTCACCAATCAACTTCCCAGCTCTTTACTTCATCCCTCCCCCTCCAGGTTTCACCTACCACCTGGCCGTTCCCTCTTCCCTGCCCCCCCCCCCCATTTAAACCTACTCCTCAGCTTTTCTTCTCCAGTCCTGCCAAAGGGTTTCAGCCTGAAACGTCGACTGTCCTTTTTTCCATGGATGCTGCCTGGCCCCCTGAGTTCCTCCAGCATTCTGTGTGTGTTGCAAGTATTAGAAGTTTTTGTTTGCATTTTTTAACCAATCAACTTTCTGCATTGTTTGTATTGTACGTTATCAGGAGTCCTCTGAGCAGAAAGAGCTCAAGATATAATTGATAATAAGCTACATTTCCTGCAAGAGCCTAAAATATTTTCTCTGGTTTTGTTTGGAGAATTGGACAGATTTGTGTGATGCTGCATCTTTGAAAGTTGTCAGTATATTCTTTGGAGCATAGAAGGTTGAGGGGGGACTCGATTGAGGTATTCAAAATTATGAGGGCGATTGATAGAGTTGACGTGGATAGGCTTTTTCCATTGAGAGTAGGGGAGATTCAAACAAGAGGACATGAGTTGAGAGTTAAGGGGCAAAAGTTTAGGGGTAACACAAGGGGGAACTTCTTTACTCAGAGAGTGGTAGCTGTGTGGAATGAGCTTCCAGTAGAAGTGGTAGAGGCAGGTTCGGTATTGTCATTTAAAAAAAGATTGGATAGGTATATGAACAGGAAAGGAATGGAGGGTTATAGGCTGAATGCAGGTAGGTAGGATTAGGTGACAGTAAGCGTTTGGCACAAACTAGACGGGCCCAGATGGCCTGTTTCCATGCTGTAATTGTTATATAGTTATATGTTAATAGTTTGGACTGCCTAGATGGCATGTAAATCTAAATGTTTCACTGCACGTTGGTTAAAATAATAAACCAATTCCAATTTGAATTCACCGCACACTTGATATCATTGAGAGAAAAGCTACCACCTCTCACAATGGTCAACCACTTTGAGTATAATAGCAGAAAAAAGCTGTAAAATATATTGATATACCAAGAAAATGGAATATTATGTAGTAACCACCACTAGGGAAATGGAGGAAAAGATTATCAGGGAAATAAAATGTACATTAAAGCTGAAATAGGATCTAGTGCTTTCCCAGCTTATAAGACGAATAAACTCTTCTCAGGCTTCCAGCCGGGTATAAATATCAATTATAACCAACGTTTCGATGACAAACTCTGCCATCTTCAGCGATGATGGAGTTAGTCATCAAAACGTCAGATATACTCAATACTTGTACCTGGCCGGAAGCTTGAGAAGAGTTTATTCATTACATTAAAGTTATGATGTTTTCCTTTGTTATGCTCTTTATGCAATTGTGGGTGAGTGATCTGCTTTTGGAGAAATAATTTTACCCCAGCCCATTTTGACATTGAACTTCAGTTTAGATTGGTTGAATTATGGAAAGATTCACCTTTATTGTTGATTCCAAGTGCCCCAAAAAGTGCTCTGTCCTCTGTAAACATTACTGCTTATGTGGTGAAAATCTTGTGTTTATTCCTTCATTTGAATTCACTGCTGAAGGGGACAGGTGTTGGATATGATGTGGTACAGCCATCAGACTGGGTTCAATCCTAGCATCCAGTGTTATCCATGTCACTCTTAGGCTGTGTCCCTGTGTGGCTTCCGTTTTAGGTTTAGGTCTGCCTGTGTCATCTAGCCCTGTTTGTCTGCCTTTCACCCACATCTCTCTAAATGTTTCCTGAGCATACAACTGCGTGAATATCTTTTCAAAGTAGTCACTGCACCCACTTCTACAATTTCCTCTGGCAGCTTACTCCATATATCCACTCAGCCCCTTTTAAAATTTTCTCCCATCACTTCCAGCCTATGCTTTCTAGTTTTCAACTCCTGGTAAGGAGTCAGCTGGTGTAAACAGTCTATCTGGTGGCCTGGCACCATTATTGATACCAGAAGTATTGGATTAAAGGAATTTGTGTAAGGGTTATAGAGAAGTATTAGGAACTGAGGTGTCATTGTGAAAAGCTTTGTTTTGCTTGCTTCCAGACAGATCATTACATACACACAGTACGTAAGTACATCAAGGTAGCGCAAAAAGAAATTGGTAACTGAATGCAGAATATAATGTTAAGCATTGGTTAGGGGAGGAGCTTAGGAGACAATGGCACCTAACAGCGACTCCATTGCTTGCATCTTCGGAAACAGCTCTATTTCTATCTTCGATGTCACTATTTTTCCCTTTCAGGGTTCTTTTGAAGACCCTCACCTGGAGTTACATGCTGAAACACATAAATATATAAACATACAGCACAATACAGGCCCTTCGGTCCACAATGCTGTGCCAAACATGTACTTACTTTAGAAATTACCTAGGGTTACCCATAGCCCTCTATGTTTCTAAGCTCCATGTACCTATCAAGGAGTCCATTAAAAGACCCTATTGTATCCGGCTCTACCACTGTCGCCAGCAGCCAAGTCCACACACTCACTACGTAAAAAACTTACCCCTGACATCTCCTCTGTACTTACTTCCAAGTACCTTAAAACTGTGCCATTAACAAAATCGTGTTAACCATTTCAGCCCTGGGAAAAAGTCTGTCCTTCAGTCATGTTTTAGACCATAAGACCATAAGACAAAGGAGTAGAAGTTGGCCATTCGGACCATCGAGTCTGCTCCGCCATTTTATCATGAGTTGATCCATTCTCCCATTTAGTCCCAGTCCCCCGTCTTCTCACCATAACCTTTGATGCCCTGGCTACTCAGATACCTATCAATCTCTGCCTTAAACACACCCAATGACTTGGCCTCCACTGCTGCCCGTGGACAAATTCCACAGATTCACCACCTTCTGGCTAAAAAGATTTCTTCGCATCTCTGTTCAAAATGGGTGCCCTGCAATCCTGAAGTCATGTCCTCTCGTACTAGACTCTCTCTCATTCCCGGAATCATTCTAGTGAATCTTCTCTGAATCCTCTCCAAACTCAGCACATTGTTTCTTAAAAAAGGAGCCCAAAATTGCACACAGTACTCCAAGTGAGGTCTTACCAGTGCCTTATAGAGCCTCAACATCACATCCCTGCTCCTGTACTCTATTCCTCTAGAAATGAATGCCAACATTGCATTCACCTTCTTCACCACCAACTCAACCTGGAGGTTAACCTTAAGGGTATCCTGCATGAGGACTCCCAATTCCCGTTGCATCTCAGAACTTTGAATTCGCTCCCCATTTAAATAATTGTCCGCCCATTTATTTCTTCTACAAAAGTGCATGACCATTCACTTTCCGACATTGTAATTCATTTGCCACTTATTTGCCCATTCTCCCAATCTATCCAATTCTCTCTGCAGACTCTCTGTTTCCTGAGCATTACCGGCCTCTCCACCTATCTTTGTATCATCAGCAAACTTAGCCACAAAGCCATCTATTCCATAATCCAAACTGTTGATGTACAACGTAAAAATAATTGGCCCCAACACGGACTCCTGTGGAACACCACTGGTAACCGGCAGCCAATCAGAATGGGATCCCTTTCTTCCCACTCTCAGTTTCCTGCCAATCAGCCAATGCTCTATCCATGTATGTAACTTTCCTGTAATTCCATGGGCTTTTGCATTGACCATAGGGTTGACTTTGATGGTACAAAACTACTGTGTCATGCCAGTGGTTTTTGGGACAGTCTGGTGCAGGAAGCCATTGAAGTAAAACTAAAGAAAAAGAATTTTAACATGAATGAAGGTCTTGCTGTAAGTAAGAACTGGAATTCAATTTTAAACATTAACAACAACAACAACAATAATAATTATAATACTTTATTGATCCCGTTGGAAATTTTTGGAACAGCAGAAGCTGACTGGATAAGGACTAACTAATCAGGAAAAGCGGACGGCAGGGCTATATATACCCCCGGATTAGACATGCCAAGGCATCATCCCTGATGAAGATGGCAGAGTTTGTCATTGAAATATCAGTTAAAATTGATATCTGTACCCAGCTGGAAGTCTGAGAAAAATTTATTATTCATGCTTTTGCATCATCTGTCCTATGGAGCCTTTTCCAAGGCAATGGGAAGTGGAGACAGAGTCAATGAAGGAATGGCCTGACTTTTTGCAATTACTTGCAGCTTTGGCAGAGTAGTTGCTGTGATATATCCAGATAGGGTGCTTGTTTTTGGTGCATCTATGAGAATTGGTGCAGGTAATCAACAGCCCAGTGGTACACACCCTCAACTGAAAGAGTACGCACTCTTTTGTGTCTTCTTCCCGATGGAAGGCAAATCAACTCTGTCGAAGGAAACCACTGCTGATGCTCTGAAATTGTCTGCAACTTGCAGCCCATGATAGCTATGGGCATAGGTGTTCTGCAAAATAGTCACTTGTGTCCCTTTCGTTGAGGTACAACCAATGAGCCCCTTAACTTTGTTGACAGACTCATTACAGAGGAAGAGCTAATGGCTTATTCAAGATTTACTATTTATTGACTTTTGAATAGAGGAACTTCCTCCTACACTTTGTTTTGAGCCCTCCTTGGGGAGGGACCAGTCTGACAACTCTTACTGTGCATCAAGTGTGAGTAAGTGATGAGAATTTAGGCAGTTTTCCTGCAAAGGGATGGCTTTGTTGTTCAACAGAAAAAAAAATCTCAAGTTTCATCACCAGTATTTCCTCTTGCCTCTTCCTGTCTTAATATTTTCTCAGATACAATGTGATGCTGAGACCAATGTTCAATAAGAACTGGTCTCGACAAGCAGCCTGCTTCTCCCAGGGACTGTTACCAAGTTGCAAGTATGTCTTGACTGGTTGTAAGTATATCTCATTCTCTGATCGGTCCATTTCTGAAAGTGAACAAAATAGTTCAATTTATCTGTAAGATTCTTAAGAGATCAGTACAGTACATGAAAGCAAGGGTGTATTGCTGAGGCTTTGCAAAGCGTTGGTCAGATTGAACCTGGTGCTATGAACAGTTTTGGGTCCCTTATCTAAGAGAGATTGTGCTGGCATTGGAGAGAATCCAGAAGAGGTTCACAGGAATGAAAGTGATAATGTTTGCGAAGTGTTTGATGGTTCTGAGCCTGTACTTGGTGGAGTTTAGAATAATGAGTGGGATTGTATTTTATCAAAACCTATCAAATATTGAAAGGACTGGAATGAGTAGACACGGAGATAATGTTTCCTATAGTAGAGGAATCTAGGACCAGACAACACAGCCACAGAATACAGGAACATCCTTTTTGAACAGAGATAAGGATGAATTTCTTTAGCCAGAGGGTGTTTAATCTGTGGAATTCCTTGCCACAGACAGCTATGGAGGCCTTGTCATTGGGTATATTTAAAGTGGAGGTTGATAGGTTCTTCATTCGTAAGGACGTCCAAGGTTGTGGAGTGAAGACAGGAGAATGGGATTGAGAGGAATAACAAATCAGGAATAACAAATGATGCAATGGCAGAGCAGACTCAAAGGGTGGAAAGGCTTAATTCAGCTCCTTTATTTGTCTTATGGAAAATAATTGCATGGTTTTGGAAGAGGGTGGGATTATGGTACCAGCTGTATTGAGCTAGCACTAATGTAATGGGATGAGTGGCCTCTTTTCCTCTGTAACCAAACTATGGTTATAAGAAGGAGCATATAAAGTTGTCACAAACTGCAGTAAGCTTGATGCTTTGGAGCATTTTAGAACTCAGCAAAGTAGGACGAAATAAGAGATTAAAGAAAGGCAAAAATAATTTGAGTGTAGACTGCCAAGAAGCATAAAACTAAATGCTTAGTAGATTTTATTGGTGTATAAAAATTGTGGGCACCATACAGAGCCAGGAGAACATAATGGGAAGTGATTAAATGGTGAAGGAATTAAACAACAGTCTTGTATGTACTGTAGCTTCATGGAAAACAGAAATATTAAAGAACCATAGAAAGTGAAAATAGGAATTAAAGGAAATAATTATTATTCATAAACTCCAATGAATGGGATATATAATCTAAAGAACTGATAATATATACCCCAGAGATTTGAAAGAGGTGACTATGGAAAGAAAATAATTCACTTTCCAAAGCACTCTATATGCTGCAGTACCTAATAATGTGGTCACTGAGTGTAGGTTTCTGGTCTTTTGCTGCTGTAGCCCATGCACTTTTTCAATGGTGTTGTTATGACTGGTTATTTAAGTTTCTGTCGCCTTCCTGTCGGTTTGAACCAGCGTGGCCATTCTCCTCTCACCTCTCTCGTTAACAAAGCACTCTCACCCACAGAACTGCCAGTCACTCAATGTTTTTTTTTAGTTTTTCACACATTCTCTGTGTACTCTAGAGACTGGTTTGTGTGAAAATCCCAGGGGATCAGCAGTTTCTGAGGTACTCAAATCACGCCATCTAGTGCCATCAGTCGTTCCACAGTCAATGTTACTTAGATCACAGTTCTTTCCCCATTCTGACATTTGGTCTGAACATCAACTTGACCATGTCTGCATGCTTTTATGCCTTAAGTTGCTGCCACATGACTGGGTGATTAGATATTTGCATTAACGAGCAGGTGTACTACCTAATAAAGTGGCCACTGAGTGTGTTAACTAACAAATGTCAGTGAAAGTGAGGAACAGAAGGAAATAATCATTTTTCATGAACTAGTAAGAAAGAGTTAGTGGGTTTGGAAAATGATATATCCCAAGGAGCTGATGATCAGCATCCCAGAGTTTTGAAAAGGGTGTCTATAGAGTAAAAGGATTTCACGTTCTGATGTTCTCTAGATCCTGCAGTTCTGCTTACAGGTTGGAGAGTGGAAAATGTGACCTCATTATTTTAAATTGAATAGAGGAGGAAAAATGGGGAACAAATTTATTTCCTCACATGAATGGCAGGGTATAAGCTGAAATATACAATGAAAGATATAGTAATAAAGTGCCTTCAGAAGAAAAATACTATTGAGCGCAGTCATCATGGATTTATGAACGGAATTCTTTGACGATGTAACTTCTGAATAGGCAAGGCAAAATCTTTTAAATTTTCGGAGAGTTTTTAATGGGGTTTCACATAGGTTGCGTAACAAAGGTAGAGCACTAAAATGGGAGGTAATAACCTGAGGTTAACTGAGAATTAGTGGACAGAAATCAAAGTGTGGGTTTGAAGTGAATCTCCCAAGGTTGTTGACCATAATTAATGAGCACTGCGGGGATTAGTGCTCAGGCCCCTGCGATCAGTAGTTTGACTGTGAGACTAAACATCCTGTTCGAGGGTTTTCTGGTGACACTAAATTCAGAAGGATTGCATTTTCAGTGGACAAGTCAACTTGAGAGCCAGTGATTCAATTCCAGTCTCTATCTGTAAGGAGTTTATGCACCCTCCAATTGACTGCCTGTGCTTCCTTTGGATGCTCCGGTTTCCTCCCACATTCCAGAAGATGTATAGGTTATGGTAGTAGGATGTGGACATACGGTACTATGTTGGCACCAGAAGCATTGTGACACTTGCGGGCTGCCCCAATGTATTTTCAGATTGTATTCATTGTTTACACAAACAACCTATTTTACTATATGTTTCAATGGTTTGATGTACATGTGACAAATAAAGCTAATCTTTATATCTCTCCTGATCGAACATCCTCACAATCCACTCTTGCGCCATTTAACAAACACTAGTTCTGTGCATCTCACAATGTCCATTTGGTATGTTCCTACTCACACAGCAGCCTTGCCTGTATTCCCTGAAGCCTCTTTGTCCTCTGTACTCATTATCTCACCTGCTCTAGTGTGGTTAAATTTTTGGAAAGCAACAGTCACGAGTGGATTGCAACATAGAAAACGTGAGATGATCCACAATGATTAGCAGAGCTGGTTCACAGGGCTTTGTCCTACTCCTATTCCCCTTCTCATAATCATCACTTACAGTATTTACTCAACTAAATAGGTTGCAACATGAACTTCTGCAATATTTTCTCCTGTTTTTCCTTTAACTCATGATGTGGTTTTGCTGTCAGTCACAAGGAAGCTATAACTTATCTGTGATATGTCACAGGTTTATAGATTCTTAGAATTTTGCACTATTGTTCATCCCAGAGATGAAGCTCTTTCACACTCACCAAAATGATGATCAGACCTAATCCCATGATTGTCTTTAGCTCATATCCCTTCAAACATTTCCTATCCATGCACCTGTCCAAGTATCCCCTAGAAATTCTAATTGTACCTGCCTCTACCTCTTATATCCATGTACCTCTAAGTGAAAAACCTCTCTCAAATCTTCTTTAAATCTCCTCCCCCTGCAATTTTAGCATTTTTTTTTAGGTTTAGTCTCCTTTAACCTGGGAAAAAGACTGTGATCATCCACCTTATTTGTGCCCTTTTGTAAGCTCAACCCTCAGCCTTCTTCTCTCCATGGAAAACACTCCTCGATAACCCCCTCACCTGGTTTTACCTATCACCTGTCAGTTTGCACTCCCTCCCCTCCCCTGACCATTTATTCTGACTTCCCCCTCTTTTCCAGTCCTGTCAATTGTCCTGGCCCGAAATGTCGACTCTTTATTCCTCTCCATAGATGCCGACTGACAAGCTGTGTTCTTCCAACATTTTGTGTGCGTAGTTCCTCTATAACTCAATCCTTCAATTCCCTGCAATGTCCTTGTAAATCTTTCCTGCACTCTCTCTACCTTAATTACTTCCTTTCTATGATATGGTGACCACAACTACATTCAATACTCCAGATGTAGTCCAATCAATAGTTGTAGCATGATGTTCCATCTCTTGTTTTGTTTATCATACCATTCTCTGTAAACCCTAGAGACTGTTGTGTGTGAAACTCACAAGAGATCAGCAGTGCCTGAAATACTCAGATAACACCATCTGGCACCAACAATCATTCCACGGTCAAAGTCACTTAGATCACATTTCTTCCTCATTCTGATGTTTGGTCTAAACAATAACTGAACCTCTTCACAATGTCTGCATGTTTTTATGCACTGAGCTGCTGCCACATGATTAGATATTTGCATTAATGAGCAGGTGTAGAGTTATATCTAACAAATTGGCTACTGAGTATACATGATCGCAGCCCAAAGTCATTCTAATATACAAAATTCCATAAGGTCCTGTCATCCACTACCCTAGTTTAAGTTCCCAAAATGCTTCATTTCACACTTTCTCAAACTATATTGCATCAGCCATCCTTTACCCAGTTTCCCATTTGATCAATGTCCTTTTGTAAACCTAGGCAGACTTCTTCAATATCTGTTATATTAGAAATTTCACTGTCAACTGTCATCATCGTCATTATGTGCAGAATTGTATGATGTTAGAAACATAGAAAACCTACAGCAGAATAAAGGCCCTTCGGCCCACAAAGTTGTGCCGAACATGTCCCTACCTTAGAAATTACTAAGGTTACACATAGCCCTCTATTTTTCTAAACTCCATGCACCTATCCAAAAGTCTCTTAAAAGACCCTACCATATCCACCTCCACCAACATTGCCGGCAACCCATTCCATGCACTCACCACTTTCTGCGTAAAACACTTACCCCTGACATCTACTCTGTACCTACTCCCAAGCACCTTAAACCTGTCCTCTTGTGGCAGCCATTTCAGCCCTGGGTAAAAGACTCTGACTATCCACACAATTAAAGCCTCTCATCATCTTATACACCTCTATCAGGTCACCTCTGTCGCTCTAAGGAGAAAAGGCCGAGTTCACTCAACCTGTCTTCATAAGGCATGCTCCCCGATCCAGGCAACATCCTTGTAAATCTCCTTTGCACCCTTTCTATGGTTTCCACATCCTTCCTGTAGTGAGACAACCAGAACTGAGCACAGTACTATGAGTGGGGTCTGACCAGAGTCCTATATATAACCGTATAACATATAAACCATATGACAATTACAGCACAGAAACAGGCCATCTCAGCCCTTCTAGTCCATGCCGAACACTTACTCTCACCTAGTCCCACCGACCTGCACTCAGCCCATAACCCTCCATTCCTTTCCTGTCCATATAACTATCCATTTTTTTTTTAATGACAATATTGAACCTGCCTCTACCACTTCTACTGGAAGCTCGTTCCACACAGCTACTTCTCTCTGAGTAAAGAAGTTCCCTCTCGTGTTACCCCTAAACTTTTGCCCCCTAACTCTCAACTCATGTCCTTTTGTTTGAATCTCCCCGGTAGCCTTAGCAAACCTCCCCGCCAGGATATTGGTCACCCTGGGATTCAGGTGCAACTTGTCCTTTTTGTACAGGTCACACCTGCCCCAAAAGATGTCCCAATGATCCATAAATCTGAATCCCTCAGCCACGCATTTATCCTCCTCCTCATCTATTCCTATAGCTGCAACATTACCTCTTGGCTCCTAAATTAAATTCCACGATTGATGAAGGCCAATACACCATCAACCTGTGCAGCTGCTTTAAGCATCCTATGGATTCAGATGCCAAGACCCCAAGATCCCTCTGATCCTCCACACTGCCAAGAGTCTTACCATTAATACTATATTCTGCCATCATATTTAACCTACCAAAGTGAACCCCTTCACACTTACCTGGGTTGAACTCCATCTGCCACTTCTCAGCCCAGTTTTGCATCCTATCAATGTCCTGCTGTAACCTCTGAGGGCTCTCCACACTATTCACAACACCCCCAACCTTTGTGTCATCAGTGAACTTACTAACCCATCCCTCCATTTCCTCATCCTGGTCATTTATAAAAATCATAAAGAGTAAGGGTCGCAGAACAGATCCCTGAGGCACACCACTGGTCACAGACCTCCATCCGTCTACAACCACTCTTTGCTTTCTGTGGGCAAACCAGTTCTGGATCCGCAAAGCAATGTCCCCTTGGATCCCATGCCTCCTTACTTTCTCAATAAGCCTTGCATGGGGTACCTTATCAAATGCCTTGCTGAAATCCATATACCCTCCATCTACTGCTCTACCTTCATCAACGTGCTCAGTCACATCCTCAAAAAATTCAAAATGGCTCGTAAGGCATGACCTGCCCTTGACAAAACCATGCTGACTATTCCTAGTCATATTATACCTCTCCGAATGTTCATAAATCCCACCTCTCAAGATCTTCTCCATCAACTTACCAACCACCGAAGTAAGACCCACTGGTCTATCATTTCTTGGGTTATCTCTCCTCCCTTCCTTGAATAAGGGAACAACATCTGCAACCCTCCAATCCTCCAGAACCTCTCCCATCCCCATTGATGATGCAATGATAATTGCCAGAGACTCAGCAATCTTCTCCCTCACCTCCCACAGTAGTCTGGGGTACATCTCATCTGGTCCCGGTGACTTATCCAACTTGATGCTATCCAAAAGCTCCAGCACATCCTCTTTCTTAATATCTACATGCTCCAGCTTTTCAGTCCACTGCAAGTCAGCACTACAATCACCAAAATCCTTTTCTGTAGAGAATACTGAAGTAAAGTATTCATTATGTACCTCTTCTATTTCCTCTGGTTCCATACACACTTTCCCACTGTCACACTTGATAGGTCCTATTCTTTCACGTCCTATCCTCTTGCTCTTCACATACTTGTAGAATGCCTTGGGTTTTACTTTAATCCTGCCCACTGAGGCCTTCTCATGGCCCCTTCTGGATCTCCTAATTTCCTTCTTAAGCTCCTTTCTGTTAGCCTTATAATCTTCTAGATCTCTAAAATTATCTAGCTCTCTGAACCTTTTGTAAGCTTTTCTTTTCTTCTTGACTAGATTTACTACAGCCTTTGTACACCATGGTTCCTGTATCCTACCATAACTTCCCTGTCTCATTGGAATGTACCTATGCAGAACTCCACACAAATATCCCCAAAACATTTGCCACATTTCTTCCCTGAGAATATCTATTCCCAATTTAAGCTTCCAAGTTCCTGCCTGATAGATAGATAGATAGATAGATAGATACTTTATTCATCCCCATGGGGAAATTCAACTTTTTTTCCAATGTCCCATACACTTGTTGTAGCAAAACTAATTACATACAATACTTAACTCAGTAAAAAAATATGATATGCATCTAAATCACTATCTCAAAAAGCATTAATAATAGCTTTTAAAAAGTTCTTAAGTCCTGGCGGTAGAATTGTAAAGCCTAATGGCATTGGGGAGTATTGACCTCTTCATCCTGTCTGAGGAGCATTGCATCGATAGTAACCTGTCGCTGAAACTGCTTCTCTGTCTCTGGATGGTGCTATGTAGAGGATGTTCAGAGTTATCCATAATTGACCGTAGCCTACTCAGCGCCCTTCGCTCAGCTACCGATGTTAAACCCTCCAGTACTTTGCCCATGACAGAGCCCGCCTTCCTTACCAGCTTATTAAGACGTGAGGTGTCCCTCTTCTTAATGCTTCCTCCCCAACACGCCACCACAAAGAAGAGGGCGCTCTCCACAACTGACCTATAGAACATCTTCAGCATCTCACTACAGACATTGAATGACGCCAACCTTCTTAGGAAGTACAGTCGACTCTGTGCCTTCCTGCACAAGGCATCTGTGTTGGCAGTCCAGTCTAGCTTCTCGTCTAACTCATAATATGATAGCCTCATAATCCCCCTTACTCCAGCTAAACATGTTTTTAACTTATCTGTTCCTATCTCTCTCCAAAGCTATTGTAAAGGAGATAGAATTATGATCACTATCTCCAAAATGCTCTCCCACTGAGAGACCTGACACCTGACCAGATTCATTTCCCAATACCAGATCAAGTACAGTCTCTCCTCTTGTAGGCTTATCTACATATTGTGTCAAGAAACCTTCCTGAACACGCCTAACAAACTTTACCCCATCTAAACCCCTTACTCTAGGGAGATGCCAATTGATATTTGGGAAAATAAGATCTCCCATCACGAAAACTCTGTTATTATTACACATCTCCAGGATCTGTTTCCCTATCTGCTCCTCGATATCCCTGTTACTATTGGGCAGCCTATAAAAAACACCCAGTAAAGTTATTGACCCCTTCCTGTTCCAAACCTCCACCCACAGAGACTCCGTAGACAACCCCTCCATGATATCCACCTTTTCTGCAGCCGTGACACTATCTCTGATCAACAGTGCCACACCCCCACCTCTTTTGCCTCCTCCCCCGTCGTTTCTTAAACATTTAAAACCCAGCACTTGAAGTAACCATTCCTGTCCCTGAGCCATCCAGGTCTCTGTAATGGCCACCATATCATAGCTCCAAGTACTGATCCACGCTGTAAGCTCATCCACTTTGTTCACAATACTCCTTGCATTAAAATAGACAAATCTCAAACTGTCGGTCTGAGCACGTCCCTTGTCTATTACCTGCCTATCCTCCCTCACACACTGTCTCCAAGCTTTCTCTATTTGTGAGTCAACTGCCTCTTCCCCAGTCTCTTCAGTTTGGTTCCCACCCCCCCCCCAACAATTCTAGTTTAAACTCTCCCCAGTAGCCTTAGCAAACCTCCCCACCAAGATATTGGTCTCCCTGGGATTCAGGTGCAACCTGTCCTTTTTGTACAGGTCACACCTGCCCCAAAAGATGTCCCAATGATCCAGAAATCTGAATCCCTGCCCCCTGCTCCAATCCCTCAGCCATGCATTTATCCTCCTCCTCATCTATTCCTATACTCACTGTCATGTGGCACAGGCAGTAATCCTAAGATTACTACCTTTGTGGTCCTGCTTCTCAACTTCCTTCCTAACTCCCTGTAGTCTGTTTTCAGGACCTCTTCCCTTTTCCTACTTATGTCATTGGTGCCAATATGTACCATGACCTCTGGCTGTTCTCCCTCTCGCTGCAGGATATCATGGATGCGATCTCAAACATCCCAGACCCTGGCACCTGCTCCTTAGCAATGTTCTTAGCAATTCTTTTTAATGTAGAAGTGGTTTGCCACAGTCTTCTTCCAGGCTGTGTCTTTACAAGGTGGGTAGCCCCTGCCATTATCAATACTCTTCCAAGATTGTCTGCCTGGCGTCAGTAGTTGCATTAACCAGGAGTTGCGATATGCACTGGCTGCTCATACGACCATCCACCACCTGCTCCCATGGCTTCACATAACCCTTATCAGTACTACACTTCACCCAAGTGTGACCTATAGGCTAGCAGAGAGAAGGGCGACTTACACCTTCCTTGGTAGAGAGATATCTCCACCCCACCATCCCTGACACCTATAAACTTAAGCATTATGATACCCACATTTCCACTGAAATCTTTAATGGCTATGATAAATGACAGAGGGGTCAGTTCTAATTCCCACAATACACCATAGGTTACAGGTCTCCAATCTGAAAAGCAGCCGTCCACCACTGCCTTCTGATTCTGACATGAAGCCTCTTTTGTTTCTAATTAACTATCCCTGCCTGGATCCCATGTGTTCTTTCTTTCCAGACCGTACTACCAAGCAAGATCTTTCCAAAGGCAATTAAAATCCATGTAGATAACCTCCACCACCCTGCCCCCATCAGTCCTCTTGATTGTCTCTTTCCCAAGCTTAAAGCCTTGCTGACTATCCTTAATCAATCCTTGTCTTTCCATATATGAGTAAATCCCGTCACTCAGAATGCACTCCAGCACTTCCCCACCACTGATGTCTGGCTCAATGGCCTGCCGTCCCTAGAACATTGGACATACTCTTCCTGTACCCTCATGCATGAGTGACATAGATAGGCATGGTTAAGGTATGGGAAGACTGGAGCATGACTACTGTTGTGTATTTATTTTACCTGATGCTCAAAAGCCTCCCAGTTACCACACCTTACTTTACTTTCTAACAATCTTTGCAACTTTCTATCTAATGCCACCAAAATTAGACTTCTCCCAATTTAGGATTTGTCCCAATGTTGTAGACTAGTTTCATCTTGTTTCTATAACAATTTTAAAATGACAATCATCTCTGGACAAAAATCACCAACCTGAGGAGGTTGATAGTAATGAATGTTGGACTCTTGTGTTTCTGTTGCTCCTGGGTAGAGAGTATTAAGTGTTTTGGTGTCTGTACCGATGTTTGGATCCTGGAGGTCAGAGAAACCTCATTACAATTTAATTTCAGTGTTTTTATGTTCCTTCTGCTTCACAGATGGATCACAACACCTGGTTTAGCACACACAAGGTACCGGAGGAACTCAAGCAGGTCAGGCAGCATCAGGTCCTGATAAAGAGTCTCCACATGAAATGTCATACCTTTCCATAGATGATAATAATAATAACAACTTATTTACAGAGCACTTTTCATACAGTGTCATTCAAAGTGCTTTACAATGGGATAAAGTCCAAACATGAAGATAAAAATAACAATGAACATGAAAATAAAAGACAAAAAGATGCTAGATAAATGCAGCATCTTTTGTACATTGGTGTTTATGGGTGTCAGCTGAGTTTCCATCTCTTATAGTTTTAGGTATTGAATTACACAGTTTAGGTGCATAGTTCAAAGTAGATACTGCCTAACCTGCTGAATTCCTCCAGCATTTTGTGTGTGTTCCTTTGGATTTACAGCATCTGCAAAATGTCTTGTGTTTATGGTACCTGGCCTATCCCTCTTTTAAATTAAGGAAGCTTTAGCTTGTACGTGTGATAGAAACAGGCACCATCTCAGCACCATGGTATTCCTTGCCACAAGGAACATTGTCACATCAATTTACCATGGCAACAGCACATCACGTTTCACCCTAGCAAATGTACCAGGGTGCCCAGCAAAACTCTTCACCATAGTAACCACGCACTGTGGTTTGCCACAGAAATGGTGAATCAGCATGCCATAGTAAAATTTCACCATAGCAACACTAAAGATTTCATTGCAAACTTGTTCCATGGAGCCAACACTGCACACAAGTCACTATGAAAACAATTTTAGGAACTTAGCCATGGCAACAATACATTACCCTTTATTGTGACTCAGTTGTAACACTGCATTAGCTGACATTGATCTGCATGAATGAGTTGGGCTGAAGGGATTGTTTCTGTGCAGCATATCTCTATGATTTCATGAATCTGTTATTCCTTCTTTTACCCTGTCTCTCTTTGCTGTGCACAGCTTGCACATTCTCTTGAATGTTCCCCACTTTTCTGAATACCAAGTCCTATTTTTTTGCTGGGCCAATGCAGTCAGTCAATGTCCATTTTTCCTTTATCTTGGTTCCTTCCTCATAAATACCATCAGTCTTCCCTTAATCCCGTTCTTAACACTAACTGAACACCCTCTTCAGCTCAAACCTCAATCAAACTTCTGATTTGTTACTGATCCTGACAGACACAACATTTGCTTTTGTCGTAACCCCCGTGACATGCTATTGATATGTGTGTGTCTGTCAATACTACTCTGTCAAACTCCATTACGACCCCAAATTGCTTAAGTTTCATCTGAAACTTTTTCATAGATCTCCCATTGTGAACCGTTCTCTGGCTCCACTCAAAAAACTCAAAAGCTACTCCGTAACCCCAGAAAGTTCAAAGTAAATTTACTGTCAATGTACATACATGTTACCAGATAGTTTAAAAGGCAGTATCTGATACTGCCCTGATATTCATTTTCTTGCAAGAATTTTAAGGGAAAAATATGAATAACTATACATAAACAGACAAGAAGTGACAAACAACCAACGTGCAAAAGAACATAAATAGTGCAAATATATACATAATACTCAGAACATGAATTGTAAAGGGTCCATGAAGAGTTGTGGAATCAGTTCAGAGTATTGCTGAATGAGGTTATTCACACCAATTCAGGATCCTGATGGTTGTAGGGTAATAATTGTTCTTGAACCTGACGATGTGCTGCTGAAGGCTTCTGTGCCTCCTGCCTGATGGTAGATGTCAGAAAAGAGCACGACTTGGACGCTGGAGGTCTTTCAAGGTGAATACAGTTTTCTTGTCGTGCTCCATGTAAATGTACTCAATGGTGGGGAGGGCTTTGTCTGTGATGGACTAGGAATTAATTGTCCACCACTTTCTGGAGACTTCCCCATTCTTGGACTTTGCACTTCTATGTCAGGCCATGATGCAACTAGTTAGTATATTCTCAGCTGTGCATTCAGAGAACTTTGTCAAAGTCTTTGCTGACTTGCTGAATCTATGAGAACTTCTATGAAAAACCTTTCTAAGGAAAGCTTGCCTCATTAGCAGCTTCAAACCTACCACCCTTTCTGCTGGCTACTGCTGGCATATTGTGAAAGAGGCTGGTGATTGATGAATGCATAGAGTAATTGGGGCAATGACATGAGATGATGATTTTAAATGGAAAGAACAAAAATAATTATTTCCGAAGCCTTTAATTGCAGACAGACTGTCAAAAAACTGCAACTCATCTGAAGGTGAGGCAGATAAAACATAGTCTCTTTGCTAATAGCATTAACTTGCAAATATTAGAAATGTACTCAGTGTCCATTTTATTAAGTACATGTGTACAACTGCTCATTAATGCAAATATCTAATCAGCCAATCAGGTGGCAGCAATTCAATGCATGGACGGATAGATAGTTGACACAGGTAAGATGGTGGTACGAGAATTACCATAATATTACACAGTAATGGGCACATATTCACACCGTCCAGGTAAGAAGTGATGGTAGCATTGCACTGTTTTGCACTGGATGTCCATGCTAGCAGGGTTTGGTAAACAGAGCTTAAACGAGCTTTGGTGAACAGAGGTTAGTAACAGGTCTAACAGGAGGGCGTCATCACTTCCCTGGCTGTAGGTTGACTCATTATAGAGCCTAAATGCCTAGGGTAAGGATGACCTGATACAGCATTGTTTGGAGCAGTGCAGTTGTCTTAGCCTATTACTAAAATTGCTCCTCTGTTCAGCCAAAGTGGCATGCGGAGGGTGAGAAACATTGTCCAGAATTACCAGGATTTTCCGGAGGGTCCTCTGTTCTACCGCAGGCTCCAGTGTGTCCAGTTTGACTATATTACAGAGCCAGCCTTTCTTATCATCATGCATACATGGTCAAGAGGTTCATTTGTGGTCAGACCAAAATGGGGAACAAATGTGATCTAAGTGATTTTGACCATGCTAGTCAAAGATTGCTGGTGCCAGCTGGGGTGGTTTGAGTGTCTCAGAAACTGCTGATCTCTTGGGGTTTTTTACTCGCAAAGCCAGTCTACATCATCCTCACAAGCCTCAACCACACCCAGTTTCATAATATTGACAAACTCAGAAACATTAATGTATTTTGTGATTTGCTGGAGCAGCACCAATCATTGTGACACCCCGTTAGTCACACCCTAATTTGAAAAGAATATTCATTCCTACCACTGGTCTGCTAATCAATTTTCACCTTGTGCCAGTAAGTAATCCCACATTTGTGTTCAAGTGATTTATTTTTATATGGAGATGGAACGTAGTAACAGGCCTTTCTGGATGAACAAGCCTATGCTGCCCAATTGTACCCATGTGGCCAATTAACCTACTTACCCAACCACCTTTGGACTGTAGGAGAAATCAGGACACTCGGAGGGAACCCATCTAGTCACAAGAAGAACCTACCAACTCCTGCAGGATTGGAACTGGGTCAATGGCGTTACACTAGCTGCTATGCTACCATGCCACCCCAAATCTCTTGTAATTTAAATGATAATATTCATCACAACCTATGAAATGATGATGCAAGTGAACAGGAATAGTCAACATGGCTTTGATTATCAACATGCATGGCAGGTTGTGTATAACCAGTTTTCAGAATCAGGTTTATTATCACCGGCTTGGCTCACAAAATTTGTTAACTTAGCAATAGCTGTACCATGTAATGCATGATAATATAGAAACAAAAGTAAATCATTTACAGTATATATTTATATTAATTACACAAACATGAGGAAATCTGCAGATGCCGGAAATTCAAGCAACACACACAGAAAGCTGGTGGAACACAGCAGGCCAGGCAGCATCTAGAGGAAGAAGCACAGTCGACGTTTCGGGCCGAGACCCTTCGTCAGGACTAACTGAAAGAAGAGACAGTAAGAGATTTGAAAGTGGGAGGGGGAGGGGAGATCGGAAATGATAGGAGAAGACAGCAAAGGGAGGGATGAAGCTAAGAGCTTGAAAGTTGATTGGCAAAAGGGATACACAGCTGGAGCAGGGTAAGGATCACGGGACGGGAGGCCTGGGGAGAAAGAAAGGGAGGTGCTAGTGTACTTGAAGTGGAATGGCTTAATGAAAGCTTGTATGGTCAGGACATGCACCTATGAGAAATATTTATCTGCAGTACTGAACTGGTGATACCTGTGTGTATTGTGGTGATGCAAAAGTTGCTGGAGAATTTGCAAGAGGGAAGAAGTGGAGTGATATTTGGAAACTTGATTTTTTAAAGCATCATTTAGCAAGCAAATCACATACGAATGGTATGCAAAAGCTCCAGCTAGAAAATCTTTCATTACCCACTAAAGACGTGCTATGTATGTTTTGTGAGAGTGCAGGTGAATGAGAGTGAAGACGATCAAACCCAGAGGAGATCAAAGTTCCTTTTAATAGCATTTTGCTGGCTGTTAAAATTAATACTTCTATATATAAAATTGAATGCGCACATGTTATTGTCACTGGGCAAAAAAATTGCACAGGACAGGATTTTTGCACTCACTGGCCATTACAAACTAGAAGGCACATTGCCTATGAGGTAGTACATTGGATTAGACATATGCTTCACAGGAGAAGCCAGAGAGTGGTAGTAGATGGTTGCCTCTCTGACCGGAGGCCTGTGACTAGTGGTATACTGTAGGGACCAGTGCTGGGTCTGTTGTTGTTTGTCATTTATATCAATGATCTGGATGATAAAGTAATAAACTGGATCAGCAGGTTTGTGGATAACACCAAGAATGGGGGCATTGTGGATGGTGAGTAAGGCTATCAAAGCTTACTATGGGATCTGGACCAATTGGAAAATTGGGCTAAAAAATGCAGGTGGATTTTAATGTAGACAAGGATGAGGTGCCGTACTTTGGGAGGACAAACCTGGGTGGAGCTACACGGTGAGCGGTAGAGCACAAAGGAGTTTTTTGGCAAATTGGCCTTCATAAATTGAAGTATTAAGCACTGAAGCTAGACGCCATGGTGAGTGTGATACTATTACACTCCAGAGTTCTGAATCTATTCTGGTGCTCTTCTGTAAGGAGTCTGTACGTCCTCCCCATGGAATGCATGGTTATTCCCCCAGGTGCTCTGGTTTACCCCCACAATCCAAAGACATACTGGCAAGCTTAATTGGTCAGTGTTAATTGGCCCATGATTAGGCTAAGGTTAATCGCATTTGTTAGAGGTTGCTGGATGGCATGGCTCGTAAGGTCAGAAGGACCTACTCTGTGCTATAGCACTAAAATTTTTTAAAAAATGTTATGTTGAAGCTTTATAAGAGATTAGAGAAGCCTGTTTTATAGTATTGTGAGTAGTTTTGGTCATCTACCTTCAGGAAAGATATCAATGAGATCGAAAGAGGGCAGAGAAAAGTTACAAAGATTTTGCCATGATTTAAGGACCTGAGTTATAGGGAAAGGTTGAATAGGTTAGGACTTTATTCCCTGGTGTGAAGGAGAATGAGGAGAGGTTTCATAGACGATCCACAGCCTTTAATTCAACAATATTTTTTTAAAAATCTAACAACCTCCACTATGAATGTTTCTAATGAGCTGGAGTCCACCATAATGTAGATTCTGGAGATCCATGACCTTCCATGAGTTCAATTCCCGCCGCTGTCTGTAAGGAGTTTGTACATTCTCCCCGTGAATGCATGGGTTTCCTTCCTCCTGCTCCGGTTTCCTCCCACATTCCAAACATGTACTGGTTAGTAGGTTATTGTTTACATGGATGTAATTGAGCAATGTCGCGGAAAAGTACCACAGATCAGTCGGACTCAGAGAGTATCTGCTTCAGAAATCTTTATTGTCACATGATTTCGCGGAGAGCACAGGCTCCTAATAGGAGAGCTCCGCGGCCCTGCCCAACAGAAGATTACACTCACATTTATATCCCAAGCTTACGTGACAAAAAGCACTTAAACCTGAAAGAGAAACTCCAGCAATTCTATCCAATAGTGAATTAACAGAAGTATGCCTTTAAGCAGCTACACATATTACTTAAATATTAGTTCTCAAAAAGAAAATCAGACAAGCTGCCTCAACCGCAGACATGTGAAAATTCTCAGAGGAAGTACTGATACAGATATTTTTATATCTCGGTTGTGAGACACATTTCGGTCACACAGAGTACATTAGTTACAGCTAAGTAATTGTAGACTTTGAATTCACATTTTAAAACAGATCATTAGCCCCTCAATGCCCATTACAATATAAGGCCTTAGTATTTTCTTCCCCAGGCAGTATGGGCTCGTTCATCCAGAAGGGCTTCCTAACATGTTGTATCTCTAAATAAATAAATAAATAATGGAGTCTCATAATTCAAAGCATCAGTTCTCAACTTCCCTCCATAGACGGTGCCTGACTCACAGGGTTTTTGTCTATTATTCCAGATTTCAGTATTTGCAGCCTAAGGTATCTCTGCTTCAACCTTATTTTGAAACCATATCCTGCTTCTGAAAGTACCTCAACATTCACCCTGTCAGATCCCCTCAGGGTCTGATGTGCATCAAGAAGATCACCCCTCATCTCACCCCAGATCTGCATCGCCGCAGTGCTACCAACTCACTGAACATAAGCCGGTCTTCGTTAAAATTTCAGGCTCCAAAAGGAAACATCACATCCTTCCAGACATTAAAAGCAGCCCACTTTTGAGGACAAACACCTCTCCTGTAAAGGCAAGTGGAGTTCTCAAGGTATAGAATATCCAGTAGCCCGCCAGTTCTCAACTACACAGACATGGAGGGGCAGAAGCATCACACCAATACGGTAAGTGAATATAGCCAGGAAACAGAGAAACAGCACCTCATATTCTGCCTGCATGTCTACAACCTAATGATATGAACACTGAATTCTCCAACTTCTGGTTTACTGCTCCTCTTCTGTCCCTTTCTTCTCTCCTCCTGATGTATCTAGTTTTTTCTATACCCAGCAGCTCATTCCCCTCCTTCACCACCTGCCCATCACCCTCACACTGGTCTCAGTCTGTCTCCTCCTCCATTAATCCCAACTGCTCAATCCACCTCCCTCCCTCGATTCCATGATCCAACTTCCTCTCCTACCAAACTTCATCATGTTCAGTCTCTGTCGAAATTTACACTCTTTGTTTCTCCATTCAGTCAAGATGTTACGAGTGTAGAACGTTCCCTTGGTCAATGTCTTCCAGATAGAAAAAGTAAAAAGTTTATTTTCTTCTTTTGTGTGTGTGTGTGTGTGATTTTCAGTTTGGAGATTATTTGAGTGATCCAGCACTTTACTGGCTCTGAGAAGATTCTTGGAAGTGAGCACATATTCAGTCAGCCTTGATGCGAAGAAACTTTGAGATGGGGCCCAAGTAAATGTTCAACTCCCATTTTGCCGTTTAATCATTCGTTAATCACCAATTAAAATGTCAAGGAAAGTTGAGACATAGAGGCGAATGCAGAAGGCG
Source organism: Hemitrygon akajei (assembly GCF_048418815.1). Taxonomy (NCBI): domain Eukaryota; kingdom Metazoa; phylum Chordata; class Chondrichthyes; order Myliobatiformes; family Dasyatidae; genus Hemitrygon; species Hemitrygon akajei. The sequence continues at coordinate 189,082,850 of NC_133126.1, read as the reverse complement.
AGCAAGAGTTTCTGCACTGACTGCCTGCCTTTTATCACTGCCGGAGAAGGAATCTGCGAGCGGCCTTCCGCCGTCTAGCTCACCGTGGCAGGCGGGTAGACCGCTCTGCCTCGTGTGGTGTCCTTCTCTTTCAATGAGTATCGATGACATTGTAGGACGATATCGTGGTTCTCTGTTTATGGATTGAACTATTGCTTTTACGCACTGTGGACTTTTTCAGACTTCTGGTTTTTATATTCTGCATCTCCGTTTGTTGTGCGCAGGGACGGGGCTTTGGGGCATATTCTTCTGTTGGTTTTTTGTACGGGGTAGGGGTTGTTTTCTGGGGGTTGAAGTCCCTGTTCGGTTTTGAGCAGGGGGTTTGGTTTTGGGGGTTGATGATTGGGATTCTATGGGGGGGGATGTTTGATGTTTCTCTCTGTATGGCTTTCACGTTGTTTCTTTGCTTTGTGGCCATCTGGGGAAGACAAATCTCAGAGTTGTATCTGGGTGCATGCTTTAACAATAAGTAGACCTTTGAACCTTTGATCTGCCTATCATCCCTGCTCATATGGATCCAGTTGTCACCTGCCTACCAGTCCTTGCCTCACTTCTTCCCTCCACCTCTCTATGCTGGCTGCCTCCCCTCTATCCTTCAGTCCAGGTGAAGGGTGCCAAACTGGAAAGTGGGATGTCCACTCCGCTCCATAGATGCTGCCTAACCCATTGAGTTCTTCAAGCAGTTTGTGTGTGTGTGGCTCCAGATTCCAGCATCTGCAGGCTCTTGTATCTTCATTGCTTTAGAAAAATTCAGCATCAAGTTGCACAAAATGGTAAGAGACATTTGTAGAGTAGACAGTCAGCATCTTTTTCTCCCGGAGCTGCAATGATATTGTGGCCATTACAGATACTTGGGTGACTCAAGGGCAGGAATGGCTGCTGAGTGTTCCAGGACTTAAATGTTTCAGAAAGAACAGGGAGGGAGGCAAAAGAGGTGGGAATGTGGCACTGCTACTCAGGGATAGTATCATGGCTGCAGAAAAGGAGGTAGTCATGGAGGGATTATCCACTGAGTCATTGTGGTTGGAAGTCAGAAACAGGAAGGGGGCAATAACTCTACTGGGTAGTTTTTATAGACCCCGCCCCAATAGTAACAGAGACATCGAGGAGCAGGTAGGGAGGCAGATTCTGGAAGAGTGCAATAATAATAGGATTGTTGTGATGGGAGATTTTAACTTAACTAATATTGATTGGCATCTCCTTAGAGAAAGGGGGTCAGATGGTTTGGAGTTTATTAGGTGTGTTCAGGAAGGTTTCCTGATGCCATATGTAGATAAACCAACTGTGGAGAGGATGTACTTGATCTGGTAATGGGAAACGAACCTAGTCAGGTGTCAGATCTCACGGTGCAAGAGCATTTTCGGAATAGTGATCACAACACTATCTCCACTATCGCTGGGGAGGAGTAGAAAATTTAGGAAAACAATTAATTGGGGTAGGGGAAAATGTGATGCTGTTAGCCTGGAACTTTGGAGCAGAAGGGGATCAGATAAATTGGCCCATCTCTGAAATTTGCTGAAAGGATGGCTGCCATTGGGAGCTGAACATCCAAGGATATATGGTGTATTGGAAAGATAGGTTAGTAGGCAGAGGGAGTGGTGTGGCCCTGTGTATCAAAAATAATGTTAAATCATTGGGAAGAGATGACATAGGATTGGAAGGTGTAGAGTCCCTATGGGTTGAGTTAAGAAATGGCAAGGGTAAAAGGACCCTAATGGCAGTTGTATACAGGCCTCCAAAGAGCAGCCAGGATGTGGATTACAAATTACAGCCAAAGAGAGAAAAGGTGTGTCAGAAGGGCAACGTCATGATATTTGTTGGGGATTTTAACATGGAAGTGGATTGGGAAAACCAAGCCTGGACTGTACCTCAAGAGAGAGAATTTGTACAATGTCTAAGGGATAAATTTTTAGAACAGCTTGTTGTTGAGCCCACTAGAGGATCGGCTCTGCTGGATTGGGTGTTGTGTCAGCTTGAACCAGTCTGGTCATTCTCCTCTGACTTCTCTCATTATCAAGGTGTTTTCACCCTCAGAACTGCTACAGAGGTGGGCACAAAGAAACAGTTGGGGAGAGGGGTATGGAGAGGTGCATGGATGGTGGGCAGGCTGACAACCAATGCGTGAAAGAAGACAACCTGTGCATAAGTAGATAAATAAACAAATAAATAAATAAATACTGAGAGCACGAGTTGTAGCATCGTTAAAAGTGAGCCCATAGTTTGTAGAATGAGTTCAAAGTTGAGGCGAGTGAAGTTATCCACATTGTTTCAGAAGACTGATGGCTGATGGATAACAACTGTTCCTGAAACTGGTGGTGTGGAACCTAAGGCTCCTGTGAAGATGCATACCAGCTTCACAAAACACCTCATCACAGTGCATGTAAGTGAGACCAGACAACAGTCATCAAGGCAGTAGAGGCATTATTGTGCCACTTTTCTGATGGCACTCACGTGCTTGTCCCAGCACAGATCCTCTGACAGGGTAACACTAAGGATTTAAAGTTCCCAACCCTCTCCACCTCCTATTATCTAATGAAGACTGGCTCGTAGGCCTCCTGTTTCTTCCTCTTGTACTCAATAATCAGCTCTTTGGTTTTGCTGATGCTGAGTGAGAGATTGCTGTAGTGGCACTATCCAACCAGCTTTAAAATCTCCCTCCTCTCTTCTGATCAATAATCAGCTCTTTGGTTTTGCTGATGTTGAGTGAGGGGTTGTTAGTGTGGCACTATTCACACACAACTGTCTGTCATGACAATCTTCCTGTGCAGTAAAAGCAATCCCAAGAAAACACATTGTTTAAATAATGAATTAGAGAAATAGCAAGCAGAGACACATATAATATAATTCAGTCTAGAAAGTGACAACTGTTTCTTAAAAGCTATTATCTCTTCTCCATGATTTTGCTGTGCCTGTACTGAATAACGTCTTTTTAACTTTTAGGCAATGCACAATGGATGCTTGGACATCAGCCCCGAGCTGGAGAGATACTACCTGCCAACCGTATATGGAATACAGTTTGTTCTGGGACTTCTAGGCAACCTTATTGTCATATGGTTTTATCTCTTCAATCTGAAAGAGTGGAAGTGCTGCAACATCTATCTTTTCAATCTGTCCCTCTCTGACCTGCTATTCACTTGCACCCTTCCCCTGTTGATATGCTATTATGGCAGTGGCAACCAGTGGGCTTACAGCGTCCCCACCTGTCAAGTAAATAAATACATCCTCCACTTTAACATGTACGCAAGCATCCTGTTCCTCACTTTCATCAGTTGGGATAGGTACCATCTAGTGAAAAATCCCTTGAAGCTTCACTTCATACAGAAAAAGGTGAATGCTGTTGTTATTTGCATAGGTATCTGGGTATTTGTTACACTAGAATTAATTCCCATTCATGTCTTTTTTGATCACAACAATTACAACAGCTCAGGCAAAAAGAACTTTGTTTGCTCTGACTATGCCAGTTCGGGAAATGCCTCGGTGAATTTGCTTTACAGTATGTACCTGACGTTTGCCGGGTTCCTCATCCCACTGGGCATCATGCTTTACATGTACATCGGAATCTCAGGCAACTTGAAGAAAATAAGGCAAGAAAGAAGCAAGATCCAGGTGAAGAAACCTCTCAGGATGGTCATCTTGGCCATCAGTATCTTTATCGTGCTCTTTACCCCTTACCACATCATGCGCAATGTCCGTGTCATATCCCGACTCGAAGGTGTGACTATGTCCGAGTGCAGCAAATCCACTGTGAAGGCCATTTACACTATCACCAGGCCTGTGGCTTTCCTCAACTCAGTCATAAACCCGGTTTTCTACTTCATGGTGGGTGACAAATTTAGGGAGAATGTCATAGGCAAGCTACAAGGATTCTTCTTGAGAAAACCTGGGTTCTCAAATAAGAAAGAAAATAGCACCGATCAACCCTCTGGGTTTACAAAAGGCTCAGGTGAATTAAGTCAGTAACAAAACAAAGGTATCAACAGCCAGAAGCAACAGATTCAGATTCAGACTCAGGATCAGTATCAGTATCAATAGCACTTTCAGTATCAGTATCAGAATGAGAATCAGATTTAATTTGACTGGCATTTTAATTACTTACTGCCCCTTACACCACTGGCATTTAGGGCAGCAATGAAGGTCTTCTATCTCTGTTGTCCATACTATCTCATATAGATACAGTAGGATTCTTCATCGCTGGTTCTGAGATAACTTTGTTTTACCAGTCAGGTTTATTAGCCCTGAGCTGAACCCTTGTACCTGGAGGGTCGGTGGACCATTCTTAGTCTGGCCTCAACCCCCTGACCTGTTTGGGATGGGTGACTTTACCAAGAGCCAAAGCATAACGCTCTGACTCCAGCCAACAGAACTCTTTGGGTCATTAAGGCACGCAAGTCTCCAAGTCCAATGATAAGGTCGTAGTCCTCTTGGAGGATTACTGACATATAGGATATGAAATTTCTTGTTTTTCAGCAGCAGTGCAGAGCAAAGATATAAAATCACTGTAAATTACAAAATGAAATATTAGTGCAAAATAAAGGGAATAGCAAGGAGGTGTTCAAGGGTTCGTAGACCATTCAGAAATCTGATGGTTAGAGGAAGAATCTGTTTCTGAATTGCGAGATCCTCCCACACTTTGTCTTCCCGGCCCGATGAGATCCCTCAGCAGTTTGTCTGCCTGGCCCGATGAGATCCCTCAGCAGTTTGTCTGCCTGGCCCGATGAGATCCCTCAGCAGTTTGTCTGCCTGGACCCTGTGAGATCCCTCAGCAGTTTGTCTACCTGGCCCGATGAGATCCCTCAGCAGTTTGTCTGCCTGGACCCTGGGAGATCCCTCAGCAGTTTGTCTGCCTGGCCCGATGAGATCCCTCAGCAGTTTGTCTGCCTGGACCCTGTGAGATCCCTCAGCAGTTTGTCTGCCTGGCCCGATGAGATCCCTCAGCAGTTTGTCTGCCTGGACACTGTGAGATCCCTCAGCAGTTTGTCTGCCTGGCCCAATGAGATCCCTCAGCAGTTTGTCTGCCTGGCCCGATGAGATCCCTCAGCAGTTTGTCTGCCTGGACCCTGTGAGATCCCTTAGCAGTTTGTCTGCCTGGACCCTGGGAGATCCCTCAGCAGTTTGTCTGCCTGGACCCTGGGAGATCCCTCAGCAGTTTGTCTGCCTGGACCCTGTGAGATCCCTCAGCAGTTTGTCTGCCTGGCCCGATGAGATCCCTCAGCAGTTTGTCTGCCTGGACCCTGGGAGATCCCTCAGCAGTTTGTCTGCCTGGCCCGATGAGATCCCTCAGCAGTTTGTCTGTCTGGCCCGATGAGATCCCTCAGCAGTTTGTCTGCCTGGACCCTGGGAGATCCCTCAGCAGTTTGTCTGCCTGGCCCGATGAGATCCCTCAGCAGTTTATCTGCCTGGCCCGATGAGATCCCTCAGCAGTTTATCTGCCTGGACCCTGAGAGATCCCTCAGCAGTTTATCTGCCTGGACCCTGTGAGATCCCTCAGCAGTTTGTCTGCCTGGCCCGATGAGATCCCTCAGCAGTTTCTCTGCCTGGACCCTGGGAGATCCCTCAGCAGTTTATCTGCCTGGACCCTGTGAGATCCCTCAGCAGTTTGTCTGCCTGGCCCGATGAGATCCCTCAGCAGTTTGTCTGCCTGGCCCGATGACATCCCTCAGCAGTTTATCTGCCTGGACCCTGTGAGATCCCTCAGCAGTTTGTCTGCCTGGCCCGATGACATCCCTCAGCAGTTTATCTGCCTGGACCCTGTGAGATCCCTCAGCAGTTTGTCTGCCTGGCCCGATGAGATCCCTCAGCAGTTTATCTGCCTGGACCCTGGGAGATCCCTCAGCAGTTTGTTTGCCTGGCCTGATGAGATCCCTCAGCAGTTTGTCTGCCTGGACCCTGTGAGATCCCTCAGCAGTTTGTCTGCCTGGACCCTGTGAGATCCCTCAGCAGTTTGTCTGCCTGGACCCTGGGAGATCCCTCAGCAGTTTGTTTGCCTGGCCTGATGAGATCCCTCAGCAGTTTGTCTGCCTGGACCCTGGGAGATCCCTCAGCAGTTTGTCTGCCTGGCCCAATGAGATCCCTCAGCAGTTTGTCTGCCTGGCCCGATGAGATCCCTCAGCAGTTTGTCTGCCTGGACCCTGTGAGATCCCTCAGCAGTTTGTCTGCCTGGCCCGATGAGATCCCTCAGCAGTTTGTCTGCCTGGCCCGATGAGATCCCTCAGCAGTTTGTCTGCCTGGACCCTGTGAGATCCCTCAGCAGTTTGTCTGCCTGGCCCGATGAGATCCCTCAGCAGTTTGTCTGCCTGGACACTGTGAGATCCCTCAGCAGTTTGTCTGCCTGGCCCAATGAGATCCCTCAGCAGTTTGTCTGCCTGGCCCGATGAGATCCCTCAGCAGTTTGTCTGCCTGGACCCTGTGAGATCCCTTAGCAGTTTGTCTGCCTGGACCCTGGGAGATCCCTCAGCAGTTTGTCTGCCTGGACCCTGGGAGATCCCTCAGCAGTTTGTCTGCCTGGACCCTGTGAGATCCCTCAGCAGTTTGTCTGCCTGGCCCGATGAGATCCCTCAGCAGTTTGTCTGCCTGGACCCTGGGAGATCCCTCAGCAGTTTGTCTGCCTGGCCCGATGAGATCCCTCAGCAGTTTGTCTGTCTGGCCCGATGAGATCCCTCAGCAGTTTGTCTGCCTGGACCCTGGGAGATCCCTCAGCAGTTTGTCTGCCTGGCCCGATGAGATCCCTCAGCAGTTTATCTGCCTGGCCCGATGAGATCCCTCAGCAGTTTATCTGCCTGGACCCTGAGAGATCCCTCAGCAGTTTATCTGCCTGGACCCTGTGAGATCCCTCAGCAGTTTGTCTGCCTGGCCCGATGAGATCCCTCAGCAGTTTCTCTGCCTGGACCCTGGGAGATCCCTCAGCAGTTTATCTGCCTGGACCCTGTGAGATCCCTCAGCAGTTTGTCTGCCTGGCCCGATGAGATCCCTCAGCAGTTTGTCTGCCTGGCCCGATGACATCCCTCAGCAGTTTATCTGCCTGGACCCTGTGAGATCCCTCAGCAGTTTGTCTGCCTGGCCCGATGACATCCCTCAGCAGTTTATCTGCCTGGACCCTGTGAGATCCCTCAGCAGTTTGTCTGCCTGGCCCGATGAGATCCCTCAGCAGTTTATCTGCCTGGACCCTGGGAGATCCCTCAGCAGTTTGTTTGCCTGGCCTGTTGAGATCCCTCAGCAGTTTGTCTGCCTGGACCCTGTGAGATCCCTCAGCAGTTTGTCTGCCTGGACCCTGTGAGATCCCTCAGCAGTTTGTCTGCCTGGACCCTGGGAGATCCCTCAGCAGTTTGTTTGCCTGGCCTGATGAGATCCCTCAGCAGTTTGTCTGCCTGGACCCTGTGAGATCCCTCAGCAGTTTGTCTGCCTGGACCCTGGGAGATCCCTCAGCAGTTTGTCTGCCTGGCCCGATGAGATCCCTCAGCAGTTTATCTGCCTGGCCCGATGAGATCCCTCAGCAGTTTGTCTGCCTGGCCCGATGAGATCCCTCAGCAGTTTGTCTGCCTGGCCCGATGAGATCCCTCAGCAGTTTGTCTGCCTGGCCCGATGAGATCCCTCAGCAGTTTATCTGCCTGGCCCGATGAGATCCCTCAGCAGTTTGTCTGCCTGGCCCGATGAGATCCCTCAGCAGTTTGTCTGCCTGGCCCGATGAGATCCCTCAGCAGTTTATCTGCCTGGCCCGATGAGATCCCTCAGCAGTTTGTCTGCCTGGCCCGATGAGATCCTGCGATAGTTTGTCTGGAGGGTTGTCAGGGTTGTCAGCGGTTACAGTGCAACATTGATAGGATGCAGAACTGGGCTGAGAAGTGGCAGATGGAGTTCAACCCAAATAAGTGTGAAGAAGTTCAATTTGAAGGCAGAATATAGTATTAATGGTAAGACTCTTGGCAGTGTGGAGGATCATAGAGATCTTAAGGTCCGTGTCAATAGGACACTCAAAGCTGCTGCGCAGGTTGACTGTGTTGTTAAGAAGGTGTTATATGGTGTGTTGGCATTCATAAACCATGGGATTGCATTCAAGAGCCGTTAGGTCACACTACAGCTACGTAAGACCTTAGTTAGACCCCACTTGCAGTACTGTGTTCAATTCTGGTCACCTCACGACAAGAAGGACGTGGGTACTTTAGAGAGAGTGCAGTGGAGATTTGCAAGGATGTTGCCTGGATTAGAGGGTGTAACTTATGACAATAGGTTGGGTGAACCTAGTCTTTTCTCCTTGGAGTGACAGAGGATGAGAGGTGGATGAGAGATGATCATGTGGATAGCCAGAGGCTTTTTCCCAGGACTGAAATGGTTAACACAAGGGGGCATAGTTTTAAGGCGCTTGGAAATAGATACCAAGGGGATGTCAGGGGTAAGTTTTCACACAGAGAGTGGTGGGTGCATGGAGTACATTGCTTACAACAGTTGGGCAGGCGGATACAATAGGGTCTTTCAAGAGTCTCTTAGATAGCTACCTGAAGCTTAGATACATAGAGGGCTATGTGGTAGGGTAATTCTATCAGTTTCTGGAATAAGTTACATGCCCGGCACAACAATGTGGGCTGAAGGGCCTGTAATGTGCTGTACACTTCTATGTTCTATGTCTGAATGGTCCGATGAGTTCCTCCAGCAATTTCTCTAATTCATAATTTCTACTTTGAAGTATTTCAATTGTTCTGTACATTGTCTCATTTTGATACCTGTATATTAATGTAATCTAATAGCTATTGTGCTTTATGATTTAAAATAAAGAATAATTTACTCTTTGGAGATTCATATCATTATATTCATTTAATGATCAATTCTGATTAATTATAATTATGATCAGATATGTAGCTTCATAAGATGTTTATCTGTTTTGCAGCAGTACAGTGCAGAGACATGCAATATCTATAAATTATAAAATTAACAAAAATAATGCAAAATTTAAAGAATAGTATAGTAATGTTAATGAGTTCTGATGGTGGAGGGAAGATGCTATTTCTAAATCGTTGAGTGTGGGCCTTTGGGCTTCTGTACCTTCCCTCCAAATGCAGTAGTGAGAAATTGGGAGATAAGAAGAGAGTATTTTTTATGTGAGTCTCCAAGCTGAGAAGAAAGTCAGACACGTGGAAGCAGCAAAGGGCACATGAAGCCCTCAACCTATTCCTTCCTGAGTTTATGCGCTGGTTCTTCTGTGTGGATCCTACTGCACCTGTACCATTTCAGGTAGGTAAGGTTAGTGAACCGTCCTGATGAAGATTCCATCTTGAAATGTTGACTCTTTATTCCTCTTCATAGATCAAGAGTTCCCAATCTCCTTTTATGCCATGGACACCTACTATTAACTGATGGGTTCGTGGACCCCAGGTTGGGAACCCCTGCCATAGATTCTCCCTGTCCAGCTCAGTTCCTCAAGGTGTGTGTGTGTGTGTGTGTGTGTGTGTGTGTGTGTGTGTGTGTGTGTGTGTGTGTGTGTGTGTGTGTGTGTGTGTGTGTGTGTGTGTGTGTGTGTGTGTGTGTGTGTGTGTGTGTGTGTGTGTGTGTGTGAAACTCAGAGTTTCCAACATCTGCAGAATCTCTTGTGTTGAGGGAACTGAGGCTTCTTTGCTTCTCTGAAGGAGAGTGGATGTGTTGATGTGAGGAGGCGATGAGTGATGGTGTCATACTGCATGGTAGGAGGCACTTCAGCCCACAGTATCCATGCCAACCATCAAGAACCCATCTACATTAATTCCATTTTGGCCATTCATTGTTATCACCTTTCCCTGATTCATCTGTTACCCAAGTGCTGTTTGCCAATTAGCAGATCTTCAGCACAGGAAAGGATTTTGAGACATGATGTGGAGGAAAACCCACACAGATACAAACATAATGTGCAAAATCCAGAAAAACACCACTCAGGGTCAGCATCAGAACTGGGTCGCTAGATCTGTGAACTGGGATCAACTTCAAAAGAAGTTTCAGAGACATTAGGGACACTGATGAATAACACTGGACAACAATTTTTTTTGAAACTGTTACTTCCTCAGAATTTTTTTGTATATGATAGATCACTATCATAAACAAGAAAACATAATTTCAGACTACTTGTATTACATAGGAATTTGGAGAAACACGAAATGAACTTTTATTGAATAAAATGTGTTTAATTGCATAATGGTGCTGATGCTTTGCAATTGTTCAACTAAGCTAAAAGTGTTTTGTTGATGATTTTCATTTGTAGTTAGTATCTGAGGTGTCTCACATAAGTTTCCAGCAATAATCAGCCAGCACTGATGGATTCCAGTTGCCCTGATATTGTTTCTCCATGATTGCAAAGTCCTGGTAAAGCCTTTCACATTGCTCAGCACTGACAGCACCAAGATTTGCAGGGAAGAAGTCTAAATGGGAATGCAGAAAATGAATCTTTAGTTACATGATTCCTACCAGTGGCCATCAAACTTTACAACTCATCCCTCAGAGTGTCAGACACCCTGAGCCAATAGGCTGGTCTTGGACTTATTTCCACTTAGCATGATTAACTTATTATTATCTAATTATTTATAGTTTTATATTGCTATATTTCTTCACTATTCTTGGTTGGTGTAACTGTAATGAAACCCAATTTCCCCTCGGGATCAATAAAGTATGTCTGTCTGTCTATGATGCACTTCATGGTTTTGTATGCTTGGAATATGTTGTCAACCAGGGGACGTAGTTTGGTGCTCTGTAGTTGCCAAGAAAATTTTCAAAAACATCTTCGAATACCTTCCACGTGATTTTCTTTGGTCATACTAGAAGTTCCTTTAATTGCCTGTCATTCATGATCTGTTTGATTTGTGGACCAACAAGATTTGTGAACCTCCTTATTTTTGGTATCGGTAATTCTGACTTGAATTATGAATTGCAACAACAAATATAGACAACTTTTTTTTTAAAAAATGGTGAGTGACAAGGAAATTTCGTGGTGATTTTCATGATGGGCAGCCCAAAATCTGTAAGGTACACCCGGAAGTATTTAGGAAGCAAGATCTTGTTGTGCATTGTTATCCCTGTTGTGGACATGGTGGCATAGTGTTTAGCATAACCCTTTAGAGTACAGGCAACCCAGGATCAATTCCCACTGCTGCCTGGAAGAAGTTTGCATATTCTCTATGTGGGTTTCCTCAAGTTGCTTTGGTTTCCTCCCACAGTCCAAAGACCTACCGGTTGGTAGGTTAATTGGCCATTCAAATTGTCTCAAAATTAGGCTAATATTAAATTTGGTGATTGCTGGGGAATGTGGCTTGAAGGGCCTACTCTCAATAAATAAATAAAATAAATGAACAGTAAAGGATTTGGGAGCAGAATCTATAGATCATTGAATATAAAACATAGAACATTACTGTGCAAGAATAGGGCCTTTGGCCCACAAGATCAGCTCCAAATATAATGCCAAATTATACTAAATTCCATCTGCCTGTACGTAATCAACATACACAAAATGCTAGAGGAACTCAGCAGGCCAGGCAGCATCTACGGATAAGAGTACAGTCAGTGTTTCGGGTTGAGACCTTTGAGTTCCTCCAGCAATTTGTGTGTGTTGCTTGGATTTCCAGCACCTGCAGATTTTCTCTTGTGTGCACCTGAACATAAAGTGCAGGAGAATGGGGTTGAAAGGGAAATGGATCAGCCATGATGAAATGGTGGAGCATTTCTGCTCCTGTGTCTTATGGTCTTACAATTCATATCCATCCATTCCCTGCATATTCCTGTGTCTCTGAAATGCTACGATTGTATCTGCTTCTATCACTAACCTGTTCCTGATGCCCACCACATGGTGTAAATTTTAGCTGGACCTCCTCTTCCTCTTCACTCAGATTTTTATTCTGGCATCTATTTCCTTTCTTTCTGGTCCTAAAGAAGGGTCTTTTTCCAAAATATGACTGTTTATTGATTTCCATGGATGCTGCCTGAACTGCTGAGTCCCTCCAGCCTCTTGTGTGTGTTTCTCTGGATTTCCAGCATCAGCAGAATTGCTTATATCAAGTCAAGTCGCTTTTTATTGTCATTTTGACCTTAACTGCTGGTACAGTACACAGTAAAAATGAGACAACCTTTTTCAGGACCATGGTGCTACATGAAAAATACAAAAACTACACTGAACTACGTAAACCAACACAACAACTACACTAGACTACAGACCTACCCAGGACTGCATAAAGTACACAGAACAGTGCAGGCATTACAATAAATAATAAACAAGACAATAGGCACAGCAGAGGTCAGTAGGTTGGTAGTCTGATGGCTTGGGGGAAAATCTGTTACATAAGTAAACAGCTGAATGGCGGCGTCCGGGATTCCATCCATTTCTGTACTCCCACTGAATATTTTGTTGCCATGGATGTAGTCCCATTTGATGTCCATTGGAGAGCAGAATAGATGGGAGAGCCGGCTGGCTTGGGCTGACTTTTTTCGTGGCACAGACTCCTGCCCACTCACCTCGCTTCCACTTCCTCGCACACCGCTTACGACGTCCCCACCTCCGGCCACCGGCATCAGGCGACTCCGAGGACTGCAGGCCTGATTCCCTCAGCAAACCGAGGTCGTGCAATCTAACCAGCAGATTTTCATGAAGGTTTGTTTTTGGGCGATCTCTGTATTGTAGCAGTAACTGGTGATGGTAGATAGTCAATCTTTATCCATTGCCCTAAATCCTAACTGTGCCTTAAAATTAAATTAAAAAACTGAATTAAAGTAGCACCAGATCCGAAAGGCCGCTGCTGCCGTGTGCCGCGCCGCCTACCAGACATTTACTTTCTTCCCCATTTTGGTGTTTAGTCTAAACAATAACAGAAACCCCTGACACATTATTGGCTGATTAGGCACCTGAGCAGGTGTACAAGTGTAAAGAATAAAATGGCCACTGAGTGTTGTTATGAAGGATGAACAATGCTGATGGGCAGAAGGGTACAGAGTTGCCCATGCCCCCCCCCCCCGGGAGAATCACAAACTGTTACTGTTACCATGCTGCTAATGAGAGAGAAAGAGAGACAAAGGGAAAAACATACTGGGACTGGAACATTTGCTTCAGATAAGGGAGAGATAACACCGGGAGAGAGAGACTTGTTGACCCACCGTATTATGACTTCTGAGAGACTTATGGCTTCTGAGAGGGTTGTTTACCTTATACCATTCTGTTCATTAAAATTCCTCAGTGGACAGCCGGAGTGGGCTGGTTTGATGGACACAGCCATTCAAAATTGATTGACAACTGAGACCCTGTGAGTAGGGATAAAAGTGAGGTCTGGGGAGACACCCCTCAGACACACCAGGAGACACACTAGTGGACACTGTTTGAGTGTTGGAACCCACGGGAAGGTGTGGGGCATCAGAGACCGAACAAAGGATCAGTCAGTTTAATTCACAGTGTTTGTAGCAGGACCGGTGGGGGCTTGTGTGTGTGTCCACTCATGCCAGAGTGACGAGTCCACCACAGAAGAACGGTCTAGCTGAAGGACAGAGGGGTCATAACTGAATGGCCACAACAACACATCGATGGATCAAGATCGTAAAGGAAGGTTTGCTTGACAATAGCTGTCACTGTTTGCTCGCTCTCTCTCTCTCTCTCCAACGATTAAAACACAAGAACCAACAGCTACCTCAGCACATATGAACTGAATAGAACTTTATATTCACATATGACAATTCATTATCCCCTAGACATCGATAGAGCTTGTTTATTATTGATTATTATTATACCCACACTTTTAGGTTTAGTATTGCTAACGTATATTAACTATATATTTGCATTGTTGATATTGATTTTGTATATTTTACTAATAAACGCTTTTGAATATAGTACCACCAGACTCCAACGGATTCTTCTATCTTTGCTGGTCAGACACCCAGTTACGGGGTACGTAACAGTGTATTCATGCCTCTTATCATCTTGTACACCTTCATCAATTCATCTCTCATCCTCCTTCACTCCAAAGAGACAAGACCTAGCTCGTGCAAACTATCCTCATAAGACATGCTCTCCAGGCAGCATCCTGGTAAATCTCCTCTGCACCCACTCTAAAGTTTCTCTCTGTATCCTCTCTAAGTGTTCTTTAAACGTTGGATAATGAAATACCTTTGTCTTTGTTTCAATACTACACACACAAAATGCTGGAAGAACTCAGTATGTTAAGCTGTATTGATGGAAATGAATAAAAGCTTGATGCTTTGGGCCAAGATCCTTCTTCAGGACTGGAAAGGAATTGGGAAGATGCCAGAATAAAAAGGTGGGGAGAGGAGAAGGACGACAACTAGAAGGTGTCAGCTGAATCCAGGTGAGTGGGAAAGGTAAAAGGCTGGAGAGGAAGGAATCTGATAGGAGAGGAGAGTGGACCATAGGAGAAAGGGAAGGAGGAGGAGACTCATGGGGAGGTCATAGGCAGGTGAGAAGGGTTAAGAGGCCAGAGTGGGGAATAGAAGAAGAAGGGAGGGGGAGGGAATTTTTTTTACCAGTAGGAGAAATCGATATTCAGCCATCAGCTTGGAGGCTACTCAAATGGAATATAAGGTGTTACACATCCCCCATGAGGATGGCCTCATTGTGGCACAGCAGGAGGCCATAGACTGACACGTCGGTACAGGAATGAGACTCGGACATAAAGTATTTCAGCTTCGTATCAGTCTTGCTGGCCAACTCATGCTCAATCTTTCCGGTTATCTGGGAATCCAGAAGTAACTTTCCCTATAGATTTGAATGACCCTGCAACAAGAAGGTATAAAGTTAACATAATATGCACGCAGTGGCCACCTTTTTAGATATACACACGCACACTTGCTCATAAATTCAAATATCTAAATGCAAATGCAAATGCAAATTTCTGCTTATCTGGGAATTCAGAAGTAAGTTTCCCTATAGATTTGAATAACCCTGCAACAGGGAAGTATGATGTACTGTTGAAAGTATCCTGGTTGGTTGCGTCATGGTCTGGTACAGCCACTCAAATGCACGTGATTGAAAGAAGCTGCAGAAAGTAATGGAATCACATGTAGATCCCTCCGTGTCATTGGTGGTATCTACAGGCAGCGCTGTCTCAAGAAGGCTACATCCATCAGCAAAGATCCCCATTATCCAGACCATGTCATCTTCTCGTAGCTACCATCAAGCCAGAGGTGCAAAAGCCTGACGCCCCACCCCAGCAGGTTCAGGAACAACTCTTGCCCTTCAACTGTTCACTTCTTGAACCCTTTTCACCAGCCCCCCCCCATGCATATCAACTATGATGAATTTGCATTAAAATCAACTTTTTTAAAGATTTATAAAATATGCTTATGTTTCTTATAAAAATGTGCTTATGTTTTTATTGTGAATGCTCCTCATATGATGCAATGTGCCTGTGATGCTGCAGAAAGTAAGTTTTTCATTGCATCTCTGCATGCATGTACTTTTTCCCACATGACGATAAACTAGACCTTGACTGGCTTTGAAATTATGGAAAGAATTTTCTTTAGATTTTAGAGATATAGCATGGTAACCCAAAGAGCCCATGCCACCCAGTTGCACCCATGTGACAAATTAATCCGCTGACGTGTCTTTGGAATGTGGGAGGAAAGCAGAATTCCTGGAGAAAGCCACACCATCAGGGAGAGAATGCACAACCTTCTTCCAGACAGTGGAGGAATTGAACCTGGGTCACTGTCACTGAAATAGCATTACACTGACTGCTACACTACTGTGCCGTCCCCACGGTAGAGTCACGTCGGCATTACAGTAATGGTGGAATCACATAGCACAAAAGCAAGCCCCTCGGCCAATATCAACCATCACGCAGGCATCTAAACTCATACCATTTGTCAATGCTTGACCACTAACCTCCTATGCATTCAAGCGTTCATCGAGATACTACTCAGGCAGTGGGTGGCTATTTGTGTTGCACATTCATTATATACCAGCAGTATGACATGGGCGATCATGGTCTTTCCATGACCATGATTGTTCTTGGCAAATTTTCTACAGAAATGGTTTGCCATTGCATTTTCCTGGGCAGTGTCTTTATGAGACAGGTGACCCCAGCCATTATCAATACTCTTCAGAGATTGTCTGCCTGGCGTCAGTGGTTGCATAACCAGGACTTGTGATATGCACCACCTGCTCCCATGGCTTGATTGGGGGGCGGTGGACTAGGCAGGCATTACACCTAGTCCAAGAGTGACCTGCAGGCTCACGGAGGAAAGGAATGACTTACACCTCCTTCGGTGGAGACATCTCCATCCCGCCATCCATTTGTATTGGAATTGGTTTATTATTGCCACATGGACCAAGTGAAAAACTTGTCTCATCTATACACAGTGCATTGAGCTGGAAAAAGATAAAAATGTAGAATGAAGTGTAAAATCTAAAAGATGAATGATAAAGTGCAAGATCGTAACAAGGTAGATTGTGAGGCCAAGTGTCCATCTTATAGTACAAGAAGTGTGTTCAAGAGACTGTTAACGGGGTTGATGCCATACTAAAGCCTGGTTGTATGTGCTTTCAGGCTTCTGTATCTTCTGCCTGATGGAAGGAGACAGAAGAGAGAATGTCCAGGTGGGTGAGATCTTAGGTTATGTTGACAGCACTACTGCAGCAGCATGGTTTAGACAAAGCCCACAAAGGGAAGACTGGTTCTTACGATGTGCTGAATAGTGTCTTCACCCTTCTCCAGTTTCTTGCAGTCACGTGCAGAACAGTTGCCATACCAAGCAATTATACATCCAGGCAGATTGCTTTCTATGGTACACATGGATAAATTTGTCGGAGACATGCTGAATTTCTTTATGCTCCTGAGGAAGTTGAGGCATTTGTGAGCTTTCTTGGCTATGACATCAACATACCTGGACCAGAACAGGTTACTGGCAATATTCACACCTAGTAAGTTAAAGCTCTCAGCTCTCCTAACATCAACACCATTGAAACAGACAGGATCAGGTGCAGTGCTCTCCTTCCTGAAGTCAATGACCATCTCTTTTGTTCTGTTGACATTGAGGGACACGTATCTGTCATGACACCAGGAACTTGTCTCCAACTCGTTCTCAAGCAGATTCCACCCACGTCTAACGAAAAAAAATCCTCCTTTGATCCCCTTTAACCTTCTAACTCCTCATCATAAATGTATGCTCAATAGGACATACTACACTCTGCCTCCCAGAACAAGCAGGATCTCCTAGTGGCCACCCATTTTAATTCCACTTCCCATTCCCATTCCCATTCCGATATGTTCATCGATGGCTTCCTCCACTGACGTGATGAGGCCACACTTAGGCTGGAGGAACAATACCTTATATTCTGTTTGGGTAGCCTCCAACCTCATGGTATGAACATTGATTTCTCTAATTTCTGGTAATGCCCCACACTCCCTCTGCTTCATCATTTCCCATTCCCTTTTCCCTCTCCCACCTTATCTCCTTGCCCACCCATTGCCTCCCTCTGGTACCCCTCCCAGCTTTTTCTTTTTTCTATGGCCTTCTGTCTCTTTCACCAATCAATTTCCCAGCTATTTACATCATCCATTCCCCTCCAGGTTTCACCTATCGCCTGGTGTGTTTTTCTCTTCCCTCCCCCTACCTTTTAAATCTACTCCTCAGCTTTTTTCTCCAGTCCTGCTGAAGGGTTTCAACCCAAAACACTGACTGTACTTCTTTCTATAGATGCTGCCTGGCCTGCTGAGTTCCTCCAGCATTTTGTGTGTGTTGTCTAATAGGACATCAGATTCTTCCACTTCAATGGCAAAGATTTCAAAAAGATCACTGGACCCATCTTCAAATTCTCCAGCTGCAGTGTCTTTCTCCTCAGTACCAACATCATCAATGACCTGTCGCTCCCTGTACAAGTTGGTCCTTTGAACCCCCGCCCCCACCCTCTATGGGCCATATTCCCACCCTGGTTACTACCTTTCATAGAGTCATGGAGTCATAGATTCACAGAGCACTACAGCACAGAAGCAAGCCTTTCAGCACATCCAGCCCATCCCAAACTGTTATCCTGCCTAGTCCCATTGACCCACACCTTGACATTAGCCCTCCATCTCTTCCCATCCATGTACTTATACAAACCTCTCTTAAATGTTGCAATAAAAACCACATCCACCAGTTCCACACTAACTGCTCATTCCACACTCTCACCATCCTCTGAGTGAAGAAGTTTTCCCTCCAGTTCCCCTCAAATATTTCACCTTTCACCCTTAATCTATGACCTTTAGTTCTAGTCTCACCTATCATCAGTGGAAAATGTCTGCTTACATTAATCTTATCGCTGCCTCCTCATATATGCTTAATAAGATATGGCAATTACCTTGTGTGGTTAGGGGTGGTGTGTGTGTGTGTGTGTGTGTGTGTGTGTGTGTGTGTGTGTGTGTGTGTGTGTGTGTGTGTGTGTGTGTGTGTGTGTGTGTGTGTGTGTGTGTGTGTGTGTGTGTGTGTGTGTGTGTGTGTGAAACACGACCTGAATACAGTGATACTCGAAGCAGGCTCCTGATGTCCAGTCTATTCCACAATTTAGTTTTCATGGCTCTCAGCACTTACCTGCTGTCCCGCTTGCTCATGTTTTTTCCACTGAAAAAAATTCGACAGGTTTGTCTTTAAGTGCAGGGTGCTCGGACTCAAGGTGCCAAAGCAGTTTTGAGGGCTTCATTGCCTCATTAGGCAGCCTCTGGGCCCAAACTCCAGCCTCCGCCAGTCGCCTTGGCCAGGTGTGACTGTTCCCATACAGGGGCCGCGGCAGTCACAGTCCAGAGAGAGTGACTGAGCGAGCGAAGAGTGTGATAGGGAGCGCGCCCGCCCCCCTTGTAGGATCTATCAGCCTATAAAAGTTTGTTTCACTAGATCGTAGCAAGGTAGCTGCTCTGCTACTTATGAAACCCTGAGCCTGAATTAGGTCGTCTGCAAATATTTTAGCATGGAGTTCCCCATGAACATTCAGTGTGGTAAGTCGGTTCAGAGGCGGTGCCCATCTGTCCGCGCTCGAGGCCAGTGCCAATGGCACCTCTTGCTGGCCACGCGAGGCGGCCAGTTACCCGAGGCCAACCAGTGATCCCTGACGTGCTTGGGTAATGACCTTGCGTGGGCTCAAGTTCAACAGTGAGCATGACAGGGAATGAGGAAAGGTGCAGCTGACTCATATCGTTTCCTTGTGGCCCGGTGGTTGGGGACCAGCGCGCGTCGGGGGAGCTACACGCATGTGCACTGGGCAGAAAGAACCGAACTAAAAGCCCGCAACCCGGAAACAATCTCTCAACTGTATTTGTGTATTTATTTATTTTTGGGATCTACTGGGAAAGTCTCAAAGGTTGACCAGTCGATTGTGATCGATGGGTTGGCGACCATTAATCTATACGGTAAATCCAAAAGAAGATATAACGAATATTAATTGCCCAATAATAAAATCTAAAATTTTGGTAATGCCAGTTCTCCATCTTTTTTAATTTTTGCAATAAAGATTTTTGCACTCTAGAACTTTTATTTTCCAGGATCATAGAATCTATTCTGTCAAAGAACGTTTTTGGGACAAAGGATGGAACCGCTTGAAACGTATATAAAAATTTCAGTAAAATTACCATTTTTATAGCATTTATTCGACCAATTAATGACATCGTCATAGGCGACCATTTGGAAAATGTTTGTTGTGTATATTCAATTAGAGGAAGGAAACTGAACTTAAATAAGTCTTTAAAATTTTTGGTAATTTTAATACCAAGATAGGTAAAATAATTTTTAGCAATATTAAAGGGTATTTGATCATAATAATCAGAGTAATTATTAATGGGAAATAATTCACTTTTATGAAAATTTAATTTATACCCAGAGAAAATATTAAATTCAGTAAATATGGATAGCATAGAGGGAATAGATTTCCTAGGGTCTGAAATGTAAATTAATAAATCATCTGCATATAACGAAACCTTATGTAATTTATCCCCTCTCTTCATACCCTGAATGGAATTAGAATCCCTAAGAGCAATAGCAAGTGGTTCTAAAGCCAAATTAAATAATAAAGGACTGATAGGACAACCCTGACGGGTTCCTCTATATAGTCTAAAATAAGGAGATTTTTGATTATTAGTTATAACTGCAGTCATCGGGGCTTGATAAATCAGTTTAACCCAGGAAATAAATCCTGGACCGAAATTAAACCTCTTCAAAACCTGGAACAAATAAAGCCATTCCAACCTGTCAAAAGCTTTCTCTGCATCCAGAGACACAATACATTCAGATTCTTTAACTGAGGGAGAATAAATAATATTTAACAATCTTCAAATATTAAAATGTGAATACCTATTTTTAATAAATCCAGTTTGATCATTTGAGATAACAGTAGGCAAATAATGCTCAAGTCTATTGGCTAAAATCTTTGAGTGAATTTTAAAATCCACATTCAATAAGGAGATAGGTCTATAGGATGCACATTCAGATAGATCTTTTCCTTTTTTAGGAATCAATGAAATTAATGCTTCATAAAATGTTCTCGGAAGATTTCCAGAGGATATAGGAACAGTGAAAGTTTGACAAAGATGTGGTGTAAGCATTTCATTGAAGGTCTTATAAAATTCCGCTGTATATCCATCTGGTCCCGGAGCTTTCCCTAGTTGCATAGAGGATATAGCCTTAGCTATTTCCTCTTGTTTAAGAGGTGCATCTAGTATATTAATATCTTGGATCGAAATTTTAGGTATATTTAATTTTTGCAAAATCTGTTAATAATAATAGTATTGTCAGAGAATTCAGATTTATAAAGATTGGAATAGGAATCCATAAATATCTTATTAATTTCCTAAGGGACTGATGTTTCAGTTCTATCTGGTCTGCATATTTTCAAAATCTGTCTTTTGACCATATTTGCCTTTAACTGACCAGCCAGCAGTTTACTTGATTTATCACCATACATATAAAATAGACTTTTAGATTTAAAAGTTTGCTGCTCGATGGGAAAGGTCAAAAGCAGATCAAATTTGTGTTTGAAGTTCAACCCTTTCCTTATATAGATCTTCAGTAGGTCTTACTGAATACACTTTATCATCTCTTTAGTTTATTAGTAATCACTAAAAGTTCCTCTTTGGTTTGCCTTCTTAAAGCTGCTGAATATGAACTTATCTGTCCCCGAAGAAAGGATTTCATCGTATCCCATATAACCAAATTTGACATTCCTTCAGTTGCATTAAGTTCAAAAAATATAGAAACTTGCTCCTTGATAAAACCATAAAGGCTTGATCCTGTAACAATACGGGATTCAATCACCACTGTGACATTTTCAAAAAACTGTCAGAGAGCTTCAGGGTTAATTTCACAGGTGCGTGATCCAACAGCGCAATGACGTCATATGCACACTCAACAATGGAGCGTAGCAAGCGTGTGTCTAAAAAAAAAGTAATCAATTCTTCAGTATTTATGATGCATGTTTGAAAAAAAGAAAAATCTTTGTCATTAGGGTGTTTATATCTCCAGATATCGACCAGGCCATACTCTAATAGAGAAGAATTAATACAGGCCGCTGCTTTATTAGGAAGCGACGTATTGGTTGATGACCTGTCAATCGCCGGGTTTAGACAACAATTAAAGTCACCGCCCATGATCACCTTATATTCATTCAGATTCGGTAGCTCAGAAAAAAGCTTCTTAAAATATTCAGGACTGTCTGAATTAGGTACGTAAACACACACCAAAGCTACCTTTTGACCGCATAATAAACCAGTGACAATTAAATAGCTTCCAATCAAATCAGTAATAGTATTAAAATGTAGAAAAGGGATTTTAGAGTTAACAAAAATAGATACCCCTCTAACTTTATTTGTCGATAAAGAATGATATAAAGGTCCCTTTCAGAATTTGAAAAAGCGATCTTCATCCTGTCTCCGTACATGAGTTTCTTGCGCAAAAATAATATCCGCATTGTGTTTTTAATTTCTTAAAAATCTTTTTACACTTAATAGGATGATTCATGCAGTTCAGATTTCAAGAGATTATATTAATTTTATTAGCATCCATGTTTAAGATTTAATTTAAAGTTTTATAAAGAAAACTATTGCGTAAGCGCACACTAATCCAAAAGGAAAAAAACAGCACTGACTTGACCAGAAGTGACAACATAATTAAGAGAAAATATAACCTCATTAGAACTGCCCAGTCGAGAAAACAAACCTATTCTAATAGCCCTCCCCAAAGCCCGAAAGAAAGAAGCGACCAATCAGAGAGTTGCATGTTAAACCTAATGACCCTTAACCCCATACTCCATTTTGCAGCTATATTAAAAAAATGTAATATTTATCCCACCAATTCTAGCCATAATAAAAGAGATAAACAAGTTTCAAATACAGTAGTATTACGTCTAACAATAATAAAAACATAACTGGCGATGGCCATCTCAAATTCATCTAAAGTATATTAATCACGTATTCAAAAAAGAATAAATCCAAGCAAATAATATTACAACTGAAGTTGTTTCTTTTAAAAAAACTTACAGGTCATACAAAAAAATAAGTAAATATATATATATAGTAAATATATATATATATATCAAACCTAAAACTATATTAATATTAAGACAAGCAAAAAGATAGAGAAAGTATAATTCAAACCAGGTCCTGTGTGGACATCTATAATATGAAACAAGTTTCCTTCAAAGCAACTATGAATATATAGTAATTCTTAACACATAAAGAGAAGAATTAAATCAGCCAAAATCCATACAGGCATCCATAAAGCATGGAATAGACTTTCCTCAAAGCATCGATGTACATCTCATAGGTCAAAATTACCTATTCAAGTTACAGTCAGCTTAACTTTGAAGTTCTTAATAAACTCCCACCCTTCATCGGGGAAATCTGTGGCTAAGAGTCAGGAGGGATAATTACCAGCCGCGCAGGATAGCGAAGTGATGGACGACATTTTTTTTATATACAATTCAATCATCACTTCCCGGTATTTCCTTCTTTCGGCAAAAAACCTCAGGAGCAAAACCTTTGACTTTACAAATTTCAGTTGGTTTGTAGGTTAGTTTCCCTCTTTTTCTAGCCTCCCGGAGTATGGCTTCTTTGGTTGTATAATAATGCAAACAAAGCATAATTGGCAGGGGATGTAATTCAGGTGAATGCCGAAATCCTGGAATTCTGTGGACCCTGTCGAGTACAGGGCTTGCTTCAAGTATCTCACTAAAAAGTGAATACAGCATATCTGAGGAGAACTTTAACAGGTCAGCAGTTTAGGTATTTTCAGGCAAACTTAATATACGTAAATTACTCCGACGTGCTCTGCTGTCTAAATCAATCATTTTTTCCTTTATTCGTGATAATTCCAAAGTAACTTCATTTATTTTCTTTTCCATAGATGACATCTTCAATTCTTGTTCGTTAACAGTTTGTCTGAATTGTTCCTGTTCCCTCTCAATTCAATGTGTAATCTACTTGAGCGTCTGAAATTGAAAGTCCAAATTCTTCAGAGATTCTTGAACATTAAAATTGGACTTTTTGAGCTTACCGTTAGTCTCCATCAACTTATCGATCTTAGTGTTAAGCAATCCAAATTCAAACTTCATATCTTTTATTGAAGAGAATATTTCTGCTAGAGTAACAGGTTCTTCTGATTTCCTTATTTGTTCAGTTTGTTCCGTTTCAGGAAAGGTCTTGCCGCTTCTCAATTCAATACCAGATCGACTTCCGGCCATTGTAATTAAATCATAAATCCTTCAACAAAAGTAATAAATCTTCAGACTTAAAACGAGTCTGTCAGTGGAATGTAAAATATATAAAAAAGTGGAGCTGCGATAAAACGCGTCTCACTCTATTCGCTGCAAAATGGAGTCCCATCCTTCTTATCCCTTGTCATCCAAGGATCTCTGTACTCCCTTACCCCTCACTCCCATGGGAACATGTTGGCCCTGAACTCTCATTACTTGAAGAATCCCACAAATTTGATGTAGGCTCATTTGCAAGTAACTGCCCTTGTTCTTTTCCTATGTCAGTACCTGTGTTATGATATTGAAATCAGCCTTCTCTAATTCATAACCCTAATTTCTAGATCACCCTTAAGCTTTCCAAAGTTTTCTTTGAGACTTACAAGACCATATGAAGACCATAAGACCAAAATAAGACCATGAGGTATGGAAGTAGAATTAGGCCATTTGGACCATCAAGGCTCCTCAATCTTCAGTAATAGCTGATTTTCCTTTCATTCCCATTTTCTAGCCTTCTCCCCATAACTCTTAACAACCTTACCAATCAATAACTTATTAATCCCTGCCTTAAGTACTCCCAATGTACTCACAGCCCTCTGTAGCAATCAGTTCCACACATTCACCATTCTCTAGCTGAAGAAATTCCTCCTCATCTCTTGCTGTAATGTTGCAGCTATATAGGACTGTGGTCAGACCCCTCTTGGAGTATTGCGCTCAGTTCTGGTCGCCTCAATACAAGAAGGATGTGGAAACGATAGAAAGGAGGAGATTTACAAAGATGATGCCTGGATTGGGGAGCACGTCTTATAAGAATAGGTTGAGTGAACGCGGCCTTTCCTCCTTGGAGCGACGGAGGATGAGAGGTGACCTGATAGAGGTGTACAAGCTGTTGAGAGGCATTGATCATGTGGATAGTCAGAGGCTTTTTCCCAGGGCTGAAATGGTTGCCACAAGAGGACACAGGTTTAAGATGCTGGGGACTAGATACAGAGGAGATGTCAGGGGTAATTTCTTTTTTTTACACAGAGAGTAGTGAGTGCGTGGAAAGGGCTGCAGGTGGCAGTGGTGGAGGCTGAAACGATAGAGACTCCTGGATAGGTACATGGAGCTTAGAAAAATAGAGAGTGATGGGTAAGCCTAGGTAGTTCTAAGGTAAGGACATGTTCGGCACAGCTTTGTGGGTCGAAGGGCCTGTATTGTGCTTTAGGTTTCCTATGTTTCTATCTCAATTTGAAAGGGACATTCCTTTATTCTCAGGCTGTGTCCTCAGAACCTAGGGTCTTCATTCAAATGGACACGTCTCCTCCAAATCCACTTCCTTCAGGTGTTTCAGCTTCTGTGGGTTTCAATGAGAGCCGACCCTGCCCCACAATACCTTTCTGAACTTCAGAAAATGCTCTCCACCTGCCCAGTTGAATGCTCTAGATTTAGGTCCTCTGCAGATTCTACTCCCAGAGGACTATCTATGTATTACCTACATATTATCTACCTATCACCTATGTATATTTCACTCTTGATATGTTTTGTCAAGTGAAGGTGATCACCGTTAATAATAACATATTTGGAAATCCCCTTAGACATATCATTCTTGCACTTCCCTGTGATCTGTCTGTGTGACTACTTTAGTAAGTATGTCTGTACACCAGCTCAAGGTTCAAAGTTCAAAGTAAATTTATTATCAAACTACATATAAGTCACTACACACTGCCCTGAAATTAATTTTCTTGTGGGTATTCACAGTAAATGAAATGGAAAAAATTTACAATCAATGAAAAACTACACATGACAAAGTAGACAACCAAAGTGCAAAAAACAGCAAAATGCGCAAATAAAATATGAAAATAAAATAAAATAATAAACAAATAAATAAACAATAAATAAATAAATATATATATATACATATATATATATATCAGAACACGAGTTGTAGAGTCTTTAAAAGTGAGTCCACAGGTTGTGGAACCAGTTCAATGATGGGGGATTGAAATCATCTCCTCTGGTTAAAGAGCTTGATGGTTGAGTGGTAATAACCTGGTGGTGTGGGTCCTGAGGGCCCTGCACTTACTTGCTAATGGCAGCAGTGAGAAGAGAGCATGTACTGTGTGGTGGGTATGCTGGGTGAAGGATGCTGCTTTCCTGTGACAGTGCTCTTTGCAAGTGTGCTTAGTGGTGAGGAGGGCTTTACCTGTGTCGGACTGGGTTGGTCGGTTTGAGTATCTCAGAAACCACTGAATTCATGGGATTTTCGTGCACAACAGTCTCAAGAGCTCTGAGAGGAGGGTGAAAAAAAAGACATCGAGTGAGGGGGCAGTTCTGTGGGTGAAAGTGCTTTGTTAATGAGAGAGGTCAGAGGAGAATAGCCAGATCGGTTCAAGCTGACAGGAAGGCAACAGGAACTCAAATAAACACACATTAGAGCAGTGGTGTGCCGAAGAGCATCTTGGAAGGCGCAACATGTCAGCCCTTGAAGTGGATGGGCGACAGCAACTGAAGACCATAAACATACATTCAGAGGTTATTTTACTAGGAACAGCAGGTATGTAATAAAGGGGTCATCAGGTTATATGCTCCTCTTTCCCCATTGTCTTTCAGAAATCAAAGTCAATAACAAGTCAATCTATTATCAAAGCCCATAACTGTATGTTACAATATACTCCCTTGAGATTCACTTTGATGCGGGTGTTCACAAGAAAATAAAGAAACACAATAAAATTTATGAAAGACTAGATATAACTGAAGTCTGACAAACAAGCAATGTGCAATAGAAGACAAATTGCACAGATAGAACTATAAAAAACTACTGAGGATATGAGTTATAGAGTCTTTGAAAGCCAGTTCATAGGTTGAGGAATCAGTTCAGAGTTGTGTGAGTGAAGTTATCTTCTCTGGTTCAGAAGGGAGAAAGAGAAGCTGGGAAAGATAACACCAGCACTGTTTGCAGATTCAGGCGATTTCTTCCAGTTCATCCTCAAAACAGCTTATTTTTCTTCTCTTATGTCTTTCCTTTGTTTTCAAGGTGGTTGGAGTCCTGTTAGAGTCCGTGATCTACAGTTTGAACTATGATTCTTCACAAACGTTTGGTTTTTGAACCAGCTGTGTGGACTAGCGCAGGAACTCTCCAAGAACATCCTGGAAGACATGCACCCTCAGGGACCAACCCCGTGGATGATCCAGTTACTTGCTGGTTTCACCAACTTGGGTATCGTGGGAGACTGAAACATTGAGACAGCAGGCAATACGTTTGCTAATCGCCAGCTGCTGTCAGTAGAAGGCACCTGTACTTGAGTGACCCTTCTCCCATTTGACGGAGAGTGAGAGCCTGTTGGTCATTGAGGGGGTGGGACTTGGAGAAACGACATGGAACTTTGTAACATCAGACAGCGAGTTGGGGGTCTCCACTCTCAATGTTGCAGGAGTGAGCTTTCTCTCATTCAATGAAGAGCGAGCCTGTCTAGGATACTAGAGTGCCGGGTTATGGGCTGTTGATCAAGGTCTCATTGGGAGCTTGCGCTGTTGCTTGCATGGTGGGGGGGGGGGGGTGGTTCATTGCGCTACTGGTGTGATTACGGGGATGGGGGGGCTTGATGCTTTTGCTACTGCTTGTGCAAGGGGTGGGGGGGGGGAGCTTCAGGTCTTCAACATTTCCATCCTTGATTCTATGGGGTCTTTTGTTTCGTGGCTGCCTATGAAAAGTATAAATTTCAGGATGCATACTGTCTACATTCTCTGAAATAAAATGAATCTGAATGAAATGAACTCTGGTGATTGAAGGGTAGTAATTATTCCTCAACCTGGTGTTGTGGGACCAATGGATCCCGTACTGCCTGCCCAATGGAGAGAGCAAGAGGAGAAAAGAAATCTGCTGTACATCCCCAGTAAAGTGATCACCCCCTTTCTGTTTCTTTAAAGAGCAGTAATGGCAACTGCCATTTTACATCTTCCTGCCAACCTAGAAACTTTATACCTGGAATGCTGAGATGCCTATCTGGCCCTTCTTTCAGCCAATTCTCTGCAAGAACAACGATATCATATTCCTAAGTACCATTCAATGCATTCATTACTCAATCCTGTTCCAGATCAGCGCCCAACACTTGGCATGGAATTTAAACTCGATCAAAGGCAAAGAACTAATGTTCTGCTGAGACTTCATTAATCATCCAAGAAAAGGTGCGAAGATAAATAATCAGCCTTGAATTTTTAATTGAAATTGTCACACAGATCAGGCTATTTATTTAGTGCTTCTTTAGGGTTACCGTGGCACAGTGGTTGCTACTGTAGTCAGAGTTCACAGATGTGACTTCACAGTTCAAAGTATAAAATAAGTTTTATTATTGAAGTACATATACAACCTTGAGATTCATTTTCTTGTGGGCATATTCAGCAAATCTATAGAATAGTATCTATAATAGGATCAATAAAAGATCAACCAGAGTGCAGAAGACAGCGAACTCTACAAATGTAAATACAAATAAAACCATAAGACATAGGAGCAGAATTAGGCCATTTGGACTATTGAGTCTGCTCTGCCATTCAATCATGGCTGATCCTTTTTTCCCATCCTCAACCCCATTCACCAGCCTTCTCCTCGTAACCTTTGATGCCATGTCCAATCAAGAACCTGTCAATCTCTGCCTTAAATATACCCAATGATCTAGCCTCCACAGCTGTCTGTGGTAACAAATTCCAACAATTCACCACACTGTAGCTAAAGAAATTTCTCTGCATTTCTGTTTTAAATAGACACTCCTCTATCCTGAGGCTGTGCCCTCTTGTCCTTGACTCCTTCACCATGGGAAACATTTTTTCCACATCTACTCTGTCTACACCCTTTAAAATTCATCAGGTTTCAATGAGATCCCCCCTTATCCTTCTAAATTCCAGTGAGTACAGACCCAGAGCCATCAAACACCCCTCATATAATGCTTCCATCCCCAGAATCATCCTTGCGAACTGCCCCGAACCATCTCCAATGCCAGCGTATCTTTTCTTAGATGAGGAGCCCAAAACTGTTCACAATACTCAAGCTAAGGCCTCACCAGTACCTTATAAAGCCTTACCATCACATCCTTGCTCTTGTATTCAAGACCTCTTGAAATGAATGCTAACATTGGATTTGCCTTCCTCACCGCTGACTCAACCTGCAATTTAAACTTTATGGGGTTCTGCACAAGGACTCCCAAGTCCCTTTGCATCTCAGATTTTTGGATTTTCTCCCCATTTATAAAGTAGTCTGCACATTTATTTCTACTATCAGAGACCACTTTCTTGTCTATTCTTCTAATCTAAGTCCTTCTGCATCCTACCTATTTCCTCAACATTACCTGACCCTCCATCGATCTTTGTATCATTTACAAACTTGGTGACAAAGCCATCTATTCCATTATGTAATTCATTGACATACAGCATAAAGAAGCGGTCCCAACACTGACCCCTGCAGAACACCACTAGTCACTGGCAGCCAACCAGCCAATGCTCTAACCATGTTAGTAACTTTCCTGCAATACCATGGGCTCTTAACTTGGTAAGCAGCCTCTCCTGTGACACCTTGTCAAAGGCATTCTGTAAGTCGAAATATACAACATCTACTGCATCCCCTTTATCCATCCTACTTGTAATCTCCTCAAAGAATTCCAACAGGTTTCTCAGGCAAGATTTTCCCTTAAAGAAACCATGCTGACTTTGTCCTATTTTATCCAGTGGCACCAAGTACTCCAAACCTCATTCTTAACAATTGACTCCAACATCTTCCCAACCGCTGAGATTAGGCTAACTGGTCTATAATTTCCATTCTGCTGCCTTTCTCCTTTCTTAACGAGTGGAGTGGCATTTGCAATTTTCCTATCCTGTGGCACTGTGCCGGAGTCCAATGATTTTTGAAAGATCATTGCTAATGCCTCCACAATCTCTAATGCTATCTGTTTCAGAACCACTGTGTGCAGGTCATCTGGTCTGGGTGACCTATATACACCCTGGTATTTCAGCTTTGAGCACCTTCTCCCTTGTAATAGTAACTGCACTCAGTTCTCTTCCCTCACACACTATAATATCTGGCACACTGCTAGAGTCTTCCACAGTGAAAACTTAAGACAAAGTACTCATTTAGTTTATCTGCCGTCTCCTTGGCCCCCATTATTATTTCACCAGCCACATTTTCTAGCAGTCTCATATCCACTCTCATCTCTCTTCTATTTATTTTTTTAAACATACTTGAAAAAGCTTTTACCTTCAACCTTGATATTATTTGCTAGCCTGCTTTCATTATTCATTATTTCCCTTTAAATACTCTTTTAGTTGCTCTAAGGGTTTTTAAAGCTTCCCAACCCTCTATCTTCCTATGAATTTTTGTTTTGTTATATACCCTCTCTTTTTGCTTTTACATTAGATCGGATCGGAAGAGGCTGAAGACTCAGCTAACTGAAACTTCATTAATCATCCAGGAAAAGGTGTTGAGATAAATAATCAGCCTTCAATTTAATTGAAATTGTCACAAAGATCAGATGCTGGGTCAAGTGAGTACAATTATCCCATTTTATTCAAGAGCATGATGGTTGAGATGTAGTAACTGTTCTTGAACCTGGTGGTGTGAGTCTTGAGGCTCTTGTACCTTCTACCTGATGGCAGCAGTGAAAAGAGAATATGACCTGTTCAAATCCCACCTTGGCAACAGGGTTCTTAAAATTCACGAGCTTAAGGTTACAGATCATCTCAGAGGGAGTGGAGTCAGAATCAGAATTATTATCAGTATTTTATTTAACGAGACTTGTTGTCTTGCAGCAGTAATATTGTACAAAGACATGTAAATCGAGCACAACAAGGGAAAATGAGACAATGTTCATGGGTTCATCAACCATTCAGAAATCTGATGATGGAGGGGAAGCTGTCTCTGAATCACTGAGTGTCTATATTCAGGCTTTACTACTTCCTCTCTGAAGGTATCAATGATGTTACGTACTCGTGACACGTGACAGTGGTACCCTTGTCACTTGACTGGGGTTGAAGTTATACTGGACTTGAGGTAATGGTCTTGTGATGGTGGAGTGACATCATTTTCCCGCCAGTAGAGGTCATGTGACAGGTTTTTTTTACAGGTTATAAAAGGAAGACCCACCCTGTCAGGTGGGGCAGTTCGTGGCTGGATTTGCCAAGTTGACTTCATGCCACTGCGTGATTTAATGTGATGATGCAGTTTAGTTGGAAAATGAAGTTTTATCTAATGCCTAAAGTTTAAAAGGTCATTGCCAGCAGTTTCTTTACTGTGGAGAGTGAAGATAAAAGTTTGGGAGTTAAAGATCGAGGAGAATCGAATTTCGACGGTGGAATGGTTTCGAACTTGTGTGATCCTCATTCGGAAGGATTTCTTTGACTGTTCTCGTGTTAATCTCTGCTGGGATAGCAGGAGATTGAGGACAGAGTGTGGAAGGAAAGGTCAGTGCCTTTAAACCGTTACGTTTCATAAAATTCTACGTGGGAAGAGTTCGACGCCGGGGATCGAAGGACAACGACGTGGAAGAGAATTTAAATTGCCTTAAAAAGTCTCTCCTTTTAAATGGACTGTGAGCATTTTGATCTTTCAGCATACTGCTTTAAAGAACTGTTTTTTTTCAACATCGCTTTAAGAACTGTTTGAGCTGCATCGCTTTAAGAACTGTTTAAGCTGCCGCACAGCAGCTGTTTTCCGGTTACTTTAGTGTTTGTTTACTTTTGGGGGGTTTGTTTTCAGTGTTTAATAAACGTGTTATTTGTTATAAAAACCCTTGGCTAACTCACATATATTTATTGTTGCCTGAATACGTAACATAAATATGGGGGCTCGTCCAGGATTGGATTGTTTGAGTTTAAATGCTTTTTGAATTTTGAGTCGGTGTTTTGGAAACGGGGAATACTCGATTCTTTTGTTTGATTGGCTTGTGAGTGGTATTCGGCAACAATGAATATTAATGAGTTTCTGGATTCGCCAGATGTGGATTTGTTAGCGAAGGCGAAAAAAACTGAGGTGTCTGAGATAGCTAGTAGATTGCAACTTAAAGGTATTTTGACGACTACATCAAAAGCTGTAATACAGAGAAAAATCGCATCACACTTTGTGGCTTCGGGTGATTTTGATGAATCGATTTTAGAATCGTGTCCAATAAGTAATCTGGAGATACAGTTGCAAATTGAACAAATGAAGTTGGAACAAAGTAAAGCAGAATTGGAGCGTTGTAAATTGGAAGCTGAGCAGAAGAAGAGGGAGTTTGATTATGCAATGGAGGAATTAAGGTCTGGGAATCAGTCTTCTGGTTCTAAAAAGCCGTTTGTTGCTAGTCAAGAAATTAAATTGGTCCCTCCATTTAGTGAAACAGAAGTGGAAAGATATTTTCAACATTTTGAAACTATTGCTCAGATGTCAGAGTGGCCGAGAGATAAATGGTCAGTGTTGTTACAGAGTGTAATTAAAGGTAAAGCACAACAAGTTTACACAGCTTTAACTGCTGCGCAAGCACTTGATTATGATTTTGTAAAAATGCATATTCTCAAAGCGTATGAATTAGTCCCAGAAGCATATAGAGAAAGATTCAGAAGTTTGAAAAAGTCTGTGGAAAAGACTTATGTGGAATTTGCCTATGATAAAGCTATGTGTTTTGAGAGATGGGTTTCTTCTAAAAATGTAAATGAGGACTATGATACATTGAGAGAGCTGATTTTAATGGAGGAGTTTAAAAGAAGCATTCCTGTTGAAGTAAAGACCTACTTAAATGAGAGGAATACTGATAAATTGCAGGACTGTGCTAGATTAGCTGATGAGTATGTTTTAATCCATAAGAATAAATTTCCTCAGGGTAGAATTTTTAAGAGGAAAAATAATATGGAGACTCAAGGTAAATCAGAAATTAAATCAGAGGTTAATGAGAAAGGTAAGGAGGAAGGAAAACCTGTGAAGGAAAGACAGTTTGGTCTTATTTGTAACTATTGTAAGAAGCCTGGCCATGTAATAGCTAACTGTTTCAAATTGAAAAAGAAAGAGAAGGAAGCAGTTCCAGATGCTTGTGTGCAACATACTGAAGCACCTGTAAAATTACAGGGTTTGGTAAACACAAATGAGGCTTTGTTAGAGTCTGACCAAGTTAGAAAGGGATATGATCATTTTATGACTGAAGGGTTTGTATCCTTGAAAGAAGGATCTACTCTGGTGCCAATAAAAATCCTTAGGGATACTGGAGCTTCTCAATCACTGATGTTGGACAGTGTATTAAAGTTTAATGAAGAGAGTGATACTGGTCAGGTAAATTACATAAGAGGTGTTGGGAGTGATTTTATGCCTGTACATTTACATAAAGTAAATTTAAAATCAGGGTTAGTTACAGGATTTGTTAAAGTAGGATTACAGCATAGCTTACCTGTGAAGGGTATTTCTTTATTGTTAGGTAATGACTTGGCAGGTGGACAAGTTTTTCCTGAAGTGCATTTGACAATGGAGTCAGAGGAACCAGAGATGAATTCTAACACAGATTCTTCCTATGTTGTGACTAGAGCTATGGCTAAAAAGAATGATGTGCAGAATGAGGTCGTTACTCATGACTGTTCAACTCAGGATTCGAGTTTTGAGGATGTGTCAGAGACTTTCTTACCTTTCGTTGTTTGAACAAGATTCTGGGAGTAAGTCTGACTATGAAGATTTATCTCTGTCTTGGAACGAGATGATAGCAGAGCAGAATAGAGATCCTGAGATTATAAAATTAAGGGAACAAGCTTTACTAGGTGGTGAAATTGAGAAGGTGTCAGTAGGATATTACTTGGAAAAAGGAGTGTTGATGAGGAAGTGGAGGTCGCCTACAATTCCTGCAAGTGAGGAATGGAATGTTGTTTACCAGGTAGTTGTTCCTAAAGTTTATCGAAATGAGATTTTGACTTTAGCTCATAGTGTGCCTTTAGGTGGACATCAAGGGGTAAGGAAAACTGTGGACAAGATTTTAAAACATTTTTACTGGCCTGGTCTAAGAAAAGATGTGGCGATGTTTTGTAAAACGTGCCATATTTGTCAAATTGTGGGTAAACCAAATCAGGTTACACCAGTAGCTCCATTACAACCTATTCCAGCATTTGGTGAACCATTTTCTAAAGTTATTGTAGATTGTGTTGGTCCATTACCAAAGACAAAAACTGGTTATCAGTATTTGTTGACTATCATGTGTACTTCGTCTAGGTTTCCAGAGGCAGTACCACTTAGGAATATAAAAGCTAAAACTGTGACAAAGGCTCTTATAAATTTTTTTACTTATTTTGGATTGCCTAAGGAAATACAAACTGATCAAGGCAGTAATTTTATGTCTGGATTGTTTCAACAGGTAGTTTATAAATTGGGAGCTAAGCAAATCACTTCGTCTGCATACCATCCAGAATCGCAAGGTGCCTTGGAGAGGTTTCATTCTACCGTCAAGAATATGATTAGGACATATTGTGTGGAAAATGAAAGTGACTGGGATGAGGGTATAAACTTACTTTTATTTGCAGTAAGGGAATCGGTACAGAAATCTTTAGGTTTTAGTCCATTTGAACTTGTGTTTGGGCATAGAGTTAGAGGACCTTTAGCTTTATTGAAAGAACAGTGGATTAGTGAGGAAGTACACACTAATTTGTTGGACTATGTTTTGAAATTTAAGGACAGGTTACATAAAGCTTGTAGCTTAGCCAAGGAAAATTTAAAGTTGGCTCAGGAGAAAATGAAAACTTGGTATGATAAAGAAGCTAGGATGAGGATGTTCAAGCCTGGAGATAAGATGTTGGTTCTTTTCCCAGTGCAGACAAATCCTTTACAAGCTAGATTTCATGGTCCTTATGAAATTGTGTCTAGAATCAATGATGTGGATTACGTGATAAAAACTCCAGATCGTAGAAGGTCAACACAACTTTGCCACATAAATATGATAAAACCATATTTTGGGAAACAATCTGATACTGTGACTGTTGTGGTTAGTGAGAATGAGTTTGATGTAACTGGGAACATGATAGATGATTCATCTGACTTTCATTCTAAATCCAACATTGTTTCTGTTAGGTTACCAAATTCGACCATTCTGGAAAATATGGATGAGAAATTAGCACATTTACAGCTAGAGCAGAAACAACAAATGAAGGAATTGATTTTTAAATATAAGGATTTGTTTCCAGATGTTCCAAGAAAGACTACTATAGCTTCACATGATGTAGATGTTGGAGATGCCAAACCTATCAAACAACATCCATATAGGATGAACATGGAAAAATGTGAACCTGCTGAGAAAGAAATTGAATACATGTTAGAGAATGATATTATTAGACATTCTAACTTGAATTGGAGTTCACCATGTGTTATGGTGCCAAAACCAGATGGTAGTATTAGGTTTTGTACGGACTATAGGAAGGTGAATGCTGTAACGAAAACAGATGCATATCCAATTCCTAGAGTAGATGATTGTGTAGATAAAGTTGGAAAAGCAAAGTTCCTTACAAAGATTGATTTATTGAAAGGGTATTGGTGTGTTCCATTAACGGACAGAGGTAGAGAGATTTCTGCATTTGTAACTCCATCTGGGTTATATGAGTATAATGTTCTTCCATTTGGGATGAAGAATGCCCCAGGTACTTTCCAGAGGATGATTAACTCTGTGATTCAGGGATTGAAAGATACTGATGCTTATATTGATGATTTAGTGACAGGAAATGATACTTGGGAAGCACACATAATTGCGGTGGAGAAATTGTTTGAAAGGCTTTCAAAAGCTAACTTAACTATTAATTTAGCTAAGAGTGAATTTGGACATGCCACTGTGACTTACCTTGGTTATGTTGTGGGTCAAGGTAAGGTAGCTCCTGTTCAGGCAAAAGTTCAGGCAACTTTAGAGATTCCCACCCCAACGGGGAAAAAACTCTTAAAAGATTTTTGGGAATGGTAGGATATTATCGAAAATTTTGTAAGAATTTTGCTAATGTTGCCCTTCCATTAACTAACCTTTTGCAGAAGAATACGAAGTTTGTGTGGACAGTGCCTTGTCAGGAAGCATTTGAAAAATTGAAAGCAATGATATGTCAACAACTTGTGCTTAAGGCACCTGACTTTGAAAAACCTTTTTCATTAGCTGTAGATGCTAGTGATGAGGCTGCGGGAGCAGTATTGATGCAAAGGAATGAGGGTGATGAGGTTGATCATCCAGTAACTTACTTTTCTAAGAAATTTAATAAGCATCAAAGAAACTATTCGACAATAGAGAAAGAATTATCTCTTGTTTTAGCTTTAGAATATTTTGAGGTATATGTTGGTACAACTCAAAAACCACTTACTGTTTACACTGATCATAATCCGTTAGTTTTTCTGAGTAAGATGAAAAACAAAAACAGAAGATTATTAAATTGGAGTTTGATGTTACAAGAGTACAATATTGTGATAACTCATATTAAAGGTAAAGATAATGTGGTTGCTGATTGTCTATCTCGATGTTGAATGTACAATGTAATTTTTTTATGGAGTGGTTTTTTTTCAATTGTAACACTCCTACTGTATTGTATGTTGTGAGATGTTATATGATGGTATTGTATATTGTGTATGTTATATAATTTATACATTTGTTTTTCTTGTAAGTAATTGTTAAAATTTTTGTTCTTGTCAGACCAAAAATGTTTTTTTGGAGGGAGGTGTTACGTACTCGTGACACGTGACAGTGGTACCCTTGTCACTTGACTGGGGTTGAAGTTATACTGGACTTGAGGTAATGGTCTTGTGATGGTGGAGTGACATCATTTTCCCGCCAGTAGAGGTCATGTGACAGGTTTTTTTTACAGGTTATAAAAGGAAGACCCACCCTGTCAGGTGGGGCAGTTCGTGGCTGGATTTGCCAAGTTGACTTCATGCCACTGCGTGATTTAATGTGATGATGCAGTTTAGTTGGAAAATGAAGTTTTATCTAATGCCTAAAGTTTAAAAGGTCATTGCCAGCAGTTTCTTTACTGTGGAGAGTGAAGATAAAAGTTTGGGAGTTAAAGATCGAGGAGAATCGAATTTCGACGGTGGAATGGTTTCGACCTTGTGTGATCCTCATTCGGAAGGATTTCTTTGACTGTTCTCGTGTTAATCTCTGCTGGGATAGCAGGAGATTGAGGACAGAGTGTGGAAGGAAAGGTCAGTGCCTTTAAACCGTTACGTTTCATAAAATTCTACGTGGGAAGAGTTTGACGCCGGGGATTGAAGGACAACGACGTGGAAGAGAATTTAAATTGCCTTAAAAAGTCTCTCCTTTTAAATGGACTGTGAGCATTTTGATCTTTCGGCATACTGCTTTAAAGAACTGTTTTTTTTTCAACATCGCTTTAAGAACTGTTTAAGCTGCTGCACAGCAGCTGTTTTCCGGTTACGTTAGTGTTTGTTTACTTTTGGGGGGTTTGTTTTCAGTGTTTAATAAATGTGTTATTTGTTATAAAAACCCTTGCCTAACTCACATATATTTATTGTTGCCTGAATACGTAACAATGAGAAGACAGCATGTCCCAAATGGTGACGGTCTTTAGTGCAGGATGCTACCTTGTTGGGGCACTGCCTCTTGAAGATGTCTGAGTATGCGGAGGGCTGCACCCATGAGGGAGCTGGTTGAGTCAACAAACCTCTTCAACCTTTTTCCATCTAGTGCATTGAAGCCTCCATATCAGATAGTGATATAACCAGTCAGAATGCTGTCCTCAATCTCTTAATGAAGTAGAGCCATGGGTATGTTTTCTTCATGATTACATGTGTTCTGAGCCTAGGAGAGATCTTTGGCGATGTTAGCACCCGGGAACTTCAAGCTGCTCACAATTTCCACCAGCAACACCTCAATGAGAACTGATGCCTTTTCTCTGACTTCCTGTTCTTGAATGACACAATTAAATCCTTGGTTGCTCTGACACAGATGGTAAGATCATTGTTGCAACATCACTCATCAAGCTGATCTCTCTGTCTCTCGTATGCTCCTCATTGCCATCTGAGATCCTAGATCATCGAGTCTGAGATCTGAGATCATGGAGTCATAGAGCAATATGGTATGTAGAGAGGGCCTTCTATTCATTGAGTCTCTGCTGACCATGGTGGCCAACCAACTTGACTCAATTTCCTGCATTTGAGCCATATCCAGATGTTCTGCCCCTCGTTGTCAGCCAGGTCATGCTGTCCATGAACTCCCTGTCGGTTGTCTCCATATGCTCCAGTATTTGTTTTTTTTTAAATTTTAAGTCCTCCTGTGCGAGAGCCAACAGCTGCCCGTCGTTTAAGTTTTTCTAGTCTGTAACTGAACAAGCACACACCGTCTTTCACAGTGAGATTCGACACCAAACGTGTTGCTTGTTTCCGGTAGATGTGTCCTGCGCATGCACAGTAGGAGAAGATTTGCCGAAATACCCGTTTCAATGTGGACAAAGATATTTTTAAAAACGCATAGCGTGGATGCCTATCGTTTTTACGTGAAACCGGCGTTTTCAAAATTATCCGGTCTAGTGTGAACGTAGCCTATAAATCAGGCTTCTGACAAAATCATCGTCAATCCTTTCTGCCTTCCTTCCAGTTTAACAAAGCATTTGGCTGGTTAATACCACATTTGTTGTTGTATAATACCACAAACAGGAAAAAAATCTGCGGATGTTGGAAGTCCAAAGAAACACACACAAAATGCTGGAGGAACTCAGCAGGGCAGGCAGTATCTATGGAAAAGAGTAAAACAGTTGACATTTCAAGCTGAGAACCTTCATCAGGACAAATATAATATTGTGACCTAAAACTGTGCACAATACTCAGAGCATAGTCTCACCAATGACTTATACAACTGTCTTCTCCGTGGATTGTCACCTTGTTGTGGTGGAGAGGCTAGTGTGGTGCTGAGATCCCGAGAGCGATGCCGTCTAGAGCTATGCTCCTGGTAGGGTCGCCCGTGGTGGTGAGGTCGAGGGTGAGGTCCCTGACAAAGAACAATCCAACCAAGACCTCAACAGTGGAACAGGCAGACAAAGTTATTTTGAACTCAACGGCTGTGAAGGCGGATGAAGGCTGCAACAAATCCATCAGCTCCAATCGTCATGGTTTCCATGCCATTGGAATCAGTTGGTTGATTTGTGAAGTATTGTGTGCTACTTGGAGTGCAACATCAAGTACACGTTAAACAAATACACGCACAGGCGTCTTCACTCTGTGGAAGCAGAACGAAGACCATCATCCTCGATCTTGAGGGATAGCCACGATGACAACTGCAATATGATGTCTCAATTCCTGTGCTCCTTGCCCTGATGAATGAAGACTAGTGTGCAAAACACCTTTTTCAGCACCTTGTCCACCTGTGGCACTTCTTTCAATAAGTTATGCACTTAGACCCTCTGAGGGACTCCCTAGTGTCATACCAGAATCAGAAACAGAAACTGGTTTATTATCACCGGCATGTGACGTGAAATTTGTTAACTTAGCAGCAGCAGTTCAATATAATACATAACACAGAAGAGAAAAAAATTAGTAATAATAATAATAAAATAAGTAAATCAATTACCGTATATGTATATTGAATAGATTTTAAAAGTGCAGAAACAGAAATACTGCATATTAAAAAACTGAGTGCCCAAGAGTTCAGTGTCCATTTAGGAATCGGATGGCAGAGTGGAAGAAGCTGTTCCTGAATCGCTGAGTGTGTGCCTTCAGGCTTCTGTATCTCCTATATGATGGTAACAGTGAGAAAAGGGCATGTCCTGGGTGCTGGAGGTCCTTAATAACGGACGCTGCCTTTCTGATACACTGCTCCCTGAAGGTGTCCTGGGTACCTTGAAGGCTAGTACCCAAGATGGACCCTCTGCTGCTTCTTTCGGTCCTGTGTAGTAGCCCTCCCATACCAATTGGTGATGCAACCTGTCAGAATGCTCTCCACGGTACATCTATAGAAGTTTTTGAGTGTATTTGTTGACATGCCAAATCTCTTCAAACTCCTAATGATGTATAGCTGCTGTCTTGGATTCTTTATAACTATATCAATACGTTGGGACCAGGTTAGGTTCTCAGAGATCTTGGCACCCAGGAACTTGAAACTCATCACTCTCTCCATTTCTGATCCTTCTAGGAGGATTGGTATGTGTTCCTTCATCTTACCCTTCCTGAAGTCCACAATCAGCTCTTTCATCTTACTGACGTTGAGTGCCAGGTTGTTGCTGTGACACCACTCCACTAGTTGGCATATCTCACTCCTGTATGCCCTCTCTTCACCACCTAAGGTTCTACCAACAATGGTTGTATCATCAGCAAATTTATAGATAGTATTTGAGCTATGCCTAGCCACACAGTCATGTGTATACAGAGAGTACAGCAGTGGGTTAAGCACACACCGCTGAGGTGAACCAGTGTTGATTATCAGTGAGGAGGATGTGTTATCACCAATCCGCACAGACTGTGGTATTCCGGTTAGGAAGTCGAGGATCCAATTGCAGAGGGAGTTACAGAGGCCCAGATTCTGTAACTTTTCAATAGGATTGTGGGAACGGTGGCATTAAATGCTGAGCTATAGTAGATGAACAGTATCTTGACATAGGTGTTTGTGTTGTCTAGGTGGTCTAAAGCTGTGTGAAGAGTCATTGAGATTGCGTCTGCCATTGATCTATTGTGGCTATAAGCAAATTGCAATGGATCCAGGTTCTTGCTGAGGCAGAAGTTCAGTCTAGTCATGATCAACCTCTCAAAGCATTTCATCACTGTCGATGTGAGTGCTGCCGGACATGGACCTTTGATAGTAAGTCCTAAGCTGGTTCAATTTCGCAGAATGCATCACCTCAGTAACAATAAAGCTACCAGTTTATATACTCTGTGGCCACTATTTTATGTACAGTAGCTCCTGTGCTTAATAAAGATGTCACTCAGTGTATGTTCGTGGTCTTCTGCTGCTGTAGCCCATCCAATTCAAAGTTCAACATGCTGTGCACTCAGAGATGCTCTTCTGCACGCTAGCGTTGTAATGTGTGGTTTTTTGAGTTACTGTTGCCTGGTTGTCAGCTTAAACCAGTCTGGCCATTCTCCATTGACCTTTCTCATTACCAAGGTGCTTTCATGCACAGAATTGCTGCTCACTGGAGGTCCTTTTTGGTTCACCATACTTACCCTGTTTGATCTATTTGTAATTTTCAGCTTAAAAATATAGATGACTTTTAGCTGTCTCCTCAATGCACAATCATCATCATGTGCCATGTTGTATGATGTGGGCGATCATGGACCCATGACCGTGGTTGTTTGTGGCAAATTTTTCTACAAGAGTGGCTTGCCATTGCCTTCTTTAGGGTAGTGTCTTTACAAGATGGGTGCCCCCAGCCATTATCAATACTCTTCAGAGCTTGTCTGCCTGTCATCGATGATATGCACCAGCTGCTCATACGACCATCCACCGCCTGCTCCCATGGCTTCACATGACCCCAATTTGGGGGCATAACCAGGTGTCTAAGGGTGTCCCACAGGCTAATGGAAGGAAGGAGTGCCTTATACCTCCATTGGTAGAGATGTAACTCCACCCCATGACCCGCAATAGACAATACAGAGGCTATTAAAGGTGCACAATTGCTGGTAGTTTCAGTAACATTCACATGCTGTGAAGGGATAAATAAAGAGACCGGTGTGGTAATATGTCACATTGCTGTTTCATTAGTAAATCATATAAACAACACCTGACAGGGGTGTGCAAGATGATGAGAGGCATTGATCATGTGGATAGTCAGAGGCTTTTTCCCAGGGCTGAAATGGTTGCCACAAGAGGACACAGGTTTAAGGTGCTGGGGAGTAGGTACAGAGGAGATGTCAGGGGTAAGTTTTTTTACTCAGAGAGGTGAGTGTGTGGAATAGGCTGCTGGCAACGGTGGTGGAGGCGGATTTGGTAGGGTCTTTTAAGTGGCTTTTGGATTGGTAGATGGAGCTTAGTAAAATAGAGGGCTATAGGTAAGCCTAGTAATTTCTAAGGTAGGGACCTATTTGGCTCAGCTTTGTGGGCCAAAGGGCCTGTATTGTGCTGTAGGTTTTCTATGTTTCTATTAGAAAAATACAGAGCAATCTGAAAACCAGGACATCTGTTTACTGTGAAGCAGTGTACGAGTGGAGTTGGTTCGAATCACTGTTAACTATCAAGGGATAACTTGCTTTGGATTAACCGAAAGCATAAATAATTAGATAATAAAATGCAATAGGACACAGAAGGATGAGGTACAGGATTATGGAAGCAACCACCAGCCACATCTGGCCCCAGGGCAAGGTCAAAATAAACACAGCAATGAAGAAAAATGCTTTCAATCAGAACAAACATCAAATAAATCAACACTCACTGTTTGCCTCTTTACTTCCACTAAAAGAAGTTCTGAAAGCAATTGCTTTTAAATATCTGTCAAACTGTAATATAGCTATCATGAGCTTAAGAAGAAAATTAATTTATCCTCCAATTAATACGGTTTTCTTCCACTGAGTGTATATGCTCTGGCCTGTATTCACTGGAATTCAGAAGAATGAGAGATGACCTCAATGCAACCTACGGAATGGTGAAAGGCCTTGATAGAGTGGATGATGAGAGGATGTTTCCTGTGGTGGGCGAGTCTAAGACCAAGTATACAGCCTTAGAATAGAGGGCTTCCTTTTACAACAGAGATGAGGAGGAATTTCTTTAGCCGGAGAGTGCTGAATCTGTGGAATTCTTTGGCACAGGCAGCTGTGGAGATCAGGTCCTTATGTACAATATATTTAAGGTAGAAGTTGATAGATCCTTAATTGGTCTGGACATGAGAAGGCAAGGGATTAGGGTTGAGAGGAAAATTGGATCAGCCATGATGAAATCCAGATGATCTAATTCTGCTCCTATATCTCATCGTCTAAAAACCCAGGCAGTCCTACATTGAGTCAACACAGACTAGTCACTCCTGCGATGCTGCTAAGGCCAAACTGTATTGGTCTTTGTTATTCCTTTGGATTCCTGAGATGCATGGAGAGGTGGAGCCTACTGCGTGGGCAACAGCTTACTCTCCATATCACACTGCCCAGGCTTGCACATCATGTAGACAGCAAGGATGCAACATTCATGGTCAACCACAGCCAACGGAGGCTATCAC
This sequence comes from Hemitrygon akajei, assembly GCF_048418815.1. Classification (NCBI taxonomy): domain Eukaryota; kingdom Metazoa; phylum Chordata; class Chondrichthyes; order Myliobatiformes; family Dasyatidae; genus Hemitrygon; species Hemitrygon akajei. Next base: position 189,040,078 of record NC_133126.1, on the reverse strand, counting down.
ATGCATGTAAAGCAGCTAGCATAGTCAAAGACTCCACCCACTCCAGGAATTCTCTCTTTTCCCCACTCCTATCAGGTAGTAGGATACAAATGTCTGAAAGCACATGCCACCAAGTTCAAGAGAATTTCTACCCCTCTGTTATCATACTCCTAAATGGGCGTCTTGTACATTAAGATGGACTTTCAATCTACCTCATTATGATCTTGCACTTTATCATTTACTTGCACATTTTGGTGGATTTTACACTTTATTCTGCATTGTTATTATTTTACCTTGTTCTAACTCAATGCACTGTATAATGATTTGATCTACATAAGCAAGACAAGCTTTTCACTGCAGCTTGATACTTGTGACAGTAATAAACCAATACCAATAGAGGAGTTGGGCTGAGTGGCCTGCTTCCGTTTTGTGTTCACAATATGCCAGCTGTGCATGCTACAGGGAAATCTAAAATACAAAGAGAAAATTCTGTAAATATTCCCTGGCCTAGCAGAAGGAAAGACAGGAGATCATTTCATCCAAGTTAGAAGTACTTTTGACACAAGAAGTCATCAATTCTTAGCCTCGAGGAAAGCAATCCCAAAATAGTAATCTTGTCACAGAGTCATACAGCACAGAAGCAAACTCTTTGGCCCACAATGTTTATGGCAGACATTACACAGCATCTATAACATGATACGCAACCAATACACAGCATCTCTAACATAACTCCACAACCATTACACAGGATTCTCTAACATAACTCCACAACCATTACACAGGATTCTATAACATAACTCCACAACCATTACACAGGATTCTATAACATAACTCCACAACCATTACACAGCACCTCTAACATAACTCCACAACCATTACACAGCATCTCTAACATAACTCCACAACCATTACACAGGATTCTATAACATAACTCCACAACCAATACACAGCACCTCTAACATAACTCCACAACCAATACACAGTACCTCTAACATAACTCCACAACCATTACACAGCATCTCTAACATAACTCCACAACCATTACACAGGATTCTATAACATGACTCCACAACCATTACACAGGATTCTATAACATAACTCCACAACCATTACACAGGATTCTATAACATAACTCCACAACCAATACACAGCACCTCTAACATAACTCCACAACCAATACACAGCACCTCTAACATAACTCCACAACCATTACACAGCATCTCTAACATAACTCCACAACCATTACACATGATTCTATAACATAACTCCACAACCATTACACAGGATTCTATAACATAACTCCACAACCATTACACAGGATTCTATAACATGTCTACACAACAATTACATAACATTCTACAACATGACTACACAACCATTACACCACATTCCAGAATATGAATACACAGCCATTACACAGCATCTATAACATGACTACACAACCATTACACAGCATTCTATAAATTTGACAAATCCGCCATTACAGAACATTCCATAACATGACAACACAACCATTACACAGCATTCCATAACATGACAACATAGCCATTACACAGCATTCTATAACATGACAACACAACCATTTCACTGCATTCTATAAAATGACAACACAACCATTACACAGCATTCTAAAACATGACTACACGGCAATAATGTCAACTGCGCAGGCAGAAGAATGCCTGGGCAATTTGATCAGTGAGCGACCACTGCGCTGTGAGAAGGACGTGGGGAACCACTCACAGAATCCTCTTTCCTCCAAGACAACCACTTTCACTCTATGACAGGACCAATTAATGGCAAAAACCATTCCGTGGGCAGTGGGACCTGCAGGCTGTATCACGGTAACAATGCTGCTGGGGAAGAGGCTGACAGCACTTCAAGTACCTCTGGTCATAAATGATGACATTGGGAGAAATCCTCTTCCAGAAACCCCAGAATCTGACGCAACCAGTGCTGGAATGAAGACCCTCAGACTTAACAAACATTGTATCAATATTGGCACTTGGAATCTTCGCACTCTAAGAAGCAGAGGGAAACTTCACCTTCTCATCGATGAAATCGGCGGAATCGGCTGCGATATCATTGGAACAACAGAGATCAGATGGTCATCTGGTCTGACAGAGGTCATTTTACAACAAAGAACAGCTACACAATGTAGTGCTCTGGATCTGAGAAAGGAGGAAGAGCAGGCGTTGCGTTCATCTTGAAGCAAGAAATAGCTAAAGCAGTTCTAGGCTACAACCCATTGAACGAATGACTAACGTCCATCCTCATACAGTGCAAGCCTTTCCCAATCACACTCATTGTCAACTATTCACCAACTAGCGATGCAGATGAGAAAGAGCTTGAGGGACACTATAACAACCTGCAAGGCCTCGTTGATGATGCTCCGAAAACTGATGTTGTGCTCATTCTAGGTGATTTCAATGCAAAAGCAGGTCAAACATCTCTGAATAAGGAAGTCATGGGAACCAATGGTTTAGGAAAACCAAATGGAGGGGGGACATGGCAAGTTGAGTTCTGTCAAGAAAACCACCTCTGTATAATGAACACAATGTTTGATCAACACCCTCGGCGCAAATACACATGGGCAGCTCCTGATGGTAAAACCAGGAAGCAGATTGATTATATCCTCACCGACAAAAGATGGATATCAAATATTCTGAAATGCAGGACATATCCAGAAGCTGACTGAGATACCGATCATCATCTGCGGTTTGGCCAAGATGAAGCTCCGGGTTAAGAATGTAAAATGAGCAAAACCACCAGTCAGATACGATCTCTCAGATCTACCAAACTCTCTCAGCATAGAGTTTTGCAACAGTTTTGAAGCCCTGCTGAACTTACAAGAAGAGGTCAAACCAGAAGAACTTTGGAACACAACAAGAGATGCGATGCAGTGACAACAGCAGCAGAGAAACACATTCCAAAGCTACACAAGCACAAAGGCACAGAATGGATCACAAATGAAATGCTGTATGCGGTAGAAAAGAAGAGATTGGTGAAAGGTCAGAAAGGAGCAACAAGTGAGGAATACAAGTAGCTGAAGCGTGAAGTACAATGACGCTGCAGGCTTGACAAAGAGGCAAACCTACAACACATCTGCTCCAACATGGAAAATGAGGCCAACAAAGGCAGCAACAGGATAGTTTATGCTGCAGTAAAAGAACTTACCAGCACCTTCACCCCAAGAATTGGTGCAATCAAAAATGACGAAGGAAAAATTCTGACAGAAGATGCAGATGTGTGGGAAAGGTGGCTCAATACACCAAGAAACTCTATGAAAATCACGAGAATGAAAGCCGTGACAAAGCCATTGACTGGACAACACTAGAACATGAACCCAAGCCACTGTCAGAAGTGGAAAGAGCAACCGAGAAGGTTAAAAAGAATAAAGCACCTGGTCCAGACAACATACCAGCAGAACTACTGAAAGCAACAGGCACCTCAATGGCCCACATCTTGCACTGCATAGTCTTTGCCATCTGGAAGATTGGCAAATGGCCAAAGGACTGGTGCAAATCTGTCTACATTCCAATCCCCAAGAAAGGGGACCTCCTGCAGTGCAGTAATTACAGAACAATTGCATTGATATCAACGCCAATAATGTTCTACACATAATCATCTCTGAGAGACCAGAGAACTACAAATTGCACTCGAACAAGCTGGCTTCAGGAGTGGCCGAGGCACCAGGGACCGGCTTTTCAACATGTGCCTAATAATAGAGAAAATGAGAGAGGTCAATACCCCCCTGTACATCTGCTTCATAGACTACTCAAAGGCGTTTGACTGTGTTCAATACACCAAACGGTGGATGACAATGATTCAACTGGGCATGGCACCACATCTAGTAGCTCTTCTAGAAACACTGTATGCCTCGCAACCCTCCAGCTTTCGGACCATATCTGGCGAGACGGAATCATTCTGCAATGGGAAAGGAGTCCGTCAAGGCTGCATCCTTTCTGCACACCTTTTTAATATCTACACTGAGATGATCATGGGACTGGCAATTCCCCACAACACTCATTACAAGGCACTAAAATAGAAGGAAAAGCCATCAGTAACTTGAGATACGCAGATGACACGGCCCTGCTAGCCACAACAGAAGAAGACCTACAAGCACTACTCAATGATATTGCAAAGTCTCTGCTGAATTTGGATCGCTGATAAACGGCAAAAAGACCAAAGTCATGGTGAGAAGCAAAACTGCAATTCAAGCTGACGTCTGCATCGGAATGACAAGCTCGAACAAGTGTCCTCCTTTATATACCTTGGTGCAGAACTAAATGACACAAACGAATGCAGCAAGGAAATAAGATGAAGGCTAGCAATGGCACGCACAAGCAGTACCAAACTTTGGAGTACTGTGTCCAGTTCTGGTCGCCTCACTATAGGAAGGATGTGGAAGCATTGGAAAGGGTACAGAGGAGATTTACCAGGATGCTGCCTGGTTCAGAGAGTATGGATTATGATCAGAGATTAAGGGAGCTAGGGCTTTACTCTTTGGAGAGAAGGAGGATGAGAGGAGACGTGATAGTGGTGTACAAGATATTAAGAGGAAGAGACAGAGTGGACAGACAGCGCCTCTTTCCCAGGGCACCACTGCTCAGTACAAGAGGACATGGCTTTAAGGTAAGGGGAGGGAAGTTCAAGGGGGATATTAGAGGAAGGTTTTTCACTCAGAGGGTGGTTGGTGCGTGGAATACACTGCCTGAGTCAGTGGTGGAAGCAGATACACTAGTGAAGTTTAAGAGACTACTAGACAGGTATATGGAGGAATTTAAGGTGGGGAGTTATATGGGAGGCAGGGTTTGAGGGTCGGCACAACATTGTGGGCTGAAGGGCCTGTAATGTGCTGTACTATTCTATGTTCTATGTTCTAACATCTGGAAAGATAGATCTGTGAGCGCTGACACCAAGATACGCCTCCTCAAAGGTTTCATCTGGCCAGTAACCCTATATGGCCGTGAAACATGGACCCTAAAAGCAGCTGATGAAAAGTTTACAGCATTTAAGATGTGAACATGTAGACGGATCCTCAGGGTATCATACAGTGAAAGGAGATCCAACAATTTCATCCTAAAAAAGACTGGCACCAAACCAATACTTCTGGAAACCATTATCCAAAGGAAACTTCATTATTTTGGACGCATCTCAAGAACTGATGACATACTGGAACACACTGTGCTTGAAGGCAGAGTAGAAGGAAGCCACTCCCAAGACAGACAAAGGACAACCTGGATCGACAACATGCAGAAGTGGACCAGCCGCTTCGCCAGAGATTCAAGAGGTTTGACTGCCAACAGATCGCAGTGGAAGAAAGTGGTCGCCAAGGCTCTGGCAGAGTACGGCATATGATGACAATGATGACACAACCATTACAAAGCATTCTATAATATGACTCCCCAGCCATAACACAGCATCTATATAATGACTACACAAGCATTACAAATCATCTATAACATGACAACACAACCCCCCCTTATTTTCCTTTTCTCTCTTTTTTCTCTCTCCGTCCCTCTCACTATCACTTCTTGCCTGTTCTTCATCTCCCTCTGGTGCTCTCCTCCCCTTTCTTTCTCCCTAGGCCTCCCGTCCCATGATCCTTTCCCTTCTCCAGCTCTGTATCCCTTTTGCCAATCAACTTTCCAGCTGTTAGCTTTATCCCTCCCCCTCCTGCTTTCTCCTATCATTTTGGATTTCCCCCTCCCCTCCCACTTTCAAATCTCTTACTATCTTTTCTTTTAGTTAGTCCTGATGAAGGGCCTCAGCCCAAAACATCGACCGTACTTCCTCCTATCGATGCTGCCTGGCCTGCTGCGGTCCATCAGCATTTTGTGTGTGTTACATTGTCGTTACACAGCATTCTATAACATGACTACACAACTGTTACACAACATTCAATAACATGACTACACAACCATTACACAGCATCTATAACATGAAAACACAATTACACAGCATTCTATAACATGAATCCACAACCATTACACAGAATTCTATAACATAACTACATTGCCATTACACAGAAATCTATAACATGACTACACAACCATTACACAGCATCTAACATGACCTCACAACCATTACACAGCATTCTACAACATGACAACACAACCATTACACAACATTCTATAATACGACGACATAACTATTACACAGCACTCTATAACATGAATACACAGCCATTACATAGAATCGATAACATGACAACACAGCCTCTGCACATCATCTACAAATGTATAACATGACTGCATAACAATTACAAAGCATTCTATAACTTGACAACTCCACCATCACAGAACATTCCATAACATGACAACACAACCACGCAGCATCTATAACATGGCAACACAACTACACAGCATTCTATAACATGACTATACAACCATTACACAGCATTTTAATAACTTGTCTACGCAACCATTACACAAATATTCTACAACATGACAACACAACAATTACACAACATTCTATAACACGACGACAACACCATTACACAGCATCCTATAACATGAATACACAGCCATTACACAGAATCGATAACATGACAATGCAGCCTCTAAACGGCATCTATAACATGACTACACAACAATTACAAAGCATTCTATAACTTGACAACTCCACCATTACAGAACATTCCATAACATGACAGCACAACCATTACACAGCCTCTATAACATGAAAACACAATTACACAGCATTCTATAACATGACCACACAACCTTTATAAAACCATTACACACAGCATTCTATGACTACATTGCCATTACACAGCATCTATAACATTACTACACAACCATTACACAGCATTCTATAGCATGACTACGCAGCCATTACACAGCATTCTATAGCATGACAACTCAAGAGTGCAGATGTTGAAATCTGGAGGACAACAAAGCATCCTATTGAAGGAACTCAGCAGGTTAGATACAAAGAAACAGATGGTCGATTTTGTGAGTCGAGACCCTACATCAAGACCAAGTCCATAGAAGGACGATAACCAGTTATTATATAGTGAGAATGAAGAGTGATTCAGGGACTGATGATTGATATGTGGAACAAGATATGGGAGGGATAATGAACAGGTGAAGACAGGTGGGGGAGAAGAAGGAAGAGGGGAAATTGAACATACAGAGGGCTAGTAGGTGATAGGGAGAGAGTAACAGACAAAATGCTGGAGAAACTCAACAGGTGAGGCAGCATCATGGACAAGAATAAAAAATGGGCATTTTGGGCTGAACCCCTTCATCAAGATAGTTTGTAGAAGGAAAATAGCCAGTTACATAGAAGTAAGGGGCAGGGGTAACTCAGAGCTGATAGGTGGGTCTTGGGATGAAACCTCAACTGTTTATTCTTCCCAAAGATGCTGCCTTACCTGTTGAGTTCCTCCAGCATTTTGTATTTTTCTCTCAATTTTCAGCATCTGCAGAGGCTCTTGTGTAGAAGTAGATGAGGAGGGATGATGGGCCACTGGAACCATGTGGGAAGGGGGAAAGGAAAGGTGACAAAATGGAGAAGAAGACTAAATAGAGAGATCTGTAGGTGATAGGTAGGTGGAACAATGTGCAGAACAATGAAAGTCCAGGTAACAAGGAGAGGATGGATGGAAAGGGTGAACAAAAAGAGAAGAGTGAATTGAAAAGAACAGAGAGAGTGTGCTACCTAAAATTATAAAATTCATTGGATATCTCATGGATTCAAAGGCTTGGTCAAGGAGGTAGACCTTAAGGAGATATTCAAAATGTATGATAAGGACAGTCCTAGTAAACTTTGAGGAGGATACTTAAGAGCTTATAAGGATACTTAAGCAACTGTAGATACGGCTGTAATGAATGTAAGACTATAAGTCTATAGACATAGGAGCAGTATTAGGCCATTTAACCCATCAAGTCTTCTCCGCTATTTCATCTTGACTGATCATTTCCCTGTCAATACCATTCTCCTGCCTTCTCCCCATAAGCTTTCATGCCCCTGACTAATCAAGATCCTATTAATCTGTCAAGACGTTGGAACAGGGATCCGATCGTAGACCCAGTACTGTGCACACAGTAATATTAATTGAATAACAAATCCTGAGGTGTGAAGAAAGTCATCAAAGTTCAGGGAGAGATAAAAACATCCAGAGAAATCCAAAAACCATTTGATATTCAGACGGAGTATAGACACAAATGGTGGAAAGGCTCAGGAAAATTCACTGGCACAATCTGGCAGCAAACAAGGTGAAAACACAGGACTAAAATACACTGAGCAATAAACAGAGAGGCAGATGATGGGTGGAGCACAATGAGACAGAAGTGGCAACAAAACAGGTAACGATGAGAAACAGGTCAGAGGCAGAGTACTCAGTAAAACAGGGGCTGGAGTAGAGCAGGAGTGGGGACGGGAGCACATGGGGCATGAAAACAAAGAAGAGCACATGGCAATTCAAAACCACAGACTGATGGCTAGGGAGGAAACACACAAAGACAAAGTTCAACTGGAGGTACTGACACAATCTCTGCCTTAAATGCACTTTATCTAGGCCTTTCAATATTTGATGGGTTTCAATGAGATTCCCCCATCATTGTCTTAAATTCCAGTGAGTACAGGCCCAGCGCCTTCAATTGTTGTTTATATGATAAAGTTTAATTCATAAATGGATTTTTTCTCAATGAGGTAAGATGTTATGAACAGACATAATCAGCAACCAATATTGCAAAACATATTGGCATGAAAAATCATGTACCCTATGCCCATTCATATTTCTTACACTCAGTATCCACTTTATTAAGTACACCTGCACAGTAATGCAACAATGCAATCAGCCTATCATGTGGCAGCAACTCAATGCATAAAAGCATGCAGACATGGTCAAGAGGTTTAATTGTCGTTCAGACCAAACAACAGAATGGGGAAGGAACGTGATCTAAGTGACTTTGACTGTGGAATGATTGTTGGTGCCAGATGGGGTAGTTTGAGTATCTCAGAAACTGCTGATCTCCTGGGGTTTTCATGTACAACAGTCTCTAGAGTTTACAGAGAATGGTGTGTAAAACAGGAAACAAATATCCAATGAATGGCAGTTCTGTGGGTGAAAATACCTTGTTAATGAGAAAGATCAGTGCAGACTGACTAGACTGGTTTAAGCTGACAGGAAGACAACCGTAACTCAAATAACGATGCATTACAACAGCAGTGGGTAGAAGAACATCTCTGAACGTATAACACATCGAACTGTGAAATAGAAGGGTTACAGCAGCAGAAAACCACATCAGTGGCCACTTTGTTAGGTACAGGAGGTGGGAGGTACTGAACAATGTAGCCAGCAAGTGCACGTTCCTCAGTTCTTCTGCAAAGGTAAAGGAATAGAAAGCCATTGCCTGTGTTAATTGCAGTCGCCCAGTTGGTGTGAGACTAGTACCTGAGGCAGCAGCAATCTGAGGGAGTAGTCAAATTATTTAGATGAACAAAGAGATTATATCCAATCTTCCTAAATTTTCAGGGAAGTTCCCTTTGGCATAGACGGTGCATAATCTGTTTTCTATTCTCTTTTCAAATACCTGTCTGCTATTTCCTCATTGTTTATTTGAAACCAAATGGTTGCTACCCTGTATTTATCATACTTATAGAACTATGTGGACGGTCCAGGAAATCAGTGTGAACGAAATGCGAAATAGAAAGCAGACAAAATTCCACCCTAAAGCATCAGCATGGGAAGATTAATTATGGTGCGGTGATAGGATCGATCTCTGAGAGCCGAAGACCTGCAGTGCAATTCTCTTCAAATCCTACCAACATTTGGTCACCTCAGTAGGCGCCAAACACGGGTTTATATCTGAAAGGGTAAGCATTTGCCTCTTATTTGGCTAGAAGTATAATTTACCTTCCAGCTGTGTCACTTATACTCTCTGTACCATTGTGCGGTAGCTTTTAGCATGTCATGCAGGCAACTCTGTGGTGTTTGTGGTGCGATGCCTGTGCCAGGATTAAATGGGACAACCAGCTTCTCACAAAATTCATCAATACACAGAGCAGAGTCTTGTGCAGTGGGATAGTGGAGCAGCAAAGTGGGATCAGGAGTCTACATGCCTGGTTTATGGTCTTTCAGGTATGCTGACACGAGAAAACACTTCCAAATGTATGAGTTTATTTCCCACATCCATGTACCAGAGACTGACACAGGTTCCTGACTGCACCATTTCTATTCAGGCTGTTAAATCTGTAAACATGCACTCAACATTAAATGGTGTAATGTGATTTCAGGCAGAGAAATTTATACCCGAGACGTTTGTTCAGCTTGTATTTTGTAATTTGATTAAATCAGCTAAGGAAGTAGAGCTACAAATTTCAGCGCTTATTCTATCAGGAAGGGAAAAAGCAGATTTAGATGGTTAGACGCAAATACCATAAAATTACTGAAGCAGAATTTGGCCATTTGGCTCATCAAATCTGCTCCCCTATTCTACCATAGCTGATTTACTATCTCTCTCAAATCTCCTGCCTTCTCCCCATAACCTTTAACTCCCTTACTAAACAAGAATCTATCACCTCCTCTTTAAATATAGGCTCCTGTGGCGAGATTCACAGATTCACCACTCTCTGGCAAAAAAAATCCTCTTCATCTCCATTCTAAAGGGGCATCCTTATATTCTGAGGCTCTGCCCTCTGGTCCTAGACTCCCCAATAATAGGAAACATCCTCTCCAGATCTACTCTTTCAATATTCGATAGGTTTAAGACAACAAGACCATAGGATATAGAAGCAAAATTAGGCCATTTGGGTTTTCTCTGCCATTTCATCTTGGCTGATCCATTTCTCTCTCAGCCCCAATCTCCTGCCTTCTCCCTATATCCTTTCATGTCCTGATGAATCAAGGAGCTAGCATCCTCTGACTTATATATACTCAATGTCTTTGCTTCTGGAACCACTGTGGCAACAAATACCACAGATACACCACTCTTAGGCTAAGGAAATTCCTCCTCATCTCCATGCTAATTGGATGTCCTTCTATTCTGAAGCTGTAGTCTTAGACTCCTCCACCATAGGACACATCCTTTCCACATCCATTCTATCGAGGCTTTTCAACATTTGATGGGTTTCTACGAGATCCTTCCCACCACCCCCTCCCACCCCATTCTACTGAATTCCAGTGAGTTCAGGCCCAGAGCTATCAAATACTCTTCATATGATAAGTCTTTCAATCCTGGAATCATTTTTGTGAACCTCCTTTAAACCCTTTCTTAGATAAGGGGTTCAAAACTGCTCATAATACTCCAAGTGAAGCCTCACCTTAAAAAGCCTCAGAACATGCTTGACTTTATATTTTAGATCTCTCAAGGTGAATACTGAAATTGCATTTGCCTTCCTCACCACCAACTCATCCTGCAAAATAACCTTTAGAGAATCCTGCCTGAGACTCTACAAGACTGCACAAATCCCTTTGCACCTCAAATTTTTAAACTTCTTTCCATTTAGAAAATAACCTATGCTTTTACTTCTTCTACCAAAGTGCATGGCCATACAGTTCCTGAAACTGTATTCCATCTGCCACTTCTTTACCCATTCTCCTCATCTGCCTAAGTCCTTCTGTAACCTCTTTGCTTCCTTAACACTACCTGCTCCTCTATCTATCTTCGTATTGTCCACAAATTGGCCACAAAGCCATCAATTCCATTGACATATAATGTAAAAAGAAGTGGTTCCAACACAGACCCCTTTGGATCACCAATAGTCACCAGCAGCCAACCAGAAATGGCTCCCTTCATTCCTGGATTTTTTTTTGCATTTCACACCATTCTCTGTAAAATGTAGAGACTGCAGTATGTGAATATCCCAAGAGATTAGCAGCTTCCGAGATACTCAACAATCATTCCATGATCAAAGTCACTTAGATCACATTTCTTCTTCCCTTCTGATGTTTGAACTGAACCTCTTGACCATGTCTGCATGCTTGCATATATAGAGTTATTGCCATATGATTGGCTGATTAGATATTTGCATTAATGTGAAGGGATACAGGTGTACCTAATAAAATGGCCACTGAGTATCAATCTTAATTGATGCAAAGTTCATGAGGATATCTTGAACTTGCTTTGTGGAAAAAGCACAATGGAGATTTATTTTTAGAACATAATATGGTATAAAAAAGCCACAGTCTGGTTTTGTTTGGATGAAGTTGACTGAGGTGTGAACATTTGTCAGTTTTTACCTGCTAAAATCCCTCCTCATTAAGTGTGAGGAATGTCTCACCTTTTAACCCTTCTGCTACAATGCACTATTGACAATGGTAAATAATCTCCTGGAAACAGGAAGATACTTTCTTTGAGTGCTTGAACAGTCCTTCCATGAACAGGAGCCACTGACCTTTACCAGTTAAAAAAATCTGCTGATCAGAAGTCATTCAGTGTAAATAGTAATAAAAATTAACAACCGGTTCCTTCAAAATTAGGTAATTGAACTCAGTCTGAAATGGAAAATAAATTTCAGTCTGAGATAAATCTCCATTATGCTTTTTCCACCAAGGAAGTTAAGGATATCCTAATGTACTTTGCAGTAATTGAGATGGGCATTCAGTGGCCACTTTAACAGGTTAAAAATAAAGGCTTTTGTGGACAGCACAGTAGCATAGTGATCAGTGTTACGCTATCACAGCGCTAGCGACGGGGTTAATTCCTGCCGCTGAATGGAAGGGGTTTGTATCTTCTCCCCATGTGGGTTTCCTTCCACATACCGAAGACATAGGTAAATTGTGCAGCACTGGGCCAGAAGCGCCTGTCACCATGCTGTATCTCTAAAGTAAATAAATAGCATGACCGTAACTCCTGCCAGGATTGGCACTAACCACCCATTCCAGGAAATTACTAAATCCTTTTATAGTGTGAAAGACAATACTATTTTACCTTGTTATTTCCTCAAGCAGCAAGGCAAGCAAATTTATGAGAGTGCATTGTTGTGTCAGCTGGGTTGACTATCAAAGTTCAATGGTGGGAGGTTCAAGTCCTACTAAGGACATTTAGGCTCAAAAGTATGGGCAGATACCCTAGTGCATTTTTGGAGAAATTGTTCTGCAGAGGTATTAAAATGGTGCCTGTCTTCCTTTTCTGCTGATCCATAAGACCATAAGACATAAGAGCAGAATTAAGCCATGTCTAACATCTTCAAGCCTGAATGCGTGTAACCACAGTGAGCAACTCAATTCTGAATTGCCTTACTGATGATAAGACCATAAAACATAGAAGCATAATTAGGCCATTTGGCCCATCAAGTCTGCTCCGCCATTCAATCGTAGCTGATCCTTTTCCTTCCCCTTCTTAGTCACACTCCCCGGCCTTCTCCACGTAACCTTTGATGCTGTGGCCCTGTGCACCATTTTAGTGAGATTATGTCCAGTATCTTACCAAGGTTAAGCTCCATTCCATTTAAAAAGGACTCTGTATCACATTCCAGCTGGTGGAAGTTTACCTAACATACATCATTGATGGCGCTTCTAAAGTGAGTCTGATTGTGATGTGCAACGTAAATTCGTGTTCAACTTCAAGCTTGTTATCATCTGGCTGTATGTATATACAACCAGTTGAAATGATAATCTTCTGGACCATGGTGCACCCACAAAGTACATATATCTCACACAGTACATAAAATATTACCACAAATAAATTAATAAAATTTAATTCAAAATGCATGTAGTGTGCAGAACAAGTAAACAGTAAAAGGTACAGTAAATAGTAAACAGCTCGCTGTCCTGAAAGTGAAGTACGAGGTGCTATAAAAGTGCAAGAATATAACTGGTGGAAAGATGTAACAAATCTGTATTAAGGAGTGCACATAAGAACTTCGTAAGTAGAAGCAGGAGTGGACCATTTGGCATCTCATGCTTACTCTGCCATTCAATAAGAACATGGTTGGCTTTTCAACTTGATGTCACTTTGCTTCACTAACCGTGCCCCTGAATCCATTGATATCAAGAAAGAAAGTGATTGATTTCTCAAGAGTACTCTGTGTCCTCCACAAGACTTCTTGACTGGAGGATTTCAAAGATTCACTACTCTCCAGGTAAATTAATTTTATCCAATTCCTGTCCTTGTTGAGTCATAGAGACAAAGAAACCTACAGCACAGAGACAGGCCCTTAGGCCCTTCTACTCCATGCCGAATTATTATCTTTCCCAGTCCCATCAACCCACAGCCGGACCATCACCCTCCACACCACTCCCATCCATGTACTTATCCAAACTTCTTTTAAATATTAGAACCAAACTCACATCCACCACTTCTTCTGGCAGCTCATTCCACACTTGCACAACCTTTCAGTAAAGAGGTCCCCTCTCAGGTTCTTTTCAAATATTTCACCCTTCACCCTTAACCTATGATCTCTATTTCTAATCTCATCTAACCTCAGTGGAAAAAGCATGCTTGTACTAACCTTTTCTATTTCCTCATGATTTTCTGTACCTCTATCAAATCTCCCCTCATTCTCCTACACTCCAGAGAATAAAGTCATAAACTATTCAATCTTTCCCTATAATTCAGGTCCTCAAGTCGCAAACACATGCTTGTAAATTCCTTTATGCTTTCCTATTCAAGGTTGCAGGAGTGGGTATGGGTGGGGTGGGGGGGGGAGAAAGAGCTTAAGGGCAAGGTGAGGGGCAACTATATTTTAACACATATATATTCAGAGTGGTAGGTAGCACATACAGTGGTAGGTGACTCAGAGAGGTAGGAACCTGTATTACGTTACCAGACAGAGTAGTGAAACAGGCAGATTGGACGAGTATAAAAGGCTTTTTTTTGCATTGACACATGAATATGAACAGAATGGAGGCATGTGGGTGATGCATGTGAAGAGGAGATTTAGTAGAGACGGGCATCGGGATTGGCACAACATAATGGACTGAATAACTTGTCTAGTGCTGTACTCTTCTCCATCTTGTGCCCTATGAAGTTATTGGTGGGTGGGGTAGCGGAGCTACATCTCTATCAAAGGAGGTGTAGGGTGCTCCTTCCCTCTGCTACCCTGCAGAGGGTTACCCTTGGGCAAGGTGTAGCAACTGTTTAGCCAGGGTCATATGAAGCCATGGGAGCGGGTGGTGGATGGGCCTATGAGCAGCTGGTGCATATCACAAGTCCAGGTTATGTGACCACTGTCGCTAGGCAGACAATCTTTGATGAGTACTGAGAATGGCTGGGGTCACCTATCCTGTAAGGAAACTGCCCAGCAGAGGGCAATGGCAAACCACTTCTGTGTAAAAATTTGCCAAGAACAATCATGGTTATGAGACCATGATCACCTACATCATATGACACGGCACATAATGATGAGGTTATTAGTCAACTCCTTATCTTGAGATTGGTTCCAAATATCCATCTAGAGGAAATATCTCTGCATCGAATGATCAAGCCCCAATGGTCAGACTGAACTGAGTTCACATCTCAAGACTGTGAACTCCACAGACCCAATCAATTTCTCTCTCTTGATAGGACAACCACATCCCGAAACCAGGAATCAGATTGGAAAACTTCAGTACACACTCTGCTTGGATGATAATGTGGCTACTTTGAGCGTTAAAAAAAATCCCCTATATAGCTGACAGACGTAATTCCCTTTGTTTCAGTGCACAACCATGTTATTTTCAGAAGTGTCTCATTACCACTTCCTTAGTGATAGGTCCTGGCGTTTTCCCAAATACTTCTAACTGGTTTATGCCTTAGTGGCCACTTTATTAGAATAACTCCTGAACGTTGTGAAACTACCATACCTTCTGTACCTCCCAAGCCTCTGTACCTCACATACCTTCTGTTCCTCCTGTACCTCACATACCTTCCGTTCCTCCTGTACACCGCATACCTCCTATACCTACTGTACAACCTGTACCTCCTCTAGCTCATGAAACTCCCATTCCTCCTGTACTTGTGAACATCCTGTACCACCTGTACCTCCCAAAACACCATACTTCCTGTAATGCCTGTTCCTCCAGTACCCCCTATACCTTCTGAAGTTCCCATACCTCCTGTACCTCCATCAACTCTGGTACCTCCAACTTCTTATGTCCTGAATCTCCGGAACCTCCTGTACCTTGCAGAAATACTGTACCTCTTGTACCTCCTATTCTTACTATACCTCCACTACCTCCCATTCCTCCTGTATATCCTGTATCCTGTGTTCATACCTCTTGTATGTCCTGAACCTCCCATACCTCCTGTACCTCCTGAACCTCCTGAACCTCCTGAACCTCCCATACCTCCCATACCTCCTGTACCTCCTGAACCTCCCATACCTCCTGTACTTCTGGTCCCTCTGTACCTCACAACCCTCCTGTATGTCCTGAACGTCTTGAACTTCCCAGGCCTCCTGTACCTCCCGTACCTCCTCTACCTCCCATACCTCCTGTACCTCTTAAACCTCCCATACTTTCCATACCTCCCATACCTCTTGTACCTCCTCTACATCCCATACCACCTGTACCTCCTCTATCTCCCATACCTCCTGTACCTCCTGAACCTCCCATACCTCCTGTACCTCTTAAACCTCCCATACCTCCTGTACCTCCTCTACCTACCATACCTCCTGTATCACCTGTACCTCCTGAACCTCCCTTACCTCATGTACCTCCTGTACTTCCTGAACTGCCTAAACCTCCTTTACCTCCTAAACCTCCTGAACCACCTATGTCTCTCATTGCCCAGATCATCCAACATCTCCCATAGCTCCTGTACCTCCTATACCTCCCATAACTCCTGAACTCTTAAACCTCCTAAATCTCCAATACATGCTGTACCTCCAGTAACTCCCATACTCTCCAGTACCTACTGTACCTCCTATACCTCCTGAACCCCCCCCCACGAAACTTCCATATCTCCCGTACCTCCACAACATACTGAATCTCCCATACTTCCTGTACCTCTTGTATTTCCCATACCTCCTGTACTTCCTTAACTATTTGAACCTCCCATACCTGCTGTTCCTCCCATACCACCTGTACCCTCTGTATATCCGGAACCTCCTGTACATCTTGAACCTCCTGCACCTGGAAGATTTTCTGTACCTCCTGTTGCTCCAGTACCTCCTGTACTTCCCATATTCCCTGTAGCTCTTGTGCCTCCCATTCTTCTCAGAACTCCCATACCTCCTGTATATCCTGTACCTCCTGAACCCCCTGAATGTTCTGAACATGCTGTAACTCCTGAAACTACTGCAGCTCCTGTACCTCCCATATCTCCTGTAACTCCTGTACTTCCTCATCCTCCAGTACCTCCTGAACCTCCTGAACCTCCCATACCTCCTGTAACTCCTGTACTTCCTCATCCTCCAGTACCTCCTGTAACTCCTGTACTTCCTCATCCTCCAGTACCTCCTGAAACTCCTGTACCTTGTCAATGGCACATACAGTTGAAGTCAGAAGTTTACATAACTTAGCCAAATACATTTAAACTCAGTTTTTCCTGACATTTCATCCTAGAAAACATTCGCTGTCTTAGGTCAGTTAGGATCACTACTTTATTTTAAGAATGTGAAACGTCAGAATAATAGTAGAGAGAATGGTTTATTTCAGCTTTTATTTCTTTCATCACATTCCCAGTGGGTTAGAAGTTTACATACATTTTGTTAGTATTTGGTAGCATTGCCTTTAAATTGTTTAACTGGGGTCAAACGTTTTGGGTAGCCTTCCACAAGCTTCTCACAATAAGTTGCTGTAATTTTGTTCCATTCCTCCAGACAGAAATGGTGTAACTGAGTCAGGTCTGTAGGCCTCCTTGCTTGCACATGCTTTTTCAGTTCTGTCCACAAATTTTCAATCGGATTGAGGTCAGGGCTTTGTGATGGCCACTCCAATACCTTGATTTTGTTGTCCTTAATCAATTTTGCCACAACTTTGAAGGTACGCTTGGGATCATTATCCATTTGGAAGACCCATTTGCAACCGAGCTTTAACTTTCCAGCTGATGTCTTGAGATGTTGCTTCAATATATCCACATAATTTTCCTTCCTCGTGATGACATCTATTTTGTGAAGTGCACCAGTCCCTCCTGCAGCAAAGCACCCCCACAACATTGTGCTTCCACCTCCATGCTTCATGGTTGGGATGGTGTTCTTCAGCTTGCAAGCCCCACCCTTTTTCCTCCAAACATAACGATGGTCATTATGGCCAAACTGTTCAATTTTTGTTTCATCATAACAAGAGGACATTTCTCCAAAAAGTAAGATCTTTGTCCCCCTGTGCACTTGCAAACTGTAGTTTGGCTTTTTTATGGTGGTTTTGGAGCAGTGGCTTCTTCCTTGCTGAGCAGCCTTTCAGGTTATGTCAATATAGGACTCATTTTACTGTGGATATAGATACTCGTCTACCTGTTTCCTCCAGCATCTTCACAAGGTCCTTTGCTGTTGTTCTGGGATTGATTTGCACTTTTTGTGCCAAAGTATGATCATCTCTAGGAGACAGAATGCATCTCCTTCCTGAGCAGTATGACGGCTGCGTGGTCCCATGGTGTTTATACTTGCGTTCTATTGTTTGTACAGATGAACGTGATACCTTCAGGCATTTGGAAATTGCTCCCAATGATGAACCACACTTTTTTTTCTGCACAATTTTTTTTTCCCTGAGGTCTTGGCTGATTTCTTTTGATTTTGTTTGTAAACTTCTGACCCACTGGAATTGTGATATAGTCAATTAAAGTGAA
The DNA here is from genome assembly GCF_048418815.1 of Hemitrygon akajei. Taxonomy (NCBI): domain Eukaryota; kingdom Metazoa; phylum Chordata; class Chondrichthyes; order Myliobatiformes; family Dasyatidae; genus Hemitrygon; species Hemitrygon akajei. Next base: position 189,021,443 of record NC_133126.1, on the reverse strand, counting down.
ATAATCTGTCTGTAAAAATTGTTGGAAAAATTACTCATGTCATCACAAAGTAGATGTCCTCAACATCTTGCCAAAACTATAGTTTGCTAATATGACATCTGTGAAGTGGTTAAACAATGACTTTTAATGACTTCAACCTAAGTGTATGTAAACTTCCGACTTCAACTGTACCTACCAGACCTACTAAACCTCCATTAGTCCTGAACCTCTTGTACCTCCTGTGCCATCTGTACCTCCTAAAACTCCTGCTTTAACTGTACCTGCCATACCTCCTGAACATTCTGCACCTCCTCTACCTCTTGTAACTTCTGAAACTCCCATGCGTCCTGTATCTTCCAAACCTCCTGGACCTCCCATATCTTCTGTACCACCTGTATGTCCTGTACCTCGCATAACTCCTAAACCTCCTGAACATCCTGTAACTCCTGGAATTACTGTACCTCCTGTACCTCCCATACCTCCTGAACCTCCTGTACTTCCTCAACCTCACTGTACCTCCTGTCCCTCCTGCAACCTCCTGTACCTATTGAAACTCATGCAAATCCAATACCTCCTATACCTCCCGTACCCCTGTTCCTCCTGATCCTTCAGTAACTGCTGTAGCTCCTGAACTTTCTGTACTTCCTGTACTTTCAGTCCCTCCTGTACCTCTTGTACCTCCTGTACTGCCCATACCTCTGTACCTCCCATACCTCCTGTACCTCCGGTACCTCCTCTACCTCTTGTAACTCTGGAACCTGCCATACCTACTATACCTTGTGTACCTCCAAAACCACCTGTATCTCCCATACCTCCCATACGTCCTGTATCTCCTGTACCTCTTGAAACCCTGTACCTCCAATAGCTCCAGTACCTCCTGAACCTTCCATATCTCCTGTACCTCTGTGGCTACTGCACCTCCAGTACCTCCCACAACTCTAGTACCTCCCACACCTCCAGTACCTCCCACATCTCCAGTACCTCCCACACCTCCAGTACCTCCCACAACTCTAGTACCTCCCACACCTCCAGTACCTCCCACACCTCCAGTACCTCCCACATCTCCAGTACCTCCCACACCTCCAGTACCTCCCACAACTCTAGTACCTCCCACACCTCCAGTACCTCCCACACCTCCAGTACCTCCCACATCTCCAGTACCTCCCACACCTCCAGTACCTCCCACAACTCTAGTACCTCCCACACCTCCAGTACCTCCCACAACTCTGGTACCTCCCACACCTCCAGTACCTCCCACAACTCTAGTACCTCCCACACCTCCAGTACCTCCCACACCTCCAGTACCTCCCACATCTCCAGTACCTCCCACAACTCTAGTACCTCCCACAACTCCAGTACCTCCCACACCTCCAGTACCTCCCACAACTCTAGTACCTCCCACACCTCCAGTACCTCCCACATCTCCAGTACCTCCCACAACTCTAGTACCTCCCACACCTCCAGTACCTCCCACAACTCTAGTACCTCCCACACCCCCAGTACCTCCCACAACTCTAGTACCTCCCACACCTCCAGTACCTCCTTACCTGTACTTCCCATACCTCCAAAACCCCAATACCTCATATACCTTCTCTACCTCCCATACCTCCTGTACCTCCTGAAACTCCCATATCTCCTGAGCCTCCTGAACCTCCCATAACTTATGAACCTCACGTGCCTACCAGACCTCCTGAACCTCATGTACCTCATTAACCTCTTGTAATTCCTGATCTACCATACCCCTTATACCTCCTGTACCTCGTGTACCTCCCAAACCTCCCATACCTCCAGTACCTCCTGAACCTCCTGAGCCCCCTGAATCTCCTGTACCTCCCATACCTCCTGTACCTCGTGTACCTCCCAAACCTCCTGTATCTCCAATACCTCCCAAATGTCCTGTAACTCCTGTACCTATTGAAACTCCTGTAAATCCAATAATTCCTATATCTCCTATACATCCCCGTAACTCCTGTATGTCATGAACACCAGCACCTCCTGAACCTCCCGTGCCTCCTTTACCTCCTGTGGCTCCTGAACCTACTGTTCCTTCTGTACCTCCTGAACCATCTGTGTCTCCTGTACCTCCTGACCTCTCAGTACATCCGGTCCCTCCTGAACCTCCTGCACCTCCTGTATCCCCAATACCCCCTGACCCTTTGGTACCTCCCGTACCTCCTGTACCTCTGGACGGTTATTATGAATTTTCCTATTTGTAATAATGGATCGGTCATAATGTAATTTCTGGTACTCTGACTCTAAACTGGATTTATAGTAACGTATGATTTATTTTGTGTGTTTGTATTTTAAAGCAAATTTTGGTGATGGTGTTTGCCACTTGATTGTGTCTGTATAAGTAATCAGAATGTGTTAAACTGCTGCAGGATCCTGTAATATGTTGGATTGTTTCTGGTTTTCCTTGGCATGTTCTACATTATTCATCTCAAATTCGTTGGTTGTTTATTATGTATTTTTTGGTAATTTTTTAATGCTTTTCACCTGGTCCTGTATTGACACAAGGAACCCTTCTGTTTCTGGATAGAGGATTCCAGCTCAACGCTTCCTTCTCAACATTCAGTCTGCTCAGACCATGGGGATGTCTTCCATGGTCTTACGTTGGTTAACTTTTTCTTCAATAGTGATAGTTTCTTCATTTTACTGATCTGTGCTCTCATTTAATTTTGAGGTGTATACTTCTTACCAGAACTGCATATGCTCAAATGGAATGTTTAATCCTGTTTTTTGTTGATGGAAATATTTCTCAGTAGTTTTATCTGAATGTTGAGTAGATTTTTAATGTCTATAATTTCTCCTACCCCTTCTGTACTAGGTTATTATTATTATTATTATTATTATTATTATTATTATTATTATTATTATTATTATTATTATTATTATTTCTTTTGTCTCTATCTTTTTATGTTTGCTCAGTTTGATGGGTTTTGTTTTGTGTGTTGGTTGTTGTCTGTCTTTTCATTGATTCTGTTGTCCTTGTTTTATTTATTGTGATTGACAGCGAGAACACTAATCTCAGGTTTGTGTATGATGATAGGTACTTTGGTAATAAACTCACTTTGAACTTTGAAATTGATTTGATTAGTGAGCTTAAGGTAAAGGAACCCTTTGCCCACCATTGAAGTAAGATTCACCGGTCTATAATTTCCAGGGTTATCTCTACACCATTTCTGGAAGAAGGGAACAATGTTTACAACCTTCCAATCCTCTGGTACTTCTCCCGTCCCTATTGATAATGTAAAGATCATCGCCAGAGGCTCAGCCATCTCCTCCCTCGCTTCCCTCAGTAGCCTGGGGTATATCACATCTGGTCCTGGCAACTTATCTAACGTATTACCTTTCAAAACCTCCAGCACATCATCTTTCTTAATGCTACACACTCAAGCATTACAATCCACTGTAAGTGGCTGGATATGTTATTGATCCCAAAGGAAGTTAGTGTCACAGTGCCATTACAAGAGCACAAATGTACAAATATTAGAAGAGAAGTAAGAAAGAATTAAAAACAATAAGTTACCTTAAAAATAAGATGTACAATATTTACAAGTCAAAGATGACAAGATTTACAAGATTTCCAAGTTCACACTGATGGTAGTGCAAGAATTCCTGTAATATTATTCAATAGTGGGTGCACGTTCACGCATTCCAGATAAACAGTGGTGGTAGTATTGCAGTGTTGCACACTGTGCCTGCGATAGCAGGGTGTGGCAAACAGCTAAACAGAGCTTAAACAATGCTCTGCTAAGCAGAGGTTAATAACAGGAGGAGTCATTGCTCCCTGGCTATAGATTGACTCCTTATAGAGTCTAATGGCTGAGGGAAAGAACAACCTCATATAGTGCTCTTTGGAGCAGCATGGTTATCTTACTCTATTACTGAAAGTGCTCCTCTGTCCAGCCAAGGTGGCATGCAGAGGCTGAGAATTGCCAGGATATTCCAGAGGGTCCTTTTTTCTACCACAGTCTCCAGTTTGATTCCTATACCAGAGCCAACCTTTCTACTCAGTTCATTGAGCCTGTTGGCATCACCCACGTCAATGCCATTGCCGCAGCACACCACGGCATAGAAGATTGTACTGGTGACAACAGACCGGTAGACCATGTGAAGGAGAGGCCTGCATATTCCAAAGCACCTCAGTCTCCTCAAGAGGTAGAGGAGACTCTGAACCTTCTTGTACACAGCCTCGATGCCAATGCTCCACTCAAGTCTGTCATCCAGGTGCACCCCCCGGTACTTGTAGTTCCTCACCACATCTCCGTCCTCACCATCAATTGTAACAGGAAGCAGTGCAAATTTGGTCTTCCTAAAGTCCATCACCATCTCCTTTGACTTACAGATATTAAGCTGCACATGATTCAGCTTGCACCATTCGACAAAGTCCTCCACCAGGGTCCTGTATTCATCCTCATGTCCTCCACTGATACACCCAACTATTGCTGTGTCATCAGAGAATTTCTGCAGATGACATGACTCTATGTTGTATCTAAAGTCCAAGGAAGTCATGGTAAGATTTAATATAAGTTATAATAAGTAAACAAATCAACAAACAGATACATAAACAATCAAATAAATAAGCAGTGCAAGAGAAGAATCGTGAGATATTGTTTATGGGTTCATGGCCCTTCAAAAAAATCTGATGGCAGAGAAGAAATAGCTGTTCCTAAAATGTTGAATGTCTGTCTTCAGGCTCCTGGACCTCCTTCCCATTAGTAGTATGAGAAATATGAAATGGTAAAATGGGGAATAGATTTCTTCCATTGTTCCACGGAGATGTGAATCTTTAATTGGAAGCATTAACATTGTCACTATCAAGACAGAGGAACCAATCTTTCAAGATTCAAAATTCAAGATTGTTTAATGTCATAAAATATTATTACTCCAGATCCAATGCAGCACAAAATCAAAAAAAGATAAAGAACACAGTAATTAAAAACACAATAAATATAAATATAAAAGATAGCTTATATACATAGATTGATTGTATATCCATAAAGTGATGCTATACACAGAAGTGTCTGTACATAAGGTGACTATGATAGGAAGTGATAAAGTAGTGGTGGTGGGGGTGTGATGGGGTGGATTAGTAGCTGGAGCTGCTGGTCAGGCTTACTGTTTGGTGAGAGTAACAGTTTTTGAGTGGCTCTTCCTGGCGTGAATACAACATAACATCCTCATTGATGCTAAATAGCCTTCACCTCCCAGAACCAATCTCTAAAATTTAATTTAACTACTTTAAATATCGACTTGGTCATTAAAATTCCTCTTGTTTTCTTCAAAACAAAATGTTTTTAATGCTGGAATTATTTGATATCATTTGAAGTTTGAATTGTGGTGTAATTCTTGTTCCAAATGAGAGTTTCAATCATCTGTTTCTGTTTGCTATTTTAGGAGATGAATGAGACTTGTTCCAGAATTAATGATATCCTGGAGTACTACTACCTCACAAGCATGTACAGCATCGAATTCCTTTTAGGATTGGTAGGGAACATCATTGTGATAAGCGGTTACATATTCTGCCTGAAGAACTGGAAGTGCAGTAACATCTACCTCTTCAATCTGTCCATCTCAGATCTGATCTTCATCTGCACTCTCCCAATGTTTGTTGTCTATTACGCCAAGGGGAAACATTGGGTGTTTGGCGATTTTCTCTGCAAGATGAATAGGTACATCCTTTACTCCAATATGTACCTGAGCATTCTGTTCCTAGCTTGTATTAGTATCGACCGTTACCTGCTGGTCAGCAACCCATTGAGAGTCCATGTATTTCAAAGGAAGAGGGTTGCTATCTTCATCTCTATTGCCCTATGGATCTTTGTCACCTTGGAGGTCATCCCCGTCTTGACCTTCATCGGTTCTGACAATGTCACGAGTCATGATAATAGCACCATCATCAAGTGTGTGGACTACGCGAGCGCTGGTAACCCAGTCCACAATCTAATTTACAACGTGTGCCTCACCACGTTTGGCTTTGTGCTTCCAATGAGTGTCATGGGGGTTTTCTGTGTGAAGACAGCTTGCAAGCTAAAGGAATTAAATAAAGAAAGGACCTGTAGCATTCCCCTTGAAAAACCACTCACGCTGGTCATATTGGCCATTGTCATTTTCTCGGTATTATTTACCCCTTATCACATCATGAGAAACGCTCGCATGGTGTCGAGATTAGAAAATATCAACATTTCGAAGGGTGCTTTTGAGTGCATAAAAGCAGCTTATGCTCTTTCAAGGCCGGTGGCTTTCCTCAGTATCATCACCAATCCTGTTTTCTACTTTTTCTCTGGGGACAAATTCAGGGAAACAATCGCAAACAGCTTGAAATGCTGTTGACTGGAAAGCCTAAGGCTATGTGTCACACCGAGGACTGCCTCTTTTGGTAGTGACGTGAGTCTGGAGATGAGGGACCATTGTTGATTCAAATTCATCTTAGTTATTTTGCCACATGTTCCTGACAGATACAAAAGAATTGTTCTGCTGAGGGAGATTCTCAAACTCATCACAGCTATCATGAATACACAAGGAATTTTCTTTAAAAAGAAGTTCCTCGTCACAATCTCTTGTTTAAGTGGGAAAAACGTGGACAATGTTTTGGTTTCAGTAGAAAGACACACATTGGCTAAATAAACTTGTAAGATTACTATCTATCTAAAATTGAATGTCTAGAATTTAAATCTGATAGAAGTTTTAAAAATAATAAAGTGAACAAAAAGGATATATAGAAATAAATTATCTTTGTTGATTGATAAGGACTGAGGATCATCGCCTAGAAATTAGAGCCAACCATGTAATGCAGCCTGTTTACTCTTCACCCGTATGTGTGTGCTTATTGTAATCCTGTTGAGTGTCGGGGTGGAGATGCATCTCTACCAAAGGAGGTGTAAGGTGCTCCTTCCCTCCGCTGGCCTGCAGGTCACCTCTTGGATAAGGTGTAGCACCTGCTTAGCCCCCTGATCAGGATCACCTGAAGCCATGGGAGCAGGTGGTGGATGGTCGTATGAGCAGCTGGTGCTCATCAGAAGTCCTGGTGATGCACCTACTGACGCCAGGCAGACAATCTCTGAAGAGTATTGATAATGGCTGGGGTCAGCCATCTTGTAAAGACACTGCCCGGAAGAAGGCAATGGCAAACCACTTCTGTAGAAGTATAAGTCAAGAACAATCAGGGTCATGGGACCATAATCACCCGCATCATACAATATGACACATGATATTGAATGGAAGATTCATATGGTGAATAGAATTTTGACTATGTAAGAGCTTCGCAGACATTCGAGCTGACAATTAACAATGCCAACATATAAACAAATGCAGTTGTGCAAACAGACCTTGATCCCTTGGATATGATATGTGCTGTTTCTTAAGATTCAAGATTCAATATTGTTTAATGTCATTTCAGTACACAAGTGCAACAAAGCTGAAACGATTGTTATTCTGGATCCAATACAGCACAAAAAAAAACAAAATAAGATAAAGAAAAAATAACAAAAACACAATAAATATAAATAGGTAATATAGCTTATAATACATAGATATTATGTCCATAAAGTGACACTAGACACACGAGTGTCCGTACACAGGGTGACTGACAGGAAATAATAAAGTAGTGATGGTTGGGAGTGTGATGGGGAGAGTTAGTGGGTGGAGGTGTTAATTAGTCTTACTGCTTGGGGAAATTAACTGTTCTTGGGTCTGGCAGTCTTGGCATGGATGCTGCATAGCCTCCTCCCTGCTGAGAGTGGGGCAAACAGTCCATGTCCAGGGTGGGTGCGATCCTTCATGACGTTACTGGCCCTTTTCTGGTACCTTTCTGTATATATGTCCTTAATGGCAGGTGGGCTGGTGCCAGTGATGCATTGGGCAGTCTTGGCTGCCCATTGCAGAGCCTTCCTGACCACAGCAGTGCAATCTCTGTACAAAGCAATGATGTGGTTTGTTAGGAGGCTCCCTACTGCAGATCTGTAGAACATTGTGCGTGTTGTGTGTAGTCCAGCTCTCTTCAGCCTACTCATAAAGCATTTATGACTGTGCAGGATATGTTCTAGGACCACGAGAGGTTGTGTGAGATGTGCATTCCCAGGAGTTTGAAACTGCTCGCAGTTTCCACTGCTGTGCCACAGCAAGGTAATGTAATTGGTGGAACATACATAATTCACAGCCACCGACATTGAGCCGCCGTTTACTTTAAGAGGCTGGTCTGACGTGATGACGTAGTTATATAAAGTTTTTTTTCATCACGCTTTGTGTTCAGGTTTTGGGATACAATAAATGAGTTGTTACTGCTTTTCTTAAACATAAGACGCCTCCGCCATTTTTATTTGCGAAAACCTACATTGGTGACCCTAATGCTCTGGGATGATTCCAGAGTTATTGAGCAAAGTACTGTCGATTGGTTTATACAAGCCGAGACCCAATTCACACTGCGGGAAATCTCCATCGACAATACCAAACAATTCTATGCGGTGGCATTGCTCAGCAACTCCATGGGCTGTGAGAGTGGTGAGTCTACTAGAACGCATTCCTGAACACGATAAATGCCAATCGCTGAAAACTCACCTTTTACAGACTTCTGGACGAGCAGAGTCAGAGCGCTCAATAGGCAAGGCCCCCAATGTAAGGACACCTACAGCTGCCAAACAGGTGATGCCATGCCGATGTTTTACCGCTCTTGCTTTGGTGTGAAGGTGAGGAAGTGTAAAAGACCTTGTGACTTTGACAGTCCCATGCATCGGGATTTCAGAAGTCTGTGAGCATCATGGGTCCCAGCTGCCAGGGTTGTCTACTAATCAATATGGACACCCTTTCAGGGCGACACTTCCTGTGTGACACGGATGTTCAAGTGAGTGTGCTGCCAGCATTGCCTACCGATGGGAAGGTAAGAGGTGATGAAAACTCACTGGCAGCGGAATCCAGACTTCTGGGACATGACAGCTGATGCTCTGCTTCAGTGGGTGACATAACTCACGGGACTTTGTCCTGTCTAAAGTGGCTGGACCTCTGTTCAGTGCAGATTTCCTGTCTGCCCAAGGACTATTAGAACTGCTGGCTTATGGATGTCAAGGACTTTTGGTCGTTACCCTGCACCCCCAGTAAATTCCCCACAAAAACTTTGCCACCAGAACATGTGATTTACTCGACTGCTCACCAAGCCCACCACAGTCACAAAACATGGGGTCAAGCACATTCCCACAACTGGCCCGCTAGTCCATGCCCACGTGCGTAGACTGGATCCAGAAAAGCCTGTAACCATGAAGGCTGAGTTTGCCAGCATGGAAAGACTGGTTGAATAGCCCCTGGCCTCCGTCCCTCCACGTGGTTCCTCGTTCCGATGCTGGTTTCCGCCCGTCTGCCTTAATGAGGCCACCACCTCCAATCATTGCCCAGTCACGCACATCCAAACCTATTCGTCATGCTCAGCTGGAAAGTTAATTTTTTCCGAAGTCGATCTAGTTAGGGTCTACCATCAGGTGCCTGTGTGCTCGGTGGACATCCCCAAAATGGCTGTGATAACCCTGTTTGGCCTTTCTGAGTTTCTGTGCATGCCGTTTGCAGCAGAGACTTCCAATGGCTGATGGACTCTGTATGAAAAGACTTAGATTTCCTTTTTGCTTACCTGGATGATATACCTATCACCAGTGCATCCAAATCTGAACACGTATCTCATCTTCACACACTTTTTGAGTGCTTAAACCAACACGGGTTGATTATTAACCCTGCTAAATGCCAGTTTGGGTTGTCAACCACCGACTTTCTCAGCCATCACATCTCCACAGGAGAAAAGCTCCTCTCATCAAAAGTAGCCATTATTATGGATTTCACACCACCCTACACTGCTAAAAAACTACAATAGTTTTTAGGCATGGCAAATTTCTATCACCGCTTCATTCCGCAAGCTGCTGAACTTGTGCTTCCCCTGTATAGTGCACTTAAAGGCAATACCCTAGCGGCCATGACCAGGGCATTTGATGATCCTAAACAAGCTCTTTCTAACACAATGACTATTGACACTTCAGACTATGCTGTGGGTGCAGTGCCTGAACAGTGTTTCAGATGCATGTAGCAGCCGCCCACCTTCTTCAGCCAAAAAGGAAGTACAGCATGTTTAACCGTCAGCTTCTCGGTCTCTATCTGACTGTCTGCCATTTTTGTCTTCTTTCAGAGGGTCGCCATTTCCCAGCATTCCTTGACCACAAACCCCTCGTGCACGTGTTGGCCAAAATATCAGACCCTTGGTCTGCACGGCAGCAATGCAAGCTGGCCGAAATATCAGAGCTCACAACTGATATGCAATATAACAAAGGGAAAAAGTAATGTTGTGGCTGATTGCCTCTCATGGCCAGCCATTGAGGCCATGCACGTAGGCCAGCATGGCAGCCAACCAAGCCACTGACCCAGAGGTCTATCCTTAAGGAATGGCAGTCACGAGCCTGTGGTTGGCTGACATTATGTTCAGGGAAGCCAGGGTTTCTCTCCTGTGCAATGTCTCAACCAGCTGTTCTTGCCCCATAGTGCCCACAATCTGGAGGCAGACTGTTTTTATCTCCATCCATGGCTTCTCGCATCTGAACCGGAAGGCCTCCATGAAACTGGTTGCACTGAAATTTGTGTGGCGCGTCCTTTTAAAGGACACGCGTGTTTGGGCTGCAGCCTGTGTTGAGTGCCAGCAGGCTAAAATTAGCCACCATTTTCAGGCACCATTGACACCTTTTGAGGTCCCTGAGCGATGGTTTGACTATGTCAATGTGGACCTTGTTGTCCCTCTTCCCCTCTCACGTGGTTTCACTCACCTCCTTACCTTGCAGGAACTGTACCACCAGGTGGTCAGAGGTCATCCCGCTGGCATTGATGATGGCCACAGATTTGGTTTGGGCATTCGTCAGCACCTGAGTTTCTCAGTTTGGCACCCCATCTGATATTTCCTCTGATCGTGGTCCCCAAATCATATCAGACCTCTGGGCTGTGATGGCCCAGAACCTCAGTGTTAGGCTGCATCACACCATGGCGTATCACCCGCAGTCGAGTGGCTGATGCAAGGGCTTTCACTGCTCCTTGAAGGCTGCTCTGAGGGCTTCCCCGACTGACGAGTGTTGGTATAATCATCTCTCTTGGCTTCTGATGGGGCTCAGAACAGCCCCAAATGAGGAGCTGCAGTTGTCTATGGCTGAGTTGGTAAACAGGCAGCCATTACTTGTGCCAGTTGATTTTATTCTTGATCCCACAACTGCCTGGTCAACCTCTCAACAACGTTGCATCCTACTCAATAAATTCAATTCCTTTGCACCTATTCCCACCTCCCATCACAGTGTATGGCACTCTTGGGTTCCCATTGAGCTACATTCTGCCTTGCTTGTTTTCGTCTGCCATGATGCACACCAACATTCCCTTAGGCCCCATTACAATGGCCCAATCCACATTTTGCAATGGAGAGAAAAGACTTTTCTCACAGATAAGAGGGATAAACCCAAATGATCATCTTAAACTTGCCCACAAAGTTTCAGAGGATTCACTACCATGCCTCTGCCATCATGACATGACCATACGCATGTCACCAAACCCCTGGATGGGCCAGGGGTCTCTGCTGCTTCTCCAACCATGGAGGAAAAGACCGTCTGAGTTCCGGACAGGCTCAAAATGTCAGTTTTAGTGAATTCTGGGAGGACTAATCTAATTGGTGAAACATACATAATTCACAACCACTGACATCGAGTTGGGATTCACCTTAAGAGGCTGGTCTGGCGGGATGACATAATTATGTGAAGTATTTATACCGCGCTTTTTGTTCAGCATTTGGAGTATAGTAAATGAGATGTTGTGGCGACCCACTTCCTAGCGCACTCGAACCGGCTCACAAATAGCCAGCGTGCCGGCACAAAGGCCAGTCCCAAAAGGGCGCCAGGTCTGCTTCACCAACAAAGGGAAAAGCCCGTGCGGGACTGTGAATACGTGCCCCCTACAGCATCCGCGCCCGGGGAGGGCAGGATCAGGGAGGCTTTAAAGCAAGGCTGTGAAGTTCGAATAAATCTTCTTTAACTGCAGTTTACCGACTCCGTGTCGTTATTTTAGCGCTGCGTGTAGCACACCACTACAATTGGTGACCCCGACGGTCCAAACGATTTTTGGACCGGAGATGACCGACGCCGCATCTGTTCATGCGGTTTTGTTGAAACTGCCAAGCTTCTGGACGCTGCGACCTCACCTCTGGTTCCAGCAAGCAGAAGCCCAATTCCATGTTCGGCAGATAACCTCAGAGGGCACACGTTACTACTATGTGGTGAGCTCCCTCGACCAGGACACAGTGGCCCAGGTTGAGGAGTTCGTACAGTCACCCCCAGCGGACGGCAAGTACACGGAATTCAAAGCCCTGCTCGTAAGGACTTTTGGACTCTCACGGCGCGAGCGGGCTGCCCGTTTACTGCACCTGGATGGCTTGGGAGACAGACCTCCATCGGCTTTAATGAATGAGATGTTGTCTCTGGCCGGCGGACACAAACCCTGCCAGTGTCGCGCGGAGCGCGGCACCTCCTGACTATCGTGGACTGGTTCACAAGATGGCCAGAGGCGATCCCGCTCACCGACACCACCTCCGAATCTTGCGCCCGGGCACTGATCACCATCTGGGTGTCCCGCTTTGGTGTACCAGCCCACATTACCTCCGACAGAGGCGCCCAGTTCACCTCCAGCTTGTGGTCAGCTATGGCCAGCCTTTTGGGGACACAGCTGCACCACACCACTGCCTACCACCCACAGTCGAACGGCCTGGTGGAGCGTTTCCACCGTCACCTAAAGTCGGCTCTCATGGCCCGCCTGAGAGGAGCTAACTGGGTGGACGAGCTTCCCTGGGTCCTACTCGGCATCCGCACGGCGCCCAAAGACGATCTGCACACCTCGTCGGCTGAGTTGGTGTACGGCGCACCCCTGGTCGTCCCCGGGGAGTTCATACCAGCCCCAAGGGGGCAAGAGGAAGAACCCGCAGCAGTCCTGGGCAGACTACGCGAGAGGCTCGGTGACCTGGCCCCCATACCCACTTCGCAGCATGGGCAGAACCCAAAGACCTGCAGCACTGTAAGTTTGTGTTTGTACGATGGGGCAGGCATCGGCCACACTGCAACGGCCCTACGAGGGGCCGTTTACGGTGCTCAGGAACAACGGGTCCACGTTCATGCTGGACGTTGGGGGGAGAGAGGAGGTTTTCACGGTGGACCGACTCAAACCGGCCCATGTGGACTTGGCGCAACCGGTCGAGTTCCCGGCACCGCGGCGCAGGGGCCGACCTCGCAAACAGGGTCCGGCCCAGACTGTGGACATTGGGGGGTGTATCGCCAGTTCTGGGGGGGGGGGGGGGGGGGTTCTGTGGTGACCCACTTCCTAGAGCACTCGAACTGGCTCACAAATAGCCAGCGTGCCAGCACAAAGGCCAGTCCCAAAAGGGCGCCAGGTCTGCTTCACCAACAAAGGGAAAAGCCTGCGGGGGATTGTGAGTACGTGCCCCCTACAGCATCCGCACCCGGGGAGGGCGGGATCAGGGAGGCTTTAAAGCAAGGCTGTGAAGTTCGAATAAAATCTTCTTTAACTGCAGTTTACCAACTCCGTGTCGTTATTTTAGCGCTGCATGTAGCACACCGCTACAATGTTATCACTTTTCTTAAACATAAAACACTTCCGCCATTTTTACTTGCAAAAACCTACACTGCCAATGTAAAGTGGGCTGTGAGTGGCACGACTTCTCCTGAAGGCGAGAACCAACACTTTGTGTCATTGAGGTAAAGGTTATTTTCCTGGCACGAGGCCTCAAGCTCTTCTACCTCCTATCTGTAGGCTGTCTCATCGTTGTTGATGATAAGCCCCACCACTGACGTGCCATTGGTGAACTTGACAACGTGATTACTCAGGTGTTTGGCCGTGCAGTTATGTTTGAGCAGCGCATACAGCAAAGAATTCAGCACACAGCCCTGGGGTCCACCTGCGTTGAGGATGATTGTCATCCTGGCAATCTGAGGTCTGTTAGTTAGCAAGACCAACACCCAGTTGTACAGTGAAGAATTTAGTCTGAGAAGTTGGAATTTGTTCACCAAGGTCTGTGGGACAATAGTGTTGAACGCCGAACTGAATTCCAGAAACAGCATTCTGACACAAGTGAATAACACAAGGGATTCTGTATTTGCTGGAAATCCAGAGTGACATCCTGTATGTTCTCCCCATGACCACATGGGCTTCCTCTGGGTGCTCCATTTCCTCCCACAGTCCAAAGACATATCAGTTGGTAGGTTGATTAGTCACTGTAATCTGTCCAATGATTAAACCAGCGAATTGCTGGGTGGCATGGCTCAAAGCACCAGAGGGCCTATTCAATATAATTTTTAAAAATGCAGGTCAGGCAGCATCTATGGAGAGGAATAAACTGTCAACTTTTCAGGCCAAGACCCTTCTTCAGATCTGGAAAGGGTCTATCACGGGTAAATCCTTCACCACCACTGAGCACGTGTACATGGAGCATTGTCACAGGAAAGCAGCATCCACTGTCAGGAGCCCCCACCACACAGGACATGACCTCCACAACCACCTGAGACAGAGAGATCGAGAGAGCTGTTTGAATTGGACCAACCTAAGGGCGGGGTTGAAGTTGGAGGCAAATTTAATTAAATTGATGATCTCAGCATGGGTACATGAAGTCGTACCAATATAGTGCAGGAAGAGTTGGAAAGCATTACCAGGAAAGACTTGGAGCATACACTGTTCTATGTAGGAACGAAAAGGAAGGAGACTTTAAAGCATGTTTCTTTTGAAGCACAGGTATTCTTGTTTTCTAGCTGTGTCAGGGCCAGCTGCATGACAGATGCTACAGAATCTGCTGGAGAGCGGTACTGGCGGTAAGCATATTGACGAGTGTACAATGTTACCAGCCATTCAGAACACTTCGTCATGATTGGCATCAATGCCACCAAATGGAAGTCATTTAGTTCTGAAGGTGCAGAGTTCTTTGGTAGAGGGATGCGCTTATAGGTCAAGGACAGAGAGGTGAAGCAAAAGACAACATAGTTCTAATGCTACACATAGAGTATTGAAAACAACAACGTAAAATTGTAGATCAGGTGCCATCTATGGAGAAGAACAGAGAATTCTTGTTCAATGACAGGACATTTCGAGAGGGCTAGAATCTAAAAGCAAGGATGTGATGCTAAGGCTTTATAGGACTTCAGTCAGACTGCACTTGGAGTATTGTGTGCAGCTTGGGCCCGTTATCTAAGGAGGAATATGCTGCCTTTAGAGAGCAAACAGAATGAACAGGGATGGTAGAGTGAACATAAAAGGAATGCTTGATAGTTCTGGGCCTGTCCTCACTGGAATTTAGAAGAATGGGGTGATCTGATTGAAATCTACCGATTATTGAAAGGCCCATACAAAGTCGATATGGAGATGATGTTTCCTGTGGGGGGGGGGGGGGGGGGTCAGAGTCTAAGACTGGAAGTCACACTCCCTTTAGAAAAGATATGATGAGGAATTTCGTTAATCAAAGGGTGGTGAATCTGTGAAATTCATTGCCCCAAAATGGCTGTGGAGACTACGTCATTGGGTATATTTAAAGCCACATATGTTCTTGATTATTAAGGGTGCCAAAGGTTATGAAGAGAAGACAAGAGGATTGGGTTAAGAGGGGCAATAAATGGGGGGACGATACGTGATGACGTAGGATTGAGACATGGAAATCCAGCTCTCCCGTAAAAAAACAGTAAATTAATGTTTAAGTGAAGAAAAGTTAGTAAATACTTTCTAAATGTTACTTATAAACTACTCAGGATTGTTCCAAAATATGTCTCATAAGCAGAAGCAGAAGAAAACTTCTACCTTGAAGACAACACAAGTTGGAAAAGAATCAAGGCCGGCCGCCATGAAAGAGCCGCGGGCTCAAGTGCGTTTTACCTCCGGCGATACAGAACAGGAAACTGCAGCAACATCAACCGTCTCCAAAGAAAAAGAGCAACAAGAATTGCGCATGCGTGAAGGAAGGGGCATGCGCAAACATGAGCAACCCAAACTACAAATCCCAGCTACGATCGGAACTGGAAGTGAAAGTGAACCTGAGGTAGATTCAGATTCTCTGGATAAATCAGACGAAGATGAAGGTAAAAGTTTTTCTGGAGACATAGGAAAAACTTCAGTGCAAATAATGCATGAATTAAAAGCATTAAAAGTAATTTAAAAAGATATTAAAAATATGAAGATTATGTTTGACAAAATGATGAAAAAACAGGACAAAATGGATAAGAAAATTAAAGACTTGGAAGAAACAAAGGGAGACACCGTTGATAGAGTGAATAAAATGGAAGACAATATTTCTGTCTGGACATCAGAAAGAAAACAGTTGTTGGAAAAAGTGGATGTGCTTGAAAATTTTAGCAGACGAAATAATATTAAGATTGTTGGACTTAAAGAAGGTATAGAGGGAGAGGATCCAATAATTTTTTTTCAAAAATGGATCCCGGAAAATTTGGAAATGGAAGAAGGAACTCAGTTAATTGAAATTGAAAGGGCTCACAGAGCCTTAAGACCAAGACCTCGTTGATCAAAACCCACGGTCAATCTTGATAAAATGCTTAAGATATCAAGATAAAGAAAAGATCCTGAAGGCGGCTGCCCAACATGCCAGAAAGAGCAACAGGCCATTGATGATAGAAGGGAAAACAATTCTTTTCTATCCTGATATAAGTTATGGCCTTTTGAAGAGAAAGAAGGAATTTAACCCAGCGAAAAAAGTTTTATGGGAAAAGGGTTATAAGTTTATAATGCGTCACCCGGCAACCCTGATAATTTTTTTGGATGACGGAAAAAGAAGATTTTTTACTGATTATCGGGATACGGAAGAGTTTGCACAAAAACTCCCAAATATTCGCTAACCACAGCCGAAGATTTAAAAGTGAAATGGATTAAAGATGAAGACAGGGACAGTGAATGGAATTGATGGACATTTAAGGACAGAAGAATATTTAAATATATTCTTAATTATATGATACAGGGGGAGAAAGGTAAAAATTTGAGAAATATTAATTGAGAGTAGTGATATTTTTTTTCTTCTCATATATATACTTTTTTATGTTACAGGGGAGCTGGGGGAACTTCGGATCGATTGCTATGGGATTCACATGTGTAATCATGGTGATTGCCATGACCCGTACAATGGAGGGGGGTAATATTGTTTTTTTTTAATCCACATTAGTAGGGGGGGTATATTGTTACTTTTTTCTTTATAATCTATTTTTCTTCTATCTTTCTTTCTTTGCCTGGATGATCGGGGTGGGGGGGGGGAGATACATAGCAACATGGAGATTTTTAAAAAGATTCCCCAAGGTACTATGAAAGTTGAAAGATTAGGTATTATAGGTATTATTATAGATTGGAGTAACCCTACTAAAAATAATGACTAATTTACTGAATTTTTAAAGTTTTAATGTTAATGGGCTTAATGGACCGGTGAAAAGAAAAAGAATTTTAACATATATTAAGAAAATAAAAATAGATACAGTTTTTTTACAAGAAACACACTTAACAGAGATAGAACATCAGAAATTAAAAAGCGATTGGGTCGGAAATGTTATTGCAGCTTCATTTAATTCAAAGGTGAGGGGAGTTGCAATTTTGGTTAATAAAACTTTACCAATTAAAATACAAAATGTATTAGTTGATTCGGTGGGGAGATATGTAATTATACATTGTCAATTTTTTTCAGAACTATGTACTCTTATGGATACTTATGCACCAAATGAAAATGATGTAACATTTATACAAGAGGCCTTTTTGAATTTGGCTGACGCACATGACAAAATATTAATAGGTGGAGATTTTAACTTTTGTCTAGACCCAGTTTTAGATAGATCAACAAAGGTTGTTACAAAATCAAAAGTAGCAAAATTAACTTTATCATTGATGAAAGATTTAAATTTGATTGATATATGGAGAAGAATTAATCCAGAAGAAAGAGATTATTCATTTTATTCAAATAGACATAAAACTTATTCAAGGATAGATTTTTTCCTATTATCAACGAATATTCAAAACAGAGTGAAAAATATGGAATATAAAGCAAGAATATTGTCAGATCATTCCCCCTTGATAATGACAATGATAATGATGGATAAAGAAGAATGGATTTACAGATGGAGATTTAATTCAATATTATTAAAACGTCAAGATTTTTGTGATTTTATGAAAAAGCAGATTCAGTTTTTTTTAGATACAAATTCACATTCAGTTGATGATAAATTTATATTGTGGGAAGCAATGAAGGTATATTTGAGAGGCCAAATAATAATTTACAATTCTAAAATTAAGAAGGAATATATGGTAGAAATAGATCAATTGGAAAAAGAAATTACAAAATTAGAAAAAGAATCTCAAAGATATATGACAGAAGAAAAACGAAGACAACTTGTTAACAAGAAGTTACAATATAATACACTTCAGACATATCGAACAGAAAAAGCAATTATGAGAACTAAACAGAGTTATTACGAACTAGGTGAAAGATCACACAAGATTCTTGCTTGGCAGTTAAAAACAGACCAGGCTTCCAAAACGATAAATGCAATTAGAACCAGTGTAAATAAAATTTCTTATAAACCTTTAGAAATTAATGAAACTTTTAAGAATTTTTATTCTGAGCTGTATCAATCAGAATCACAAAATGATAATGTTGAGATAGAAAGGCTTTTATCACAAATAACTCTTCCAAGATTGAATTCAGAAGAACAGAAGGGATTAGATTTGCCTTTTACATTAAAAGAGGTCGAAGAAGTTCTAGGATCACTTCAGAGTAATAAATCCCCAGGAGAAGATGGTTTTCTGCCTGAATTTTACAAAAAGTTTAAAGATTTACTAATTCCTCCTTTTATGGAGTTAATACACTAAGCAGAAAGAACGCATAAACTTCTAGAATCTTTTTCGACAGCTATTTTAATAATATTGCCAAAAAAAGATAGAGATCTTTTAAAGCCAACATCATATAGACCTATTTCTTTGTTAAACACTGATTATAAAATAATAGCAAAAATTTTATCTAGTAGATTATCTAAATACTTACCAAACTTAATATATATGGATCAAACAGGATTTATCAAAAATAGACAATCGGCAGATAATGTAACCCGGTTACTTAGCATAATTCATTTGGCACAAAAGAGGGAGGAAATGAGTGTGGCAGTTGCTTTAGATGCAGAAAAAGCATTTGATAGATTGGAATGGAATTTTTTTTTATTTTTAGGTATTGGAAAAATATGGATTAGGAGTATCCTTTATAAAATGGATTAAAACCTTAAATACTAATCCCAAAGCTAAAGTAGTGACAAATGGTCAAATTTCAACATCATTTCAGTTAACAAGGTCAACTAGACAAGGTTGTCCATTATCACCTGCTTTATTTGTGTTGGCGATAGAACCATTAGCAGAATTAATTAGAACGGACCCACATATTAAGGGTTTCAGAGTTAACCAGGAGGAATACAAGATTGACTTATTTGCTGACGATGTTCTGCTTTATTTAACAAACCCATTGTATTCGCTACGTAAATTATCTTCTAGATTGGAAGAATATGGGAAAATATTAGGCTACAAAATAAATTGGGATAAAAGTGAAATTCTACCTCTTACTAAAGGAGATTATAGTCAATGTTGATTAATAACTCAATTTAGATGGCTGATAAATGGTATAAAATATTTAGGTATAATAGTTGATAATAATATAAAGAATTTATATAAATTAAATTATTTACCATTATTGAAAAAAATTCAAGAAGATCTTGATAAATGGATGATGTTACCAGTAACATTAGTAGACAGAGTAAATGCTGTAAAAAGGAATATATTCCCTAGATTACAATATTTATTTGAAACACTACCAATACAACTACCCCAGAAGTTTTTGCAAGAGTTAAATAAATGTGTGAGGAAGTTCCTTTGGAAAGGTAAGATGTCAAGAATATCCTTGGAAAAATTGACATGCAAATTTGATCTAGGAGAGTTACAACTTCCAAACTTTAAGAATTATTATAAAGCAAATCAACTTAGATTTATTGCATCTTTTTTTGATGAGGATAAGCTGGTATGGATTAGAATAGAACTAGATAAAATAGGAGAAAATATACCAGAAGATTTTATATATAAGTGGGAATCTAAATGGATATGGGAAAAGAAAGAATCTCCTATATTAAAACATTTGATTGATTTATGGAATAAGATAAATGTTGACGATGAGATAAGGAAATCTTTATTAGCAAAGAGACCTTTAATTCAAAATAAACATTCCTTTTACAGTGGATAACCGACTTTTATACAACTGGTTTCAAAAAGGGATTAGATATATAGGAGACTGTTTTGAAGGAGGTATATTAATGTCATTTGATCAATTAAAGCATAAATACAAAATATCAAACACTTTTTTGTTATTTCCAATTAAGGGCTTATTTAAGAGATAAACTGGGTCAAACAATGTTATTGCCGAAACCTAATGAAATAGAAACTTTAATTCAAAAAGGAAAAATTAAAATATTTATTTCTTGTATGTGTAGTTTGATTCAAAAACAGGCAATTAAACAAGGAATTCATAAATCAAGACAAAAATGGGAAACTGACTTGAAAATTAAAATTGAAGAAACAAGTTGGTCAAGACTATGTCTTGACAATATGACAAATACAACAAATGTCCAGTTAAGATTAGTGCAATATAATCTTTTACATCAATTATATATTATACCACAAAAAATAAATAAATTAAACCCAAATTTATCTGATCAATGCTTCCGATGTAATCAAGAAATTGGTACTTTTTTACATTCTACTTGGTCTTGTTTTAAAATTCAACCTTTTTGGACAAATTTAAGAGTTTTACTGGAACAAATTATTGGAACACAACTTCCACATAACCCAATATTACTTTTACTAGGCGATATTGAAGGGATAAAACTGAAACCCAAATTGAATAAATATCAGAAAGAATTCATAAAAATTGCATTGGCAGTAGCCAAAAAGGCTATTGCAGTTACTTGGAAATCAGATTCATACTTAAGTATAAATCGTTGGAAGAATGAAATCTTCAGCTGTATTCCACTTGAAAAAATTACTTATAATTTAAGAGATAAATATGAAACATTTCTGAAAATTTGGCGCCCTTATTTACAAAAGATAGGATTAAATATATAGGTGCTCTGAAGATAAAATTACTGGTTACTTGGGGAAAGAAATAAATATATATACTAAAGCTATTATGAACTCCATGGAGCATGTGGGGATCTTCCGATATCCAGGCATTCTTTCTTTCTTTCTTTTTTTCTTCTCTTTTTTTTTCTTTCTTTCTATAGGGATCTGTCAGGGGGGAGGGGTTAAGGGGAGGAGGGAAGGGTTGATAATTTTTTCCCTTCTTTCTGTAATCATTTGAAAACTCAATAAAAAAATTTTTAAAAAAGGGGCCATAAATCAACATTGATTGGAAGGCAGACCTGATGACTCAAATGGCCTCTTTCACCTCCTAAGTTTTATGGTCTTATGGACAGCAAATTATTGTTCAATGACAGGTCATTATATTGAAGCAATAACACATTTAATTTTCCACAGATATTTCTCCTTTAGGAGTGAATCTCATCATACAATATGTTCAAAATAGACTGAGCATGTATTTTCACGTGAGACAGCATGGTAGCATAGCTGTTAGCATAACGCTTTACACTTCCAGGTTCAATTCCTGTCCATAAGAAATTTGTGACTGTGTGGATTTCCTCTGAATGCTCCAGTTTTCTCCCACATTCCAAAGATGCATGGGTTAGTAGGCTAATTGGACACGTGTGTATTTGCCCTGTGTGGGCTCATTGGGCCAGAAGGGCCTATAACTGTGCTGTATCTCTAAATAAACATAAAGACTAGTGACCAACACATTTTTGGGCGCTGAAGGCATCAAGGGATATGGAGTTTGTGCCAGAAAATTGTACTGAGGACAAAGGTCAACCTTAATATCAATGAACCTTCCAGCTGAAAATGACACAGCGATGACTTACTAGCAGCAAACACAAATATTAACTACTTTATTACTCACTTTGTTTCTCAACAGTGATTACTGCAATTAATAGCCTCTAACTTACCTTTTGGAGTTGAGCTTTAGAACCTGGAATTTCTGCGCTGTGACTGACATCTCAAAGCTGCAGGACGGTTGCAGTGTATGGGCTGAATTGGGGCATTGTGGCCCGAACCCGAGAGAGGGAAATGTGCTAATGTTTGGCTGCTGGAGCGGACTTAGAGGTGATTCAAAGTGGTAGAAATGAGGTGAGGCAGAGTTGAGGAACAAGCTGATGTTTGACTAGGCCAAATTGGAAAGGTTAGGGATAGCCTAGTAGAGGAAGTGGGTTCTGAGTCTGAGAGTGTATCAAAGCAACAGGGTTTGGCAGGGCGAGAAGGAATGACCTGTGGTTTGGCCATTTTAAGTGCTGGGCTAATTTGAAAAGGTCAGGGTGTCGCGGTCAGAGGTGAGGGATGTGCCAGTGTTCAGCTCGCTGTTTGCGACATTTATCCGTCTCTACGCTGAACTTATGCTGTGGCCTTCAACTAACAGGTCCCTGGACCGGCTACAGTGATGAACTGTCTTTATGGCTGTAGAGTCACTATTGTGAACTTCAGTTCTGGAGGTTATTTGCTTATAAACTCTTCTTGGGTTTCCAGTTGGGTACAGATATCGATTTTAATTGACATTTCGATGACAACCTCTGCCATCTGCCATCTGCCATCTTCATCAGGGATGATGTCTAGTCCAGTGGTATTTATAGCCCCATTGTCTGTTCCTCCTGATTAGTCAGTCCTCATCCAAATTTCTGCTGTACCACCTTGTTTACAATTGAATTCCAGTTCTCTTTTAGAGTGAGACCTTCATTTTTGTTAAAAATCCTTTCCTCTAGTTTTATTTCAATGGCTTCCTTCACCAGGCAGTCCCAAAAGTCACTGGTGCAGCACAGAAAGGTTGTGCCATCGAAGTCAATCCTGTGGCCATTGCGAATGCAATGTCTTGCTACCACCGATTTCTCCAGGTAACCCAAATGGATTGACCTCCTGTGCTTCTTGCTGCAGGTTTCCACCATGTGCCCCATCTGAATGATATATGCTGCTCCCCATTCACAGGTAATCCTGTAAATCCAGCTGTTCTGAATCCCAGGACACCTTTGACCTGGGATTCAGATCTCATCTGAGATTTGATCTTCCTTTATGGGCTTGTGGATGGTATTAATCTAGTATTTCTTCAGAATCCTGGCAATCCTTCCAGAAACCATGGAAATGAGTGGAAGACAGGTGGGTTCCTCCTCATTGTTAGGGTTCCTGGTTTATCCGTTGGCCCTTCAGGACATCTAGGCTCTGGTAGATTGAGTGATCAATCCATGGACAACTTGCTTGAAGCAGGACACGAGTAAAGTAATTGTGATCCTGAAGGATAATTGATGCGATGGGTAATCTTAAAGGGACCAATGAACTGGGATAAGAGCTCGCGGAAGTCAATGGTAAGGAATAGATCTCAGGTGCACAGCCAGACATGGTTCCCAGCCAATCGTAGAAGACTGCCTGCTCTGCCCAGAGCAGATACTTCTTCCAAGTGGAAAGTTTAGAGATAGTGAGATTATAGGTGCAAAGATTAAAGATGTTGAAGTATCCCAGAAACCTCTCCACTTGCTGATTGGTTCTTTCTGGTTGACTGTTGATCTGTGGATGATAGCCAGAGGACAAACTCACTGAGGTGTGGAGGAGGGGGCAGAAGGCTCACCAAAAGCAGGAGAACTGTGGGCCCCGGTCCAACATAATGTCCTAGGGGAAGCCGTGGAGGTGAACTACGTGTTGGATAACCAGGTCCGCCATCTCAGTGGCTGATGGAAGATTGGAGAGGCCAATGAAGTGAGCTGTCTTGGAGAACAGATCCACCACTGACATGATCACCATGGCCATCTTCATTTCATCACAGATGGTAAACCTGTGACAAAATCCATGGTGATGTGGAACCACAGGTGGCGAGAGATTGACAGGAGCTGCAGAAGTCAGACTAAGAAAGCTGGGGGAGGGGAGGATGAAGTACAAGGTGGCAGGTGATACGTGAAACTGGGAGGGGGTAACAGGTGAAGTAAAGAGCTGGGATGTTGGTTGATGAAAGAGATAAAGGGCTGGAATCTGACAGGATAGGATAGAAGACCATCGAAGAAAGGGGGAGGAGCACCAGAAGGAGGTGATAAGCAGGTAAGGAGGTAAGGTGAGAGAGCAAAACAGCAATGTAGAATGAAGAGGAGGGAGGGGAAATACTGTAAGTTCAAGAAATCGATGTTCATGCCATCAGGTTGGAAGCTACCCAAACGGAATATCCTTGCTCCTCCAACTTGAGTGTGGCCTCGTTGTAGCAGTTGAGGAGGCCATGGACTGACACGTTGGAATGGGAGTGGGAAGTAGTGTTGAAATGGGTGGCCAATGGGAAACCATGCTATTTTTGTGGCAGATGGAGTGAAGGAGCTCAATAAAACGGTCTTCCAGTCTACGTCAGATCTCACTGATAGACCGGGAGCACCGGATACAGCAGATGACCCCCAGCAGACTCACAGGTGAAGTTTTCCCTTAATAGAAAGGACAGTTTGGGGCTCTGAATGGTAGTGTGGGAGGAGGTGTAAGGGAAAGTGTGGCACTTATTCCACTTGCAAGGATGAGTAACAGGAGGGAGATCAGCAGGGAGAGTCACATTATAGTCAAAGTGTCACTGGTTAAGCTGTTCGTACCTTACAATATTTAATATTAATGCACTTTAGTTTGTTATTTATGTGTGATTCATCTGTAGATTCTCCTACCTTCATAAGCTATCGTGTGTTATGTGTACTTGTGTGCTTTATACCGTGGTTCAAAGAAACTTTGTCCGTTTCTATGTACATTATATGGTTATTTATGTTATATACATGTATATAGTTAAATGACAATAAACTGGACATGACTTGAGTGGATAAGGGAGTCACATAGAAAGAGATCCCTGCAGAAAATTGAAAGTGGGGGAGAGGGAAAGATGTGTCGGGTGGTGGGAGCCCTTCAGCTCTTTCACAAACAACTCCCCAGTTCTTTTCTTCACCCCTCTTCCTCTCCTGGTTTCACCTATAGCCTACCACCTTATACTTCTTCCTCCCTTCCCCCCCCATCTTCTTAGTCTGACTCCTTCCTCTTCCTTTCCAGTCCCGATGAAGGGTCTTGGCCCAAAACATCGACTGGGTACTCATTTCCACAGATGCTGCCTGGTCTGCTGAGTTTCTGCAGCATTTTGTGTGGGTTGTAAAATGAATGGATTGTTGGGAAGTCTGAACAGCATCACGAGCTATTCAGTATTCTAAATGCCATCTTCCACTCATTCCCTGACTGATGCGGATCAGGGTGTACGCGTGCTGTAGATCCAGTTCAGTGAAGATCTTGGGCCCGCAGAGTATTTTGAATATACTATCCATCTAGGGGACAAGGTACCAGTTCTTAAAATTGAATTTGTTGGGTCCACAGTAGTCAATGCAGGGGCAAAGATCCCATCTTTCTTTTTAACAAAGAAAATTCCTGCCCCCCGCTGGGGACTAGGATGGTCTAATGAAGCTGTGCTACAGTGCTTCGGTGATGTATTTAATCACTGCTTGCTTCTCAGGAGGGGAGAGGGAGATCAGATGATCTCAGGGAGGGGTGGTGCCTGGAGGGAGGTGGATTGTGCAGTCGTGGAGTCTGTAAAGTGGTGAGGTGCTGGCTTCTGTCTTACTGAAGTTGATGGCTGAGATGTGGTGTTCCTACAGGAGTTTGGTGGGTCAAGATTTTCCTCCATCCCCACAGATTTCTGGGATGAGTTTAACGAAGTTATAGGCAGTTGGTCCTGTGGGTGGGGCCTTAGCCCAGCAGTGAACCAGATGACTAGGCAAAGTGGGGGTCATGAGTGGAGAGCCAGGGGTAACCCAAGATGAGAGGAGTGTTGGGTAGGTCGATAGGGAGAAATCTGACAGATTCGCAGTGCTCTCCAATCTCATGTGCACAGGCCGTGTGCATGCTCTGATCACCCCAAACCCCAAGGGACGTCTGTCAACGACTGTGATGCAGAAAGGGTGAGGGACAGGCTCAGTAGACAGTCCCAGCTGTATACGTAGAGTCAGTTCGGAAAGTTACCTGAAATCCACCTGAACTTCCTGTGTGCATGGAGCTGCCAGGGTGTGGAGGAGGAGACAGAGTGTGAACTGGGCTACGATGTTGGAATGAACAGCCAAGGGGTGCCTACCAGATAGAGGTCCCTCGTCTCTACCCGGTCGTGCCATTTCCTGGACACCGTGTGCATTTGATGCATTGGTGATCGGCTGCTCCACCGCAAGCCTAGAGATCGGTTTCTCCAGCGATGCCTAGACTCCAGAGGGGTGAAGGGAGCTCTTTTTCACTGCATGGGTTCAGAAGGTGTTAACGATGAGGGGCCTTGAGCCTGAGATAGTTCTGGGAATGGAACTAGGTTTCTGGCTGATGACCTAGAGGGTTGTTCCATAAGACTTTTTTCAGCAAGGCTTTCGAGGTTGGTGGGCATCTTTTGACTTTCAAGTGCTCCATGAGGCTGTGATGGTAATGGACCAGTAGTGATTCTCTATTCTACAGAGCAGGGATCCTGAATTCCACGGTGTAATCTGGCACCGAGTGTGGGCCTTGAAGCAGGGTGAAGTATCTGATACACTGCGTCCCTTCCATTTCCTGGGTGGCCGAACCCAGTGCATCTCAGGGGCAAGTTCCTACCTTATGTAAATGGTGGTCCCACTCAGAGCTCACCCAGTCATACGAGACATGACGTAGGCAATCTTGGCGCAGTCCAGGGAACACAGAGATGGCCGGAGCTCAAAGTGAAAGATGCACTGGGACGGGAAGTGAGTTTGCAGATCCATTGAAGCGTCTGGGATCCGGAATCCTGGGCTCAGAGGGTGGAGGTTGACTGCTGTCGGTTGCTGTATTGAGACAGAGAGCTGGAAGAGACTGGCCAGCAAATGGTCTCTCCCTCTCTCTCATTCTTGTTTTACGGTGGTTGGCACCCAGCTTAATGGTGCATTACCGCCACCTTCTGCTCCGGAGTATGCGATGGACTCACATTCTAAATCCCTTCACCCAATCGCACACATTCACATACCCTAACCTACACTTTATCCTCCCCATCCTAGTACCCTATTTCTGTTTATCCATCATATCCTATAAAAAAAACCCTGTACCCCTTAAGAAAGCCAAAAATACCCTGACCTGTGTTCTCTCACCCATGCTCAGCAACCCTTTTAATGTGAATTCCTGAACCCCCAATTCCCTTAGATTAATCCTCATCATCTCTCTCTGTATCCCATACTTCCTGCAACTCAGACAGCAGACGGTCAGTGGTTTCTGCTGCTTCTGGGTCGTGTGCTCATGTCGAAGGATGACTCCCTTTAACCGAGCAAACGCTACCTGCTCAATCACAGGCTCACCCGTCCTGTCAGGAAATATAGAGGAGGCTCGGCCCAAACACAGAGCAGTGGAAACAGTTCAGCAGTGAGCAATAACTTTAATAGTAAAATGCCAAATAGCAAGCCAAGTGGGGCCACAAAACAAGAGAAAATGGATACTAACAAGAACAAGGTAAATGAAGGTTAATAACAACTGGTTGAAGCTGGCTGGTTCAATGAGTGAACAAGGACTGCGGGATGAGAGCTGTGATAAGGTGATGAGTTGGAAATGAGTGGCAAGTGACTCCTGTTAGCTTGGTGGAGACTGCATGGGTGGGCCTGATAACTACCACTCTCCGTAGAAACTTGCACTGCACACTTTTCTGAACCAGAAAAACTTGTCCTATACAACACAACTAGAAACAAGGCAGTGATCAATTGAGTGGATCAGGAAATTTTATCCAATTGATCACAAAGAAAACATTGGTGATCTCAGATTCATGTTTATTCATATTTATTTATTGCATGTATGTCGAAACACACGGTGACATTGTCATCTGTGTTATCAACGAGCACAGCCCAGGGTGTGCTGGGGCACCCGTCGAGTGTCACCACACATTCTGGCACCAACATAGCATGCCCACAACATTCCTGATATTTTCAGGGACTATTGTTAGTAGCAAATCAAGGACAAATAATTTGGTAATAGAGTTGCATAACATGGAGTAAGCTCGTAGCCCTTGAATAATCATAAATAGCTCTGATGATTTGGCACAGTATCACTCAGTGATAATGCAAATTTGATCAACCTCCTGGTGTCGCAGGACAGCTTACATGCACTAAAACTTGAGAGTATCGGATTAAGGTATGTAAGTGGAAGAGTTTATAGAGGAGGAATCTGACGATGAACAGCGGAGGCTGAGGGGAGATTTGATAGTGGTTTATGAAAGGCAGGGATGGAATACTCAGCCGCTATCTTTTGCTGAATACTAGAGGGCATGCATTTAAAGTGAGAGGAGGAAAGTAGGAAGGAGATGGTCGGGGCAAGATGTTTACACAGAGAGTAGTAGAGCCTGGAATGCTTCGCCAGGCGTGGTGACAGAGGCATTTAAGAGGCCCTTGGATAGGCAGATGGATTTGCAGAGAGTGACAGGATATGAACTTTGTGTAGTTTAATTAGATGTTTCGAGTGGGCAGACAATGCAGGAATATGGACCATGTGCAGACAGAAGGGATTAGGGGTCATTAGCTATGCATAAGTTTGTGGGCTGAAGGGCCTGTTCCTCTACTGTTCTATGTTCTAAGATCTACTCCATTCTACCGCTTTGTGGGCTATTAACTAGCTGCGAGGTGCTTCTGAGAAAATGAAGAACCATAGGCAGCGTGGAGCATAACAGTTAGTGTGGCACTACCACACCACCTGCAACCAGCGTTCAATTCTGCAGCTCTCTGTAAGGAATTTGTACATTCTTCCCGTGACAGAGTGGCTTTCCTCAGGAAGCTCCCGCTTTCCAACAGTGTATGGGTTAGTAGATTACTTAGTCATATGGGTTGGTACAAGCTTGTTGGGCTAGAAGGGCCTGTTACTGTGCTCTATCACTAAGTAAGATTTAAATAGAATATATACTGTAATTGGATAAACCTTTCCTTTAATAATAAAATAAAGATAACCACTAGATGGCAGCCAAGCAAAATATTTCCCTCTTTACTCTCATTCAAGGATCCAATTTATTGACGTGGACATTGCGTCTCTCAGGAATTACAGTTAGAAGCTGGGGCTTTACCACTGGCCAGCACGATTGGCTCAGTGCATACCCCTGGCAGAGCATTCCACAAATAATGCTATTGCACTGCCAGGAGAGCATAGTTCATCCAGCTCAAACAGAGACGGTGCTGACATTTTGAGATTATTGACATTGAGGACTCTCTATAATCCCTTGCTGCTGACGGAGCAGAAAAGATTTAGTAAGGTCCAAGAAAAGCTGTAAGCAGTAGAGACAAAAGAGATTGCAGATGCTGAAATACTACACAGTCTGCTAAAGGAACTTAGCCAGCATCTGTAGAGGGAAATGGACAGTTAACGTCACGAAGGACGGTGCAAAAGGATGCTTCAAAAGAAAAATGCAACTGGCCGGAAATGTTACACTGTAGACAGCTTTGATACTAATGTTGTAATATTTTGAAATAATTGGCAGAGTTTTTGTTATGTTGCATTTTATGTCGGATGGAAAGTTTCAGCACCGTGGGTGTTTCACTCATATGGGGGAAGTAGGTCTTGCATCTTGGCTAAAGAATCCAGTCCAGATTTTCAGAATCCTTGTCCTGGATTAAGATGGCAGAAGAACCATCGGACCTTGGAGGCTGAAGGATTTTCTGTTGAAGTCACCTTCAGTGACTACATGACATGCTCAGTCATTACTGCTCTACTGGAATGTTAAATAAACACTCAATATTTAGCTTAGTTTGCAGTGCACCCACTTCTGTCTAATGTTGTGGTGTTGTGGTTAAGCTACAAGTTCCCAGGAGCGAGCATCCTAGGAACTAACTGGTCATGGTTGGTGCTCATGGTGGGTGGGGTGGTGAGTGTTGGGACCGCTTGTTTTCACATTATAAGTGGATGACAATTAATGCTTTTGTGGCCAAGTTTTCAGACGATACGAAGATAGGCGCAGTGGAAGGTAATGTTGAGGAAGCTGGTAGTCTGTGGAAGGACAGTTTGGGAGAATGGGTAAAAAAGTGGCAGATGGAATATAGCGTAGCGAAGTTTATGATCAGTGTCGGGAAGTATTTGATCATGTACCTTGGTAGAAGGAATAAAGTCTGGAGATTAGAAGAATGAAGGGGCATCTCATTGAAACTTATCGCATATTGAAAGAACCAGATAGAGTGGAGGTAGACACGTTTCATGTAGTGCGTGAGTCTAGAGCCAGATGGTGCTGCCTCAGAATAAAGGTACCTCCATTCAGAACAGAGATAAAGAGACATTTCTTTAGCAACAGGATGTTGAATTTGTGGAATTCATTCCCGTGGACAACTGTGGAAGCAAAGTCATTGAGTATGGTTAAAGTAGAGATTGATAGTTTTTGATTAGTCAGGGTCATAGAGTCATGGAGAAGTACAGCACTGAAACAAGTCCTTTGGCCCATATAGTCCATGCTGAAACCATTTAATCTGCCTGCTCTCA
This sequence comes from Hemitrygon akajei, assembly GCF_048418815.1. Taxonomy (NCBI): domain Eukaryota; kingdom Metazoa; phylum Chordata; class Chondrichthyes; order Myliobatiformes; family Dasyatidae; genus Hemitrygon; species Hemitrygon akajei. Next base: position 188,990,834 of record NC_133126.1, on the reverse strand, counting down.
GCAGCCCATACTGGGAACCTAGCACCCCATTCCCCTACCATCCATGTAACTATCCAAACTTCACTTAAACGGTGAAATTCATCTCACATGCAACACTGTGAGATGCTGACAGCTCATTCCACACACTCACGACCCTCTGAGTGAAGAAACTTCCTCCCACGTTCCACTTAAACTTTTCACCTCTCACCTTTAACCCATGACCTCTGGTTGTAGTCCCCCCCCCCAACCTCAAAGAAAAAGCCTGCTTGCATTTACCCTATCTATACCCTTCATAATTTTGCATACCTCTATCAACTCTCCTCTCAACCTTCTATGTTCTAAGGAATACAGTCCAATCTTTCCTTATAACTCAGGTCCTCCAGACCCAGCAACATCCTTGTAAATTTTCTCTGCACTCTTTCAACTATGTTTACATCTTTCCTGTAGGTAGGAGACCAAAACTGCACACAATACTTCAAATAAGGTCTTAGCAATGTCTTGTACAGCTTCAACACAACATCCCATCTGTCTCCTGGGTGTCAAAGGTTGCAGGGAGAAGGCAGGAGAATGGGTTTGAGAGGGATGATAAAATCAGCCATAATTAAATTCTGACCTAATTCTGCTCCTGTGTTTTATGGCCTTATGGTCTGACATCACCAGAGGCCTGTCCTGATCCAGCCACATTGACATTATGGCCTAGAAAAATCAGCATAAGGCAACAGGAAATTCATTCTTTGCAGGCGTTCACAGAAAGGACAAAGACATGGAATAGATCAGTGAGAAACTGCTAACAAAGACAGACAATCAAGCAAGATGAAAATATGACAAAATAAAAATAAAAACATAATAATAATAATAATATGTAAATAGTAAAGAATATCGAGACAGTTCTAAAGTATGTTTCTTAAAGGAGAACTCAGGGCTGCAGATTTCAGTGATAGTAGTTTAGAAGTGCAGATTCTCTAGAGGTTTATTGAGCTGCCTGCAAAACGTCGCTGTGTTTGACAATGCTGCTCGACCTACAGAGTTCCTCCTGAAAGTTGTTTGTTGCTTCAGGTTACACCACCTGCAGTTTCTTTTGATGTCATAACAAGTCATTGGGTATACTTAAAGCAGAGGCTGACAGGATCTTAATTAGTAAGAGCAAAGATTACTGAGAATAGGCTGGAGAAGGGGGTTGAGAGGGATAATAAATCAGTCATGATGGAATGGCAGAGCAGACTCAATGGGCCTAGTCTGCTCCTATGGCTTATTGTCTTATGGTCTTAAATTGCAATTTCATTCTCTTCCTCTTTTGAAGGGTGGTTCAATCAAAGTCAAATGATTTTCTGAAACAGGCTAGTGCTATGTAACAAGTATGCATTTTGAAGCCATTGAATCATACGGCTCAGAAAGGATTGTATAACCCTTTTTGACTGTGATTGGTATTTTTAATGTTCACTATTGGTGTCACTACCTCGCTCTTTCCTTGTTGTGCTGTGATTTTCCTTTTGCGCTGACGGACATCTGCCCGATTCTGTTTCAAAGGCTATTTCTGAACCTGCTTCATAAACACAAAAGATTCCACAGAGATCTACGGTGGAGAATAAACGACTGAGCAGAACACAAAGAATTGGCGGAAGAACTCAACAAGACACGTAGCATCTATGTGGGGAATAAAAAGTCGGGTATTCAGGCTAAGACCCTTTATCATGCATGGAAAGGAAGGACACAGAGATCAGAATAAGGTGAAGGAGGGGAATCAAATTCCTTCTTCAGTCCTTTACCTCTTCCACCTATCCTATCCCAGCATTTTACTTCATCCCCCTCCACCCCCCCCCATGCCTTCTTATTCTAGCTTCTGCCTCCTTCCATTTCCATCCTGACAAAATTTCTTGGCCCGAAACGTCAGAAATTTATTCCCCACCATAGCTCCCGAGATCCTCTAGAATTCTGTGTGTGTTGCAGTGGATCTCCTGCTTGTGCAGAATCTCTTGGGTTTTTGTTCTCCTCATCACCATGGGAACCACGACAACGTTGTGATCAGTGCAACTCTACTGCAGCTCAGGGTGTTCCAGAGTTGAGAGTTCAATTCCAGTGCCATTCTGTAAGGAGTGACTGCACGTACACCCCATGGAATGCATGGGGAATGTTGTGATTTGCCCGGGTGCCATGGCTCGATGGGCCAAAAGGACTATTCTGTGCTGTATCATGAAATAAATCAATAACATAATCTTACTTTGCAGCTTTGTCAGAGCTTCCTGATATTGACACTCAGAGCTGTGACAGGCACATTTCAATATAAGAGCATAGGATCATAAGATATAGGAGCAGAATTAGGCCACGGCCTATTGAGTCTGTTCTGCCATTTCATCGCGACTGATCCATTTTTCCTCTCAGCTCCAATCTCCTGCCTTCTCTCCATATTCCTTCATGGCCCTGTTCCATCAAAAATCTATCAACCTTTGTCATAAATATACGTAAAGGCTTCGTCTCCGTGGCTGCCTCTGGCAACAAATTCTGGAGATTTACCCACAAACAAGAGAAAATCTGCAGATGCTGGAAATCCGAGAGAAACTCAGCAGGCCAGGCAGCTTTTATGGATAAGAGTACAGTTGACGTTTCAGGCTGAGACCCTTTGGCAGGAATGGAGGGAAAAAAAAAGACCTGCTGAGTTACTTCAGCATTTTGTGTGTGTTCCACAGATTCACCACGCCTGACTAAAGAAATTCCTCCTCATCTCCATTCCAAAAGGATACCCCTCTATTCTGAGGCTGTGTCCTCTGGTCCTAGACTCTCCCACCATAGGAAACATCAGGCTTAGAGCCATCAAATGCTCTTCATATGAACTCTGGAATCATTTTCGTGAAGCTCCTTAGAACCTTCTGCAGGGTCAGCACACCTTTCTAAGATAAGGGACCCAAAACCGTTCACAGTACTGAAAGTGAGGCCGCAGCAGTGCTTTATAAAGCTTCAGCATTACACCCTTGCTTTTACCAGGGGTGATTGATAAGTTTGTGGCCTAAGGTAGAGGGAGTCAATTTTAGAAAACCTAGCACATTTATTTTTCAACGTAGTCACCTCCTACATTTACACACTTAGTCCAGCGGTCGTGGAGCATACGGATCTCTTCTTTGTAGAAGTCGGCGTCTTGGACCTCCAGGAAGTGGTCCACAGCAGGGCTGATTGTTAAGTTTGTGTCCTGAGGTAGAAGGAGATGAGTTATACAGCTCTCATTACGTGCACGTGCAGTTCAGCTCGTTGAGTGATTATGCAGAAAGCTTGAAGTTAATAGTTTTTGTGGTATTTCTGTTTCAGATAATTGAAAATTGCAAGTAAGCACTATCTGAAAAACTGGACAATATCGGCCTTCGTGCAGTCATCTGCTACCTTGGTCTCAAGAGCTTATCACCCAAGGAGGTCCATGAGGACACGGTGACAACACTGGGGGGGGGGGGGGGGTGAAAAATAAGTGTGATGGGTTTTCTAAAACTGAGTCCTTCTATCTTGGGCCATGAACTTATCAATCACCCCTCGTATATTCTAGTCCTCCTGAAAAGAATGCTAATGCTGCATTTGCCGTCCTCACCAACAAGTCAGCTTGCAAATTCGCCTTTAGGGAATCCTGAACAAGGACTCCAAAGTCCTTTTGTGTCTCAGATTTTTGAAATTCCTCTCTATTTAGAAAATACATTTTTATTTCTTCTACTAAAATACATGGCCATGCACTTCCTGACACTATATTCCATCTGCTACTTCTTTGCTCTATATTCTTCTAATTTGTCGAAGTCCTTCTGCCATCTCTCTACTTCCTCAAAACTATTTGCCCCTCCTCCTATCTTCATATGGTCTGCAATTTGTCAACAAAGTCATCAATTCCATCATTCAAGTCACTGACATATATTGTAAAAAGAATTGGTCCCAACATAGACCCCTGTGGAACGCCACTTTAATCCTCTTCTTGCCTCCTGCCAATCAGGCACTGCTTTATCTCTGCCAGTATTTTTCCTGTAATAACATGGACTCTTAAACTGTTAACCAGCCACATGTGTGGCACCTTGTCAAAGATCTGAAAATCCAAGTACACAATATCGTCTGATTCTCTTTTGTCTATCCTGCTTGTTATTTTTTCCCTTAAGGAAATCATGCTGACTAAATCCTATTTTATCGTGTGCCTTCAATTTCCCCAAAATCACATCATTAGCAACCAACTCCAACATCTTCCCAACCACTGAGGACAGACTAACTGGCCTATACTTTCCTCTCTTCTGCATCTCTCATTTCTTGAAGAGTGGGGCGACATTTGCAATTTTCCAGTCTTCCAAAACCATTCCAGAATCTAGTGATTCTTGAAGGTTCATTACTAATCCCTCCTTAATCTCTTCAGCCATCTCTTTCAGAACCCTGGGCTGTACATCATTTGGCCCAGGTGACTTTTCTATCTTTAGACCTCAGTTTCTCACCAACCTTTTTCCTAGTAATGACAACTTCACAGACCCCCTGACACTATCGTACTTCCACTATACTGCTAGTGTCTTCCACGGTGAAGACTGATTCAAAATACTTATTCAGTTTGTCTGCCATTTCCTCATCCCCTATTACTACAGTATCCCCTTAGAGGTCTGATATTCACTCTTGCCTCTTTTTTCCATTTCATGTGTCTGGAGAATCTTTTGGTATCCTTTTTAATATTATTGGCTAGCTTACTTTCATATTCCATTATACACCATCATACCCCAGATATTGGTGGAGAAACTGACCTCGCTGGGACTCAACACCTCCGTCCGCAATTGGATACTGGATTTCTTAACAGTAAAGCCACAGTCAGTCCATGTTAGTTTGCTGCAACATCTCAAGTCCTAATACCCTGAGCAGCGGGTAACCCCAAGGCCGTTTGCTCAGCCCGCTGCTGTTCACAATGCTGGTGAAAGACTGTGTCGCAGGATTCAGCTCAAACCATGTCATCAAGTTTGTGGATGACACAACAGTAGTTGGCCTTGTCAAAAATGATGAACAGATGGATTATAGAGAGGAACTGGAGCGGCTGGTGGAGCAGCCTAGAACTTCACATCATGGATGACCTTACTTCTCCCTTAAGATAACGTCCCTGAACAAAAAGACACAGCAGCGACTTCACCTCCTGAGAAGATTGAGGAAGGCAACGCTCTCACCTCCCATCTTAACTGCATTTTACCGGAGCACCACTGAGAGTGACCTGACTAGTTGCATCTCCATCTGATATGGGAGCAGTCGAGCATCAGACCAGAAATCCTTACAAAGGACTCTGAGAACAGCTGACGGGATCATAATACTCCAAGTGAGGCCCCACCTGTGCTTTATAAGGTCTCAACATGACATCCTTTTATACCCTCATCTCCTTGAATGAATACTAACATTGCATTTGACTTCCTCACTGCAGATTCAGCCTGCAAATTAACCTTTGGGGAATCCTGCACAAGGACGCCAAGTCCCTTTGCACTTTGCTTTTTTCTATATTCTCTCCATTTAGAAAATAGTCAACCCTTTCATTTTTTCTTCCAAAGTGCATGACCATACAGTTCCCAACACTATGTTCCATCTATCACTTCTTTGCCCATTCTCCTAATCTGTTGAAAATCTTCTGGAGTCTCTCTTTTTCCTCATTGTCTCCTTTCAATCAGCCATTGCTTTAACCATAGTAGAATCTTCCCAGTAATACCATGGGCTTGTAGCTTGTTAACCAGCCTCATGTGTGGCACCTTGTCAAAGGCCTTCTGAAAATCCAAGTACACATCGACCAATTCTCCTTTGTCTATCCTGCTTGTTAATTCTTCAAAGAATTCCATCAGATTTGTCAGGAAAAGATTTTCCCTTGAGGAAACCATACTGACTGCAGCTTATCTCATCATAGATGTAACACCGAGCGATATAGGAAGTCATTCCTGCCTGTGGCCATCAAACTTTACAACTCCTCCTGTCATAGGCCTCCAAGTACCCTGAGATCTCATTCTTAATAATCAACTCCAATATCTTCCCAACCACTGAGGACAGATGAACTGGCCTATACTTTCCTTTCTTCTGCCTCTCTCCCTTCTTGAAAGTGGTGACATTTACAATTTTCCAGTCTTCTGGAATCATTCCAGATTCTAGTGACTCTTGAACTATCATTACTAATGCCTCCACGATCTCTTCAGCCCTACCATCATTTTGCTCTACCATCAGCCCCTCCTGGCTAGGAGTCTCACTGCACATTGCATTTGTTTGTAAACCATCTACTTCGGCCTCAGCATCCCCCGGCTAAATTAGTTTAAACCTTCATGAACAACTCTGGCAAACCTACCCACGAGGTTATTGGACCCCCTCAGTGTTCAGGTATAACCCATCCCTTTTGTGTAGGTGGTAGAATTCCCCAGAAGCAATCTCACTGATCAATAAATCTGAACCCCTGCCCCCTGCACCAGTTCCTCAACCACGCAGTCACCTGCCAAGTTCTTACTCTCACTAGTACCTGGCAGAGGCAGCAATCCAGGCTTGGAGGATCCACCAAAGGTTCTGTAGATGATGAAAAATTTAGAGCAACACACAAAAAGTGCCGGAGGAACTCCGCAAGTCAGGAAGTATCGATGGAGAAAGATGGACTGCCAATGTTTTGGGTTGGCACACTTTCCACCTGGACTCATTTATTGCTCTACAAATGTGAATACCTATCCTGCTCATCACTTAGATCACATTCTTCACCATTCTGATATCCAGTCTGAACAATAACTGAACCTCTTGCTCATGCTTTTATGCATTGAGCTGTTGCCACATGGTTAGTTGGTTAGATATTTGTATTAATAAGCAGGTGTACAGGTGTACCTAATAAAGTGGCCACTATGTTTAGATACCTCAAGTCTAACTAATGTTGTTGACTATGACTGAAACAACCTTGCAGTGCAATCAGGAATGGACATAAACTCCCCACCACATCCTTTGAACCACCTCAAAACATCTGGCACATTTCTTCATCAGATACCACTTCTTTCTTTTACAGGATATTTCTTAAACAAAAGATGAAGTTGAACTATTTAGTTCCTGATTGTGCTAAAGGCAAGGAACAAATTGGTACTTACAATAGGGAGCTTTGGTGAATACTTACATTTCTTCAGAGCAGGTACAGGTTTGATGTCAGTTGACAATGCGCTTCAGATTTTCCAGAACGTAGATTTGTCTGATCTGGTGTGAAGTTCCACTGCTATTAATTGTCCTGAAACAGAATTATAGGAGGCGAGTAGCTGGGTGACTGACAGGAGAAATGGAAATTGGCAGTTAGAACAGAGCCCCAGAGTGACACATGTATTCCAAACTTGAAGAAATACGCAAATGGTAAAATGGTACAACCATGGCTGACAAGGGAAGTCAAAGCCATTGTAAAAGCAAAATAAAGGGCATAAAACAAAGCAAAAATTAGTGGGAACATAGAGGATTGGGAAGTTTTAAAAAATCTCCAGAAAGCAACTTAAAAATCACTAGAGCGGAAAAGATGAAATATGAAAGCAAGCTAGCAAATAATATCAAAGTGGATAGTAAAAGTTTTTTCAAGCATGTTAAAAATAAAGAGAAGTCAAAGTGGATATAGGACTACTAGAAAATGAGGCAGGAGAAATAATGACGGGGGAACAAGGAGATGGCTGATGAACCAAATGAGTATTTTGCATCAGTCACGAGGAAATCTGCAGATGCTGGAAATTCAAACAACACACACAAAATGCTGGTGGAACACAGCAGGCCAGGCAGCATCTATAGGAGAAGCACTGTCGACGTTTCGGGCCGAGACCCTTCGGCAGGACTAACTGAAAGGAAAGATAGTAAGAGATTTGAAAGTAGTGGGGGGAGGGGGAAATGCAAAATGATAGGAGAAGACCGGAGGGGGTGGGATGAAGCTAAGAGCTGGAAAGGTGATTGGCGAAAGTGATACAGAGCTGGAGAAGGGAAAGGATCATGGGACGGGAGGCCTTGGGAGAAAGAAAGGGGGCGGGGGGAAAGCACCAGAGGGAGATGGAGAACAGGCAAACAACTAAATATGTCAGGGATGGGGTAAGAAGGGGAGGAGGGGCATTATCGGAAGTTAGAGAAGTCAATGTTCATGCCATCAGGTTGGAGGCTACCCAGCCGGTATATAAGGTGTTGTTCCTTCAGCCTGAGTTTGGATTCATTTTGACAGTAGAGGAGGGCATGGATAGACATATCAGAATAGGAATGGGACGTGGAATTAAAATGTGTGGCCACTGGGAGATCCTGCTTTCTCTGGCGGACCGAGCGTAGGTGTTCAGCGAAACGGTCTCCCAGTCTGCGTCAGGTCTCACCAATATATAAAAGGCCACACCGGGAGCACCGGACACAGTATACCACACCAGCCGACTCACAGGTGAAGTGTCGCCTCACCTGGAAGGACTGTCTGGGGCCCTGAATGGTGGTGAGGGAAGAAGAGTAAGAGCAGGTGTAGCACTTGTTCCGCTTACAAGGATAAGTGCCAGGAGGGAGATCGGTGGGAAGGGATGGGGGGGGGACGAGTGGACAAGGGAGTCGTGTAGGGAACGATCCCTGTGGAAAGCAGAAAGTGGGGGGAGGGAAAGGTGTGCTTGGTAGTGGGATCCTGTTGGAGGTGGTGGAAGTTACGGAGAATTATACGTTGGACCTGGAGGCTGGTGGGGTGGTAGGTGAGGACAAGAGGAACCCTATCCCGAGTGGGGTCGTGGGCGGATGGGGTGAGGGGAGATGTGCGGGAAATGGAAGAGATGCGTTTGAGAGCAGAGTTGATAGTGGAAGAAGGGAAGCCCCTTTGTTTAAAAAAGAAAGACATCTCCTTCGTCCTGGGATGAAAAGCCTCATCCTGAGAGCAGATGCGGCAGAGACGGAGGATTTGTGAGAAGGGGATAGCATTTTTGCAAGAAACAGGGTGGGAAGAGGAGTAGTCCAGGTAGCTGTGAGAGTCTGTAGGCTTATAGTAGATATCAGTAGATAAGCCGTCTCCAGAGATGGAGACAGAAAGATCAAGAAAGGGAAGGGAGGTGTTGGAAATGGACCTGGTAAATTTGAGGGCAGGGTGAAATTTTGCATCACTCTTCAGTGTAGAAGACACTAGCAGTATGCCTGATGTTGTAGTGTGTGTGAAGGAAGAGAAATGGGTGCAGTTACTATTACAAGGGAGAAGGTGCTCAAAAAGCTGAAAGGCCTAAAGGTACATAAGTCACCGGAACCAAAGGAACTGCACTCAAGGGTCTTGAAATAGGTAGCTTTAGAAATTGTGGTGGCGTTAAGAAAGATCTTTCAAAAATCACTGGACTCTGGCATGGTGCCAGAGGACTGGAAAATTGCAAATGTTACTTCACTCTTTAAGAAAGGAGGAAGGCAGCAGAAAGGATATTATAGACCAGTTAGCCTGACTTCAGTGGTTGGGAAGATGTTAGAGACAATTTTTAAGGATGAGGTGATGGAGTACTTGGTGACACAGGACAAGTTAGTACAAAGTCAGCATGGTTTCCTTCTGGGTAAATCCTGCCTGACAAACCTGTTGGAATTCTTTGAGGAGATTACAAGTAAGATAGATATTGTGTGTGTGTGTGTGTGTGTGTGTGTGTGTGTGTGTGTGTGTGTGTGTGTGTGTGTGTGTGTGTGTGTGTGTGTGTGTGTGTGTGTTACTGTGTGTGATTGTGTGTGTGTACATGCATGTGTGTGTGTCTGTATGTGTACGTGAGTGTGTTTGTGAGTATCTTTGTGTTTATGTGTGTGTGTGTTTATGTTTGTGTGTGCTTCAAAGTTTGACCGCTCCAACCAAACCACCAGAAATGACTCTTCTGCTGTTGTAGAAGTGATTGAGGTACACTTAGAACCGAAGCCACTGCTAATTGCGGAATGCTTTAGGTTTCATAAGTGAAATCAAAAAGGAGTCCATTTTTGTATATATGGCTAAATTGAAGAGATTGTCTGAGCATTGACTCTGTGTTAATGATATACTGAGAGATCATTTAGTTTGTGAAATCTTAAGTGAAAGCATTCAAAAGTGCCTCGTAAATGAAGCACAGTTTGCATTCAAAGGAGCAGTGGAAATTACTGTTTCAACTGAAACCACAGACAGAGACACAATTAAGTTGCAGTCAGGAATGAAAGTGACTGTGAATAAATTTGCAACACCTCAACAGAAACCAGCCAGCCAAACAAACTGTGTTACCATTGTGACAGTCACATACAACAAGCAAATCCACATTTAAAGGGGAAACTTACAGAACTGAGACAATGGGGTCCAAGCCTTCAAGAGTCCAGCGCACAAACACCTATCAGCTCCGGGAGGGAAGTCACATGCTTCTTCATAAGCTATCATGAAGGGGACCAGGATGGCAATGCTTGGTTGTTGGTAGGTAGGGTTAATACCTGACTTTCAATAGCACGTGTGTTATGTTCCGGCTGGACTTAGTCCTTAAACTGCTGGAGAACAGTGTGGAAAGATCAGGAGCTGTTTTCTCCTGGTAGGGATTAGTTTTTAGTTCCAAGTGCTCCTGTCACGTTTTGCCACCCTTATCTTTTGTCACCTTATCACCTTATCCTTCAATCTCTCTGAATTATGGAGGACAACATGTGTATAAATGTCCCTCTCCAGCAGACTTCATCATGATCATAATGACTCCAGTATTTCTACTATTTTTTAATGTTTCTTAATTGTGCATATGGTTTTTTAGTGTTCTATCGCTGAGCAGCAGTGAACCATCTGATTGGCCTATCAGAGTTCTTTTTGGGAACTAGTTGACAATCAGCATTTCTGATCTGGCTATTGTTCACGATTGCACTTAATGAAAAAAAAGTGCAATGAAGTGGGACACATAAGAAGAGCATGTTGGGTAGACAAAAATAAAACCAGTTATGAATGCAATGTTATCAACAATGGGCCATCTTTGTCAGGATTGAAATTCATTTTGGGCAACCATCCATAGGGTTGCCATGAGTCAACGACAACTCGAAGGCACTTAACAATAGCAACAATATGGTTTACACCGGAAGTACTTAAGAACATAAGAAATAGGAGCAGGAGTAGGCCATCTGGCCCATTGAGCCTGCACCACCATTCAATAAGATAATTGCTGATCTGGCCATGGACTCAGCTCCACCTACCTGCCTTTTCCCCATAACCCTTAATTCCCCTACTATGTAAAAACCTATCTAACTATTTCTTAAATATATTTAGTGAAGAAGCCTCAACTGCTTCCCTGGGCAGAGAATTCCAAAGATTCACCACTCTCTGTGAAAAACAGCTTCTCCTCATCTCCGTCCTAAATCTTCTCCCCTGAATCTTGCGGCAATGTCCCCTAGTTCTAGTCTCACCTACCAATGGAAACAACTTTCCTACTTCTATACTATCTATCCCTTTCAAAATTTTGTATGTTTCTATAAGATCCCCTCTCATTCTTCTGAACTCCAGAGAGTATAATCCCAGGCGACTCAATCTCTCCTCATAGGTTAACCCCTTCATCCCTGGAATCAACCTGGTGAACCTCCTCTGCACTGCCTCCAAAGCCAGTATATCCTTCCTCAAGTATGGAGACCAGAACTGCACACAGTACTCCAGGTGCGGCCTCACCAGTACCCTGTATAGTTGTAGCCTGACCTCCTTGCTCGTGAATTTAATCCCTCTAGCAACGAAGGCCAACATTCCATTTGCCTTCTTAATAACCTGCAAGCCAACATTTTCCGATTCATGCACAAGCACTCCCAAGTCCCTCTGCACGACAGCATGCTGCAGTCTTTCACTATCTAAATAATAATCTGCTCTTCTATTATTCCTTCCAAAGTGGATGATCTCGCATTTACTAACACTGTATTTCATCTACCAGACCTTGGCCTACTCACTTAACCTATCTCTATCCCTCTGCAGACTCTCCACATCTTCTGTAGAATTTGCTTTTCTACTCAGTTTAGTGTCATCAGCAAATTTTGCTACGCTACACTCAGTCCCCTCTTCTAAATCATCAATGTAAATGTAAACAGCTGCAGGCCCAGCACCGACCCCTGTGGCACTGCCAATCGGAGAAACACCCATTTATACCAACTCTCTGCTTACTACCGGTTAACCAATCCACTATCCATGCCAATACACTTCCTCCAACTCCATGCATCCGTATCTTATTTGTAAGTCTCTTGTGCGGCACCTTATTGAACGCCTTCTGGAAATTCAAGTATACGACATCCACTTGTTCCCCTCTATCCACTGCACTCATTATGTCCTCAAAGAACTCCCATAAGTTTGTCAAACAGGACCTGCCCTTTCGGAATCCAAGCTGTGGCTGTCTAATGGAACCACTCCTTTCTAAATATTTCACTATTTCTTCTTTAATGACAGCTTCAAGCATTTTCCTGACTACAGATGTTAAGCGAACTGGCCTATAGTTGCCAGTAATTGAAGTAAATGTATTTGAAGTAAATGGTAAATTAATTAAGATGGAATTGGATACCGGCTCGGCTGTTTCAGTCATTACACAAAACGAGTTTGAACAATATTTCAAAGGTACCGATCGGAAGCCTGCAGATATCCAACTGAGAACTGATACTGGAGAAAAGAAATTCCCTGCGGGAATGGCATTCATAACAGTGAAATACAACAACCAACAAGCCACATTGAGCTTGTGTGTGGTAAAGACAGAAGGACCAGCATTGTGAGGATGAGAGTGGCTTAAGCAACTACAACTTCATTGGAGATCCATCCACTGTTTTCATGCCACGTTCCCTGCAATGAAACCAATTGAAAGTGAATGAAGAAAGATACAGGACGATGCCGGAGCTGTCTCCATGCCGAACACCATAAACCGTTGCCCAACAGAGGATAAACGGGTGTTGGTACCATCCTCTGCATCTTTATTTGGAAAGCATATCAGACCCAGGAAGGACCATGTTGCTCAGAGGAACTGTGAATGTGACAGAAGCAGTAATCCAACTACAACTGCTTTTGTAGGCAACATATCTGAGAAAGCTTCCTATATGTTAAATCAGGCAAAATGCGGCTTGGTTTTAAGCTGGGAGAGAGTTCAAGGAGCTTCAGGAAAGTTGGAAGCATTCAGCTTCTGTGAGTATAAGCAACCAGAATCTACTCTGCATGCATTAAGGTTATCACATGAACTTCATGTAGGAAACAAAGAGCTGCTTGGAGACCAAAGACCAAAGCCCTGCTGGGTGAATGGAAGGACAAAATGAAATGAGCCAATGGAGATGTGTAAACAGAGGATTTCTCAGAGGATGTTGTGGATGAGCAACCAAGAGGAAAGATCAGATCATAAAGGGAGCAATAGAAGGATTGATAAGAGAATACTCCAGCGAACTGAATGCACCTTCCCAACATCAGGATGCACAACTGAGAAGGAAAAGGAAGGAAGAGATGGCTAGAAGGAACATGAAAAAGAAAATGTAAGGGATCAAAGTGGATCCAGAGAGAGGAACGGAGAAGAAACGTGTCAGAACCACTTCCTACAGACTCGGAGTCAACTCCCACAACAAGCACGGAGGAAACCCCAAAATCTGAGACTGTTTCACAACCACAAGTCTCCCCTTTGTGAGAAAAGATGTTACCCCCATGAGGAAGAAAACCTCCACAGCGATGAAATCTTCTGGCCTGAATTTTGGACAATTTAAAATTTACTCGTCGTGGCTAGCCCCTCGAGGTCGAGGATGATGGTCTCCATTTCGTTTCCACAGAGCGAAGACACCAGTGCGTGTATTTGTTTAACGTGTACTTGATGTTGCACTCCAAGAAGCACACAATACTTCACAAATCAACCAACAGATTCCAATGGCATGGAAACCATGACGGTTGGAGCTGATGGATTTGTTGCAGCCTTCATCCGCCTTCACAGCCGTTGAGTTCGAACTAACTTCGTCCACCTGTTCCACCGTCGAGGTCTTGGTTGGGTTGTTCTTTGTCAGGGACCTCACCCTCGACCTCACCACCATGGGTGACCCTAACAGGAGCATAGCTCCAGACGGCATCGCTCTCGGGATCTCAGCACCGCACAAGCTTCTCCACCACGACAAGGTGACGATCCATGGAGAAGTAAAATTTACTGTGCTGTGGATTTCTGCATATAATAACTATATTATATAGTAAATTGTGTATAGCATAGTTGGGATGCATTCTATACTGAGTTGGAGTTTATAGCCAACCAAGGAGGCATGTTGTATACTTAATACTTCAATAATATTTGAGTAATCTTGTGTGTATATAGAAGTGAGAGAGCTAAAGAGAGTCACTTGTCTCTTAACAGAATTGAACCAAAAGAAGAAATTGCTGAAGGCACTCAGTTGAACAGGCAATGTTAGTAGGAGAGAAACAGTATCACATTTAAGTTTCAAGTTCAAGTCTATTGTCATTCAACCATATAACCACCAAACGAAACAAAGTTCCTCTGAACAAAGGTGCACAACACAATACATAAAACTCACACAGAGCACATAACCAAATAAATTAACAAACTTTAAAACATATTCCGGAAGATTGACACTTCGCATAGAGTGCATTTAGAACAGAAGTTAAAAAGTAACCAACGATAAAATATATTCCCTAAGGATTGACATTTCGCATAAGGTACATTTACGACACAAGTCAGAAAGTGAACAATATAATGCTACTGGCGCTTCGTAAGTGATGAGATCTGGGTGGTGGCACGAAGGTCAGTAGTCTCACGGCCAGGAGGAAGAAGCTGTTTTCCATCCTCACAGTCCTTATCCTAATGCTGTGGTACCTCATGCATGATGGTAGGGGGTCATAGAGACTGTGGAATGATACTTGATAATGCTAAGAGTCCTGCATATGTAATGCTCCTGATAAGTAGGTGATGTTAAGGAGCTTTCATCAGATTTAGAAAAATAGGAGCACAAACTTGATAAAAATGCCAAAATGGGATAAGGTAAAGAGCAGGGGTTTGCCAGTGGAGAGGTGCAGATTAAAGTTGTCAAGGTCACAATTATTTTAAATATCAGCAGCTTGAGACAGATTCTAATTAACAAAAAAGAAAAAAAAAATGAACACAAGGTACACTGCAGATGCTGTGGTCAAATCAACACGTACAAACTAGCTGGATGAACTCAGCAGGTCGGGCAGCATCCGTTGAAATGAGCAGTTAATGTTGTCGGCCCAAGACCCGAAACATCGACTACTCGTTTCAACGGATGCTGCCTGACCTGCTGAGTTCATCCAGCTTGTTTGTACGTGTAGAAAAATAAAATCAAGCGGGAAGGTAAAGCCACAATCAAAAACAAAAAATGGCGGAAGCATTCAGCAGGTCTGCCCGCATGAGGAAGAACTTATTTAACCAGATGGTAGCGAGTCTGTGAAAGTCGGTGTCACAGATGGCTGGGGAGGCCGAGTCATTGGATATATGTAAAGTGGTGGTTGATAGGTTCTTGTTCAGTAAAGGTGTCAAAGGTTACAGCAAGAATGGGGTTGAGAGAGATAATAAACCTACCACGTTGGAGTGGTGGAGCAGACTCGATGGGCTGAATGGACTAATTCTGGTCCTATGTCTAACAAACAAGAGTTTCGAGGTTAGACGGGTTCCGTTTCTCACATATGGCCTGACCAGCTGAGTGCTCACAGAACTTCTTGTTCTATAAAATTTCAACCACCTGTATTTACTTAGAATTTTACCTGAAGAGAGAGAGGGAGAATGGGGTGGTTTCGGGAAATTTGGGGATTAACAGACATCAGCGCCTCCCCAGATGGAAGATGAGTATTCTGCCTACCTTTGTTTTCATAGCTTCCTTTGCAATTTATTGATTACCTTCATTCATGTTGGAGCAGCAGAGCGGAGAGAGAGCAGATAGGATGGATGGATCTTCCAGTAAGTTGGCGGCATGCTTAGTTGCAGTGGCCTCTCTGGGTCCTTTTTAAAGTATTCACCACCTTCCTGGATGAGGGCAGTGACACCGTTTCCACTCCACCATCGCCAGTGCACAGTGACTGCAGTGTGTCTCATCTACAATCTGTGCTGCAGTCACTCATCAGCTTTTTACAGTATTGAGCAAAAGCCTTAAAGTTCCAAGTAAATTCATTATCAAAGTGTGTATACATTACATAACTTTGAGATTCCTCTCCTTACAGAGAGCTACAAAACGAGAAACCAAAGAGAACCCATAAAAAAGCGACTGACAAGCACCCAATGTGCAGAGAGAGAGAGAGAGAGAGAGAAACAATCATACAAAAAATAAAAGTAAGCAAATAGCATTCAGCACAAAAGTGGCCCTCAGACACGAAGGCTGGAGCAGCCAGAGATTGCCCACAGCCTCAGCTTCAGTGCAGCAAAGAGCAGAGTGAACACAGCGGGGCAGCAGCCTCAACTGGACCGATCCTTATCTCTGGTCAACACCCTGTCTTTTCAATCGTTCTGGTCTGGCCTTTAAATCATGCAAACATTGAGTCATTCCTCGCTCTAAGACTCGGGCCCTGCCACATCAATACGCCTTGGGCCTGGACCCTGCCACCACGTTTCAGCCTGTTCCAACCAAACACATACTGCATACGGGTGCCTGAGACCTTTGCACAATACTGTAATGATTTTAAGTGTTGTACCGTACTGCTGCTGAAAAAATTCATGACATACGTGAGTGACAATAAACATGATTCTAGTATGGGTCTCTGTTGTGGGCTGAGAGTAGGAAGGGGGCAGGGAGAGGGAAATCATGGCTGGCAAAAAGGGGAGGGGAGAGAGTGGAGGGAGTGGAAGACATTCTGTGATGATCAATAAACCAACAGTTAGGAGTCAAATGAACTTTGGTGTGTCTGCACCAGTGCCGTCCCTCTGTCCCTGGCACTCCTTCACTGGCACTGGTCCCACACTCCAACCATGCCATCACTACATCCTGTGCTCCCACCAGATTTACAAACTTGCCGTCCGATCCAAGTTGGCAAATAACTTACCGTGCAAAAGTTTTAGATATCCGATCTATATATATGTGCCGAGTCTTTGGACGGTATCGTACCTTCCAGTAATATAGAGACTCATTTAGTCACGGTGGCCTCTCTGGGTCCAACAAATGGTGCAAATGTTTGTTTTACACAATTTTCTTGTGATTACAGACCCTGTTGGACATTAATAACACAAAATCTTTTAAGTCCGGTTCTCTACCGAGACTGACAGCAGAGGAGCTGAATGTCCTCAGGTCACTGCATAGACCAGACTCTCGGACCGCAGTGTCGCCTGTTTCAGCTACCCAGCGGAGGAGGTGCCAGAAACTGTGTAAAAGCAAGCAGAAGCATGGCACGTGGAATCTGAGCTAGGTCAAAAGGCTAAACCCTGTAGGTCAGTCTCCTGTCAATACTGCTCTCCAGTTTTCGTTCTCTGGAAAACAAATTGGTTATGTTGGATTGCAACTGACCCTGCATAAGATGAGGAACTGCTGCATGATTATTTTTACAGAAACTTGGTTCCAGGACAACAATCCATTCACCATCAATCTTCAGGCCATGCCTCTCAGCGACTTGTTTTATTTTTTTTTGGAACTGAAAGTGCTATGCACTATACAGTATGTAGTGTGTTTTGGACTTTGTCCCTGGAGAAACGAAGTTTCACTTAGCCGTGTAGATGTGTATGGTTGAATGATAATAAACCTGAACTTGAACTTGATTATAAAGTGACAAGTGATTGTAAGTCTTAGTCAGCCTTGTTGTATTGAATTGCAATAATTTGCAAAGCTATCGGCCAATCTGCACAAGTAGAGGAGACCTCACCCTGAGCACTGAATACTGTATTCCAAAGAGAAAGAGGTCATCCTTCTCCATTTGCTTAAATCATTTTGATCTCTGAATTGCAGAATGTGAAGAATTAGAGATTGCATTGAAGTGGCATGAGGAAGGCAGCTTGAAGACTTGGATAGGGAACGGTCGTCTCTGAATATTGGACGAGGAGGGGGAGACATATCATGTGGTGGATTCCCACTGGCTGTTTAGGCCTGTGGGATGCAGGGATGTAACAGACGGAGCTCTCCCATGTTCTGGTCGGATGAAAACAGTGTGTAGGAATTTGAGAACATACTGCTGAGACTCGCCAATTAGTTCACAGTTGATACAAAGATAGATGGAGTGGCAGTTATTGATGAAGAAACAGGGAGTTCACAGAAGCACTTGGACATATAAGGAGAATGGGCAAAGAACTGACAGATGGTATGCAGTGTAGGATGTAGACTATTGTATAAAGAGGGACTGAATTCAGAAATCAGGAGTGCTAACGTACTTGGAAGTCATAGTGCAAGGTTTCCTGGTCTTGCAGGTTAGGTTGGTAGCAGTGATGACAAATGCATTCATTTTGAGAGGATGAGAATATAAAGGCAAAGGATGTAATGTTGAACTCTGCCATAGACAATCCAAAGCAAAGCTGCAGAGAAGGAGGGTTGGGCATGAGAATGGCAAACCCATCCTGTAAAAACCATGTGCTACAGAAAAATAACTGTCCAAAGGCCACATCCCTGAGAGAAGAGAAGGAAGATCTTTGACAGGCTACACCTTGAAAGGTTGGTCCAGGACAGAGGACTGGCGAGTTGTTCTTGGTGGCCTATGATCCAGCAAGGGTGATGAGATAAAGAACAAGAAGAAGAGTGTAATGCTGAGGCTTTATAAGGCATTGACCAGAACACACTTATAATATGGAGAGCAGTTTTCCCCTATCCAAGATAGGATGTGCTGCTATTGGAGAGGGAATTTGCAAGAATAACCCTGGAGATGAAAGGTATATTGTATGAAGACTATTGGGCCTGTACTTGCTTGGACATAGAAAAACGAATATTGAAAGGTAGAGTCAATGTACAGAGGATGTTTCCAGCAGTGGGGGAATCTAGGACATGAGGGCACTGACCCAGAACTGTCGGACATCCAATTAGAACTGACTTGAGAAGAAATGTATTCATCAAGAAGGTGTTGAATCTGTGGAATTCATTGTCACAGACAGCTGTGGAGGCCAAGTCATTTGGATATACAGTGCCTATAAAAAGTTTTCACCACCCTGCTTCGAAATTTCATGTTTTATTGTTTTACAACATTGAATCACAGTGGATTTAATATGGGTTTTCTGATAATGATTGCCAGTGAGGGTAGAAACTGGATGATTTGGCAGATAAGTGCGTGGCTGAGAAGCTGCTGAAGGGGGCAGGGCTTCAGATTCTTGGATAATTGGGATCTCTTCTGAGGGAGGTATGACCTGTTCAAAAGTGACGGGTTGCACCTGAACCCAAGGGGGACCAAAATTCTCTCAGGCAGGTTTTTTAAAGCTGTTGGGGAAGGTTTAAACTGATTTGGCGGCGGGGGTGGGGGGGCGGGGGGGGGGGGGGTGGGAGGGCTGCGGAGAACCGGAGTGAAGGGACTCAGGAAAGATGGATTGTAAAAAAGTGAAAATAGCATGCAGTCTGATTGTCAGGAAGCACAGCAGGTGATGGGACTTAGTTGCATCCAACAGGCTGAGTATCAAATCTTTAGGGATGCAGAGTCAGAAAGGACAGCAAATACGGTACTCAAGATGTTGTATCTAAATGCATGTAGTATAAGAAATGAGGTGGATGATCTTGTTGCAATATTACAGATTGCCAGATATGATGTTGTGGCCATCACTGAAGTCTGGCTGAAGGATGGTTGTAGTTGGGAGCTGAATGTCCAAGGTTACACATTATATTGGAGGGATAGGAAGGTAGGCAGAGAGGGTAGTGTGGCTCTACTGGTAAGAATGGCACCAGCTCTGTAGAAAGATGTGGCATAGGATTGGAAGATGCTGATCCTTATGGGTTGAGTTAAGACACTGAAAGGGTAAAAGGACATTGATGGCAGTTAAGTAGTGGCTGGGAGGTGGACGCAAGTTACAACAGGAAATCGAAAAGGCGAGTCAAAAGGGCAATGTTATGTTAGTCATGGGAGATTTTAACATGCAGGTCATTTGGGAAAATCAGGTTGCTAATGGATCTCAAGAGAGTGAGTTTGTTGAATGCCTAAGATACGGCTTTTTAAAGCAGATTGTCGTTGAGCCTACTAGGGGATCAACTATACTGGATTGGGTGTTATGTAATAAACCGGAGGCGATTAGGGAGTTTAAGGTAAAAGAACGTGTAGGAACCAGTGATCACAATAAAATTGTGCTTATCTTGAAATTTGATAGGGAGAAAGTAAAGTCTGAGGAAGCAGTATTTCATTGGAGTAAGGGAAACTACAGTGGTATGAGAGAGGAGTTGGCCAAAGTAAATTGGAAGGAGCTGCTGGCAGGGATGTCAGCAGAGCAGCAATGGCATGTGTTTCTGGGGAAAATGAGGAAGGTGCAGGACACATGTACTCCAAAAATGAAGAAATACGCAAATGGTAAAATAGTACAATCATGCTGACAAAGGAAGTCAAAGCCATTGTAAAAGCAAAATAAAGGGCATAAAACAAAGCAAAAAATTAGTGGGAACATAGAGGATTGGGAAGCTTTTAAAAACCTACAGAGAGGAACTCAAAAAATCATTAGAAGGGAAAAGATGAAATATGAAAGCAGCTAGCAAATAATATCAAAGTGGATAGTAAAAGTTTTTTAAGTATGTTAAAAATAAAGAGAAGTCAAAGTGGACATAAGACCACTAGAAAATGAGGCAGGAGAAATAATAACGGGGGACAAGGAGATGGTGGATGAACTAAATGATTATTTTGCATCAATCTTCACTGTGGTAGACACCAGCAGTATGCCTGATGTTGTAGTGAGTGAATGAAGAGAAGTGGGTGCAGTTACTGTTACAAGAGAGAAGGTGCTCAAAAAGCTGAAAACCTAAAGGAACCTAAGTCACCCAGACCAGAGTTACTGCATTCAAGTATTCTGAAAGTGCTAGCATTAAATATTGTGGTGGCATTAGAAATGATCTTTCAAAAATCATTGGACTCTGGCATGGTGCCAGAAGAATGGAGAATTGCAAATGTCGCTCCACTCTTTAAGAAAGGAGAAATGCAGCAGAAAGGAAATTATAAACCAGTTAGCCTGACCTCCGTGATTGGGAAAAGTTAGAGTCAATGATTAAGGATGAGGTGATGGAGTACTTGGTATCACAGGACAAGATAGTACAAAGTCAACATGGTTTCCTTCAGGGGAAAATCCTGCCTGATGAATCAGTTGGAATTCTTTGAGAATATTACAAATAAGATAGATAAAGGGGATACTTGGACTTTCAGAAGGACTTTGACAAGGTGACTCACATGAGGCTACTTACCAAGTTAAGAGCCCATGGTATTACAGGAAAGTTACTAACATGGTTAAAGCATTGGCTGATTGGTAGGAGGCAGAGAGTGGAAATAAAAGGATCCTTTTCTGTTTGGCTGCCAGTGACTAGTGGTGTTCCACAAGGATCAGTGTTGGGACCACTTTTTTATGCTCTATATCAGTGATTTAGTTCATGGAGTAGATGGCTTTGTTGCCAAGTTTGCAGATGATACGAAGATTGGTGGAGGAGCAGGTAGTGTTGAGAAAGTAGGTAGGATGCAGAAGGACTTGTACAGATTAGGAGACTGGGCAAGAATTTGACAAATGAAATACAATGCTGGAAAAAGCATCGTCATGCACTTTGGTAGTAGAAATAAATGTGCGTACTATTTTCTAAATGGGGAGAAAATCTAGGAATTGGAGGTGCAGAGGCACTTGTGAGTGACGGAGGATGAGAGGTGACCAAGATAGTGAGAGGCATTGATCGTGTGGATAGTCAGAAGCTTTTACCCAGGGCTGAAATGGCTAGCACGAGAGGGCCTAGTTTTAAGGTACTTGGAAGTATGTCCAGAGGAGATGTCAGGGGTAAGTTTTTTATGCAGAGAGTGGTGAGTGCATGGAATGTACTGCTGGCAACAGTGGTGGAAGCAAAAATGATAGAGTCTTTTAAGAGACTCCTGGATGGATATATGGAGCTCAGAAAAATAGAGAGCTATGGGTAAGCCTAGGTAGTTCTAGGGTAAGGACATGTTCAGCACAGCTTTGTGGACCGAAAGGTCTGTATTGTGCTGTAGGTTTTCTATGTTTCTAACACCCTGAAGGTTAACTTGCAGGTTGAGTCGGTGGTGAGGAAGGCAAATGACATGTTAGCATTCATTTCAAGAGGTCTAGAAGACCAGAGCAAGGGTACATGCTGAGGCTTTATAAGGCACTGGTGAGGCCTCATGTTGAGTATTGTGAACAGTTTTGGGCCCCTCATCTTAGAAAAGATGTGCTGGCATTGGAGAGGCTCCAGAGGAGGTTCAGAGGATGATTCCAGGAATGAAAGGGTTATCATGCACAGAACGTTTGATGGCTCTGGGTCTGTACTCGCTGGAATTCAGAAGGATGAGGGGAGATCTCATTGAAACCTTTTGAATATTGAAAAGCCTAGACAGAGTAGATGTGGAAAGGATGTTTCCCATGATGGGAGAGTCTATCTGCAGCCTCAGGATAGAGGGTGCCCTTTCAAAACAGAGATGTGGAGAACTTTCTTCAGCCAAAGGGTTGTGAATTTGTGGAATTTGTTGCCAAATGTGTTTTGGAATTTGTGTAGGCCAGGTCGTTGGGTGTATTTAAGGCAGGTTGATAGGTTCTTGATTGGACATGGCATCAAAGGTTAAGGGGAGAAGGCCAGGAACTGGGGTTGAGGAGGAGATTTTTAAAAAGTATCAGCAATGATTGAATGGTGGAGCAGACTCGATGAGCCTGTCTTATGGTCTAAAAAGCCTCTTTTCTTTCAAAGTGAAAACCGATCTCTAGAAAGTGATCTAACTAATTACAAATATAAAACACAAAATAATTGATTGCATAAGTATTACCCATCCTTATTATAATATACCACATAATCACTGGTGCAGCCAATTGGTTTTAGAAGTCAGATAATTAGTTAAATACAGATCTGTGTGCAGTCAAGGTGTTTCAGTTGACTATAGCAAAAATACACCTGTATCTGGAAGGTCCATCAGCAGGTGAGTCAGTATCCTGGCAAAAACTACACCATGAAGACAAAAGAACACTCCACATGGATACAAGAAAATTTCCAATTCACTGAATGTTCCTTGGGCTACAATTAACTTAACCATCAAGAAATGGAAAGAATATGACACAGCTGTAAATCTGCCCAGAGCAGGCCGTCTTCAACGCTGGGTGATCGTGCAAGAAGGGGATGAGTGAGGGAGGCCTCCAAGAGAGCTGTGACAATCTGGAGGAGTTACAAGCTTCAGTGGCTGAGATGGGAGAGACTACGCATGCAATCGTTGCCTGGGTGCTTCACCAGTTCCCTCTTCATGGAAAGTGGCAAAGAGAAAGCCACTGTTGGAAAAAAAACTCACATAAAATCTCGTCTACCGTTTGCCAAAAGGCATGTGGGTGACTCTGAATTGAATTGATTTTGTTTCTTACGTCCTTCACATACATAAGGAGCAAAAATCTTTATGTTACGTCTCTGTCTAAATGTGCAATGTTGAACTATAGTAATTTATGATAATTTATAATAAATAGAACAGTCAATGTAACATAGAGTACACTCAAATCAACGTGAGCTAATCAGTCTGATGGCCTGGTGGAAGAAGCTGTCCTGGAGTCTTTTGGTCCTGGCTTTTATGCTGCAGTACCGTTTCCTAGATGGTAGCAGCTGGAATAGATTGTAGTTGAGGTGACTCGGGTCCCCAATGATCCTACGGGCCCTTTTTGCACACCTGTACTTGCAAATGTCCTAAATCGTGGCAAGTTCTCAACTACAGATGAACTGGACTGTTTGCACCACTCACTGCAGAGTCATGCAATTAAGGGAGTACTCCTGGGTACTCACCCTGGGATGCCGATGGTCCCGCAGCCTTGCGACTGTCCACTTGTTGGAAACATCTGCATACCTCAGCCTCAGAGATGACCAGGTTGTAGTGGTGGCATTCCTCAGAGGCTCCATGTTAGTGACACCTAAACGAGCATAGAAGTGATTGAGCTCATCTGGGAGAGAGGCCGCGATGTTGACGGCACCACAGTGTTTGGCTTTGAAGTCTGTGATGGTACGCAGCCCTTGCCACAAGTCATGTTTGCTATTCTTTGTGAATCTTGACTAAATTTTGTCCCTGTATTGTTGTTTCACAGCCTTGATAGCTTCGCACAGATCATAGCTGCTTTTCTTGAGCTTCCAGCTGACTCTCTTGAAGTCAGATGGAAGGAGGTTCTATGGTCTGCTAAAAGTAAAATTGAGCTTGAAATGCATAAATCAAACACTGCACATCATCAAGAACACACCACCCAAACAATGAAGCATGATGGTGGCTGCATCGTGCTGTGGGGACGTTTCACTACAACAGGCCCTGGAAGGCTTGAGAAGGTGGAGGGTAAAATGAATGCAGCAAAATACAAAAAAATCCTGATGCAGTCTGCAGGAGGACTGTGATTCAGGAGTTCCCTATGAGAACAGGAAGTAGTGGATGTAAAGTGATCAATGTACGAGGAAATGAGCGAGGGAGGAGGTTGGAATATGATTAAAGCAAGGTCTGTTCCACCTTTTCAGTAAGGGTTGGAGAAGATGGGACCTATGCAAGTTACTATTGGTACACCACGGTCATGGAGAATGTGAGTAGAGATGGAGACGTTACTGAATGAAAGAACTGGAGAATCCACCAATCATCCTAGTGCAGGATGATAGTGTAGATGGATCAGGCATCCACATGCTAAAGGCAACATTTATTTAAATTAAGAACTTAGATATAGGTTTAAAGACGCAGCGTGATAACAGCCTTTCCAACCCAATGAGCATGTGCTGCCCAGTTACACCCATGAGATCAAATAATTTACAAATTTGGGATGAGCAAGGAAACTGGAGCACCCAGAGGAAACATATGCCATAATGGGGACGACGACATGCACACTCCTTACAGACAGTTTGCTGGGAGTATGAAGCCAAAACCTGTCAAAATGGCATAGAGTGGAATAGGTGACAAAGGTGTGGGAAGAGATGGAACAAGAGGATAAAGGATTGACTCATATCAGAAACAAATACGTGTTGTTGGGCAAGAGCAAGCTGAAGCAAAGGGTCTTCTCTGGCAGTGGATCGTGACTATTGGACTGGAGGAAGAGGTAGTAGCAAACTGTGAGGGTTTGGCAAGTCATGGAAGGAAAGTCATAAGGTTACCGGCTGCTGGGAGTGGATGTCCTAATGTTCAATGATGGGATCATTATCCAGACGGAAGTAGAAGAGTATCAAGAGGCTAAAGAAATGTGGCATGTTCCATTTTGCACTAACTCATTTTTATTAATGGCCCATAGTAGTATCACGGCATGCTACAACAACTGCTCTACCCACAACCACAAGAATCTGCAGAGAGTTGTGGACACAGCTCAGCACATCACAGCAACTAGCCTCCCCTCCCTGCTCTCTGTCTGCACTTCTCACTGCCTCAGAAAAGCAACCATCATAATCAAAGTCCTTAAGCACACCAGCCATTCTGTTTCCTACCACCTTCCTTTTTGAGTATCTTAAAAACTCAAAATCTGGGATTTCAGTGCATAACTGTTTACAGAGAATGGTGTGAAAACACATCCAGCAGGTGGCAGTTCTGTAGATGAAAATGCCTTTTTAATGAGAAAGACCAGTCTGGTTTAAGGTTACAGTAACTCAAATAACCCCTTGTTATAACAGTAGCATGCAGAAGTGCATCTCTGAACAGAGCACGTTGAGCCCTAAAGTGGATGGGCTACAGCAGCAGAAGACCACAAACATACACTCAGTGGCCACTTTATTAGACAATAGACAATAGACAGTAGGTGCAGGAGTAGGCCATTCGGCCCTTCTAGCCAGCACCGCCATTCACTTTGATCATGGCTGATCATACACAATCAGTACCCCGTTCCTGCCCTCTCCCCATATCCCTTGACCCCGCTATCTATAAGAGCTCTATCTAACTCTCTCTTGAATGCATCCAGAGATTTGGCCTCCACTGCCTTCTGGGGCAGAGCATTCCACATATCCACCACTCTCTGGGTGAAAAAGTTTTTCTGCATCTCTGTTCTAAATGGCCTACCCCTTATTCTTAGACTGTGGCCTCTAGTTCTGGACTCACCCATCAGCGGGAACATGCTTCCTGCCTCCAGTGTGTCCAATCCCTTAATAATCTTATATGTTTCAATCAGATCCCCTCTCATCCTTCTAAATTCCAGTGTATACAAGCTCAGTCACTCCAATCTTTCAACATATGACAGTCTCACCATTCCGGGAATTAACCTTGTGAACCTACACTGCACTCCCTCAATAGCAAGAATGTCCTTCCTCAAATTTGGAGACCAAAACTGCACACAATACTCCAGGTGTGGTCTCACCAGGGCCCTGTACAGCTGCAGAACAACCTCTTTACTCCTATATTCAATTCCTCTTGTTATAAAAACCAGCATGCCATTAGCTTTTTTCACTGCCTGCTGTACCTGCATGTTTGCTTTCATTGACTGATGTACAGAACACCTAGATCTCATTGTACTTCCCCTTTTCCTAACTTGACTCCATTTAAATAGTAATCTGCCTTCCTGTTCTTGCCACCTGATTCCCTGTTTTCTCTCTCCCTCCTTTCTTGAAAAGTGGGACAACATTAGCCACCCTCCAATCAACAGGAACTGTTCCTGAATCTATAGAACTTTGGAAAATGATTACCAATGCGTCCACGATTTCTAGAGCCACCTCTTTAAGTACTCTGGGATGCAGACCATCAGGTCCCTGGGACTTATCAGACTCAACAGTTTATCCAACACCGTTTCTTGCCTAATATAAATTTCCTTCAGTTCATCCTTTACCCTAGTTCCTTTGGCCACTATTACATCTGGGAGATTGTTTGTGTCTTCCCTAGTGAAGACAGATCCAAAGTACCTGTTCAACTCATCTGCCATTTCCTTGTTCCCCATAATAAATTCACCCGTTTCTGTCTTCAATGCCCGATTTTGGTCTTAACTATTTTTTTGCTATTCACATACCTAAAGAAGCTTTTACTATCCTCCTTTATATTCTTGGCTAGTTTACCTTCGTACCTCATTTTTTCATGGCGTATTGCCTTTTTTGTTATCTTCTGTTGCTCTTTAAAAGCTTCCCAGTCCTCCGGTTTCCCACTCATCTTTGCTATGCTATACTTCTTCTCTTTTATTTTTATACTGCCCTTTACTTCCCTCGTCAGCCACGGCCACCCCAAGATGTACCTAATAAAGTGGCCACTGAGTATATTTTTTGGAATTTTATTGTTTTGATAATCACTATAAATCATAAAAATATTAATAAATTGTGCAAAAGAGGAATAGTGAGGCTGTAATCATAGACTGTTCTGAAATCAGATGGCAGAGGGGAAGTAGCTGTTCCTAAAACTTTGTGTGTTGGTCTCTAGGCTCCTGTACCTCCTCCTCAGATAAATAAGGTTAGTTTATATAGTCACTTTAGTTGGCATAAACAAGTTGAGCCGAAGGACCCACCTGTGGTCCTACTGTAATACAGTCCTCTATAGCAGTCCTGATGGTGATAACAGGGCTGCCTCATAGCGAGGGAAGAGCTTCAAATTCAGGAGGACGGTGGAGTGAATGATGTCATTGTTAAACCCCAGACTGTTGGCACCATGTCCACAGTCGATTATGAATAGATGAAGAAGGGGGAGAGGGGAAGATGGAAAGAGGCATCCGATTGGAAAGGGAATGCTGGAGTTGGGAGGAGTGTTTAAAAATTGAGGTGAGAAGTCCAGAGAAAGAAATTGGCACAGAGGTAAAGGCGGGGTGGTAGAACTTATTAATGTGAAAAATGGAATTGAATTTTTCATGAACAATGGGAAGAGTCCTTTCCATTCTTGACGAAGGGTCTTGGCCTGAAACATCGACTCTTCATACCTTTCCATAGAATCGGACATTCCAGGTGAATTCCTCCAGCATTTTGCATGTGCTACTCTGAAAACTGAAAATGAAGCTTTTCCTTCGTACTGAAAGAGGTTAAAAATAGATTGCTAAAACACTGAACACAGGTTGTTTGGTACAAAACTAAACTGAACCCAGAAAAACCACTTCCTTCTTTGGTAATCCTAACTCTGATCTTAACATTTTTAACTTCCTAAAATTCAAACCAAATTTTCACTAACATCAAATCAAGCAAAAATAAACCATCCAGGAGCATATGGAACTTTATAGCACTTGTTAAACTTCTCAGGTTATAAATCAGAATCAGGTTTATTATCACTGGTATGTGATGTGAAATTTGTTAACTTAGCAGCAGTAGTTCAATGCAATACATAATCTAGCAGAGAAAAACTAATAATAATAAATAAAATAAAGCATAATAAATAAGTTAATCAATTACAGATATTGAATAGAATATTAAAAAATGTGCAAAACCAGAAATACTGTATATTAAACAAAGTGAGGTAGTATCCAAAGCTTCAAAGTCCATTTAGGAATCGGTTGGCAGAGGGGAAGAAGCTATTCCTGAATCACTGAGTGTGTGCCTTCAGGCTTCTGTACCTCCTACCTGATGGTAACAGTGAGAAAAGTGCATGCCCTGGGTGCTGGAGGTCCTAAATAATGGACGCTGCCTTTCTGAGACACTGCTTCCTAATGATGTCCTGGATACTTTGTAGGCTAGTACCCAAGATGGAGCTGACTAGAGTCACCATGGACAGAGCCCCATTGCTCATTACCCTAGCCTATTCCTGAGGCTAAACTTGGAAACCTGATTAACTAGGTGAATCACTGAAAGATGATGACTCTCCCCCATTACCCTTATAATATATTTTACTTTAATTTTTGACTTTTCTCCCAGGAAGTTTCAACGCCCTTATTAATCAAAAACCTATCAGCCTCCACTTTAAATGTATCCAATGACCTGCCCTCCACTACTGTCAGTGGTGATAAATTCCACAGACTCACCAACCTTTAGCTAAGATAATTTCTTCTCATCTCTGTTCAAAAGGGACTTACTTGTATTTTGAAGCTGTGCCCTCTGGTCCTAGACTGCTCCACTTTTGGAAGCATCCTTTCAATATGCACTCCAGCTAGATCTCTCAAGGTATTGAGGAAATCCCTCCTCATTCTTCTAAACCCCACCCCCAACCCACCAAGAAGGTACAGGTTTAGGATGAGGGGGAAAGATTTAATAGGGAGCTGAGGGGAATTCTTTTATACAGAGGGTGGTACATACAAGGAACAAACTACCAAAGAAAGTGGTTGAAGTAGGTACAATAACAGCCTTTAATACTCAGTTGGACAGGTTCATGGATAGGAATGTGTACCATATCAGATAGCTTGCAAGAATACGCGGAATGCACATGCGACTGATTGTTTGTGCAGTGAATCGTTTGGACCTTGTATGTGTGGAAGGCATCTTCTTTTCATCACAGGATTTCAAGTACATAAGTCTTTTTTCTCAGCAGTCCAGTTCATAGCGGCCCACAAAAGATTTATCCTCCCACCCTGTACATTGCCCAATGTGTACCATTACGTCACTCAGTAAAAACATTTAGTTGTAGTTCTTGCACCATGTATAGGTAACAAAGATTTAGATGGTTATGGGCAAAATGGGATTAGCTTTGATGTTCAAGAGAAATAAAATGAAATATCTTTATTGTCATTGCATAGTATAATTTGTCATGCACCAATACAGCAGAAATGAGTTTGCAACTTTCGTACTTAATGCTGTAAAACAACAAATAAAATAAATAATAAATAAATAAAATCAAGTAACCAGCCAGTACAAGCAACGTCCAGCAGTACAAAAGCGCAACTCAGATGCATGACAGCCACAAAACCGGTATGAAAAGTAGCAATGTAACAAATTTATGGATGATGCTTGATCAATTGGTTCAGAACAATTATAGCTCTGGGGAAAAAGTTATTTTTCAGTCTGGAAGTGTGGGCATAGAAAATCTTATAACGTCTGCCAGGTGGAAGAAGTTCCTACAGATGATTGCATGGGTGTGTATTGTCCTTACAGATGCTTGTAGCTTTCCTTGGGCAGCGTAAGCTGAAGGTATCCTCCAGGGCTGGGAGCTGTGTCCCGATGATCTTCTGTGTGCTAGAGATGACCTGCTGAAGTGCTTTCCTATCAGCTTCTGTACAACTGAGATACCACACAGAGATGCAGTATGTTAAGATGCTCTCTATGGTGCAGCGGTAAAAGGTCACCAGCATCTGTTCAGGTAGCACCAACTTTCTGCAGCATTCTGGGGAAAAACAAGCATTGCTGGGCTTTCCTAACTATTGTTGTGGGGTTAATGGACCCTGTAAGGTCTTCTGAGATGTGTATTCCCAGAAACCTGAAACTGGACACTCTCTCCACTATGTCTCCATTAATTTCTGTTTAGTGTCATTGGAGACATACCAAATCTCAAACTCTGAATGAAATTTAGCAACTGTTGAGCCTTCTTTGTAGCTGCATCAATATGCTGGGGCCAGGTTAGATCCTCAGAGATATTGACACAAAGGAAGTGAAATTGATCACTCTTTCCACTTCTGATCCCTTTGAGAACTGGTACGTGTTCCCTCTTCTCGCCTTTTCTGAAGTCCAGAATCAGTTCTTTAAGGTTGTTGCTATGACACCACATTACTTGCTGATATATCTAAATCCTGTACACCCTCTCACCAACATCTGAAATTCTATCAAAACTGGTTATAATGTCAGCAAATTTATAGATAGCATTTGAGCTGTGCCAAGCTATATAGTCATGGGTGTAGAGAGAATAGAGCAGTGGGCTAAGCACAGATTCCTTAGGTGCGCCAGTGTGGATTGTCAGTGAGCTGGATTCTTGTTTCCAATTGTCAGAACGCTGGAGCAGGGATATAATCACAGACCCAGTACTGTGCACACAGTGATATTAATTGAGTAACAAATCCCAAGGTGCAAACAAAGTTGGCATCAAAGTTCAGGCAGAGATCAAAACATCCAGAGAAATCCAAAAACCAGAATCGGGGAACAGGCAGAGTCAATATTCAGACAGCCAGTGTACAGATACAAATGCTGAAAAGGCTCAGGAAAATTCACTGGCACAATTCAGCAACAAACAGGTGAAAACACAGGACTGAAATACATTGAGCAATAAATAGAGAGGCAGATGATAGGTGGAGCACAATGAGACACAGGTGGCAGCAATACAGGTAATATTGAGAAGCAGATGAGAGATGGAGTACTCAGTAATACAGAGGCCGGAGTAGAGCAGGAGTGGGGACAGGAGCACTTGGGCAACAGCCAGGGGGAAACACACAAAAAGACAGAGTTCAACTGGAGGTACTGACACCAATCCACAGAGATTGTGGTCTACTGGTTAGGAAGTCAAGGATCCAGTTGCAGAGTGAGGTACAGAAGCCCAAGTTCTGGAGCTTTGTGATCTGAACTGTAGGAATGATTGGGTTAAATGCTGATCTGTAGTCAATAAACTGCATCCTGACATAGGTATTTGTAATTTCCAGTTGATTCAAGGTCACATAAAGAGCCAATGAGATTGTGTCCACTATAGACCTATTGTGGTGATGGGCAAATTGCAGTGGGTCCAGATCCATGCTGAAACAGGAGTCAATTCTATCCATAACCAACCTCTCAAAGCACTTCATCACCATAGATCCTGAACACATTTGACAAACTCTATCCTGTCTAGTCCTATTACAGTATGGGAGTCCCAGTCAATATGTGCAAAGTTAAAATCAACAACAGAACAATCTTATGTTTCTTGCAATAGTCTGCAATCTTTCTACAAATTTGTTCCTCTAAATCCCACTGACTGTTGGGTGATCTATAATACAGTCCTATTAACCTGATCATACCTTTCTTATTCCTCAGTTCCACCTATAAAGCCTCACTGGACGAGTTCTCCACTTTGTCCTGATGGAGCATTGTTGTGACACTTTCCCTAACTAGTAACCTCCTCCTTTAATCCCTCCCACTCTTCATAGTTGCTTTGAAAACTACAGTACCCAAAATATTGAGCAGCCAGTCTTGCCCTTCCTGAGCAAATCTCACTAATGGCTACAATGTCATAATTCCATGTGTTGATCCATGCTCCAAGCTCCCCTGCCTTTCTTACGATACTAATTGCATTGAAATAGATGCAGGATTATTATCACCGACACGTGTTGGGAAATTTGTTAATTTAGCAGCAGCAGTTCATTGCAATGCAGATAAAGTATGTATAAAGTATAAAATGGACAGTTACCACAAAGTATCCAAAGGTGGTTTAAAATGAGAGGAAGCCAACGTGATTTGAGAGGAACATGTATATTTCAAAAACAAAGGATAAGAACAAATGTAAAAAATCATTGTATTTCAGTCAGAGGGGTGAATCTATGGAACAGTTGTAGTGAGAATTTAAAACATGCACCACATTTAACAAGTTTAAAAAGTTATTTAAAAATAATTTAATGAACAAATATGAAATACATTATTTAAAATGAATGGGAGTAATGTAAATAAATGATACTTGGAAATGGATTTTGTGTTAAAAGATTATGAGATTTTTTGTTTTGATGTGATGATTGATGCCTAATATGTTTTTATATAAGTAAGAGGGGTAGGCGTAATAAGCTGTAGCTTCAGCCTACACCCTTTCAGTCTGTTTTAAAGATTTTTATTGTTTAATTTTGTCTTATGAAATCATAATTGGAAATTATGCTTTTTGTTATGTATGTACTGACTGAAAAAATAAAATTTCATTCATTTCAAAAAAAACGAGCTGAGAGGAAATGTTACAGCTATATAGAACTCTGGTCAGACTCTACTTGGAGTACTGTGCTCAATTCTGGTCAGCTCACTATAGGAAGGATGTGGAAAC
Organism: Hemitrygon akajei; assembly: GCF_048418815.1. Lineage (NCBI taxonomy): Eukaryota > Metazoa > Chordata > Chondrichthyes > Myliobatiformes > Dasyatidae > Hemitrygon > Hemitrygon akajei. The sequence goes on along the minus strand of NC_133126.1, from coordinate 188,958,142 downwards.
TATAGAAAGGGTGTAGAAGAGATTTACAAGGATGTTGCCTGGATTGGGGAGTATGCCTTATGAGAATAGGTTGAGTGAATTCAGCCTTTTCTCCTTGGAGTGGCGGAGGATGAGAGGTGACCTGACAGATGTGTATAAGGTGATGAGAGGCATTGACCATATGGATAGTCAGAGGCTTTTTCCCAGTGCTGAAATGGCTAACATGAGAGGGCATAGTTTTAAAGTGCTAGGTACAGAGGAGATGTCAGGAGTAAGATTTTTACACAGAGTGTGTGGAATGGGCTGCCAGCGACAGTGGTAGAGATAGAAACAATGGGGTCTTTTAAGAGACTTCTGGATAGGTACATGGAGCTTAGAAAATAGAGGGCTATGGGTAATTCTAGGTAATTTCTAAAGTAAGTGCGTGTTTGGCACAGCTTTGTGGGCTGAAGGACCTGTATTGTACTGTAGGTTTTCTATGTTTCTAGTTCACAAGGTGCAGGATAGATATGTCCCAAAGAATAAGAAGTTCTCAGATGTCAGGTGTAGGCAACCGTGGTTGATAAGGGAAGTTAAGGACTACTTAAAAGCCAAGGAAAGGTATATAAGACAGCAAAAGTGAGTGGGAAGTTAGATGATTGGGAAGCTTTTAAAATTCAAGAAAGAGCAACTAAAAAAGCTATAAGAAGGGATAAGATGAAATATGAGGGCAAACTAGCTAATAATATAAAACAGGATACTGGAAGTTCTTCAGTTATATCTAAAGTATAAAGGAGGTGAGAGCTGAACACTGGAAAATGATGCTGGTGAGGTAGTAATGGGGAACAAAGAAATGGCAGATGAACTTAATGGAAGACACTAGCAGTGTGCCAGAGGTCTGTGAGTGTCAGGGAGCAGGAATGAGTGCCATTGCTATTACAATGGAAAATAGTGGTGGGCAAACTCAAAGGTCTTAAATTGGATTAGTCAGCTGGATCAGACGGACTACATCCCAGAGTTCTGAGGCAGGTTGCTCAAGAGATAGTAGATGCATTGGTCAAGATCTTTTAAGAATCACTTGGTTCTGGCATAGTCCTAGAGGACTGAAAAATTGCAAATATCACTCCACTTTTTAAAAAGGGAGGAAGGCAAAAGAGGGGAAATTAATGGCCAGTTGGCCTAACCTTGGTGGTTGGGAAAGTGTTCTAGTCTATTATTAAGGATGAGGTTTCGGGGTTCTTGGAGACTAATGATAAATTAAGTCAAAGTCAGCATGGTTTCTGTGAAGGGAAATCTTGCCTGAAAAATCTGTTAGAGATCTTTGAGTAACAAGCAGGTGAACACAAGAGAGGCAGTGGATGCCATTTAATTGGATTTTCAGAAGGCATTTGGTAAGATGCCACACGAGGCTGCTTAACAAAATAAAATCCCATGGCATTGCAGGAAATATATCGGCATGGATAGCGGAGTAGCTGACCGGCAGGAAGCAGCAAGTGGGAATAAAAGGGACCTTTTCTGGTTGGCTGCCGGTAACTAGTGGTGTTCTTCAGGGGTCAGTATTGGGACCACTGCTTTTCACGTTGTTTATCAGTGATTTAGATAATGGAATTGATGGTTTTGGGGTAAAGTTTGCGGATGATACAAAGATAGGTGAAAGGGTCGGTAGTGCTGAGGAAGCAATGCGACTGCAGCAGGACTTAGACAAATTAGAAGAACGGGCAGAAAATTGGCAGATGGAATACAGTGGTGGGAAATGTATGATCATGCATTTTGCTAAAAGGAACAATAGTGTAGACTATTATCTAAATGGAGAGGGTTAAAACATCAGAGGTGCAGAGGGACTTGGGAGTCCTCATGCAAGACTCCCTGAAGTTTAATTTACAGGTTGAGTCTATGGTTAAGAAGGCAAATGTAAGGTTGGCATTTATTTCAAGGGGAATAGAATATAAAAGCAAAGAGATAATGCTGAGCCTTTATAAGACACTAGTTAGGCTGCCCTTGGAGTATTGTCAACAGTTTTGGGCCCCATATCTCTGAAAGGATGTGTTGTCATTGGAGAGAGACCAGAGGAGATCACAAAGATGATTCCGGAAATGAAGGGATTAACATATGAAGAGTATTTGGCAGTTTTGGGCCTGTACTCGCTGGAATCTGGAAGAATGCGGGGGCGGAGTTCTCATTGAAACCTACCTAATTTTGAAAGGACCAGATAATGTGGATGTGGAGAGGATGTTTCCTGTGGTGTGGGTGTCCAAAACTAGAGGACATAGCCTCAAAATTGAGGGGTGACCTTTTAGAATAGAGGTCAGAGGAATTTTTTCAGCCAGAGAGTAGTGAAACTGTGGAGTGCTCTGCCACAGACTGAGGCAGAGGTCAAATCTGTGGATGTACTTAAAGTGGAAGTTAATGGTTTCATGATTGGCAGACCATCAAAGGATTTGGCGAGAAACTAAGTGTATGGGTTGAGTGGGATCCGGGATCAGCCACGAAGGAATTACGGAGCAGACTCGATAGGCTTAATGGCCCAATTCTGCTCCTATTTCTTATGGTCTTGTGGTCTTATAGCACTCTGCTTCCCACCTCCCTGCAACTCTTGGTTAATCACAACCCACCCCCTGTGCAGCACTAGCAAACCTTCATACTAAGATATTATTTCCCCTCCAGTTCATGCGCAAACTTTCCCTTCTGTACAGGTCTGACTTTCCTTGGAAGAGAGTCCAATGATCCAAAAATCTGAAAAACTTCATCCTACCCCAACTCCTTAGCCATGTGTTAAACTATTCGATCTTCCTATTTCTGCCCTCACTGGCACGTGCCACATGTAGCAATCTCAAGATCATTGCCCTGAAGATCCTCCCCTTTAACTTAGAACATAACTTCCTGACCTCACGTTGCAGAACCTTGTCACTTTTCCTACATATATCATTGGAGCTGCAGTCAATATCTGACCATTGTACTGCGTGACAGGACAGCTGTGCCTGAGAGGGCGTGAAGGAGTCTGACTCCCTGTTTGATCCAAGGTGATTGATATTATACAGCAATCATCACTCTATGCTCTATGTCTGGCCCTGGGATTTTGTGATGGGATGATGTAGCAGGAGCTTCACTACGTGTCTGAGTCCGGGAACGTATGGTAGTCCAGACAGAACTTCACTATGTATCTAATCCCAAGAGTGTATGATGGAATAGTTTAGAGGGATCCTCATAATATGCCTGAACCCAGGAAGTTTGTGAAGGGAACAGTGTAGATGGAGTTTCACTCTTTTTGACACTAGGAGCGGACAGAATAGAGGGAGCTTTACGATGATTTGAACATTGTGCATGTGTGGTCGGATGATGTTCACTCTGTGTCTGACCCCAGGAGAGAGCGATGGGAGAGTATTGTGGTAGCTTCATTCTGTGTCTGTTCCCTGCCTATGTCTGCCTTAGTATAGGGAGTGCTTCATTCTGTGTCTAGCACAAGCAGAGTACCATGGAATTGTGTAGAGTGAGCTTCATTCTGTGTCTGGCTCCTGAGCATTTATGATGAGACAGCGTAAAGGGTCCTTCATTGTGTTTCTGACCTTGGGAATGTGTTGATGGTACAGTGTACAGGGAACGTCACTCTGTGTTTGATCTCAGGAGGGTGTGATAGAGAGTACTGAGGGAGTATTATTCTGTGTTTAACTCCATAAGTGTGTGATGGGACGAGACTGAGGAAGATTAACACTGTGTCTAATCCCAACAGTGTGTGTCACAACAGTGTAGAGAGATCTTCACTGTGTGTCTGACATGGGGAACCGATGCGAATGAACAGCATTAGGGGAGATTCATATTATGTTTTATGTGATATGCCAATGACTTGAATGATGGAAATAATGGTGCAAAGTTTTCCAATAATACAAAGATAGGTGGAGGAGCTGGTAGTTTTGAAGTAGAGAGTCCACTGAAAGACTTAGACAGATTAGGAGAATGGACAAAGAAGTGGCAGGTGAAAAACAGGGTCAGGAAGTGTATCATCATGCATGTAGGTAGAAGAAATAAAAGCATAGACTATTTTTTAAATGGAGAGAAAATTTTAAAAATCTGAAGTGCAAAGAACTTGGGAGTCCTTGTGCAGAATCCCCTAAAGGTTAGTTTGCAGATTGTGTCTGCAGTGAGGAAGACAAGTGTGATGTTAGCATTTATAAAAGCAAGGATGTAATGTTCAGACTTTATAAAGCACTGGTGAGGCCTCACTTGGAATATTTTTAACAGTTTTTGGCCCCTTAGTTTAAAAAGGATGTGCTGACATTGGAGAGGCATCAAAGGAGATTCACAAAAATGATTCCAGAGTTGAATGGCTTGTCATAAGAAGAGTGTTTGATGGTTCTGGGACTGTATTCACTAGAATTCAGAAGAATGAGAGGTGACCTAATTGAAACCTTATCGAATGGTGAAAGGTCCTGACAGAGTGAATGTGGAAAGGATGTTTGAAATGCTGAAAGAATCTATGACCAGAGGACACAGCCTCGGAATAGAGGAGCATCCTTTTAGAACAGAGATGAGGAGGAATTTCTTTAGCCAGCGAGTGGCGAATCAATGGAGTTTGATGCAACAGGCAGCTCTACATGCTAAGTCTTTATGTGTATTTAAGGCAGAGGTTGATAGGTTCTTGATTGGTTAGGGCATGAAAGGATACGGGGAGAAGGCAGAAGATTGGGGCTGAGAGGAAAATTGGATCAGGCATGATGAAATGGTGGAGCTGACTCAATGGGCCAAATGGACTAATCCTGCTCCCTGGTCCCATGTCTCAGATGGCATGGGCCAGTTGTGCCGAAGTTTCTATTTCCATGTTATATAACTCTGTTATATCTATTCAAGGATGCCTAAGCGATTGGGTTTAACTCATAGGAACACCAACTCATTGCGCAATAGCAAGAAGCCATTCAGTCCATCGATTCTGCTATGCTATTGCATTTTAGTTGTACTATTGTATCCACTTTGAGGACATGACATACGTCTGTTGAGCACAAAGTTTTTCTTGCATCCACAATGTATGTATTTGATCATGAATACAGGAGCTCACTCATCAGGCCTTCACTGAGTTCAGGGCATATATATTCGACCATCTATCCAGTTTGATTTTCCTCAAGGATAAAGGATCAAGGATCAGTTTTATTCACCATATACATTTACATATATCTGAAGTTCTCTGTGTTGTGTTGAAGACAGTGAATTAGTTCTGCTCTTTGGGTGAGAAAAGCTTTTTCACATATATTTAATGCATCCATCAATCATAGGCCCGAATGCTTGTTTCCTGTTACATCAACCATCTGCTTATCGGGGACAGTTTCCCTCTAAAGTGAAAAGTAAACTTTATATTCAAGGATCAAGCACCAACTTTATTCACCATATACTTTACATGTAGTTGGCCAGTGGTGTAGTGGCGTCAACACCACACTCCGAGGTGAGTGGACCCGGGTTCGAATCGAGCTGGCTTGTTACACACTTTCCATCTGCGCAACTCGGCCACATAAAACAAAAAGACAAACGAAAGGGTAAGGCGTCCGCCTGAAGTGCCTTAAGGCGCAGAGAGGAACAATAATGACATTTACATGTCTTAGAAATTTGCTGTGGTGTATTGGAACAAAAGAACAACAGCATTCCAAAATTGTGAGAATAAAGAATTATATACAAAGATAAAGTTAGTGGTTAAATAGAATAAATTATCTGACTGTTTAATTCTTAGATTAGACTGTTTAATTGTTATTTTCTTTTCAGTATAACAATTAATTATCTGCTTGTATATTAAGTGTTTTTTAAATTTTTTTGCACAACAGTTTAATTTATCTCTAGTCATTATGCAAATTATAACTCTGGAAAGCTCTGGAAGCTTCTTTGTTCTGCATTACTTCAGTGCTTTCTCATTGGTTATCTACAGTTTTGAATGTGCTTTCTAATTGGTTAATTCTTATCAATAGATTTTAATGGAATTTGCCTTATCACTATGGGTATAAAATAGCTAAACAAAAAGCGGTTCCATCTTAACCTTCTTTCTTCTTTTAATCTTAGCTTTCTCTTTCTTGTTCAACAATCCTCTCTTCCATCAACCCTTAATAAAATAATTGTGAAGCAACATTTTGTGCCTCTATACTGACTTCTGAAAGAACTGTTTACAATGCAGTGCAGTGACTGAGGGAATAGATAGAGAGAGGATGGGGGCCATTTTAGAATGGTTGGTCAGACTAACTGCCTGGGGGAAGAAATGTTTTTGTTTTAATTGCCCTGTAGCACTTTACAGCAGGGAGCCTGTGGAAAAGGCAAGTCCAGGCTTGGTAGTGTCCACAGTGATATTTGTACCCACTTCTTTGTCCTTGTTGCTTTCTGAGTATTTTGCAATTTATTTTTCATCAAAATAGGAAGTAAAATAATGGTTTGGATGCCTACTGATCTTAACACCGGTACCACAGAACACAGGGAGCACAGAGCTTCGCAAAATACCTTACACCTGGTGAGAGTAACTGTTGTTTGGGAAAGGGCTTGACTTACTTTATAGTTTCAATCCTGCAACTTCCCTGATTAAATCCGAAACCAAAATGACAAGCCAAGATCTGTGAACTAGGTATTAATTTCAGTATCACCTGCCTTTATTTTTTATGATCTGTTAATATTATTTTTGTGCTGTATGTGATATATGTACTGTGTTTTGCACCTTGGTCCCAGAGGTATGTTGTTTTGTTTAGCTGTATACATACATTTGATTGAAAGCCAATAGCTTGAACTTGAACTTGTGGTTTCACTATTCAGTCAATGTCCTTAATTAAGCATGTTAAACAAAACTTTTAATACTCAATTCAGAAAATTCAAAGTCTGGATGTAGATCATGTACGGACAGTCTTCTATGGCTTATTCACTTCCTTTAGCTTTTTAATAAAGATAAAAGATAACAATTAGCTTTATTTGTCACATGTACCGTACTATGCAAAAGTCTTAGCCACATATATATAGTTCGGGTGCCTTAAAATTTGCATGGTACTGTATTTGTCAATGTAGAACAGAAAGTGAGTTTGTAAATCTGCAGGGAGCAAAGGATATTGGAAATGGCGAGGATGGAGTGCCACAGGAGTGATGTGGGACGGGTGGCAGAGGGTGGGTGTGGGATGAATGCCAGGGTGGATGATGGCGCGGGTGCAGACACATCCAGCCTTGAGACGCCAGACGAGGTCATTTGATTCCAAACAATTGCTTTATTGATCATTACTGAATGTCTCTCTTGTGCTACCTGTTCCTTCCTCTCTCCCTTGACCTATTCCAACAATGATTCCCCTCTCCCTGCCCTCTTCACACTCTCAATCCACCATAGAGACCCGTATCAGAATCAAGTTAATCATCACTCACATATCTCATAAAATTTGTTTTTTTTTTTGTGACAGCAGTACAGTGCAATACATAAAGTTACTACACTACCGTGCAAAAGTCTTGGGCACCCTAGTTACACATTGTATATGTGCCTAAGACGTTTGAGCAGTACTGTACATTGAAACATCAAAAGATAGAGTGAAATGTGCCGTTTGCATCAATGACCTACACAGGCTAAAGATATGCTGGGTGCAGCCTGCAAAAATCACCATCAAAGAGGCCCCACAACTCATTAACCCTAGGTCTTTGATTTTGGACCCATGAGACCAATTAACATTCTAACATCTTTGGAACATGGGGAAAAAAACTGGAGCATCCAGAAGAAAATCACATGGTCCTGGGAAGAATGCCCTCTGGATAGTGGCAGGAAATGAACCCAGTCACCAGCGTTGTAAAGCATTGCGCTAACCACTGGGCCAACATCTTGATTAAAACACTTGATGTTTTCTTAAGGGTAGACCAAAGATAATTTTGGTGCTTCATCTGGAGTCACACAAACAGAGTATTATATCATGATAACAGGCCTTTAGCCCAACTTGTCCATACTGACCAAGGTACCTGCCGGAGTTATTTCCATTTGCCCATGTTTAGCTTATATCTCACTAAACCTCTCCTACCCATATACTTGCCTAAATATCTTTTAAATGTTATTATTTTACTTGCCTCAAATACTTTCTACATGACACCAGCATCAACTAATTCTTTTATAAAGTACCATTCATGAAGTGAGATACACTAAGGGAATGTCTGTGGATAGACCTGCAGATAAGCCATCAGGAAGAAGGTGTGGGAGCCTCAGGACTCACACCACCAGGTTCAGGAACATTTATTACTCTCAATCATCAGACTCTTGAAAATAAAGGGATAATTTCATTCAACTTCACTTGCCTATCATTGAAATGTTTCCACAACCATGGATGCACTTTTAAAGTCTCTTCAGCTTATGTTCTTAATATTTATTGTTTATTTATTTATTGTTGTTGTTGTTGTTGTTGTTGTTGTTGTTGTTGTTGTTGTTGTTATTATTATTGTTATTGTTATTATTATTTCTTTCTTTTTGCATTTGCAGTTTGTTGCCTTTTGCGCAGTGGTTGAATGCCCAAGTTGATGAGGTCTTTCATGATTCTGTTATGGCTATTATTCTGTTATTGTCCCATCATTGAAATTGTCCCACAGCCAATGGATTCATCTTCAAGGACTCTTCATCTCATGTCCTTGATCATAATTGTTTATTAATTTGTTATTATTATTTCTTATTTTTGTAATTGCTCAGTTTGTTGTCTTCTGCACTCCGGTTGAACACTTTAGTTGTGCAGTCTTTCATTGATTCTGTTATGGTTTTTATTCGATTATGGATTTATTGAGTGTACCCCCCCCACAAGAAAATGAATCTCAGGGTCGTATATGGCAACGTATATGCACTTTGATAATAGGTTTGCTTTGAACTTTTGAACTTTAGTGGACTAGTTCAATGGCCTTAAGCATGTGATAAATAACTCTAAATCTGATCTGGAGGCATTCTCTCCACATCCGTTAGAATTTAGATATTTCAATTAATTCATCTCTAGCCTTCTACACATTAGCAGAAACAGAGTCTATCCAACCTTCTGCCATGAGACAATCTGCACATCCCAGGTCTTAGCATTGTTTTGTCTATACCAAATCTAGAGAGGTGGCAAAATCACCCGAAGTTCATCTGGGACTATTTTGGGAAATGTCTTTCAGTGATGTACATAGAAAGGCAGGTCCTGAATAGGCTTTGGAAAGGAAGTACCAAACTGTTGACATATATTATGCCGCTGGGGAAACACAACATATGAGGGAAATATAATGTAGAATCTTTCAGTAGAAGAAAGATACACTCAGTGGCCAATTTTATTAGGCACATCCCATAGCTGATAAAGTGGCTACTGAGTGCACGTTTATGGTGTTCTGCTGCTGTAGCCCATCCACTTCAAGTTTCTATGAGTTGTGCATTCAGAGATGCTCTTCTGCATATCACTGTAGTAACAAGTGGCTATTTGAGTTACTGTCACCTTCCTGCCAGCTTGAATCAATGAGGCCATTCTCCACTGACCTCTCTCATTAACAAGGCATTTTTTGCCAGAGATTTGCCACTCACTAGGTGTTTATTTTTTTTTCATCCCATTCTCAGTAAACTCTAGACTCCAGTGGTGGTTGTGAGTGAAAACCCAAGAGATCAACAGCTCTTGAGGTACTCAAACCACACCGTCTGACACCAACAATCATTCCACCGTCAGAGTCACTTGGATCACATTTCTTCGCCATTCTGATATTCTGTCTGAACAACAGCTGAACCTGTTGACCATGTCTGCATGCTTTTATGCTGCCACATGATTGGCTGATTGAATATTTGCATTAACAAGCAGGTGTACAAGTTAAAGTGGTCACTCAGTGTAAGTAGAAAAGGAGACAAGATCAGTGGACATGTGTCAAGTGAAGTAATTGAGGAGAAGTACTAGCCAGGCAGCAAACCAAAGTTTGAAGGTTGTTGCCAGGAATGATCTGCCGGAGGGACTCAGAGGGAGACACAAGAGGCTGCAGGTACTGGAGTCTGGAGAAACACACAGTCTGCTCAAGCAACTCAGCAGATCAAGCAGCATCCATGGAGGTCCTTGGGAGGTGGAAGGATTGTTGATGTTTCTGACCAAAAACTGAAGTAGATGATTTGACCTGAAATGTCAATGATTCCTTTACTCCCGCGGATACAGCATAACCTGCTGTTCCTCCAGCAGATTGCTTTGTTTTTGGAGGAAACTCAGTGGATTAGGTTGAAGATTGATGAAATTCAAGATTAAGCAGGGCGCAGACTGATAGATCAAGTTGGAAATGAGATGGAGAATTAAATTGGCTGGCAACAGCAAGCTCAGGGTTGCTCCTTTGGACTGGTCCCATTACCCAATTTGTGTATAGTTTCTCCAATATAGAAAATACCACATTGTGCACTCAACTGTACCAACTGCAGTACACTGAAAGCGACAGAGAAAGCGTAAAGATGTTGCCAGGACTTGAGGATCTGAGTTACAGAGAAGTGTTGATCTCCCCTCATTCCCTAGGATTTAGGAGAATGAGGGGGAGATTTGAGAGAGGTGCAGTATATACCTCGCATTAGACAGAGTAAATGATCTCAGCCAGTAAGTTGACTAGTTATTTGTTTCCATTGATGCTGCCTGACCTGTTGAGTTCCTCCAGCATTTTGTGTGTGTTGCTTTTTATTTGCCCTGAGGTTGGATGAGACAACAACTAGAGGTCACAGGTTAAGGGTGTAAGGTGAAGTATTTAAAGGGGAACATGAGGGTGATCTTCTTAACACAGAGAATAGTGAGAGTGTGAAATGAGCTGCCAGCTGAAGATGTGGATTTCAAGATATAACAGAAATTTGGATAGATACATGCATGGGAGGGATATGTAGGGCTACGATCCAGATGCAGGGCAATTGTATGAGGCAAAATAATAGTGTAGTACAAACTAGATGGGCCAAAGAGCATGTTTGTGTTCCTTACTGCTATTTGACTCTATGACTCTAATGGGAAGTACAAATAACTTGCTCAATGTGAACAGGACTGAACTAGAAGATGCACACCCTTTCCTTTGCAGACCAGAACAAGTGGGGAAGCTGATCAAAAAATTAATGATAGTTTTGTTGAAAATAGAAGGATAACCTAATTTCAGGAACCGAGATGTTGAACTGGTTGAGGTGTGGTGGCACTGGGTTCACTGACTGCAAATCCCTAAACTCAAAAAGAGATTTTAATCCCTATCCAATATGGATATCTACAGGTACTCACACTACACGGGGGTTATACTCTATCCCCCTACTCTACAAAGACTTACTTATTTCCCTGTCTAGTCCCTGTGGTGAGGTCGAGCTGCCAATATCCACTATTTGAGTGGTGGGTTCCAAGGAGGAGATGCTTCCAGCTAAAACAACAGTTTCAGTGCAGTTATTTTATTTTAATGAGACACATTTAAATTTAGACAAATAATTCTTAACCCTCAGAGATGAGTTCTAATTTATAAATGATTTCCGAATTAACACAATATTTACAAGCTACAAAGGATTCTCAAGTACAGGTGCGATTCATACAAACCAGAGGAACCAGAATGCAGAAACCAAAGGTTTAAAAATTATTTTTAGTTCTTTTTATAACCCCAGCTTTTTGTTACTCTCATTGTCATTCCTAACAATCCCCTAGTCCTTCTGAAATTTATACTATTTTCTGTTAGATGACATCATTTGCTTAAGTTCTCAAGATACCCTTGCTGGGACAAAGTAATTCACACCAATGATCTTAATGCTTCAAGTGACAGAGATCCCAGTACACAAACATTCCAACTTGTAACCATGTCTGATGTGCTAAGTGACATAATCTCATTGTTTTGAGTCTGACCAATAGAAATAAGTCTCCTGGTCACTTACTTTGCAAAGCTGTGCCTTCAACATCAAACCGATTGCTGCTTGCTATTTACATTACAAACTGAAGACTGGTTCTTGTTTACAACAAAAAGCTAAACAAATAATATTTGTCCAAAGTTTAACTTTATCATCAACAACTCTGTCTGACCCTTCGGAACAGTCATGCCACTGTGTTAGAAGGTAAAGTTTAGCAATAAACCTCTTAGACCCCTGAAAGTGACTATCCATCACACATGCTCTGATTGAATGCTGGAGTAGGCGTAACATGCTCCTACTCTTAATTTATGTAGTTATTGTACATGCTATTGATTTTACCAAGGGCAATAATGAATGAGTGTAAAGTGGTAACTTAAAAAGTGTAACTTTATTTGTCACATGCACAAAGAAATATTGAAATACAGTGAAATGGGCCATTTGCGTCAACGAACAACATAGTCCAAATATGTGCTGGGGACAGCTCACAAGTGGTACTGTGCATCCAGCACCAACACAGAATGCCCACAAATTACTAACCCTAACTTGTGCCTGAATCCTGAAGAAAAAAATGAACAACAAAAGAGATTACTGTTGGGACCTGAGGGCCTGAGTTATAGGTTAAATAAGGTAAGACTTTATTCCCAAGAATTTAGGAGAATGGGCGGGGGGAAGGGGGTTGTGGGTCAGGGGTAAGACTTGATAGAGTTATACAAAATTATGAGAGGTATAGATAAGATAAATGCAAGTGGTGGAAGCAGGTTCAATTTCAAGAGATATTTGAATAGGTACATTGATAGAGGGTTATGCAGATGATGGTTTGGGTGTAGGTTGATGGTACCAAGTAGAATGATAGTTTGATATAAATCAGATGGGCAGAAAGAATATTTTGTGCTGTATTGTTCTATAACTCTGAAAAACATGACATCATGAAAGGTCTTGTGTAAATGCAAGTGTCTTCTTGACCTGGATCCCCAATTTCTTATCACATTTCCATCCTATTTTCTTTAAAAATAGCTCAAATTTTTATCTCCTACTTTCAGACAACAAGGTTAAAAAAACAGTTTCAGGTGTTTAGAAAGTAACTGCAAATCAGAGGCTTCACCCTTGCTAAAAATACACCATAAGTCCTGACGAAGGGTCTCGGCCCGAAACGTCGACAGCGCTTCTCCCTATAGATGCTGCCTGGCCTGCTGTGTTCCACCAGCATTTTGTGTGTGTTGTAAAAACACACCAACATGGTTTTAAGATGGACTTCATGAGCTGAAGGTCTTCTGTTAACTGAAACTTTCTTTTCTGCTTTAACTAAAACACTTTACTTCAGTGTTAAATTTCAAATTTTGGAACCCTGCACTTCTTCCTCTTGGCTTCCAAATTCATTTGGGAGGAGGGGCCACACTGGCTGTGGAAACGTCACCTCCATATCAAAACTATTAAAGCAAATAGCTGGTGCTACCTCAGTGTATACGCTTTGCCTCATTAGGAGTTGTTACATTCATTGTCCGAGTGCTTCTTTCAAAAGAAACGTTACATAAGATTATTTGGAGCATTTAATCTAGTGTTGCATGCTTTCAAATCATAGTTATGGTAAGTGAATATTTCTGTTTCCTCTTTTTCTTTTGTTTACACGAGTTTGCAAATCCACCTATTGTAAGAAAGATTTGAAAGATATTGTCAAATTATTGAAACAAAGAAGCTGTGTAAAGCAGCAGAAATAAACATCTCTTGAAAGGTGCCAGTTGATTGTGACTAATTTAAGATGCATCATTCTCAACCAGCGTGGTTAAAATATTTGAAGTACAGCAAATATTATTTTGTGACTGCATGTGCTGGATGATAACTATAGGTGCTGTGTGTGTGACTCTTAGCCCCTGAGGGATATTGTTTCAGTTAACTGTATATAGGTGAACAATTAAATAATAATAAACTTGAACTTGAATGTGCTCTACTGAAATAATTGCTCTCCCTTTGCCATTATTTTATTTTTACCCCATCCTTGGTATGTTTTCCTTGAAAGCTTCTTGTTCCAAGGTTTGCTTCAAAAGGTATTATTTTAAATGTACAGCATTTGAGTGTTCAGGCACTGTTGACTAGACCAGGTTTGCATGATTGCATGTGTTTAAGCTCCTTTAAATGTCAACAAAGAACTAATCACACTAATATAGGACCATATAGACCAGGTATCCACCTGAAAAGGCATTCACAAACGAGGTCGTGTTAATCCATTTTTTCGGGGACAGTTTTCCTACTGTCCACTTTGTTTTAAATTACTGGATTCAAACTGTCAAGCTCCCTTGATGGGGCTTGAACCTTCAGCATCCATTCCACTAGTCGCAGATGCCCTGGCTGAAAACTACACACCTATTGCCCAAAAGGTATTCACCAGGAGCACTGCATACGAAAAGACCAAAGTATTACTGGGGATCTCTACCACCCATCCCATAATCTCTTTGACCTACTAACATCAAGGTACAGATGCCCGGGTTCTGGAGCTTTTCGATCAGCACCGTCAGAATGATGGTGTTAAATGTTGAGCTGTAATCTATAAACAGCATCCTGACATAGGTATTAATATTGTCCAGGTGATCCAAGGCCACCTGGAGAGCCATGGAGATCACAACCATTGTAGACCTATTGTGGTCTATAAAGCAAATCAACTTAGATTTATTGCATTTTTTTTTGATGAAGATAAACCGGCATGGATTAGAATAGAGTTAGATAAGATAGGAGAAAATATACCAGAAGATTTTATATATAAATGGGGATCCAAATGGATACGGGAAAAGAAAGAATCTCTTATATTAAAACATTTAATTGATTTATGGAATAAGATAAATGTTGATGATGAGATAAAGAAATCTTTATTAGCAAAGAGAACCCTAATTCAAAATAGACTCATTCCCTTTACAATGGATAACCAACTTTTATATAACTGGTTTCAAAAAGAGATTAGATATATAGATGACTGTTTTGAAAGAAGTATATTGATGTCATTTGATCAACTAAAGAATAAATATCAAATATCAAACAACACTCTTTTCTGTTACTTTCAATTAAGGCCTTATTTAAGAGATAAACTGGGCCAAACAATGTTAATACCGAAGCCTAATGAAATAGAAATTTTAATTCAAAAAAGAAAAATTAAAAATTTACTTCTTGTATGTATAATTTGATTCAAAAACTGACAATTAAACAAGGAATTCATAAGTCAAGACAAAAATGGGAAAATGATTTGAATATTAAAATTGATGAAACAAGTTGGTCAAGACTATGCCTTGACAGTATGACAAATACAATAAATGTCCGACTTAGATTAGTACAATACAATTTTTACATCAATTATATATTACACCACAAAAAATAAATAGATTAAACCCAAATTTATCTGACCAATGTTTTCAATGTAATCAAGAAATTGGTACTTTTTTACACTCTACTTAGTCTTGTTTTAAAATTCAACCTTTTTGGATAAATCTAAGACTTTTACTGGAACAAATTATTGGAATACAACTTCCACATAACCCAACGTTACTCTTATTAGGCGATATTGAAGAGATAATACCGAAACCTACATTGAAAAAATATCAGAAAAAATTTATAAAAATTGCATTGGCAGTAGCCAAAAAAGCTATTGCAGTTACTTGGAAATCAGATTCATATTTAACAATGGACCATTGGAATAATGAAATATATAGCTGCATTCCACTTGAAAAAATTACTTATAACTTAAGAAATGAATATGATATATTTTTGAAAATTTGGTACCCCTATCTACAAAAGATAGGATTAAATATATAGGTCCTTTGAAGATAAAATTATTAGTTATTTGGGGGGGAAAAAGATATATACTAAAGTTATTTTGAACTCCATGGAGCATATGGAGATCCCCCTATATCCAGGCAATCCTTCTTGCTTTCTTCTTTCTTTCTTTCTTTTTTTTTCTTTTTTCTTTTTTTTAGACAGGGATGTAAGGGGGAAGGGTTAAGGGGAGGGGGAGGGCTAATATTAATTTTCATTACTCTATTATTCTATTCATTGTATACAATTCTCTTAAAAATTTAATAAAAAATATTTTTAAAAAGACCTATTGTGGTGAAAGGCAAATTGCGGTGGGTCCAGGTACTTACTGAGGCAGGAGTTGATTCTGGCCATAACCAACCTCTCAAAGCACTTTATTACTGTAGATGTGAGTGCAATAGCGGTTAAGGTACTTCACTCTGCTTGTCTTAGCCACTGGTATAATTGGTGCCCTTTTGAAGCGGGGGAGTTTCTAACTGTAGCAACAAGATATTGAAAATGTCTTTGAACACCCCCGTCAGTTGGCTGGGACAGGTTTTCAGAGCCCTACCAAGTATTCCAGATATCTCATATATCTGATAACCTCAGAATGTCTCAAAGCATTTTTCAGTGGCATACCGTTTGTAAGCATGTCACTGTTGCATTAGCTACTCAGTTGCCACAGTACTGCATGCCTCCTGTACCTAAACAGTGGCCACTGAGTGTGAAGTATTTTCGTGATCTGCCACTGCTGTAGCCCATACACTTCAATGTGTTGTGTGTTGAACGTGTTAGCTACCCTCCCCTGACCTCTCTCACTAACAAGTCGCTTTCGTCCACAGAACGGGATGTTTATTTTTTGCTTTCTGTACCATTCTCTCTAAACTGTAGAAACTGTTGTGCATGAAAATCCCAAGAGATCAGCAGTTTCTGAGATACTCAGACTATCCCATCTGAACAACACCTCTTGAACGGCTTGACCATGTCCACGTGCTTTTACACATTGAGTTCCTGCCACATGATTGGTTGAGATTAGCTATTGGCATTAATGAGCAGGTGTGCAGGTGTACCTAATCAAGTGACCACGAGTATACACTCACAAACAGCTCTGTGGTAATGATCAGATAGTCTGTTCTTGTAAATTCATTTGAAGGATTGTAATTGGGCCAGCTAAACGATCACTATCAATCTCACATGCAGCACAGAATGGCCCATCGAGCCATGCTGCCCAATCAGTACAAGACCTACCAATCAATTGGATTGTGGGAGGAAATCAGAACGACCAGGGAGAACAGACAAGCTCCTTACAGGCAGTGGTGGGAGTTGAACCCAGGCTGCTGGCACTGTAAAATGTTGTGCTAACCATTGTGCTGTCCTACTAGTGAGCTGTAATTATTTATCATTCCCAAGAGAGGATGGATTGGGAAGAAATTCAGGATCTGCAAGTGGGCAACTTTTAACCAGAGTTTGTGAAGTACATTGTTGTAATACAGGACATTTTAAAATTTATTTGAAAAGCAGAAGTCTGCTGTTTCATTGGTTGCACCGATAATCACCACAAGCTACCATATGTGAGGTTATCAGATTTCTGCTCCTGCTCATACATCCCCTTCCTGATTACGACTCGAACTTGTGATTGCCTGGCATTTTAATTCCAACTTTATTTAATTTATTATTTCATAGACAAAAACCATTCAGACCACCGAGACCATTTCAGCTCCCAGCTGAACAATCCTATCAAATTCTCTAAGCCACTCCACATAAGTTCAAGCTCAAGTTCAAATTTAATTTTCATTCAAACACACATAAATATAGCCAAATGAAACAGCATTCCCCTGGGACCAAGGTGCAAAAACACTTTACCAACAGCATACAGCACATTGCACAAAGCACATAGCAAATAGCACATAGTTCAAATAGAACATAGTTACCACAGCAGAAAAACATAAAGAATATAATAATATAGCCCAATCCCTGAGTAGCACAACCTGTAGATTGATGGTAAATTGTCTTGGTCCAGCTTGCTTTCCATCACTAAAGAGGTAGTGATGAGCAAACTGGAGGGCCTGAAAATAGATAAGTCCCTGGTCCTGATGGGATGCATCCCAGGGTGCAGAAGGAATTGGCGGAGGTTACAATAGATGTGTTGGTAATCATTTATCAAAACTCTCTACACTCTGGGCAGGTCCCAGCAGATTGGAAGACAGCAAATGCCACACCACTTTTTAAAAAAGGATGTAGGCAAAAGACAGGCAACTATAGGCCAGTTAGCTTAACATCTGTAGTCGGGAAAATGCTTGAAGCTGTTATTAAGGAAGAAATAGCAGAACATTTAGAAAGGAGTGGTTCCATTAGACAGATGCAGCATGGATTCAGAAAGGGCAGGTCCTGTTTGACAAACTTACTGGAGTTCTTTGAGAACATAATGAGTGCAGTGGATAGAGAGGAACAGGTGGATGCCGTATACTTGGATTTCCAGAAGACGTTCAATAAAGTGCCGCACAAGAGGCTTATAAATAAGATACAGATGCATGGAGTTGGAAGAAATGCATTGGCATGGATAGTGGATTGGTTAACTGATAGAACGCAGACAGTTGGTATAAATTGATGTATCTCCTGTTGGCAGTCAGTGGTGAGTTGGGTGCCGCAGTGGGCGGTGCTGGGCCTGCAGCTGTTTACCATTTACATTGATTGATTGAGTCTGCATAGCATAGCAAAATTTGCTGATGACACTAATCTAAGTGGAAAAGCAAATTGTACAGAGGATGTGGAGAATCTGCAGAGGGATATAGATAGGTTAAGTGAGTGGGCCAAGGTCTGGTAGATGGAATACAACATTGGTAAATGCGAGATCATCCACTTTGGAAGGAATAACAGAAGAGTAGATTATTATGATTATTATTTAAATGGTGAAAGATTTCAGCATACTGTTGTGCAGAGGGACAAGGGAGTGCTTATTCATGAATCGCAAAAAGTTGTCTTGCTGGTACAACAGGTTATTAAGAAGGCAAACGGAATGGTGGCCTTCATTGCCAGAGGGATTAAATTCACGAGCAAGGAGGTCATACTACAACTATACAGGGTACTGGTGAGGCCGCACCTGGAGTACTGTGTGCAGTTCTGGTCTCTATACTTGAGGAAGGATATACTGGCTTTGGAGGCAGTGCAGAGGAGGTTCACCAGGTTGATTCCAGGGATGAAAGTGTTAAACTATGAGGAGAGATTGAGTCGCCTGGGACTATACTCTCAGGAGTTCAGAAGAATGAAAGGGGATCTTATAGAAACATATAAAATTTTGAAAGGGATTGATAAGATAGAAGTAGGAAAGTTTTTTCCATTCGTAGTTGAGACTAGAAGTAGGGGACGTTGCCGCAAGATTCAGGGGAGAAGATTTAGGATGGAGATGAGGAGAAGCTGTTTTTCACAGAGAGTGGTGAATTTGTTGTATTCTCTGCCCAGGGAAGCAGTTGAGGCTTCTTCACTAAATATATTTAAGAAACAGTTAGATAGGTTTTTACATAGTAAGGGAATTAAGGGTTATGGGGAAAAGGCAGGTAGATGGAGCTGAGTTTATGGACAGATCAACCATGATCTTATTGAATGGCGGGCAGGCTCGATGGGCAGGATGGGTACTCCTGCTCCTATTTCTTATGTTCCTATATTTTTCTAATGAGCGAACACTGGCAGGGCCCCCACCCAGTAAGGATTCCAGCACGCCCTACAGAGACCTCTGCTCCCTCCCACACTGCCCTCGGCATCTCCTCCCCTGGCAACTGTAATAGGCAACCCACAGCAGGAGTGCCATATCCTTGCTACAACCAAGGCAAATCAGGTTCCTCGCCATCCATCTGCCAATGGACCAGTGAACCAAACTTGCAATATTTTACGTTACCTGTGCATAACAGGATCTTGCGATCTATATAAAAATGTCCAAGTCAAGCATTTGCACTGCACGCTGTCTCGGCACAACAGTGTATAGAAAGCCTAGGCGATAACACAACAACGGTATGCAATAATTCCAGCTCCATCGCACTTCTGCACTCACTGGTGTTGCAGTGCTTAACATTGTAAGTAACCTGCAGTATCCTGTGATCATAAAAATGCGTTCAGGATGAACAAGTACACCTTTGATTGAACTTGGACTGTCCACTTCATTAGGTACACCTCTGTATCCGCTCATTAATGCAAAAAACTAATCAACCAATTATGTGACAGAAACTCAATGCATAAAAGCATATAGACATGGTCAAGAGGTTCAGTTGTTGTTCAGACTAAACATCAGAATGGGGAATAAATTTGATCTCAATGACTTTGACCGTGGAATGGTTGTTGGTGCCTGACAGGGTGGTTTGAGTATCTCAGAAGCTGCTGATTTCCTGGGATTTTCACGCTCAACAATTTCTAGCGTTTACTGAGAATGGTGCAAAAAACAAAAAAAAACTCCAGTGAGTGGCTGTTCTGAGAGCAAGCATGCCTTGCTAGTGAGAAAGATCAGAGCAAAATGGCCAGACGGGTTCAAGCAAACAAGTAACAATAACTCAAATAACCACATGTGACAACAGTGGTATGCAGAAGTGCTTCTCTGATGGGCTACTGCAGCAGAAGACTATGACCATATACTCAGTGGCTACTGTATTAGGTTCAAATGATTCTTAATAACATGGTCACTGAGTGTATTATAGTTGATTTACTTGGGGATGTCAGAGGAAAATAGAATTTCCATGCAATCACGAGAACAAACTCCAAATTAGAAATTGTGTCTAAAGTTTATTGACAAGAATTCCAACAGAACATAAGTGGCTTGGCCAAGTGATACCGTGGGACATAACATCTCAATAGTAGGACCCGCAATGAGCAATAATCAGCGTCTGCTTAAATATTGCAAGTAACACAGAATACCCAAACCTATCAAAATAAACTTAACAGGCTTAAAAAGAAGGCACCAGGAGACTACATTATAAAGAGCAAGTCATTCAAGAAAAAAACACAAGCAACTCAAAATGATTAATGACTCCTATTAAACAACAATTAACCAGTTCAGGTGCTCCAAAAATCCTTGGAGCCCAGTGCCCTCCAGTTCCCCACACAAGCCCAGATAGCTCAATACAAACAGGCATGTTGGATCAATATTGAAGACTCTGAATTGTTGTGCTGCTGCTCCTCTCACATAGCAGCACTGGAGCCCAGCATTTAGCATGATGCATTACAGTACAGGCAACACAGGTTCAGTTCCCACCACTGCCTGTAAGGAGTTTGTACATTCTCTGCCTGATTGAGTGGGTTTCCTCCCACAGTTCAAAGCCATATGGTTGGGAGGTTAACTGATCATCATAAATTGTCCTGTGATTAAATCAGTGGTTTGCTGAGCATCATGGCTGTATCTCAATAAATTTTTTAAAAGTTCCATTTTATGCTATCCAGTATCCTCCTTCCCAAATAGTCCGAACCTTCCATATCCCAGAAGCCATCTCTAAATTGACTCAAATCACCTCTTTCTTCCCACTGAGAAGGCAGTAAAGTGTTCATCTTTGGAGCAGAGATATGCCAGGTCCAGATATCATAGCCTCCAAGCCATTATTACTTGCTACCACCATAATCTTTTTGGTGGCCGTATTGCATGAACAATTATTTGGCTGTCCCCCTACAGTTTAGTACCATCCTTTGTCTGGGCTGGGGGAAGTTTCCAGAGAATCAACAGCAACAAGCACTTCCGTTTCTATAGTGACGCATGTAAGGTGCCATCATTAAGGCAACTGATCAAGATCCTAGGTAAAGAATGTCATAAAAATATAAGAGTGAGAAGGAGAAGGAGAGGTTTCTGGAAAAAGTTATAGATTAATACAGCATGGAAACAGGTGCAGATGCTATCACGTCCATGTCAACCACGGTGCCTTCCAGGCTCGTCCATTTGCTTGTGTTTGGTCCGTATCCTGCTAAATCTCTCTTATCTATGTACTAATCCAAATGGCTTTTACATTTTGTTGTTGTTCCTGCCTCAGTCACAGGGTTGTATATAGTGGCATATATATACATTGATAATAACATTTACTTTGACCCACCTCCTCTGGCAACTCATCCCAGATGTGCTCCACATCTGCATGAAGACACTGCCATTCAGGTCCCTTTGAAACCTTTTACTTCTCAACTTAAACCCATGCCTTCTAGTTTTTAGCTCCCCTTCCCTAGGAAAAAGAAATTGTGCTTTAATAAGGGACTTAGGAGTCCTCGTGCAAGACTCCCAGAAGGTTAATTTACAGGTTGAGTCTGTGGTAAAGAAGGCAAATGCAATCTTGGCAGCTATTTCAAGGGTAATAGAATATAAAAACAAGGAGATAATGCTGAGACTTTATAGGAAACTAGTCAGGTCGCACTTGGAGTACTGTCAACAGCTTTGGGCCCCATATCTTAAAAACGATGTGTTGTCATTGGAGGTTCAGGAGGATGATTCTGGGAATGAATGGATTAACATATGAGGAGCGTTTGGCAGCTTTGGGCCTGTATGCAACAGAAATTTAGAAGAATGCGTGGGGATTTCATTAAAACCTATTGAATGTTGAAAGAACTAGATAGAATGGATGTGGAGAGGATGTTTCCTATGGTGGGGGGTATCCAGAACTAAAGGGCACATCCTCAAAATTGTGGAGTGACCTTTTAGAACAGAGATAAGGAGGAATTTTTGTTTTTAGCCAGAGAGTGGGGAATCTATGGAATGCTCTGCCACAGTGCCACAGACTGCAGTGGAGGCCAAGACCATGGGTATATTTAAACAGAAGTGATTGTCTCCTGATCAGTCAGGGCGTCAAAGGATATGGCAAGAAGGCAGGTATATAGGGTTGAGTGGGATACGGGATTAGCCATGACGGAATGGTGGAGCAGACTTGATGGACTGAATGGCCTAATTCTGCTCCTATGTCTTCTGGTCTATAAATGTAAGAAATTCCACAGATACTGGAGGTCCAGAGAAACCACACACAAAATGCTGGAGGAACTCGGCAGGTCAGGCAGCATTTATGGAGATGAATCGTGAACTGATGTTTGGACCGAGAACCTTCATCAGGACTTCATCCTATTTGATGGCTGGTTCTTCACTTGCAAAGATCAGGCGGGAAGCAGAGGCCACAGGAGTGACGATACAGTCATTGGTAACTATAGAAGCCAACTCTGGATCTGTCACAAGCCAACTGCTGCCACTCATTGACCTTGATATTTGCCTGAGGGAGCTGCTGCTTAAGTTGGTCTTTGTACCTCTAGCACGGGGCACCACGATCTCTATTGCCCTGAGAGAGGATTGCTTTCTGTAACCTGGAGTTGTCCATACGAAACACGTGGCCCGGCCAGCAAAGCTGCTTAAGGAACAAAGTGGCTTCAATGTTTGGAAGTTGAGCCTTCTTGAGGACCTCATTGTTGGAGAGATGATCCTGCCAGCTGATACCCATGATGGAGAGGAGGCAGTGCTGTTGGGAACGTTCAAGCCACCAGATTTGCTTACAGTTGAAGACCCAGGCTTCATAGCGGTATAGTAGTGTTGTGAAGACGGCAGCCCTGTACACCTGAATCATTGTGGACAAACGCTGCTGGTGGTTCTTTCACACATGCTACTGGAGGTGCCCAAAGGCACTACTAGCTCTGGCAAGTCAATTGTCAACATCCCAAACGTCGTTGGAGATGATGCTGCCCAGGTAGGTGAACTGCTCAATTGTGGTGAGAGGGGGTCGCCAATGGTGATCTGAGGTGGGATGTAAACACCACAAGGAGGCTTCTAATGGAGGATCATTGTTTTCTTCAGGCTGACCATTAACCCGAAAGCCTTTATAGGCTTGGTGAACCGTGACTGCAGCCTGTAGCACGTCCTCCACATGCATGAGAAAAGCACAGTCATCTGCATATAGTAGCTCGAGAATGGGCTCTTGCATGGTTTTTGTACGGGTGAGAAGGCAGAGTACATTGAAGGTATTTCTATCAGTGCAGAATCGAATGCAGATGCTCTCTGCTGTGGTCTCTTTTGCTTCCCATAGCATCATGCTGCAAAAGATGGCTAAGAGCGTTGGTACTAAAACCCAGCCTTGTTTCACGCGGTACTGATGGACAATATGTCAGACAGGTCACTGTTGTGTTTAACCTGACCAGTGAGGAATTTCAGGGGTCATCCAGGCTTCGACAGAATCTTCCAGAGACCATCATAAGTGACTGTATTAAATGCCCTGTACAGCCCCATGGTCTGATCAGGACACCTCTCCTGTATCTGGCACAGGGCAAAGATCATGTCGGAAGTGCCTCTGTTCACTCTGAACCCACACTCACTCACTGCGAGATTGCCTTCGGCAATGGTAGAGATGATTCAGTCCAAGAGAATTCTGGTGAGGATGTTCCCAGTGGTGAACAGTAGGGTAATGCCTCTGTAGTTTGAGCAATCCAATTTATTCCCTTTGTTCTCGTACATGGAGACAATTACAGTGTCACATAAGTCATTTGGGACTGAAACTTTTCTCCCAACGGATTGTGAACAGGTTTGTGAGTTAACTCAGGAGAATGTATCCACCCATTTTGTACATTGGGACCCCAACAATCCCTGGAACTGCATGACCTAATATACCCCTCAAACCAGGCATTCTAGGGACTATAGTCCTAGCTTGCCCAACCTCTCCCCTCTAACTCAGGTTCTCAAGTCCTGGTAGCATTGTCATAAATCACCCCTGCACTCTTCCCAGTTTAATGATGTCTTTCCTATAAGAGGGAATCCTCCAGCAGCCTGCAGTACACAGGTGAAGATGCAGATAATAATGAAGAATATGAAATGCAAAGAACAAGTATTTCTTATACAGGACCCTTGCCTAGATCATCCCACTCCACCACACACAATCTCTCCTTTCGCTCCAGACTAGGGACTGGTATAACATATCCAGGTCCAAGCATAGTTTCCCACTGCAGGTCTTTCAAATTCTCAGCCTCAATCTCTTTTGAAATTATAACTTCAAAAACCAGTGGTCAAATTAATTAAGCTGTTATCTACATTCTGCATGTGCTGTGTATTATCATTTCATTGTGTTGACCATTATATTTCAATGATTGGTTTACACTCCGTTTCCAATTAAAGTATGTTATGTTACTGAGCACGAATCAAAAATTAATCAAAAAACTGTCTCTGGTGTTGATAAGGATTTTGATCATTCTTTTTAATGCCTTTTGAATAAGATCTTACAACAACACCAACATCAGCATGCTAATTGTCCCGGAGAATGATCTTGAACAAGAGCAGAGATGTTCAATTTAAAGACCTGGCAGCTATTGGTATTGGTTTATTCTTGCCACATGTACCAAGATACAGTAAAAAGCTTGTCTTGTATACTATTCAAATCATAGGTAGATCAAATCACAGGTAGATTGTGAGTTCAAAAGTCCTAGTTATTATACTAGGAAAGCATTCAACAGTCTTATAAAAGGAGCTGACTTCTCTTTTAAGACCATAAGACATAGGAGCACAATTAGGCAACTCATCCCATTGAATCTGCTTCACCATTCCATCATGGCTGATTTATTATCCCTCTCAACCCCATTCTCCTGCCTTCTCCCCATTGCCTTTAACACCCTTACTAATTAAGAACCTATCAAGCTCTGCTTTAAATATCCAATGGCTCGGCCTCCATTGTCCACGGCAATGAATTCCACAGATTCACCACTCTCTGACAATAGAAATTCTTTCTGATTACTGTTCCAAAGGGACGGTCTTTTTATTTTGATGTTGTGCCCTCCGGTCCAAGAATACCGCACTATAGGGAACTTGCTCTCCACATCCACTCCATCTAGGTCTTTCCATATTCGACAGGCTTCAATAAAATCCCCCTCCTTCTTCTAAACTCCAATAAATACAAGTCCAGAACCATCAAAGGCTCCTCATATGTTAAACCTTTCAATCCTGGAATCATTCTCGTGAACCTCGTCTGTTCCTTCTCACATGCCAACACATCTTTTGAAAGCTCTTTCAACTGTATTCCCCTTGCTAGTTTATGCACATTCTTTCAGCTAACTCTGTTCCTTCCTTGTATTTTCCAGGAAAATAATGGGGATTGTGTGGACATCAACGAAGGTGTGGAAAGGTTCTACCTCACAACAATGTACAGTGTCGAGTTCATTGTGGGGCTCATCGGGAATGTAACTGTGATAAGTGGTTATATCTTCTGCCTGAAGAATTGGAAGTGCAGCAACATATACCTCTTCTTCCTCTCCATCTCTGATCTGTTATTTATTTGCACTCTTCCCATGTTTGTTGTCCAGTATGCAAATAACAGTGAATGGTTCTATGGTGAAATTTGCTGTAAGTTTAATCGATACTTCCTCAACTCTAACCTCTACCTGAGTGTTCTCTACCTCACCTGCATCAGCATTGACCGCTACTTGCTGGTAAGAAACCCGACAAGGCTTCACTGGTTCCAGAGAAAGCAGACGGCAATTGTGATCTGTTTCACCTTGTGGGTCTTCGTCAGCTTGGAGCTGATACCAATGTTTACATTCATTGGCCCGAAGAACATCACGGATAATGAAGATCACATTGTGGTTTGCATTGACTATGCCAGTTCGGGGAACGCGTGGGACAGCATTATTTATAGCATATTCCTCACCATCGTTGATTTCATCCTCCCGCTCTGTGTCATGGGATTCTGCTGCATTCAGACAGCTAAGAGCTTAAAGAAAATAAGTGCTCAACGCCGCAGGAACATTAAACTCGAAAAGCCCCATCGCCTTGTAATATTGGCATTAGTCATTTTCACAGTACTCTTTACCCCTTATCATATCATGCGAAATGTCCGTATTGCTTCCAGGATGGACAATGACCTATCGTTTTGCAAGCGTCGGGGCATAAAGGCTGCATATGCCCTCACGAGGCCTATCGCTTACCTTAGCTCTGCGATAAACCCCATCTTCTACTTCCTGCTCGGAGATCGATTCAGAGAGATCCTCTTCAGGAAGATGCCATTTGTGGGGCCAAGACTGATGTCCTTAAAGTCTTCAGCGACCAGCATTACTCATTAAACCTCCAAACATCAAGAAAGCTCATCGGCCATATCTTCTGAGTTTTTTTTTTTGTCCGAATATTTTTGTTCTTGGACTGCTGCTGGAGATGTGTTGAGATCCATGCCACCTGCTTGATTCATAACCATAGACAAGTCCAAGTTTAAGTATATTTTCCGTAAGGCCATAAGACATAAGAGCAGAATGAGGCCATTCAGCTTGCTTCGCCTGATTAATTGCTAATTTATTACTCCTCTCAACTCCATTCTCCTGCCTCCTCCCCATAACTTTTGATGCCCTTACTGACAGAGAACTTATCAACCTCCGCTTTAAATATATTCAGTGACTCGGCCTCCAACCATAGGCATGTATAGAGCTAAACAAATGACCATTCCACTGGGGCCAACGTATGAAACGTTGTATGTAAAGTCACACACACAGCTCATATCTTTACAACCCAGCTCATGCAAACACAAAATAATATTAGCACAGGTCTCTGAGTTGCGTGGCCTGAGGATTGACAGGTTGACATAAAGTGTGAGGTGCAAGCTTATGCGAGACAGTATAATGTTACCGGCATTAATAAAGCAAGCAGTTGTATAAATATGTGTAACAGCAGCAATAAAAGATGAAAAATGACCACTGTGGGATGAGGGTGTGTCTGTGAGTTGGGGAGTGGAAAGGGAGGGGGGGTTGTGGGTAACGGGGTGGGAGCAGGCAACAATATACTATGACTGGGATCTTTGTTTGAACATTTTGTGTTCCCATGGCAACCTTCCAACTAAGTACTGACTGGGCAAAAACAAATAACTGCAGATACGAGAGATTTAAAGTAACACCAGAAAAAAAAGAATGCTGTAAGTACTCAGTGAGTCAGGGAGCGTCTGAGGGAAGGGACCCTGAGCTAGTGAGTGTGCTCATAAACCCTGCCTCAGAACTGGGAAAGAGAGGAAGAGGAATAGGTTTCAAGCTCAAAGCAGGGATGGTAAGGGCAATTTCATTGATAAGATGAGAACAGCTAGTCAAACTGTACTGAAGACAAACAGGGGCAAGATTTTTACATGGAGAGTGGTGTGTGCCAGGAATTGGCTGCTCAGGCTGGTGGTAGAGACAGATACATTTGGGGCTTTGAAGAGACATTTAGATAGGCACATGAACGTGAAGGAAACATAGAAACATAGAAAACCTACAGCACAATACAGGTCCTTCGGACCATAAAGTTGTGCCGAACATGTTCCTACATTAGAAATTACTAGGCTTACCCGTAGCCCTCTATTTTTCTAAGCTCAATGTACCTATCCAAAAGTCTCTTAAAAGACCCTATCATATCCGCCTCCACCACCGTTGCCAGTAGCACTCACCACTCACTGAGTAAAAAACTTACCCCTGACATCTCCTCTGTATTTACTCCCCAGCAAGTTAAACCTGTGTCCTCTTGTGGCAACCATTGCAGCCCTGGGAAAAAGCCTCTGACTATCCATACGGTCAATGCCTCTCATCATCTTGTACACCTCTATCAGGTCACCTCTCATCCTCCATCGCTCCAAGGAGAAAAGGCCGAGTCCACTCAACCTATTCTCATAAGATATGCTCCCCAATCCAGGCAACATCCTTGTAAATCTCCTCTGCACCCTTTCTATGGCTTCCACATCCTTCCTGTAGTGAGGCGACCAGAACTGAGCACAGTACTCCAAGTGGGGTCTGACCAGGGTCCTATATAGCTGCAACATTACCTCTCGGCTCCTAAATTCAATTCCACAATTGATGAAGGCCAATACACCATACGCTTTCTTAACCACAGAGTCAACCTGCGCAGCTGCTTTAAGCGTCCTATGGACTCGAACCCCAAAATCCCTCTGATCCTCCACACTGCCAAGAGTCTTACCGTTAGTACTATATTCTGCCATCATATTTGACCTACCAAAATGAACCACTTCACACCTATCTGGGTTGAAATCCATCTGCCACTTCTCAGCCCAGTTTTGCATCCTATCAATGTCCCGCTGTAACCTCTGACAACCCTCCACACAACACCTCCAACCTTTGTGTCATCAGTAACCTTACTAACCCATCCCTTTACTTCCTCATCCAGGTCACTTATAAAATCACGAAAAGTAAGGGTCCCAGAACAGATCCCTGAGGCACTCCACTGGTCACCGACCTCCATGCAGAATATGACCCGTCTACAACCACTCTTTGCCTTCTGTGGGCAAGCCAGTTCTGGATCCACAAAGCAAATCCACAAAGAAATGAAGGGATATGGACATTGTGTAGGCAGAAGGGATTAGTTTAGTTGGCCATTTGATTACTAAGTAAATATGGTTCAGCACAACATTGTGGGCAGAAGGGCCTTTTCCTGTGCTGTACTGTTCTGTGTTCTAAGAAGGGAAACAAAGAGCATTGAGATTAACTAGAGTAGACAGAGGCAGTTGGAACTCCCACTGGAGAGTTTCTTCCAAAAAAGAAGTGACAGTGAACTCAAAACAATAAATGAAAATAAATCGAAGCTACTGATACTGGAACTCCAAAGTAAAAAAGGAAAATTCTAGAAATACTGAGCAGGTCAGGCAGCATCTGTGGGACAAAAACTAGAACTGAAGTTTCAGTTCAAAGACCCTTCATAAAAATTAGTGTGCAAGGAATAGTGGGGGAGGGATGGATAGTACAATTGAATTATCTCCTAGATAGGTGCATACAAGGAACACACTAATGAGACTTTGCTCCCTGGAAATATTTAACAATGTCAACTATCTCAGAATTCCTGCTTTTAAAACGAGAGACTGTTTGGAAATCTATATTAGAGACAGACGGTGTTGCACTGTTACCCGCCACAATGGCTGCAGAAGTGAATTCAGATTAATAAGCTTAGAGGTGGATAAGTGTGTAATTATTATTTCCAACTTACTTACTGAAGTTCTAAAATGACACAAGATCTGAAGGATATTTGCTTCAAGCTCATAGTGAGAAACAGGGCCAACAACAAATAAAATAATTATTTTAGGTTAGATTAGTCACTACACAAAAGAGAATGGTTGCTCCACGGACTCACTTGATAATCCCATCATACGGTGTAGTTGTTAGCATAACTCTATTACAGCTCAGAGTAAAGGAGGTGCAAGGAGATGGCATGTCCTCTGCATTGAATGTGTGGCTTTCCTCACACAGTCCAAAGATGTACCAGTTAATAGATAAATCGATCATTGTAAATTGTCCTGTGATTAAGATAGGGTTAAATCGGGATGGCTGGTGGTTCGGCTATAAGGACGGAGGGGCATATTCTGTAGTGTATCTCTAAATAAGTAAATATTCTTTACAAAAGGGGGAACATACACAGGCATTCCATGAGTTACAAATGTCCAACTTATGAACAACCTATACATGAATGAGATCCCAAAATATTATTAAATCCAACATAAATGTCAACGAGGTGGAGTTAAGCAACAGCAACTAATTTTCTCTCTTTCTCTCTTCTCAATGTTAATAATTGTTCCTTTTTACCAACCTGATGTGTTTTGAAGCCATTCATTACATACAGTGAAGGTATAGTTACTATATTGAGGAATCTTGCTGTATTCTCTGGCATGTGAATATGAGACATAGGAGCAGAATGAGGCCATCCGGCTCATCAATTCCCCCATGGCCGATTTATTATCGCTCTCAACTTCATTCTCCTTCCTTCTCCCTGTAATCTATAATGTCTTTACTAAGGAAGAACCTATCAAACTCCGCTTTAAATATACTCAACAACTTGGCCTCCACAGATGTCTGTGGCAATGAGTTCCACAGATAGACCACTCTTGGCTAAAGAAACTCCTCTGCTGAATGTTTTAAATAAATGTCCTTCTATTCTGAGACTGTGACCTCTGGTCCTAGACTCCCCCCACTACAGGGAACATCCTCTCCATACCTACTCTACCTAGGCCTTTCAATAGTAGAATAATTTCAATAAGATGCCAACTCACTCTTCTAAACTTCAGCAAGAACAGACACAAAGTTATCCATTATGGATAAAATTTGTTTTAAGGAATTTGTTCTGTAGCAATGTAACCCATACATTATCAAAGGATGGCCTGTGCATTGATTTAAATCAAATGATATTCACTTGTGGAATATGTTTATTTATTGTGATATTTATTCCACAATACATATACATAATGCAGTGATATTAAATTCATGGCAGAATTGTAACATGGTACAGTGTATTATACGCATTCTCTTTCATTCCTGGTACAGCAATATGATATTCTGTTCCAATAAAAGGTCATCAGACAGAAAATCCTTTCTTTGTCTCCAGATGCTGACTGACCTGCTGAATATTTTTTGTCTCTTTCCAGAACATAGAACTTAACACAGTACAGCACAGTACAGACCATTTGTCCTGCAAAGTTTTGCTGAACTTTTAACCTACTCCAAGATCAATGCAATCCTTCCCACATAGGGCATATCTCAAAATCTCTTAAATGTATCTGCATCTATCACAACCACTGGCAGTAAATTCCATTCACTTATCACTCTATGTATAAATACCCTATCTCTGACATCTCGCCTGCATGTTCCTCCAATCACCTTAAAATCATGCTCTCTTGTATTAGCCATTTCTGCCCTGGGGATAAAACCAGTCGCTCTCTGTAAACTCTGTCTAGGCTGCTTCTCGTGTAATACATTTCTATCAAATCACTTTCCATCCTCCTTGGCTCCAAAGAGAAAAGCCCTTCCTTGCTTAACCTTTCCACCTAAAACTTGGTCTCTAATTTAGACAGCATCCCGGCAGTGTATCTATGCAAGCTTCCTCTCTATATAGCAAAGGATAAAAATTAGCTTTATTTGTCACATTTCCTCAAAATATTGAAACACACAGTGAAATGCATCATTTGCATCAACAACCAACACAGTCTGAGGTTTGTGCTTGGGGCAACCCACAGGTGTCGCCATTATTCTGGCACAAGCATAGCATCCCCACAAATTAGTGACCCTAACCTGTATTTCTTTTGGAATGTGAGCACCTAGAAGAAACACACATGGTCCAGGGAAGAATGAACAAATTCTTTATGGACAACAGTGGAATTGAATCCCAGTCCTTAGTTTGTTGGCACTGTACAGTGTTACATTAACTGCTATGCTACCATTCCACGTGTATTCAGTTTTTACATTAATCAGAAGGTATTTCTAGTTTTTAGAAATATTCTAGTTCTGGAGCTGTCTAGTTGTTATTTCTGAGGATGTTTCTAGGTCACAACAAATTAGATTTATATAGTACATAAGACAAGGTAACATGCCCCATGGGACTTCATTGGAGATTATCAGTCAAAAGCATATCACCTACATACTACTCTGGGGCAGCGGGGTAGTGCAATACTTAGCACAATGCTTTACAGTACCAGCAATCCCTGTTCAATTCCCACCACACTCTGTAAGGAGTTTGTACGTTCTCCCTGTGACAGTGTGGGTTTCCTCTGCGAGTTCCGGTTTCTTCCCACAGTCCAAAGATGCACTGCTTGGTAGGTTAATTAATCATGGTAAATTCTCCCGTGATAGGGTTAAATAGGTGGGTTGCTGGGTGGCGTGGCTCAAAGGGCAAGAAGGCCTATTCTGCACTGTATCTCAATGAATACATAAATAGATACTGTACATAATCATCCTCTGCTCATCATATTTCTGGAGAAATACCGCTTGTATTGCGAGACCTTGTCAGTTTATTTCTCTATTCTTCATCAGACTGTGTTTTTTGAATCTGTTGACTTTATTTATGTCTAATATGCAGTTCACATCCCCTTGTACCTCCAACCCAATGGATAGAACCGTTGAACCACAGAACATTACAGCACAGAAACAGGCCTTTCAGCCCTTCTTGGCTGTGTCAAACCATTTTTCTGCCTAGTCCCACTGACCTGCACCTGGACCATATCCCTCCATACACCTCTCATCCATGTACCTGTCCAAGTTTTTCTTAAATGTCAAAAATGAACCCGCATTTACCACTTCATCTGGCAGCTCATTCCACACTCCCACTGCTGTCTGTGTGAAGAATCCCCCCTTATGTTCCCTTTAAACTTTACCCCCTTCACCCTTAACCCAAGGGTGAAGCAGTCTTACAGTGCGCCTTTGCTTATGTTATAATGTCATTCATTTCACTGATGCTATGTTAGATGAGTAAAAGTTTAATATTCTGTACAAATATAGCATGAGATGAATTTTTGCATGTACAATTAAATAAAAAATTACATTCCCTGCTGGTTTAGTGTCTATTTTTAATAAAGACAATATATTCAGTGGCCACTTTATTAGGTACACCTGCACTCCTGCCCATTAATGCAAATATCATATCAGCCAATCATGTAGCTGCAACTTAATGCATAAAAGCATGCATACATGGCCAAGAGGTTCATTTGTTGTTCAAACTAAACATCAGAATGGGGAAGAAATGTGATCTAATGACTTTGACTATGGCTGGTGCCAGACAGGGTGGTTTGAATATCTCAGAAACTGCTGATCTCCAGTGATTTTACAGAGAATGGTGTAAGAAATAAGAAAACATCCAATAACCAGGAGTTCTGTGGATGAAAATACCTTGTTAATGAGAGAGGTAAGAAGAAATATCGATTGCCATCTCCCTAGAGCAAAGGGTTTAGATGGGGTGGAGTTTGTCAGGTGTGTTCAGGAAAGTTTCTTCACACAGTATGTAGATAAGCCTACAAGAGGAAAGGCTGTACTTGATCTGGTACTGGGAAATGAACCTGGTCAGGTGTCAGATCTCTCAGTGAGAGAGCATTTTGGAGATAGTGATCACAATTCCATCTCCTTTACAATAGCATTGGAGAGAGATAGGAACAGACAAGTTAGAAAAGCATTAATTGGAGTAAGGGGAATAATGAGGCTATCAGGCAGGAAATTGGAG
The DNA here is from genome assembly GCF_048418815.1 of Hemitrygon akajei. Lineage (NCBI taxonomy): Eukaryota > Metazoa > Chordata > Chondrichthyes > Myliobatiformes > Dasyatidae > Hemitrygon > Hemitrygon akajei. Next base: position 188,924,714 of record NC_133126.1, on the reverse strand, counting down.
GCTTAAATTGGAAACGGGTGTAATCAGGGAAAAGTATGGAAGAAATGTGGAAAATATTCAGGGATTTGTGTAGAGTTCTGTATAGGTACATTGCAATGAGACAGGGAAGTTATGGTAGGATACAGGAACCATGGTGTACAAAGGCGGAAATAAATCTAGTCAGGAAGAAAAGAAAAGCTTACAAAAGGTTTAGAGAACTAGGTAATGTTAGAGGATCTAGAAGATTATAAGGCAACTGGGAAGGAGTTTAAGAAGGAAATTAGGAGAGCCAGAAGGGGCCAAGAGAAGGCCTTGGTGGACAGAATTAAGGAAAACCCCAAGGCATTCTACAAGTATGTGAAGAGCAAGAGGATAAGACGTGAAAGAATAGGATCTATCAAATGTGACAGTGGGAAAGTGTGTATGGAACCGGAAGAAATAGCAGAGGTACTTAATGAATACTTCAGTATTCACTGTAGAAAAGGATCTTAGTGATTGTAGTGATGACTTGCAGCAGACTGAAAAGCTTGAGCATGTAGATATTAAGAAAGAGGATGTGCTGGAGCTTTTGGAAAGCATCAAGTTGGATAAGTCACTGGGACCGGACAAGATGTATCCCAGGCTACTGTAGGAGGCTAGGGAGGAGATTGCTGAGCCTCTGGCGATGATCTTTGCATCATCAATGGGGACAGGAGAGGTTCCAGAGGATTGGAGGGTTGCGGATGTTGTTCCTTTATTCAAGAAAGGGAGTGGAGATAGCACAGGAAATTATAGACAAGTGAGTCTTACCTCAGTGGTTGGTAAGTTGATGGAGAAGATCCTGAGAGGCAGGGTTTATGAACATTTGGAGAGGTATAATATGATTAGGAATAGTCAGCATGGATTTGTAAAGGGCAGGCCCTGCCTTTCGAGCCTGATCGAATATTTTGAGGATGTGTCTAAAGAGCAGTAGATGTGGTGTATATGGATTTCAGCAAGGCATTTGATAAGGTACCCCATGCAAGGCTTATTGAGAAAGTAAGGAAGCATGGGATCCAAGGGGACATTGCTGTCATGGTCTGGTCCGAAGTCCACATTCTGGTTCACAGTTCGGTCCGTGGATTCCGAACTCTGGGTCCTCCGGCTGCCCCTTGTTTTGGTTGGACTTAACCATAAGCACCTGATGCTCATCCTGGGGCTGGGAATATAAGTAGCCCTGGGATTGAGTGTGGTTGGGGGTTTGTCTTGTCAAGCTTCCCTTGGAGCAAACAGCCAGTGGAAGGCTAGAATGGCCACTTGCCATCTTTAGGCTGGGATGGAGAACCATTGCTTCTGGAGCCTTGCTGTCAGTAGTCGGGGCTGCCATTGCGGTATGGGTTCGACCGTTTTCTGGGCCAGCTGGGTGGCCGTCAGCCACTCCGAGCTAGGTAGGGATCCGGTTGTCTCCATAGCTAGCCAAGGTTGCTGGCCGTAACTGTGACTCGGAACAACCCCAATGCAGAGATGGAACTGTCTGTCATTCTTCGATGTTTGTCTCTTCCTGCCCTCGCCCTGTGGGGTAAGTTAGGCCGTGCTACCGTTGCCCAGCAGGGGGAGTCAGTCTTGTCTTGTTTTTGCCTTCGTCGGGTAAGTCAGGCCGTTCTGCCGTTACCCGACAGATGGTCCTGCGCCACCTTGGTGTGGAGTGCAAGTTGAGACCTGGCTTGTCGAAGGATAAGTCCTGGCTCTATGGTGATGTACAGTTCCTAGTTTGCCTCCAAGCTCCAGCCTCTGAGTTATGCAGGCCTCGAGCTCCAAGAACCCAGCCTGAAGCCTCAAGCCTCGAGCTCCAAGAACCCAAGCCTCAAGCCTCGAGCTCCAAGAACCCAGCCTGAAGCCTCAAGCCTCGAGCTCCAAGAACCCAAGCCTCAAGCCTCGAGCTCCAAGAACCCAGCCTGAAGCCTCAAGCCTCGAGCTCCAAGAACCCAGCCTGAAGCCTCAAGCCTCGAGCTCCAAGAACCCAGCCTGAAGCCTCAAGCCTCGAGCTCCAAGAACCCAGCCTGAAGCCTCAAGCCTCGAGCTCCAAGAACCCAGCCTGAAGCCTCAAGCCTCGAGCTCCAAGTACCCAGGCCTCGTCACGTCTTCACCTGGTTTGGGGTCCAAGCCCGAGTCAAGACCCAGGTTCTGGGTCCGTGTCCAGTCTCGAGCTCGGAGTCCACGCCCAGGCTCTTTGTTCCCAGTCCCTCGTCCTGGTCCTGCTTCCCCAGTCTAGTCTGCGACCTGTCCCGACCTTTAGTTTTGTCCCGTCCTGTTCCTAGTACTTCAGTGTCTGTGTCCTGCATTTGGGTCTATTCCCAATGCCTCCCTTATGACAACTCCTTGTGGATCCAGAACTGGTTTGCCCACAGAAGGCAAAGAGTGGTTGTAGACAGGTCATATTCTGCATGGAGGCCGGTGACCAGTGGAGTGTCTCAGAGATCTGTTCTGGGACCTTTTCACCGTGATTTTTATAAATCACCTGGATGAGGAAGTGGAGGGATGGGTTAGTAAGTTCGCTGATAACACAAAGTTTGGAGGTGTTGTGGACAGTGTGGAGAGCTGTCAGAGTTTACAGTGGGACATTGATAGGATGCAAAACTGGGCTGAGAAGTGGCAGATGGAGTTCAATCCAGATAAGTGTGAAGTGGTTCATTTTGGTAGGTCAAATATGATGGCAGAATATCATATTAATGGTAAGACTCTCGGCAGTGTGGAGGATCAGAAGGATTTTGGGGTCCGAGTCCATAGGACACTCAAAGCAGCTGCACAGGTTGACTCTGTGGTTAAGGTGTATGGTGCATTGGCCTTCATCAATCATGGAATTGAATTTAGGAGCCGAGAGGTAATGTTGCAGCTATATAGGACCCTGGTCAGACCCCACTTGGAGTACTGTGCTCAGTTCTGGTCGCCTCACTACAGGAAGGATCTGGAAGCCATAGAAAGGGTGCAGAGGAGATTTACAAGGATGTTGCCTGGATTGTGGAGCATGCCATATGAGAATAGGTTGAGTGGACTCGGCCTTTTCTCCTTGGAGTGATGGAGGAGGAGAGGTGACCTGATAGAGGTGTACAAGATGATGAGAGGCATTGACCGTATGGATAGTCAGAGGCTTTTTCCCAGGGCTGAAATGGTTGCCACAAGAGGACACAGGTTTAAGGTGCTGGGGAGTAGGTACAGAGGAGATGTCAGGGGTAAGTTTTTTACTCAGAGTGGTGAGTGCGTGGAATGGGCTGCTGGAAACAGTGGTGGAGGCGGATACGATAGGGTCTTTTAAGAGACTTTTGGATAGGTACATGGAGCTTAGAAAAATAGAGGGCTATGGGTAAGCCTAGTAATTTCTAAGGTAGGTACATGTTTGGCACAACTTTGTGGGCTGAAGGACCTGTAGGTTTTCTATGTTTCTATGACTTATCTAACTTAATGCCTTTCAAAAGCTCCAGCACATCCTCTTTCTTAATGTCTATATGCTCAAGTGTTTCAGGACACTGTAAGTCATCCCCACAATTACCAAGGCCCTTGGTGAGCACTGAAACAAAGTCTTCATTAGGTAGCTCCACTGCCTCCTCCGGCTCCAAGCATATGTTTCCACTCTCACTCCTGGATGGTCCTATTCTCACACAGCCCATCTTCTTTCTTTTCACATACTTGCAGAATATCTTAGAGTTCTCCTTAATTCTGCTCACCAAGACCCTGTCATGGCCCCTTCCAGCTCTCTTAATTCCTTCTTCAGCTTCGTTCTGGCAACCCTGTAATTTTCTAGATCTCAATCAGTGCCTAGTTTCTTAGGCCTTTTGTCAGCTTTTATTTTCTTCTTAACTAGATTTTCTACATCCTTTGTACACTATGGTATCCTTTCCCTTCCTCATTGGAACAGAACGCCATTCAAATGTTCCCTAAACATTTGCTATTTTTCTGACGTGCACTTTCCCTGAGAACATCCGCTCCCAATTTATCCTCCAAAGTTCCTGAATAATAGCATCATATTTTTCCCCTATCCCAATTAAATGTTTTCTTAAAAAACATTTTTTAAGAAGGGTTTAAACTAATTTGCAAGGGGCATGGGACCCGGAGCGATAGAGCAGTGAAAGAAGTGCATGGAGTAAAGCCAGATCTAACATATAGAGAGGCTTTGAGGAAAGAGAAGCAGAATAAAGGGTGTAAAGGTAGTAAGGTAGAAGGACTAAAGTGTGTGTACTTCAATGCAAGAAGCATCAGGAACAAAGGTGATGAACTGAGAGCTTGGATACATACATGGAATTATGATGTAGTGGCCATTACAGAGACTTGGCTGGCACCAGGGCAGGAATGGATTCTCAATATTCCTGGATTTCTGTGCTTTAAAAGGGATAGAGAGAGGAAAAAAGGGGAGGAGGGGAGGCATTACTAGTCAGGGATACTATTACAGCTGTAGAAAGTGTGGGTAATGTAGCAGGATCCTCTTTTGAGTCAGTATGGGTGGAAGTCAGGAACAAGAAGAGAGCATTACTCTACTGGGGGTATTCTATAGGCCCCCTGGTAGCAGCAGAGATACCGAGGAGCAGATTGGGAGGCAGATTTTGGAAAGGTGCAAAAATAACAGGGTTGTTATCATGGGTGACTTCAACTTCCCTAATATTAATTGGCACTTGATTAGTTCCAAGAGTTTAGATGGGGCAGAGTTTGTTAAGTGTGTCCAGGATGGATTCCTGTCATAGTATGTTGACAGGCCAACTAGGGGGAATGCCATACTAGATCTAGTATTAGGTAACGAACCGGGTCAGGTCATAGATCCGTCAGTGGGTGAGCCCTGATGCCCCCCTCACTGCACCCCCTGCAGTTTGCGTACCGTCCCAACCGTTCAACAGATGACACCATTGCCACCACCCTCCACCTGGCCCTAACCCACCTGGACAAAAAAGACACATACGTTCGGATGCTGTTCACAGACTTCAGTTCAGCATTCAACACAATCATCCCTCTGAAACTGATTGGAAAGCTGAGCCTACTGGGCCTGAACACCTCCCTCTGCAACTGGATCCCAGACTTCCTGACTGGGAGACCTCAGTCAGTCCAGATCGGGAGCAGCATCTCCAACACCATCACACTGAGCACGGGGGCTCCCTAGGGCTGTGTGCTCAGTCCACTGCTGTTCACTCTGCTGACCCACGACTGTGCTGCAACCCACAGCTCGAACCATATCATCAAGTTTGCCGATGACACGACCGTGGTGGGTCTCATCAGTAAGAATGACGAGTCAGCTTACAGAGAGGAGGTGCAGTGGCTAATGGACTGGTGCAGAGCCAACAACCTGTCTCTTAATGTGAACAAAACTAAAGAGATAGTTGTTGACTTCAGGAGGGCACAGAGCGACCACTCCCTGCTGAACATCAACGGCTCCTCGGTAGAGATCGTAAAGAGCACCAGATTTCTTGGTGTTCACCTGATGGAGAATCTCACCTGGTCCCTCAACACCAGCTCCATAGCAAAGAAAGCCCAGCAGCATCTCTACTTTCTGCGAAGGCTGAGGAAAGTCCATCTCCCACCCACTATCCTCATCACATTCTACATGGGTTGTATTGAGAGCATCCTGAGCAGCTGCATCACTGCCTGGTTCGGAAATTGCACCATCTCGGATCGCAAGACCCTGCAGCAGATAGTGAGATCAGCTGAGAAGATCGTTGGGGTCTCTCTTCCCGCCATCACGGACATTTACACTACATGCTGCATCCGCAAAGGAAACAGCATTATGAAGGACCCCATGCACCCCTCATACAATCTCTTCTCCCACCTGCTGTCTGGGAAAAGGCTCTGAAGCATTTGGGCTCTCACGACCAGACTATGTAACAGTTTCTTCCCCCAAGCTATCAGACTCCTCAATACCAGAAGCCTGGACTGACACCTTGCCCTAGTGTCCTGTTTATTATTTATTGTAATGCTTGCACTGTTTTTGTGCACTTTATGTAGTCCTGTGTAGGTCTGTAGTCTAGTGTAGCTTTCTCTGTGTTTTTTTTTGTTACGTAGTTCAGTCTAGTTTTTGTACTGTGTCATGTAACACCATGGTCCTGAAAAACGTTGTCTCATTTTTACTATGTACTGTACCAGCAGTTAAGATCGAAATGACAATAAAAGTGACTTGACTTGACTCGACTTGACTTGATCTGGGGGACGGAGATTACCGCTCCCTGGCCTTTAGCATTATCATGGAAAAGGATAGAATCAGAGAGGACAGGAACATTTTTAATTGAGGAAGGGCAAATTATGAGGCTATAAGGCTAGAACTTGCAGGTGTGAATTGGAATGATGTTTTTGCAGGGAAATGTACTATGGACATGTGGTCGATGTTTAAGGATCTCTTGCAGGATGTTAGGGATAAATTTGTCCCGGTGAGGAAGATAAAGAATGGTAGGGTGAAAGAACCATGGTTGATGAGTGAGGTGGAAAATCTAGTCAGGTGGAAGAAGGCAGCATACACGAGGTGTAGAAAGCAAGGATCAGATGGGTCTATTGAGGAATATAGGGTAGCAAGAAAGGAGCTTAAGAAGGGGTTGAGAAGAGCAAGAAGGGGGCATGAGAAGGCCTTGGTGAGTAGGGTAAAGGAAAACCCCAAAGCATTCTTCAATTATGTGAATAATAAAAGGATGACAGGAGTGAAGGTAGGACTGATTAGAGATAAAAGTGGGAAGATGTGCCTGGAGGCTGTGGAAGTGAGCAAGGTCCTCAATGAATACTTCTTTGGTATTCACCAATGAGAGGGAACTTGATGACAGTGAGGACAATATGAGTGAGGCTGAAGTTCTGAAGCATGTTGATATTAAGGGAGAGGAGGTCTTGGAGTTGTTAAAATACATTAGAACGGATAAGTCCCCGGGGCCTGATGGAATATTCCCCAGGCTGCTCCAGGAGGCGAAGGAAGAGATTGCTGAGCCTCTGGCTAGGATCTTTATGTCCTCGTTGTCCACGGGAATGGTACCGGAGGACTGGAGGGAGGCGAATGTTGTCCCCTTGTTCAAAAAAGGTAGTAGGGATAATCCAGGTAATTATAGACCAGTGAGCCTTATGTCTGTGGTGGGAAAGCTGTTGGAAAGGATTCTTAGAGATAGGATCTATGGGCATTTAGAAAATCATGGTCTGATCAGAGACAGTCAGCATGGCTTTGTGAAGGGCAGATCATGTCTAACAAGCCTGATAGAGTTCTTTGAGGAGGTGACAGGCAGATAGATGAGGGTAGTGCAGTGGATGTGATCTACATGGATTTTAGTAAGGCATTTGACAAGGTTCCACATGGTAGGTTTATTCAGAAAGTCAGAAGGCATGGGATCCAGGGAAGTTTGGCCAGGTGGATTCAGAATTGGCTTGCCTGCAGAAGGCAGAGGGTTGTGGTGGAGGGAGTACATTCAGATTGGAGGGTTGTTACTAGCAGTGTCCCACAAGGATCCATTCTGGGACCTTTACTTTTCTTGATTTTTATTAATGACTTGGATGTTGGGGTAGAAGGGTGGGTTGGCAAGTTTGCAGATGACACAAAGGTTGGTGGTGTTGTAGATAGTGTAGAGGATTGTAGAGAGACATTGATAGGATGCAGAAGTGGGCTGAGAAGTGGCAGATGGAGTTCAACCTGGAGAAGTGTGAGGTGGTACACCTTGGAAGGACAAACTCTAAGGCAGAGTATAAAGTAAATGGCAGGATACTTGGTAGTGTGGAGGAGCAGAGGGATCTGGGGGTACATGTCCACAGATCCCTGAAAGTTGCCTCACAGGTAGATAGGGTAGTTAAGAAAGCTTATGGGGTGTTAGCTTTCATAAATCGAAGGATGGAGTTTAAGAGACGCGATGTAATGATGCAGCTCTATAAAACTCTGGTTAGGCCACACTTGGAGTACTGTGTCCAGTTCTGGTTGCCTCACTATAGGAAGGATGTGGAAGCATTGGAAAGTATACAGCGGAGTTTTACCAGGATGCTGTCTGGTTTAGAGAGTATGGATTATGATCAGAGATTAAGGGAGCTAGGGCTTTGCTCTTTGGAGGGAAGGAGGATGAGAGGAGACGTGATAGTGGTGTACAAGATATTAAGAGGAAGAGACAGAGTGGACAGACAGCGCCTCTTTCCCAGGGCACCACTGCTCAGTACAAGAGGACATGGCTTTAAGGTAAGGGGAGGGAAGTTCAAGGGGGATATTAGAGGAAGGTTTTTCACTCAGAGAGTGGTTGGTGCGTGGATCGCACTCCCTGAGTCAGTAGTGGAGGCAGATACACTAGTAAAGTTTAAGAGACTACTAGACAGGTATATGGAGGAATTTAGGGTGGGGGGTTATATGGGAGGCAGGGTTTGAGGGTTGGCACAACATTGTGGGCCAAAGGGCCTGTACTGTGCTGTACTATTCTATGTTAAATTATCTGCTCCTACCCTTCTCCAGCACTATGGTAAATGAGATAGTGTTGTGATCACTACTTCCAAAATGCTCCTGACCTGACACCTGACCAGGTTCATTTCCCAATACCAGATCGAGTCCAGCCTCTCTTCCAGTTGGATTATCTACATATTGCATCAGGAAACCTTTCTACACCCACCTAATAACCTCCATTCCATCTAAACCCCTTTGTGTAAGGAGATGCTAGTCAATATTAGGAAAGTTAAAATCACCCATCACAACAACCCTATTATGGTTCAATAAACCTAAGAGCATAATTGGGTGCATAGAATAAAAACAAGGGATTCGGCAGATGCCGGAATTCCAGGGTAACACACACAAACTACTGGAGGTCAGCGATAAACCTACCGGAATAAATGAATAAACAGACAACCTTTTGGACTGAGACCCTTCATCAGAACTGGAAAGAAGGGGGAAGACACTGGAAGAAAAGGGAGAGCAGAGGGGAAAGTGGACAAGCTAGAAGGTGGCAGGTGAGGCCAGATGGGTGGGAAAGGTAAAGGGTTAGAGAAGAAGGAGGAGAGTGGGTGATGGGAGAAGGCACCAGGAGGAGGTGATAGTCAGATAAGGAGAAGAGCCAAGAGGCCAAAGTGGGGAATAGAAGAATAGGGAATGTGGAGGGGAAAAGAAGAGCAGAGAAAAATTACTGGAAGGAGAAATTGATGTTCATGCCATCAGATTGAAGGCTACCTAAGTAGAATACGACGTGCTGCTCCTCCACACTGTGAGTGGCCACATCGTAGCAGAAGGGAGGCCAGGACCAACATGCCAGAACAGAAATGGGAATAGGAATTGAAATGGTTGTCTACCAGGAAGTTCCACAATTGGCAAACGGAGCAGAGGTGCTCGACAAAGTGGGCCCCCAGTTTAGGTCCCATTGGACTAGCAGTTGGTGTTGTCTCACCTGGAAGGACTATTTGGGGTCCTGAATGGAGCTGAATAGGCAGTCATAGCTTTTCCCTAACTTGCAGGGACAAGGGCCAGGAGGGAGATTAGAGGGAAGAGATGAATGGACAAAGGAGTCATGGAGGGAACAATTGCTCCAGAAAGTGGAGTGGGGGAGGGGGCAAAGATCTGTTTGTTGGTAGGATCCTTTTGAAGTTGGAGGAAGTTGTGGAGAATGATGTGCTGGTGTCACTCCTCAAACCGGCCACCAGAGGGAGGCAGAGATGACAATGCCAATTCCTTCCTGCTCACCTGATTACTATGCTAATTATCATTTCATTTTTATCACCTGTGCCTTGTTTATATCTTTATAAGAGCCTGATGGCTGAGGGGTAGTAACTGTTCCTGAACCTGGTTGGTGTAGAATCTGAGGCTCCTGTACTTCCTGATTGCAGCAGTGAGAAGAGGGCATGTCCTAGGTGGTGGGGGTCTTTGATAGATGCTGATTTCCTGTGACTGTGTTCAGTATAGAGGTGCACAATCATGGGAAGGGCCTTACCTGTGATGGACTAAGAGTTTATCCACTACTTTTTGTGGGATTTTCTGTTCAAGAGCATGAGTTTTTCCATACCAGGCTGTGAGGCACTCGGTTGATAAACTCTTTACCATTGTTATGTACGGCAACAATGAATATAGAATTGAGACAGGTTTTTTATAAACAAATAAAACATTTATTAAACACTGCTCAATAAAAACCAAAAGTAAACAGACGACTAACTTAACCAGAAGTTAGCTGCTATACAGCAACTCGAACAGTTCTTAAAGCAATTAAATGCAAAAGTCCAAAAGGATTTAATCAATTAGGAGAGACTTTCCTGAAGTAACGAATTCCTCAACGATGTGACGTTACTGCTGATCCCAGGCGAAATATGACTTGCCTGAAGGATTTACGACGAAGGAGAAAAAAAAACTTAAAGGTACTGACCTTTCCTTGGTGAATAACCCCGCTCCAGCCCTTTCTGCTCTTACAGCAGGGACTATCTCGGATGCAGGTTACTATCTCTTCCGAATGAGGATTCAATAAGGTCGATCCAGTATTACCGATGACGACACCAACTTTACTCCATCCTTCGGGTTTTCTGTACTTCAGTAAATTCTTCACTCTCTGACTGGACTAAACCGGCAGTGTTTGGTGAGACTGCCGGCAATAACCTTTGAGACTTAAGATAGAAAGTAAAACTCCACTTTAAAACAAAACCGCATCATGAGACGAATACACAGCATAACGAAGCCACGGACTGACCTGTGTCCCATTTATACCTGTTGAAACAGGCTATCAGATGATCTCTCACTGGCAGGAAAATTTCATCACCATCACAAGACCATTAAATCATGCCCAGCAGAGACTCAATTACATCATGCTCATGCGACAGTCACAAGATAACCACGGGGTATGTAACACCATACATCTACAGAAGTTTGTCAAAGCATTAGATGTAATGTTGAATCTTCATAAACTTCTGAGTAAGTAGTGGCACTGCTGTACTTTCTTCGCCATTACACTTGCATGCTGGGCCCTCACTGGTAATGCTCCCCTCCTAGTGAGTGTTACCAGGGGAAACTTTGAGCATGGATAGTTCCGTATAAGCCAATGAAAAGGCAGGCATAGCTGGTTCCCATGTGGGTGCCCATTGCTACTCCTTGAGTTTGGGGAAAGTGATAGGAACTAAGAAGGGAAAAAAATTGTTGAGGCAGAGGACCAGCACTGCTGACCATTTCAGAGAGCATAGAGTCTTGAGAAAGGAAGGCCTTGAACAAGAGAAAATCTGAAGATGCTGGATATCCAAGCAACACGCACAAAATGCTGGAGGAACTCGGCAGGCCAGGCAGCATCTATGGAAAAAAAATCCTGTCGATGTTCTGGGCCGAAAGGAGTTGGAAGGGTTTTGGCCCAAACCATCAATGGTACTTTTTACATTGCTGCTGCCTGGCCTGCTGAGTTCCTCCAGCATTTTGTGTGAAAAGAAGGCCTTGGATTGTTAAGCAAATTGCATATTGGAAGGAAGTTAGTGTCAAAGGTCAAGACATTGGCCATTAGTAGTATTGGGCACATCTCCATTAGTCAGGAGGTGTTGTGGGAGGAAGGGTGGGAATCGGGGAAGGTCATAGTTATACAACATGGAAACAAGTTCTTCAGCTCAACATATCCATGAGATCAAGATGTCTATTCAAGCAAGCCCCAATAGCCTGCCTAGTGCACATGAACCTCTAAACCTTTTCTATCTATATAGTTGATGTTTTTTTTAGAGAACCAGCACAGTAACAGGCCCTTCCAGCCCAATGAGTCCTCACCACCTCATTCCACCTATCTGACCAATCAACCTATGAATTGGAAACCATCTTTGTATTATGGGAGGAAAGCAGAGCACCCAGAGAAAACGCACACAGTCACAGTAAGAATGTACAACCTCTTAGTGCTGTACAAGTTTACGCTAACTACTACCCTGCCATGCTGCCATATATCTGTGCAAATCTCTTAAACATTAGAATCATAGCTGTCTCTACAGTTTCCATTGGCAGCTCCCTCCATATACCCACGACTGTCTGTGTGAAACTGTTGCCTCATCAGGTCCCTTATAAGTCTTTCCATTTTAAAGTTCAAAGTAAATTTATTATCAAAGTACATATACACCAATAATTTTTTGTGGGCATTCACAATAAATACATAACAGAATAATAACCATTATTAGAAGAAAAAGACACTGCAAAATTTATGACTCTAGTTTTAGACTCCTCTGCCATAAGAAAATGTCTGCGACTATCCATTACATCTCGACCCCTCGTGATTTTATATACATCCCTGTGGTCACCCCTCACTCTTTCTACACCCCAGTGAAAAAGGAAAGGTTCAGCCCTTCCGGTGCTGCCTCATAATTCAAGCCCTCTCATCATTTGGAGGCCTTGAGGATGTGTCTGTACTCTTTCCAACTCAATTGAATCATTCTTTTGGCTAGGCAAGAAAACTGCTCACAATACTCCAAGTGTGATCTCACCAACAATCTGTGCAGTATATTAAACAACTTCTTCATCACCCTGTCTACATGGGTCACCATCTTCTGGGATCTGTGTACTGGGATCTTCTGAGATCCTAGCACACTCTGTTCTGCCACACTCTCCAGGATCCTACCATTTCAACTGTATTGTGAGCATTTTTGGGCCCAATGTCTAAGGGCATGTGGCAATGTAGAGGGTCCAGAGGCTTACGAGAATGATCCTAGGAATGAAACGGTTAGCACGAGGAGCGTTTGATGGCTCTGGCCTTGTACTCATTGGAGTTTAAAAGAATTAGAGGGGAATGTCATTGAAATCTGCTGAATATTGAAAGGCCTAGATTAGAGCAGACTTGAGAGAATTTTTCCTACAGTAGGAGAGTCTAGCACCAGAGAGCACAGCTTCAAAATATAACGGCATCCCTTATAACAAAGATAAGGAGTAATTTCTTTAGCCAGAGTGTAGTGAATCTGTGGAATTCAGTGCCACAGATGGCTGTGGAGGCTGAGTCATTGGGTATATTTAAAGTGGAGGTTGATAGATTAGTAAGGACATCAAATGTTATGTGGAGAAGGCAGGAGAATGGGATTGATAATTAACTGCTTCCATCTATGCAAATTTTTGGTTTGTAATAGCCATCCACTATCAGTGTACACACTTAGACTCATGGAGGAATAAGATATCGGAGCATAATTAGGCCATTCAGCCTATCGAGTCTCTTCCATCATTTTATCATAGCTGATCCATTCCTCTCTCAGCCCCCTGACTGATCAAGAATCTATCAACCTCTCCCTTAAATATACATAAAGACTTAACCTCCACAGCTGCCTGTGGCAAAGAATTCCACAGATTCACCACTCTCTGGCTACAGAAATTCCTCCTGGTCTCTGTTCTAAATGGATGTTGCTCTATTCTGTGGCTGTGTCCTCTGGTCGTAGATTCCCCCAGTGTATGAAACATCCTTTGCACCAGCACTCTGTAGAGGCCTTTCCACATTTGATAGGTTTCGATGAGATCCTCCCTTCATACTTCCGAATTCCAGTCAGTACAGACACAGATCCAACAAATGCTTCTGGTATGCTGAGCCTTTCAATCCTGGAATAATTTCTGTGAATCTCCTTTGAACCGTTGCCAATGTCAGCACATCCTTTCTTAGATAAGGGCTTACAATTCTCCACATGAGACTTCGCCAGTCGTATAAAGCCTCAACTTTATTTCCTAGTTTTTATGGGGCAGGGGCAGAAGAGAATGAAGCTGCCAATACTAGGAAGAAAGTGCTTGGGAAACTGAAAGGTCTGAAGTTTAAAAGGTCACCTGGACCAGATAATCTACACTCTAGGACATGAATGCTAACATTGCATTTTGTCTTCCTCACCACTCAACCTGTGAATGAACCTTTAGGGAACTCTGCGCGAGTACTTTCACCTCAGATTTTGAAATTTCTCTCCATTTAGAAAATAGTCTACACTTTTATTTCTTCTACCAAAGTGCGTGACCAAACACTTCCCGACGCTGTATTCCATCTGTCACTTCTCTGCCCATTCTACTAATCTAAGTCCTTCTGTGGCCTCTCTGATTCTTAAACATTACCTGCCCATAAACGTATCTTTGTATAATTAGCAAACTTAGCCACAAAGCCATCAAACCATCATCCAAATCATTGACACATACTGTAAAAAGAAGCCATCCCAACATAGATCCCTGTGGAATCCCACTAGTCATAGGCAGCTGACCAGAAAAGGTTCCCAATATTCCCGTTCTTTGCCTCCTACCAATCAGCCAATGCTATATCCATGCTAGAATCTTTCCTGTAATACCATTTGCTTGTAGCTTGTTACGCAGCCCCATGTGGCACCTTGTCAAAGACCTTCTGAAAATCCAACTACACAACATCCAATTCTCCTTTGTCTATCCTGCTTGTTATTTCTTCAAAGAATTCCAACAGATTATTCAGGCACGATTTCCCCTTAAGGAAACCATGCTGACTTCAGCCTATTTTATCATATGCCTGAAACTACATCCTTCACAATCAACTCCAACATCTTCCCAACCACTAAGGTCAAACAAACTAGACTATCATTCCCTTTCTTCTGTTTCCCTTTTTGAAGGGTGGAGTGACATTAGCAATTTTCCAGTCCTGCAGAATCATGCCAGAATCCATTGATTTTTGAAAAATCATTGCAAGTCCCTCCACGATCTCTACTGCCACCCCCTTCAGAATCCTAGAGTGTAGATTATCTGGTCCAGGTGACCTTTTAAACTTCAGACCTTTCAGTTTCCCAAGCACTTTCTTCCTAGTATTGGCAACTTCATTCTCTTCTGCCCCTGACACACTCAATCTTCTTGCATACTACCAGAGTCTTTCAGAGTGAAGACTGATGCAAAATATTTATTCAATTCATCTGTCATTTCCTTGTCCCCCATTACTATCTCTCCAGCATAATTTTCTAGCGGTCCAGTATCTACTTTTGCCTCTCTTTTATACTTCATAAATCTAACAAAACCTTTGGTATCCACTTTAATACTATTGGCTAGCTTATCTTCATAGTCCATCTTCTCCTTCTTTATGACTTTTTAGTTGATTTTGGCTGGTTTTTAAAAGCTTCCCAGTCCTCTATTTTGCTCTATTATATGTCCTTTCTTTGGATTTTATGTTGGCTTTGACTTTTCTTATCAGTTATGGTTCTGTCATCCTGCTTTCAGAATATTTTTTCTTTGGGACATATCTATTCTACACCTTCTGAATTTCTCCCAGTCGCAGAACAGAGTAGGACAGGTACAGGCCCTTCAGTGCATCTAGCCCATGCCAAACTGTAATTTTGCCTAGTCCCATTGACTCACACATGGAACATGGCCCTCTATACCCCTCCCATCCATGTACTTATGCAAGCTTTTAAATGTTGCAATTGAACCTGCGTCCAATTCTTCCACTGGGAGCTTGTTTAACTCACTCTGATTGAAGAAGTTTCTCCTCTTAACCCATAATCTCTAGTTTTAGTCTTACCCAACATCATAGGGGGAAAAAAAAACGACTTGCAATTATCCTGACTATGCCTCTCATAATTTTGGTAAACCTCTATCAAATCTCCCCTCATTCTCTTGCATTCTAATTCAAAATGTTCCTTATGATCTACAATAAGAGGAGAAAGGTGGGAAAAGAAGGGAAAGATTGATTTGAAGGGTGGGGTGCCCAAGATTTATCTGGTAGATAAATAACTTCAAGGGAACTAATTCGAAGCAGATTCCTAAAACCAATTTAGAAAGGAACACTTTAAATAGTGTTGCTTCAGAATAAGCAATCTTCTGAAATCATGACCACATTATTTGCCAACTTCAGCACATTTACTTTCAACAGCAACACACAGAGAGATTGTATCAGGATATCAATCACACAAGCACATCCCTCGCTGGTTCTTGAAGTATAATTTTTGCTTCAAAAGGATTGAAACATGATAAGTTTCAACGGAAGTTGGAATAAACTTTATCCAGGCATCAAGATAAGAATGCCAGAAATCTAAAATAAAAACAAAAAATGCTTGGCGGGTCTGTTGGAAGTAAAGGAGAGTTAACAGAGGGAGTTCAGCCTGAAACATTAGCCCTGTTGCTCTTCCTACAGATCTGTATCTGGCGCACCCTTCTGATTATTTCCAGCATTTGCTGTTTTTCTTCAGTGGTCAGGATATTGAACACACATGCCTGGAATTTCTGGCATAGTGAATGTAAAAATACAACAATTTCCACCATTTATTAAGAACATAGTTAATTAAATTCAACCTTAAATCCACATTCACTTGTCTGTGCTAATCACTGATTTCCTTGCTGATCAAAAGCATTTCTGCCTCTGTGTGATGACATTCAGAGAAACTTCCACACCTTTTATCAAAGGTCTAAATCGAGTTTATTGTTTCCTACGCTAGTCCGGTGACATACAGGTGCAACGAAAAGCTTGCTTGCAACAGCATCACAGGGACATGGGTTCGGACAATACACCAAATATAAATTATACATAAATTATTGAAGGCACTGAGGAGAAATAAAAAGACTGCAGAGCAAGACATCAGTACAAAAAAGCTAGAGTTGTTGGGGAGTGCTTAAACTAAATTGGCAGGGGACAGGAGCCAGAGCGATAGGGCTGTGGACTGGGGTTTGGTATGCACCTGAATCCAGTGTGAGGTGAGGATGGAAAGGCAGATGATAGGCAAAATTGCAGTCAGTGGGAAAGAGTGATGTGTAACATGGGGGCAAAATTGAAAAGGGTGATGAATACAGGACTGAAAGTGTTTTACTTGAATGCAATTTCAGAATAAGGTAGATGATCTTACGGCACAGTGGGAGATTGGCACATATGATGTTATGGGCATCACTGAGATGAGTGGGAAAGAAGGTAATAGCTGGAAGCTTAACATCCAAGAGTACACCTTGTATCGAAAGGACAGTGATGCATCATCAATAACTCTCCGAGACGTGAGGCGAGAGATTGGCTTTTATTGACTGGAAGAAAGAACAAGCAGCAATTGACCACCATACTACATCCTGGAGACTGAGGACAGGGCCCAGGCTCCAATCGCCTTTGTACCGGGGTCTGTGGGAGGAGCCACAGTCAGTGGGAGGAGCCACAGGAGCAGTCAGCGGGGGGGGGCGTGTCCAGACAGGTATATGTAGTTCATCACAGACAGTCAGGTGGGTAGAGGTGGTGGGGTAGTTCTTTTAGTAAAAACAAATGAAATCAAATCCTTAGAAAGAGGTAACGTGGGATCAGCAGTTGTAGATTCCTTGAGGGCAGACTTAAGAAATTGCAAGGGTAATAAGTCCCAGATGGGAGTAATTTACAGGCCTCCAAAAAGTAGCCAGGACGTGGGACAGAAATTGCAATGTGAAAGATAAAAGGCATGCAAAATGGGCAATGTTACAATTGTTGTGGAGGATTTCAATATGTGGGTAGAATGGAAAAATTGGTTGCTGGTGGATCCCAAGAGATGGAATTTGTAGAGTGCCTACAAGGTTGGGCTCCTTATTTAAGAAAGCATGTGCTGATGTTGGAAAGGGTTCAGAGAAGATTCACTAGAATGATTCTGGGAATGACAGGCTTAACATATGAGGAATGTTTGACCGCTCTTGGACTGTACTCCTTGGAGTTTAGCAGAATGAGGGGGGACCTCATAGAAACATTTCGAATGTTGAAAGGCATGGACAGAGTGGATGTGGCAAAGTTGTTTCCCATGGTGGGGAAGTCTAGTATGAGAGGGCATGACTTAAGGATTGAAGGGCGCACATTCAGAAAAATGCGAAGGAATTTTTTTAGCCAGAGGGTGGTGAATCTGTGGAATTTGTTGCCATGGGTGGCAGTGGAGGTCAAGTCATTGAGTGTATTTAAGGCAGAGATTGATAGGTATCTGAGTAACCAGGGCATCAAAGGTTATGGTGAGAAGGCGGGGGAGTGGGACCAAATGGGAGAATGGATCAGCTCATGGTAAAATGGCAGAGCAGACTCAATGGGCCGAATGGCCGACTTCTGCTCCTTTGTCTTATGGTCTAAGATGGCTTTTTAGAGCAGCTTGTGGTTGAGCCTGTTAGGAGAAAGACAATCCTGGATTGGCTGCTGTGTAATGAACCAGATTTAATTAGTGAGTTGAAGATAAATGAACCCTCAGGAGGCAATGATCACAATATGATGGAATTCATCCAACAGTCTGAGAGGGTGAAAATAAAGTCAGATGTATCAGTGTTACAGTGGTTTAAAGGCAAGAGAGAGGAGCTGGCCAAATTTGATTAGAAGAGGGCAATGTCAAGAATGATGGCAGAACAACTCATGTTTTTGGGAGTGATTCAGAAGGCACAGGATAGATACATCCCAAAGATGAAGAAGTATCCCAAAGGGAGGATGAGGCAACTGTGGGTGACAAGGGAAGTCAAAGACAGCATAAAGGCAAAAGAGAGGGTATATAATATAGCAAAAACTAGAGGGAAGTTAGAGGATTGGGAAGCCAACAGAAATAAACAAAAAAAACGTAAGGAGAGAAAAAATGAAACGTAAGTAAACTAGCCAAAAATATCAAAGGATACCAATTTTTTTGTCAAAGGTTCAAAATATATTTATTATCAAAAAATCCAGTATACAATCCAAGTTACATCTTCCAACAGACAGCCATGAAACAGAAAAAACATCATGGAACCCATTCAAAGAAAATATCAAACACCCTGAAGTCAGATATAGAAAGATAAAAGAGAAGTGAGAGTGGATATTGGACCATTGGAAAAATACGCTGCCAAGGTAGGACTGGGGGATGACAAAATGGTGGAAAAACTTATTAAGTATTCTGCATCGGTCTTCACTGTGGAAGATAGTAGCAGTATGTCAGAAAAATCTGAGTGTGTCTGGGGGCAGGGCTGAGTGTATTGCTATTATTAAGGAGAAGGTGCTCGACAAGCTGAAAGGTCTGAAGGTAGGTAATCCAAATGAACCAGATAGGGTACACTCCAGGGTTCTGAAAGAGGAAGCTGAAGAGATTGTGGAGACATTAGTAATGTTCTTTTAAGAATCATTAGATTCTGGTATGGTTCTGAAAGACTGGAAACTTGAAAAAGTCACTTCACTCTTTAAAAAGGGAGGAAGGCAGAAGAAAGGAAATTATTGGCCAGTTAGCCTGTCTTCAGGGAAAATGCTCAAATTTATTATTAAGGATGAGATTTCAAGGTACTTGGAGGTACATCATAAAATAGGCCAAAGCCAGCATGGTTTCCTTAAGGGAAAATCTTGCCTGACAAAGCTGTTGGAATTCTTTGAGGAAATAACAGGCAGAATGGACAAAGAAGAGGCAATGGATGGTGTTTACTTGAATTTTCTGAAGGCCTTTGACAAGGGGCTACAAATGAGGTAGCTTAACAAGATAAGAGCCTATATTATTACAGGAAATATATTAGTATGCACAAAACATTGGCTGATTGGCAGGAGGCAAAGAGCTGGAATAAAAGAGCTGTATTCCGGTTGGCTGTCTATGGCAAGTGGTGTTCCACAGGAGTCAGTATTGGCATTACTTCTTTTTATGTTATATGCCAATGATAGATTGTGGCCAGATTTGCAGATAATACAAAGATGGGTGAAGGGGCAGTTGGGGTTGAGGAAGCAGGAGTTCTGATAAAGACTTGGGCAGGTTGGAGAATGGTTAAAGAAGTGGCAGATGGAAACATAGTGTAGGGAAATACATGGACACACACTTTGGTAGAAGGAATAAAGGCATAGAATATTTTCTAAATGGGGAGGAATTTGAAAAATCGGAGGTGCAAAGGGAATTGTGCAGGTTTTCCTAAAGGTTAACGTGCAGGTTGAGTTATGGTAGAGTAGGCAATACAATGTTAGTATTCATTTTGCGAGGACTAGGATATAAGAGCAGGGATGTGATACTGAGGTTTTACAAGGCATTTATCGAACAACACTTGTGGTATTGTGTATTTGGACTCCTTATCCAAGAAAGATATGCTGGCATTGGAGAGGGTCCAGGTGAGGTTCATGAGAATGATTTAGGGAATGAATGTGTTAACGTATGAGGAGCATTTAATGGCTCTGGGACTGTACTCATGGAGTTCAGAAGAATGAGGGAGGATTTCATTGAAACCCATCGAATATTGAAAGGCCTGGGAAGATAAAGTAGTCTCGGAGGGTATGTTTGCTGTATTGGGTCACCCTAGGACCAGAGGGCACAGAATAGAGCGACAGTCATTTAGAACAGAGATGAGAAGGAATTTCTTCAGCCAGAGGGTGGTGTATCTGTGGAAGACATTGCTACTGACAGTTGTGGAGACCAAGTCATTGAATACATTTAACGCAGAGGTTGAGAGTTCCGTCTGTCTGTCTATCTGTCCATCCATCCATCCTCTTGTCTGGATTTAGTTCCTTCGAGCCAATATCAACAGAAACACCCAGTCAGACAGCATCGATGAAGTGAGAAACAGAATTAATATTTTAGGTTTGTGAGATTTCTTCATTCCTATCTTTAACTCAGCTTTCCAACATCTTGTTTTCATTTTTTTTCTTTACTCACAGAGTACCCAACATTTTTAGATGCCTGTTCATTCATGGAACGTAGGTGCAAAAGACCATTCTGGAGTTAATTGTTTATTTATTAATGCCCCTCAAACTGATTAATATATTGGATTATTTCAGAGGCAGTTATATTCCGACAAGAGTTTAAGGTGAAACTTAATTGACTTATTTATTCTGTGGGAATTTAATTGTCCCATTCCCCTGCTACATGAACAGTTTCAAAGTTCAAAGTAAATTTATTATCAAAGTACACTCAGTATCAAAATACCTCATGTTCCTAATAAAGTGGCCACTGAATGTGTGTTCATGGTCTACTGCTATTGTAGCCCACCCACTTCAAGATTCGACATCTTCTGTGTTCAGGGCAGCTCTCTTGCAAAAACTACTGTTGTTAGTGTGATTATTTGAGTTACTGTCACCTTCCTGTCAGCTTGAACCAGTCTGGCCATTCTCCTCTGACCTCTCTCATTATCAAGGCATTTTCACCCATAGAACCATAACCCACTGGATGTTTTTTTTTTGTTTTTTTGCACCAGTCTCTGTATACCCTGTAGAGATTGTTGTGTGTGAAAATCCCAGGATATCAGAAGTTTCTGAGATACCCAAACCAACCTGTCTGGCACCAGCAATTATTCAACAGACAAAGTCACTTAGATCACATTTTTTCCCATTCTGATGTTTGTTCTGAACAACAACTGAACCTCGTGACCATGCCTGCATGCTTTTATGTACTGAGTTGCTGCCACATGATTGGCTGATTAGACATTTGCATTAACGAGCAGCTGTACAGGTGTTCTTAGTAAAATGGCTACTGAATGTCCATGTATGTTATGAAATATTTCTTTAGATTCATTTTCTTAGCAGCATTTACAGGAAAAATGGAATTCAATAGAATTTTATGGAACATTATACATAAACAAGACTGACAAACAGCCAGTGTGTAAAAGATGACAAACTGTGTAAATAGAAATAATATTGAGAACATGAGTCGTAAACTGTCCTTGAAGGTGAGTTTGTCAGTCGTGGAATCAGTTCAGAATAGTGGTGAGAGAAGTTATCAACACTGATTCAGGAGCCTGATGGTTGAAGAATGTTAACTGTTCCTGAACCTGACGGCATGGGACTTCAAGCTTCTGCACCTCCTGCCCGATGGCAGATGTATGAAGGTGACATAACCCAGATGGTCTGGATCTTGCATGATCGATGTTACCTTCTTGAGGCAGCACCTCCTGTAGATACTACAAATATTGTAGTTCCTTTGTAATATATCACCATTTCTTCTTTACTAAATGGTCTTCAATAAAACGTTATTTTTCAAGAATGCTACTCACCTTCATGAACCTAAGGCATTAACCAGACTGCACTTGGAACATGGTGAGCAGTTTTGGGCTCCTTATCTAAGGAAGGATGTGCAGGCATTGGGGGGGAGGGGGTGGTCCAGAGGAGGTATGAAAAGTGTTTGATGGCTCTGAGCCTGTACTCGATGGAATCTAGAAGCATGGGGGTGGAATTTCATTGAAAACTGTCTATTATTAAAGTGTCCACAACAGAATGGATGTGGAGAGGATGATTCCTATAGTGGGAGGGTCTAGGACCAAAGGGCACAGGCTTAGAATAGAGCAACGTATATTTAAAACAAAGATGATGAGGAATTTTTTTTTTAATCCAGAGGTTGGTGAATCTGCGGAATTCATTGCCACAGATAGCTGTGGAAGCTAAGTTGTTGGGTAGATTTAAAGCGGACCAAGATAGGTTCTTGATTATTAAGGGCATTGAAGGTTATGGGGAGAAGGCAGAAGAATGAGATTGATTGAATTGGCCATAATGGAATGGTGGATCAGACCTAATGAGCCAAGTGGCCTAGTTTTGCTCCTATGTCTAATTCTCTTACGATTTTATAGTCTTCATTAGAACAAATAATATTTTCCAAGCACATGCCGTTTAGATGCTTTAAATTTACACAATGACTTGGCCTCCCCACCTGTCTGTAGCAATTATTTCCCCAGATTCACTACCCTCTTCCTAAAGAAATTCCACCCCAGCAACACACACAAAACACTGAAGGAACTTAACAGGTTAGGCAACATCTATGGACAGTCAACATTTTGGGACGAGACTCTTCAGTTATTTCATCATGGGTGATTCTCCCGCCTTCTCCCTGTAACCTGACTAATCAAGAACCAATCAACCTCTTCTTTAAATACATCCAATGACTTGGCCTCCACAGCAGCCTGTGCAATGAATTCCTCATACTTATCACCCTCTGGCTAAAGAAGTCCCTCCTCATCTCTGTTCAAAAGGTACATCCTTGTATTCTGAGAATGTGTCCTCTGACCCTAAACTTTACAAGTATAAAGTTCAAAGTAAAATTTATTATCAGATTGGATATATGTCACCACACACAACCCTGATACTCTTTTTCCTGCGGGTGTACTTAGCAAATCTATAGAGCAGTAACTGTAAACAAGATGCAAATAAAAATAAATAGCAATAAATAATGAGAGCATAAAATAAAAGGATAAAGAGTCCTTAAAGTGAGATCATTGGTTGTGAGAACACCAGAAATAGAATGAATGTAGTTATCTCCTTTTGTTCAAGAGCCTGATGGTTGAGGGGTCACAACTGTTCTTGAACCTGGTGGTGAGAGTCCTGAGGCACTTGTACCTTCTACCTGATGGGAGCAGCGAGAAAAAAGCATGGCCTGGGTGGTGAGGGTCCATGATGATGGATGCTGCTTTTCTTTGGCAACGTTTCATGTAGATGTGCTCAATAGTTAGGGCTTTACCTGTGAAGTTATGGGCTGACTCCACTACATTTTGTAGGATTTTAGCTCAGCCAGTCAGCACACTTTCCACCACACATCTACAGACGTTTGTAAGGTTTTTTGATGACATGCTAAAACTCTGCAGATTCCTGAGGAAGGAGAGGAGCTGCTGTGCTTTCTTTGCAATTATATTTATATGATGAAACATCCACCTCATGTCCACTCTATCTAAGCCTTTCAATATTCAATAGGTTTCAATGAAATCCCCAGTGAGTACTGGCCCAGAGCCATCCAATGCTCCTTATAAGTTATGCACGTGCTCGCCAAGGACATTGCAGTGTGCATTCATATTTCTTGGTCAGTGTACTCACAACATGTTTAATGCTGATTTTTAAAATCAATGAAAGCTTTCAATAGAGTAAATAAAGAGGAAATTGTTTCCACTCACTGGAGACCAGTAACTCATGGATATGAGTTACAAAGCAACCTGCAGAAGAACCACAGGGGAAATGAGAAGGATTCTATTTATGGAGTGCGTGCTGTGCGCTGGAATGGGTTCAGTGAAAGGACAGAGGAAGCAGTCTCAATAGTAACTTTCAAATAAGAGTAAGACCTTGAAACTGGAGACATTCAGGTTTTGGATAAAGGATATGGTTTGATGTATATTTTTTTCCTCAAACAGTTGCCAATTGTGCTATCGGTCTGCTTGGTTTAACCCTCCTTGTTCCAAAATCAATGTAACCAACCTGTGCTGAAAGTTTCCCAAGCTCTGGCTTCTAGTATCAAGCTGAAGCGGAAAGGTGGTGCAGTTGGTAGAACTGCTGCCTCTCGGCTCCAGTGCTCTGCGTTTGGTCCTGACCTGTTTTCAATGTGGAGTCTGCACCTTCTCCGGCGACCGTATGGTTTTCCTTCGGGTGCTCCCACATCCAAAAGGTCTTCAGGATGGTTAGTCAGTTGACTGCTGTAGCCTACCCCTCAGCTGTAGGCGAGTGTTAGATTACCAGAGGAGGGGTTAATGACAGTAAATGGATAAGGGTAGGTTTAGTAGTCAGTGTGAACATGATGGGCTTATTTCTGTGCTATAGCTCGCAAGTCTCAACAAGCTCAGTGCACTCAGAAGGAGAAATGCTCTGTCACTTTAATACAGTTGAGACCCACTCGGCCAACATTCAGAGTAAATTTTATATATATGTATATGTTGTGGAAACCAACATTCCCTTCCTTTATTCATATCTGTCCAGTATTTTACAGGAAAATAAAGGATTGTTACCTTCTGAACATCCTCCTACCACTCAGTACACATTATTTGTGACAGCGCCAATAGCATTATACTGTTGTTTATTTAACTATATATTGCATATGCACTATATGTCAACTGGTACATCTACAGAGTATTTTATTTATTGTAGGGTAAAGTAATGGGTGACAGATGACACAAATTGTTCATAATAGACACTGTTCTACATAATTCATCAACACCGCCATTGAGTTGTTGCGTTCATTTTCAGAGATGGTGTCTGACGTAATGTCAGTGTAAGGCAACTGCTTTTGGTTTGTTTGTAAAGGAAGTAAAGGGATGTGAGCCGAGACCCTTCATGACTGGAATGAAAGAGTCCCGATGAAGGGGGCTCAGCCTGAAACGTCAATTGTACTCTTCTTCATAGATGCTGCCTGGCCAGCTGAGTTCCTCCAGCGTTTTGTGTGTGTTGCTTGTATTTCCAGCATCTGCAGACTTCCTCATGTTTGTAAAGGGATGTGGCTTTTGTTAAGCACTTAAAATGACTCTCACATATATCTTATTCACAAAATCCCACATTATTATCTGTTAATATTATTTTATGTGATGTACACTGTGCTTTGCACCTTGGTCCCAGAAGAATGTTGTTTCGTGTAAACGTGTGTGATTGAATGACAATAAACTTGAACTTGATTGTTGGAGCAAAATAAAACAGAAGGATATTTGTGACCTGGACACAAAGGCAAATGCCACAATAAGTCAAAACAATACTTATTTATTTGGCACCGATACTGATATATTATCTGTCGGAATAGAAAAATTTTCAATTCAATAAACACTCCAAGAACTTCAGTACTAAATTTAAAGAAGGCATTGAGGACATTGTAACACACACAATGTGTTGGAGAGACTCAGCAGGACAGGCAGAATCTATGGAAATAAATAAACAATCGACATTTTGGGCTGAGACCCTTTGTCAGGACTGGAAAGAAAGAGGTGAAGTCAGGGTAAGAAGATGGGGGGGGGGGGAGAGGAAGAAGTACATTGGTAGGTGATAGGTGAAACCAGGAAAGGAGGAGGGGTTGATGTAAAGGGCTGGGAAGTTGATTGGTGAGAGAGACAAAGGGCTGGAGAATGGGGAATCTGATAAGAGAGTACAGAAAGCCATGGAAGAAAGGGAAGGACAGAAGCATAGAGGAAAGTGACAGGCATGTAAGGAGATGAGATGCAAGAGGGAAATAGGAATGGGTAATGGTGAAGGGGGGCTGAAAATTAATGGAAGTTTGAGAAATCCATGTTCATGTCATCAGGATGGAATATTAAGTGTTGCTTCTCCAACCTCATCACGGCAGCAAAGGAGGCTATGGACTGCCATTTTGGATTGGGAATGGGAAGTAGAATTGAAATGAATGGCTAGTGGGAGATCTGGTGGACAGTAAAGTTGCTCCACTTCAGTGGTCTTCCACTTTACGTCAGGTCTCACCGATATGCAGCTGGCCACAGCGAGAGCACTGCATACAGCAGATGACCCCCCGCAGACTTGCAGGTGAAATGATGCCTCACCTGGAAGGACTGATTGGGGCCCTGAATGGTAGTGAGGGGGGAGGTGTAGGGGCAGGTGTGGCACTTGTTCTGCTTGCAATGATAGGTACCAGGAAGGACATCAGTGGGCAGGGACAAATGGGCAAGTTATCCCTGTGGAAATTGGGGGTAGTGAAGGATGTGTTTGGTGGTGGGATCCCTTTGGGGTTGATGGAAGTTACGGAGAACTATGTGCTGGATGCAGAGGCAAGTGGGGTTGGCACAAAAGGAGGCCTATCCCTGGTGTGACAGCAGGAGGATGGGGTGGGGTCAGATGTGTGCAAAATGGAAGATCATCTTATCTCCTTACCTGTCTATCACTTGCTGCTGGTACCCCTGCTCTTCCCTTTCTTCCATGGTTTTCTGTCCACTCCTGTCAGATTCTCCCTTCTCCAGCCCTTTATCTCTTTCACCAACCAACTTCCAGCTCTTTACTTCATCCCCTCCACTCCCTTCACTTTCACCTAACACCTACCACCTTGCTTACGTCTTCCCTAACCCCCACCTTCTAACTCTGTCTTCTCCACTTTCTTTCCAGTCCTGATGAAGGATTTTGGCCCGGAATGTCGACTGTTCACTCTTTTCCACAAATGCTGTCTGGCCTTCTGAATTCCTCCAGCATTTTGTGAGTTTTGCTTTAGGTTGCCAGCATCTGTAGATTTTCCCTTCATTGAGGACATTGGATCCATTAAAGGAAACAGGAGAAACTCAGCTGTTTGAGCCTGTGCCTTTCAAGTTAAACAGCAGAGGTGCAAAGTCATGAAGTTATATGGAATAGTACAGCACAGTAAAGGCCCTTCAGCCCACAATGTTGTGCTGACCTTAAACCCTGCCTCCCATATAACCCCCCACCTTAAATTCCTCTTTATACCTGTTTAGTACTCTCTTAAATGTCACTAGTGTATTTGCCTCCACCACTGACTCAGGCAGTGCATTCCACACACCAACCACTCTCTGAGTAAAAAACCTTCCTCTAATATCCCCCATGAACTTCCCTCCCCTTAACTTAAAACCATGTCCTCTTGTACTGAGCAGTGGTGCCCTGGGGAAGAGGCATTGGCTGTCCACTCTATCTATTCCTCTTAATATCTTGTATACCTCTATCATGTCTCCTCTCATCCTCCTTCTCTCCAAAGAGTAAAGCCCTAGCTCCCTTAATCTCTGATCATAATCCATACTCTCTAAACCAGGCAGCATCCTGGTAAATCTCCTCTGTACCCTTTCCAATGCTTCCATATCCTTCCTATAGTGATGGGACCAGAACTGGACACAGTACTCCAAGTGTGGCCTAACCAGAGTTCTATAGAGCTGCATCACTACCTCGTGGCTCTTAAACTCTATCCCTCGACTTAACCCATAAGCTTTCTTAACTACCCGTGAGGCAGCTTTCAGGGATCTATGGCTATGTACCCCCAGATCCCTCTGCTCCTCCACACTACCAAGTATCCTTGGAGTTTGTCCTTCCAAAGTGTACCACCTCACACTTCTCTCAGTTGAACTCCATCTGCCACTTCTCAGCCCAGTTCTGCATCCTATCAATGTCTCTCTGCAATCTTCGACAATCCTCTACACTATCCACAACACCACCAAACTTTGTGTCGTCTGCAAATTTGCCAGCCCACATCCAGGTCGTTAATAGAAATCACAAAGCATGTAAACAGGACGTTCGGTCCAATTTACCCATGCTGACCAAGGTGCTTACCCATTTGCCTGTATTTATCCCAACATAATCAAAGACCCCACCCACCCCAGTCATACTTCATTCTCTTCTCTCCCATCAGGCCAAAGATACAACAGCTTGAAAGCAGGTACCACCAGGCTGATGGTCAGCTTCTACCCCGCTGCTATAAGGCTATTGAATGGCTGCCTAACACCAGAAGATGGACTCTTGACCTTACATTCTACCTGGGTATGACCTTGCACCTTGCTGTTTCCCTGCATTGCGCTTTCTCGGTGGCTCCTATATTCATTATGAACTCCAGTATTACTTTACCTCACTGTGATTAATCGATCTGTATGAACAGTACACAAGACAAAATTTACAATGTAGTTTGGTACATATGACATTAATAAACCAACCAGAATTTCAATTCCCATATCCCCCCAAATCTTTCCTATCCGTGTACCTGTCAGAATGTATTTTATTTTACCCACCTTTAGCAGCTTGTTCCATTTTGCAATTGCCCTCCTGTGTGGAAAAACCTTCCTCTCAGATCCTTTTTAAATCACTCCCATCTCACCTTAAACCCCTTCCATTTAGTTTTACACACCTCAATCCTGAAAATAAAAGGTCTGTGACTATCCACCTTATCCACGACCTTCAGGGTTATATAAACCTCTGTAAAGTCACCCCTTAATCCCCTTTACTCCAGAGTAAAGTCCCAGTCTATCCACTCTTTACTGGATAATTCAGCCATGATCAAATGGTGGAGAAGATTTAATGGGCTGAATGGCCTAATTATGTTCCAATGTCTTATGGTCTCCGTAGCTGAAGCCCTCAATCCTTGCAATATCCTTGTACAGTAGTGTATCAAAGTGTAACCATGTGCTTCACTCGGTTCATCAAGGTATAGTTGCTCTATAATATACACTATAATGTAAAATAGATATCCCTTGAAACAATTTGAATGACAGTGTTATTTCTGATCACCTGATAAGTACCCACGATCAGCTATGTTAAAAACAGATTAGTTTCAAGGATCAACTTTATGCACCATATACATTTAAGTACATTCAGAAGGTGCTGTGGTGTGTTGGTCAGGGCACAATATGCACCAAACACAAAATTCAAAATGATAGAGTAAAGAATTGAATAAAATATAAAGTTAGAGGTTAAAATATGGATATGGAATATAATGTGTATATATAAGTATCAGAATCTACTTATAGCTTGAATATTTTCTAAACGGGGAGAAAATACAAAAATCTGAGATGCAAGGGGATTTGGGAGTCCTTGTGCAGGACAACCTAAAGGCTAACTTGCAGGTAGACTCGGTGGCAAGGAAGGCAAATGCCATGTAAGCATTCATTTCAAGAGGTCAAGAATACAAGAGCAGGGATGTGATGCTGAGGCTTTATAAGCCACTGGTGAGGCCTCACCTTGAGTATTGTGAACAGTTTTAGGCCCCTCATCTTAGAAAAGATGTGCTGGTATTGGAGAGGGTCCAGAGGAGGTTCACAAGGATGATTCTGGGAATTTAAGGGTTATCATATGAGGAACGTTTGATGGCTCTGGGCCTGTATTCACTGGAATTTATAAGGATGAGGGGGAATCTCATTGAAACCCTTCGAAGGTTGAATAGCCCTAGACCGAGTAGATGAGGAAAGCATGTTTTCCATGGTGGAGAGTCTAGAACAAGAGGGCACAACATCAGGATAGAAGGGTGCCCATTTGAAAAAAGAGATGTGGAGAAATTTCTTTAACTAGAGGGTGGTGAATTTGTGGAATTTATTTCCACAGGCAGCTGTGGAGGCCTGGTTGTTGGGTGTATTTAAGGCAGAACTTGATTGGACATGGCATCAAAGGTTAAGGGGAGAAACCTGGGGAAGGGGCTGAGGAGGGGAAAAAAGGATCAGCCATGATTTAATGATAGAGCAGACTTGATGGGCCAAATGGTCTAATTCTGCTCCTATGTCTTATGGTCTAGCCAGGTGGACTAAGTTTTCTAAAGGATCATTAAAATCTCAAAAGTTTGAGCAGCAAAGTCTCATTGGGAGATGTGGTGAACTACATATACCTGTCTGGACTGCTCCTGTGGCTCCTCCCACAGACCCCTGTATAAAGGCGATTGAGGCCTGAGCCCGGCCTCATTCTCCAGGATGTAGTGTTGTTCATTCTTCCAGTCAATAAAAGCCGATATCTCGTTTCTTACGTCTCAGAGTGAGTTATTGATGGTGCATCAGGAGAAAGGAGGTAGAGAGGGTCAGTAACTTTAAATCCTTTGGTGTGGTCATATCAGAGGATCTATACTAGGAGCAGCTTATAAATGCCATCACAGGAAAGACACGACAGCACCTCTACTTGTAGGTTTGATCAGATTTCACTTATCACCTAACACAGGCAATCTTTTATAGCTGCACAGTGGAGGAAATCCTGACTGGTTTCATCACAGCCTGGCATAGAAACACCAGTGTCCAGGAATGGAAAAACCTACAGACAGCGGTGAAACAGCCCAGTCATCACAGGCAAAGACCTCCCCACCACTGAGCACGTCGACAAAGGAAGCAGCATCCATCGTCATGGACCCCACCATCCAGACCATGGTCTCTTCTCGCTGCTGCGATCAGGTAGAAAGTACAGGAGCATTAGGTTCCACACCTCCAGGTTCAGGAACAGTCATTTCCCTAGAACCAACAGGCTCCTGAGCCAGCAATGATAACTTCACTCACCTCAACTCTGTAACTGATTCCACAGCCTATGCATTCACTTTCAAGGACCACTACAAATCATGTTCTCAGTTTATAATTACTGTTATTGATCTGTATATCTATTTATCTACCTGCATGCTTATTTATTTGTTTGCATGGTTTGTTTCCTCTAGCACATTAGAATTAATCTCAAGATGTAAGTGGTGACATATGTGCACTTTGATAATAAACTTACTTTGAACTTTGAAGTAAGGGCCAATGGGATTTTCCTATATCTTAGGTTGGCCATCCATTGCAACACATACAAAATTCAGGTCAGGTAGCATCTATGGAAATGAACAAACAGTCGACATTTTGGACCAAGACGCTTCTTCAGGACCGGAAAGGAAAGGGGAATTTAATTCCGAGTTGCATGCTTGTCCATGGCCTCCTGTTCTGCCATGATGATGCCACCCTCAGGGTAGAGGAGAAACCCCTTATAAAATGTCTGGGTAGCCTCCAATTGATGGCATGAATATCAATTGATCTTTCTGGTAAAAAAAAAATCCTTGCCTCCCCTCTTTTTCTATTCCCCACTCCAGTTTCTTGCCTCTTCTCATCTGCTTATCATCTCCCCTGGTGTCACCACCCCCCTTCTTTTTCTCCTATGGTTCACTCTCCTCTCCTGTCAGATTCCTTCCTCTCCAGCCCTTTACCTTTCCCACTCACCTAGCTTCACCTATCACTTTCTAGCAATGTTCCTTCCCCTCCTTCCACCTTTCCATTCTCTCATCTTCCCCTTTCTTTGCCAGTCCTGATGAAGGGTCTCGGCCAGAAGCATCGACTGCTTTTTCACTTCCATAAATGCTGCCTGACCTGCTGAGTTCCTCCAGCATTTTGTTTGTGTTGCTTTAGATTTCTATCACCTGAAGAATCTCTTGGGTTAATGTTGTTGGTCATGCATTGTTGTCCTGTGAAAATGGATTAAATACCCTTGAGTCCCACCAGATGGCATAGCAATATAATATTTGCTAAGTGAACGGCTAAAATTGTTATAGAAGTATTCCACCTATGGTAATTCGCTGGTGATATTTCCAAGGAAACCAGGAAGTTCATTGCCAGACTGCTTAAGCCCATCACCCCTACTGGGATCAAAAGCCTGAGTCTTTGGAGACCTCTGTCCTGGGCCAATCTTTCACTTTGTCCCAGGTGAGTCTATCTTCTTGGTATATTTTTCCCCTCCCAGGGATGAGGTCTTTGGAGGCTCTCTTTGTGTTTCTATATCTCTGGGCTTTGTGGGATGTGTTTGCTAGCCCCATGCCCAAGCCTCCTCTTTTTGAAGCCAGGCTTGATACTGACCATGACAGAGTTATTGCCAAAATGATACTCAATAAAGATAAAGGAAGATTTGCATTCATGTATCACCTTTTTAAAGTCATAATATTACAAATCAGGTGCAGTCAATGGAGAATTTTGTGGACAGTAATGCTCTCCAGGGTACTGACATTCACTGTGTATGTCCTACCCTGCTTTTAACTCACCACAATGCAACAAGTGGTACTTGCCTGAATTAAGTTCTATCTGCCATTCCTTGGCCCACTTTCCCAGTTGATGTGGATCCTGCTGTGTCCTTACTGTGATCCCTAGTGCTGGGATGAATTATGGTACGAAGGCGAGAAGCACGCGTTGGCAGGAGAAGGGTGAGGCCAGCTGAAAGGGGGAGGTAGGAGGGTGAAAGAGGGGAGAGGAAGGTAGGCAAAGTAAGAAGCTCAGAGGTGATGGGTGGAGGGGGGAAAGGGCTGAACGAGGAATCTGATGGGAGAGGACAGTAGACCATGGAATAAAGAGAAGGAGGGAGGGATCCAGAGAGAGGCACTGGACAGGTTGTGTACCCATTAAGCTCCTATTAAGAGGTGCTACAGGGAGGCAGTCACCCCTAAGCTGCAGGAAGCAGGTGGCTGGGTGACTGTAAGGAGAGGGAAAGGGAATATGTAGCCAGTGCTGAATACTCCAGTGGCCGTTCCCCTCAGTAGCAGGTATACTTTCTGGATACTGTTGTGGGGGGCTGGAAACAACCTACTGAGAGAGAACATCATACAGTGATAGCACTACCAGGGGGTTCAACAATTAGGGGAGCAGACCGGATTTTCTCTGGGTATGAAAGAGTCTCCTGCATAGTATGCCGCCTCCCAGATGTCAGGGTCAGGGACAGCTTCAGCTAGGTCCACAGGGGTAGGGTGAGCAGCCAGAGTACATGGTCGAGATAGGTATCAAATGCCCTGTACTGTTACGTAGTAATCTATGTTCGAGTAAAGAAGAGCATTCTAACCAAGCCCCCGCCTGATGATAGATGGGATCTCATCTTGGCAGTTCATTCAGAAGAATGAACCTTTAAGTGTGCAGCACAGCGCTGGAAAAATCGGCACAGACGATGACCTCGGTCACCAGTGAGGCTTGGGGCCAGAATACTGTAGCTTTCATCACAGGATAGCAACCCTCTCAGGCAGAGCTGACACTGCACAAAAAAAAAGCCACAGGAATTCAGCAAGTCAGGAAGCATCCACAGAGAGAAATGAATAGTTAACATTTTGGGCCAAGGACCTTCCTCTGGACTGGAAAGGAGATCCTGCACTTTTCCTGCGTCAGCAGGGGGAGGAAGGCTGGCCAAATGCAGGCAGATGCCACCAAGAAACCAGCATAAAATAAAAATACACTCAGTGATCACTTCATTAGACATTAATGCCAATCACGTGGCAGCAATTCACTGTATCAGAAAGGATGTGTTCTCATTGGAAAGAGTCCAGAGGAGGTTCATGAGGATGGTTCCAGGAATGAAGGAATTAACATTTGAGAAGCATTTGGCAGCTTTGGGTCTGTGCTCACTCCAATTTAGAAGAATGTGTGGGGATCTCTTTGAAACCTACCGAAGGTTGAAAGGACTAGATACGGTAGATGTGGAAAGGAAGATTCCTATGGAGGATGTATCCAGAGCTAGAGGGCAGAGCCTCAACATTTGGAATGGAGGTAAGGAGGAAGTTTTTAGCCAGAGAGTAGTGAATCTGTGGAATACTTGGCCACAGCCTACGTTGGAGGCCAAGACCATGGGTATATTTAAGGTGAATGTTGATGGTTTACTGATCGGTCAGGGCATCAATAGATATGGTGAAAAGGCAGGTGTGTGGGGTTGCATGGGATTCAGGATCAGTCATGATGGAATAGCAGTGCAGACTCGATGGCCTAATACAGAAAGCACGCAGACATGGTCAAAGGGTTACGTTGTTTTTCAGACCAAATATCATAATGGGGAAGGAATGTGATCAAAGTGACTTTGACCATGGAGTGGTTGTTGGTCAAGACAGGGTGGTTTAAGTATCTCAGAAACTGCTGATCTGTGATTTTCACACAAGTCTCTAGATTTTATGGAAAATGGTGTGAGAAACAAGACATCCAGTGAGCTCTGTTAATGAGAGCGGTCAGAGGAGAGTGACCAGACTGGTTCAAGCTGACAGGAGGGAGACAGTGACTCAACTAAACACACATTATAACAGTGGTGTGCAGAAGAGCATCTCTAAACAGACAAAACATTGAAACATAAAGGGGTTGGGCTACAGCAGCAGAAGACCACGCTGGGTTCCACTGCTCTACTTAATAAAGTGGCTTTTGAGCATCTATGATATAAATGGAGAAAGATACTGGAGTTAAGCAATGCTGTAATATCTGGGCATCACAGTGCATGGTTCACAGAAGGTTTGTATTCAAGCAAAACAAGTACTGAGGACAGCTAAACCAATATTGTTGTTTCTTGCAAGGGGACATTGAATGTGAAAGGAAGGAAGTTCTGCTTCCGTTCTGTTGTGCATTAGTAATGTGACATCTAGATTGCTAAGTACTGTACTAGCCTTCTTATTTGAGGAAGGATGTAAATTTAAGGAAGTAGTTTAGACCGATACCTGAAACTGAAGACACAAGAGCCTGCAGTTGTTGGAATCTGGTGCAACA
This sequence comes from Hemitrygon akajei, assembly GCF_048418815.1. Classification (NCBI taxonomy): domain Eukaryota; kingdom Metazoa; phylum Chordata; class Chondrichthyes; order Myliobatiformes; family Dasyatidae; genus Hemitrygon; species Hemitrygon akajei. The sequence continues at coordinate 188,890,426 of NC_133126.1, read as the reverse complement.
CACAAAAAGCTGGAGGATCTCAATGGGTCAGGCAGCATCTGTCAAGGGAAGTGGACAGTTGACCTTTTGGGTTGAGATTCACCTAAAATGGGTAAATTGTCTTATAAAAGATGGACAAGCTATCCTAGTATCTGCTGGAGATTCAAAGAATGAGAAGATACGTAATATAAGATGCTGAGGGACCTTGATGATAGCATGCTGGTGCTGGCGTGTGATAACTCTCCTCACATCTTGCTATTACTTCCATTATCCAGTAATTGTTTGACTCTGTTTAATCTAAATTCAAAGACCAAGATTACTTTGCCCGCTCTCCAACACAACTAGACCTTTGATTGGACCCAGAGTAGCCAATTTATTAGGTATACCTATGTACCTGCTCGTTAATGCAAATGTCTAATCAGCCGTTCATGTGGTCAGGAGGTTCAGTTGTTCTTCACACCAGACATCAGAATGCGAAAAGAATGGAATCAAAGTTACTCTGACTGTGGAATGATTGTTGGTGCCAGATGGGGTGGTTTGGGTATCCCAGAAACTGCTGGTCTCCTGAGATTTTCACACACAACAGTCTCTAGAGGTTACAGAGCGTGGAGTGAAAAATAACATTAAAAAAATCCAGTGAGCGGCAGTTCTGCGGGGGAAGCACCTCGTTAATGAGAACATTCAGAGCAGAATGGCCAGGCTGGTTCAAGGTGACAGTAACTCAAATAACCATGCATTATACCCGTGGTGTGAAGAGGAGTGTCCCGGAAAGCACAACACATTAAAACTTGAAGAGGATGGGCTACACCAGCAGAAGACCATGAACCTACACTCAGTGGCCACTTTCTTAGGTACAGAAAGTCCACTCAGTGTATATTTTGCATTTTGTTATTTTTCTCCCTTGCCCTACCTTGATGTCCTGAGGTGATGAATTAATCTGTACAGGTGGCATGCAAAACAAGATTTTTTTTTTCCTCTGTGCCTCAGTACATGTGATAATAACAGACCATTTTACCTTTCCAATTGTAGCTCGGTGGATGTATAGAAGATGGTGCTTCCTGTGAGAAAATCTAGATCCAGGGCTCACTGAAGCACAGGAGGATATGGATCCAATGGGGGCACACGGGATTTGTGTGTACCAGTTGACATGGAATTGATTGATTAAAGGGCACATTTCTGCGCTATACAACTTTATGACTTGATGTTTATAACTCAGGTGTCACCCACTTAAGACTGTGAAGGAAGAAAGTGTTTCTCTTTGTGAGCTTCTATTGGTTTTGATATTGGTTTATCATTATAATATTTGGTGAGGTACAGGGAAAATCTAGTCTTGCACACTGTTCGTACAGATCAGATCATTACACATTGCATTGAGGTAGAACAGGGTAAATTAATAACAATGCAGAATAAAGAGTGACAAATATAGACAAAGTGCAGTGTATAGATAAACAATAAGGTGCAAGGTCATAACGAGATAGATTGTGAGATCAAGGTTCCAACTTGTCATACAAAGGGCCTGTTCTGTCTGAATGCAGTGGGATAGAAACCGACCTTAAGCCTGGTGATATTCTGTAAAAAGGCTGGATGCTCTGGAGTTTGTAAAATGTGTGCAGGTTAGTTTTTTTGCAGCAATACATAGAGGTACCAACTAGAGAAGGGGCAGTGTTGTCTTTCCTGTTAGGGAATGAGATAGGTCAGGTGACGGAGGTATGTGTTGGGGAGCACTTCGGGTCCAGTGATCACAATACCATTAGTTTCAATATAATTATGGAGAAGGATAGGTCTGGACCCAGGATTGAGATTTTTGATTGGAGAAAGGCTAACTTTGAGGAGATGTGAAAGGATTTAGAAGGAGTGGATTGGGACAATTTGTTTTATGGGAAGGATGTAATTGAGAAATGGAGGTCATTTAAAGGTGAAATTTTGAGGGTACAGAATTTTTATGTTTCTGTTAGGTTGAAAGGAAAGGGTAAAAGTTTGAGAGAGCCATGGTTTTCAAGGGATATTGGAAACTTGGTTTGGAAAAAGAGGGAGATCTACGATAACTATAGGCAGCATGGAGTAAATGAGGTGCTCCAGGAATATAAAGAATGTAAAAAAATCTTAAGAAAGAAATTAGAAAAGCTAAAAGAAGATATGAGGTTGCTTTGGCAAGTAAGGTGAAAATAAATCCAAAGGGTTTCTACAGTTATATTAATAGCAAAAGGATAGTGAGGGATAAAATTTGTCCCTTAGAGAATCAGAGTGGACAGCTATGTGCGGAGCCAAAAGAGATGGGGGAGATTGTGAACAATTTATTTTCTTTGGTATTCACTAAGGAGAGGGATATTGAATTGTGTAAGGTAAGGGAAAGAAGTAGGGTAGTTATGGAAACTATGGTGATTAAAGAGGAGGAAGTACTGGCACTTTTAAAGAATATAAACGTGGATAAATCTCCAGGTCCTGACAGGATATTCCCTAAGACCTTGAGGGAAGTTAGTGTAGAAATAGCAGGGGCTCTGACAGAAATATTTCAAATATCGTTAGAGACAGGGATGGTGCTGGAGGATTGGTGTATTGCTCATATGGTTCCATTGTTTAAAAAGGTTCTAAGAGTAAACCTAGCAATTATTGACCTGTAAGTTTGACATCAGTGGTAGGTAAATTAATGGAAAGTATTCTTAGAGATGGTATATATAATTATCTGGATAGACAGGGTCTGATTAGGAACAGTCAACGTGGATTTGTGCGTGGAATGTCATGTTTGACAAATCTAATTGAATTTTTTGAAGAGGTTACTAAGAAAGTTGACGAGGGTAAAGCAGTGGATGTTGTCTATATGGACTTCATTAAGGCCTTTGACAAGGTTCCACACAGAAGGTTAGTTAGGAAGGTTCAATCATTAGGTATTAATATTGAAGTAGTAAAATTGATTCAACAGTGGCTGGATGGGAGATGCCAGAGAGTAGTGGTGGATAACTGTTCGTCAGGTTGGAGGCCGGTGACTAGTGGTGTGCCTCAGGGATCTGTACTGGAGTCCATTGTCATTTGTCATATACATTAATGATCTGGATGATGAGGTGGTAATTTGGATTAGTAAGTATGCAGATGATACTAAGATAGGTGGTGTTGTGGATAATGAAGTAGGTTTTCAAAGCTTGCAGAGAGATTTAGGCCAGTTAGAAGAGTGGGCTGAAAGATGGCAGATGGAGTTTAATGCTGATAAGTGTGAGGTGCTACATTTTGGTAGGACTAATCAAAATAGACATACATGGTAAATGGTAGGGCATCGAGGAATGCAGTAGAACAGAGTGATCTAGGAATAATGGTGCATAGTTCCCTGAAGGTGGAATCTCGTGGATAGGGTGATGAAGAAAGCTTTTGGTATGCTGGCCTTTATAAATCAGAGCATTGAGTATAGGAGTTGGGATGTAATGTTAAAATTGTACAATGCATTGGTGAGGCCAAATTTGGAGTATTGTGTACAGTTCTGGTCATCGAATTATAGGAAAGATGTCAACAAAATAGAGAGAGTACAGAGGAGATTTACTAGAATGTTGCCTGGGTTTTGGCACCTAAGTTACAGAGAAAGGTTGAACAAGTTAGGTCTTTATTCTTTGGAGTGTAGAAGGTTGAGGGGGGACTTGATAGAGGTATGTAAAATTGAGGGGGATAGATAGATTTGATGTGGATAGGCTTTTTCTATTGAGAGTAGGGGAGATTCAAACAAGAGGACATGAGTTGAAAGTTAAGGGGGAAAAGTTTAGGGGTAACATGAGGGGGAACTTCTTTACTTAGAGTGGTAGTTGTGTGGAACGAGCTTCCAGTAGAAATGGTAGTTGCAGGTTTGATTCTGTCATTTAAAAAAAAAATTAGATAGGTATATGGATAGGAAAGGAATGGAGGGTTATGGGCTGAATGCAGGTAGGTGGGACTAGGTGAGAGTAAACGTTCGGCACGGACTAGAAGGGCCGAGATGGCCTGTTTCTGTGCTGTAATTGTTATATGGTTATATGTGTTTTCAGGCTTTTGCAGCCCAGTGGATGGGGGGAAGATTACAGAATGTCCGGGGTGGGATCTTTGATAATGCTGTCTGCTGTACCCATGGTAAGAACCTAAGACAGGAGCAGAATTAGGCCATTTGGCCCATCAAGATTGATTCACCATTCAATCATGGCTGATCCTTTTCTCCGCACCTCAGCTCCACACACCAGCCTTCTCCAGGTAACCTTTGATGTCGTGTTCAATCAAGAACCTATCAATCTCTGCCTTAAGTACACACAATGGCCTGGCCTCCACAGCTGCCTGTAGTAACAAATTCCACAAACTTACCGGCCCTCTAACTAAGGAAATTCCTCTACATCTCTATTTTAAATTGATGCCCCTCTATCCTGAAGATGTGCCCTCTTGTCTTAGACTCCCCCACCATGGGAAACATCATTTCCACATCTACTCTGTAGTGGCTTTTCAACATTCAAAAGATTTCCCCTCATCCTTATGAATTCCAGCAAGTGTAGACCCAGAGCCATCGAACGTTCCTCACATGATAACCCTTTCATTCCTGGAATCATCATTGTGAGCCACCTCTGAACCCTCTCCAATGCCAGCTCATCTTTTCATAGATGAGGAGCTCAAAACTCTTCACAATACTCAAGGTGAGGCTTCATCGGTGCTTTATAAAGCCTCAGCATCACATCGCTGCTGTTATATTCTACACCTCTTGAAATGAATGATAACATTGCATTTGCCTTCCTCACCACCAACTCTACCTGTAAGTTAATCTTTAGGGTGTTCTGCACAAGGAATCCCAAGTTCCTTTCCATCTCAGAATTTTTGGATTTTCTCCTCACTTAGAAAATAGTCTGCACTTTTATTTATTCTACCAAAGTGCATGACCATGCATTTTCCAGCATTGTATTTCATTTGCCACTTTCTTGCTCATTTTCCTAATCTGGTCTAAGTCCTTCTGCAGACCTCCTGTTTCCTCAACAATAATTGCCCCTCCACCATTCTCCGTATCACTGGCCAACTTGGCAACAAAGCCATCTATTCCATTATCTAAGCCATCTGTTCCACCATGGTGTGAGAAGTACAGACAGTGTACATGGAGGGTTGGCTGGTTTCTGTTATATGCTGAGCTGTGTCCACATCTGTCTGCAGTTTGTTGCAATCGAATGCAGAGCAGCCGCCATAGCAGGGTTGTCAGTCTTTACGACTCTCTTTCTCAAAAAGCAGAGGAAACAGGGCCTTTGAATGTTGACAGAGATAGGAAAAATCCTGAGAAACAAAGGAGTGAAAGGTTACTAAGGGTTCAAATTTCAAAGTAAATTTATTATCCAAGTGCATATGTGTTACCATAGACTACCCTGAGGTGAATCCCAGTGAGACCCAACCACCAGTCATATCGGTCAATGGGGTAGCGCTGAAATGTTCTGACTCGTTCACGTACTTAGGAAGAGCCGTGACTAACACCAGCTCATCAGATCTGGAAGTTGAGAGGAGAATTCAATCAGCTACAAAAGTCTTTGGTGCTTTGCAGAAGCAACTTTGGTCTCGCCACGACATTAAAATGGCAACCAAGGTCAAAGTGTATAACGCAGCTGTTTTGCCATTTCTACTTTATTCAACTGAAATGATGACATTGTATCGGAAGCACATCAAGAAATTGACCAAGACACAACTCAGGCATTTACTCCAAATATTACACATTAAGAAGCAAGGGAGGGTACCAGATGTGGAGGTGCTCAAACATGCTGGGACAGTCAGCACAGAATCGCTCATCAGTTTCTCAGCTATGTTGGACTGGTCATGTCACAAGAATGAGCGATGATCTTTTACCCAAAGCTGTTTTCTATGGCGAGCTGCATGAAGGAAAGAGGAAGCACGGTGGTCAGAAGCTGCGCTACAAAGATGTGCTCAAGTGCCATATGAAGAACACTGACATGAATGTCAACACCTGGGAGAAAGATGCTTTCAGGACCAGTCCTGATGAAGGGTCTCGGCCCAAAACGTCGACATTGCTTCTCCCTATAGATGCTGCCTGGCCTGCTGCGTTCCACCAGCATTTTGTGTGTGTTGCTTGAATTTCCAGCATCTGCAGATTTCCTCGTCTTTGCTTTTTTTTTTCCAGAAGTGGTTTGCCATCACCGTCTTCTGGGCAGTGTCTTTACAAGACAGGTGACCCCTGCCATTATTAATACTCTTCAGAGATTGTCTACCTGGCATCTGTGGTCGCATAACCGGGACTTGTGATATGTACTAACTGCTCATGTGACCATCCACCACCTGCTCCCTTGGCTACCTGTGACCCTGATTGGGGGGGGGGGGATAAGCAGGTGCTACACCTTGCCCAAGGGTGACCTGCAGGCTAACAAAGGAAAGGAGCACCTCACACCTCCTTTAGTAGAAGTGTATCTCCACCCCGCTACCCATTTTAATACCTATTTCTTATTATAACGTCGGATATTTAATGTATTTCACTGTACTGCTGCCCCAATATAACAAATGTCATGACATATAGTTTGTCAGTAGTAATGAGCCAGATCCTGATTCTGAATCCTTGAAAGTAAGTCTGTAGGTCGTAGAATCAGTTCACAGTAGTGGTGTTTGACGCTATCCATTGGTTCAGGAGCGCTCATTGTCAGTAAGACAAAGCAACTAATTATGGACTTCAGGAAGGGTAAGACAGGGAAACATGAACCAATCCTTACAGATGAATCAAAAGTGGAGAGAGTGAACAATTTCTAGTTCCTATGTGTCAAGTTATCCAAGTATCTAACCTGGTCCCAGCCTATTGATGCAGTTATAAAGAAGGAAACACATCATCTATATATCAAGCTCCAGGACAGCTTCTTCCACTGGGCCATCAGACTGCTTAATTCATGCTAACACAACTGTATTTCTATGTTATATTGACTATCCTGTTGTACATAATATTTATTATAAATTACTATAAATTGTAAATTGTACATTTAGACGGAGATGTAACGTAAAGATTTTTACTCCTCGTGTACATGAAGGATGTAAGTAATGAAGTCAATTTAGTTAGGAGTTTGAAGAGATTTAGTTTGATACCTAAAACACTCAAGACTTAGATGTACATTCTGAAAAGCTGCGTCACTGTCTGGTATGGGAGGAGGGCGCTACTGCACAGGACTGGAAGAAGCTACAGAAAATCGTAGAATTAGTCAGCTCCATCTTGGGTACTAGCCTCCGTAATATTCAAGACATCTTCAAGGAGCAGTGCCACAGAAAGGTGGTGTCAATTATTAAAGACCTCATCTCCCAGGACATGCCCCCTTCTCATTGTTGCCATCAGGAAGGCACACACTCAATGATTCAGGAATAGTACCTTTCCCTCTGCCATATTATTCCTAAATGGACGTTGAACCCATAAACACTATCTAACTTTTTAAAATACTGTATATATTATTTCTGTTTTGCATTGTTTTTAATTTAACTATTTATATACATGTACACACATGTGTAGGTATGGTTTCACGGTAAGGTTTCACTGTTAATTTAATGGTTTCTCTGTAGCAGCAATATTTGGGTTATGACTGGAGATAACAGGGGCTTTAGAAGGTGCGCCATACAATGAGAGGCATGTTGTTCCTTTTAGTGTGTCTGAGAGCAGGGACTTCATGGTCTTTTGTCGGGGAGAGATGAAGAGAGAAGACACAAATGGAGAGAGTTGGTAGACTGCCGAATGGAGTGGACTCGGAGCGAGGGTCTGACGGTCGGCAATGCTCGGAGGAGGTCAATGGGGAACGAACGAACAGAACCGTGAGCTCCAACAATCGCATTAGACTGTTCCATTAAAATGGGCCCTTTTTCTTTTTCTCTTCTTTACGAACCCTATAGTCAGATTTAGATTTATAAAGTTCAATCGTATAATTGCATGTGGTGTACTGTCTGATATTTTGCGGTTTGGATTTGTAACTGGGCAACACATCACGCAGCATCCACACGAATGAGATTTCTCAGTTTCGCTGGGCCAGAGGCTCTCTTTCCTGAGACAAACAAATGCTGGCCAAACCTGAGGGTTACATAGATGTATATAGTATATACTTACTGTAATTGATTTACTTATTTAATTTATTCTTTCTATATTATCATGTATTGGATTGAACTGCTGCTGCTAAATTAACAAACCTCAGGCACATGCCGGTGATAATAAATCTTATTCTGATGACTGAAGAGTAATTACTGTGCCTGAACCTGGTGGCGTGGGGCCTAAGGCACCCTGAACCTTCTGTCTGATGGCAGTACCGAGAAGAGGATTGCAGAACTGAGCTTGCGATCAGATCAGCCACATTTGCACTGAAGGATAGATCATGCTTGAGGGGCCAAATGGCCTGCTCTTGCCTCCAGATTGTAAGTTTGTAGCATTCGTGTAAAACTTTTTGGATCAGCTGAGGCTTTGAGCCCAGTTTAATTAGCATGAGGTTCAAATGAAGAGCAGATAGAAAGTAAGTTTTGAGGATCATTGTCAGGGAGCAGCAGGCTTGGCATTAATGCTGTGAAAATTGATGTTCCCATGTGTAAGATCCTTCCTCTAAGAATAAATCCAGTTGAGAGGGCTCTTTAAGCAATTCATCCACTCAGGAGTACTGAAAGAATTTATGATTTTCCCCTTCAGACATCTGTATCCAGACGGTCTCTAATTTCAGAGTCTAGTTCATGCAATTTGTTTTCACTCAGAGCTCCCACTAGGGAGTTCCATCTGTTTAAAACATGAGAAACAGAAGCAGGAAGTACAGCAGGGATCAATTGTCCATCCTCGTTTCTGGACTGTTCATGTAACAGCTTGACGGAGGGGTTAAAATGTGAGGTACCCAGGTTTTGCCAATGACACAAGAAATAAGTGGAAGGGCGATGTTGCAATCAGGATATTGTGATTTCGCAATGGGATTCCAATCGACTGAGTTTCATATCCTCACTGAATCATGGAGCCACACAGAATGCAAACAGGCCCTTCAGTCCATCCACCCCATGCTGACTTTTTTGCCCAAACACAATCCCTTTATTTATATTAGTTTTTAATGCCGATTTCAGGAGCAATGATATCAGGCAGTCACATCAGACAGGTATTCTTTATTAGTGTAGCAGTGTCTGAGGGAAAAGTAGCTTATTAAACATTAACTTTGCCTTGGATAATGAAGGGAATAAAAGAGAGTATCAAATTAAAAGCTCGTGTACAGAGTCGCAAAGAGCAGTGGGAGACTGGAGGATTGGGAAAACTTCAAAAAGCAACAGAGAACAACTAAACAAGTAATAAGGGAAGGGAAGATAGAGTACGAAAGTAAATTAACACAAAATATAAAAGCAGATATCAGAAGTTTTTTATGAATATATTAAGTGGAAGAGGGTGGCTAATGTCAACATAGGTCCCTTGGAAGACGAGAAGGGGAAATTGATATTGGGTGATAAGGAAATGGCTGAGATATTGAAAAACTATTTTGTGTCGGTCTTCACGGTGGAGGACACGTCTAATATGCCAAAGAAGGATGTTATGGACAAAATAGGTGGTGAGGACCTCAATAAAATCTCTGTCACTAAAGAGATAGTGATAAGCAAACTAGAGGGCCTGAAGGTAGATAAGTCCCTTGGTCCTGATGGGATGCATCCCAGGGTGCTTAAGGAATTGGCGGAGGTTATAGTAGACGCTTTGGCAATCATTTATCAAAACTCTCCAGACTCTGGGCAGGTCACAGCAGATTGGAAGACTGTAAATGTCATACCACTTTTTAAAAAAGGATGTAGGCAAAAGACGGGCAACTATAGGCCCGTTAGCTTAACATCTGTAATCCGGAAAATGCTTGAAGCTGTTATTAAGCAAGAAATAGCGAAACATTTAGAAAGGAGTTGTTCCATTAGACAGATGCAGCATGGATTCAGAATGGGCAGGTCCTGTTTGACAAACTTACTGGAGTTTTTTGAGGACCTAATGAGTGCAGTGGATAGAGGGGAACAAGTGGATGTTGTATACTTGGATTTCCAGAAGGCGTTCGATAAGGTGCCGCACAAGAGACTTATAAATAATATACAGATGCGTGGAGTCAGAGGAAGTGTATTGGCATGGATAGTGGATTGGTTAACCAATAGAAGGCAGAGAGTTGGTAGAAATGGGTGTTTCTCCAGTTGGCGGCCAGTGGTGAGTGGGGTGCCACAGGGGTCGGTGCTGGGCCCACAGCTGTTTACCATTTACATTGATGATTTGGAAGAGGGGACTGAGTGTAGCATAGCAAAATTTGCTGATGACACTAAACTGAGTGGAAAAGCAAATTGTGCAGAGGAGGTGGAGAGTCTACAGAGGGATATAGATAGGTTAAGTGAGTGGGCCAAGGTCTGGCAGATAGAATACAATGTTTGTAAATGTGAGATCATACACTTTGGAAGGAATAATAGAAGAGCAGGTTATATAAATGGTGAAAGATTGCAGCATGCTGTTGTGCACAAGGACTTGGGAGTGCTTGTGCATGAATCGCAAAAAGTTGGCTTGCAGGTTATTAAGAAGGCAAACAGAATGTTGGCCTTCATTGCTAGAGAGATTGAAATCAAGAGCAGGGAGATCATGCTGCAACTATACAGGGTACTGGTGTACTGGTGTACTGTATGCAGTTCTGGTCTCCATACTTGAGGAAGGATATACTGGCTTTGGAGGCAGTGCAGATGAGGTTCACCAGTTTGATTCCAGGGATGAAGGGGTTAACCTATGAGGAGAGATTGAGTCACCTGGGATTATACTTTCTGGAGTTCAGAAGAATGAGAGAGGATTTTATAGAAACATACAAAATTTTGAAAGGGATAGATTAGAAGTAGGAAAGTTGTTTCCATTGGTAGGTGAGACTAGAACTAGGGGACATTGCCTCAAGATTCAGGGGAGAACATTTAGGACAGAGATGAGGAGAAACTGTTTTTTCCAAAGAGTGGTGAATCTGTGGAATTCTCTGCCCAGGGAAGCAGTTGAGTCTTCTTCACTAAATATATTTAAGAGACAGTTAGATAGATTTTTACATAGTAAGGGAATTAAGGGTTATGGGGAAAAGGCAGGTAGATGGAGCTGAGTTTACAGACAGATCAGCCATGATCTTGTTCAATGGCGGGACAGGCTCGATGGGCCGGATGGCCTACTTCTGCTCCCATTTCTTATGTTCTTATGAGTGACTATGCAGTTAAAGACTATTTATATGTGGAAGTCCAAACGTTAACCAAAGAATTGCAGCTTTCTATCAGACTTTGAGAGAATGGATATGTGTAGTGGAGCAGTTTTGTCAAAGGGTGAGACAAATATATGACCACACAAATATCCTTCACAACCCTGCAATAAATTAAATGTTCTTGATGTTATGGCCATAGAGACTGCAGCACTGAAATAGGCCCTTTGGCCCAACTAATAAAAGCTAATCCATTCTTCTGTACTCTCATTTAGCTGACCGACACCGTAGCCCTCCCATGTATTGACCCATCCAAATTTCTCTTAAGTGTTGCAATTGAACCAATAACCACCAACTGAACTAGTGTGGGAAATTTCACTCACCCCATCTCTGAACCTACAGACTCACTTTCAAGGTCATGTTCTCAGTATTCTTCATCTATTTATACAATTTGTCTTCTTTTCATGTCACTGATTTTGATGAAGGAATTGATGGCTTTTTGCCCAAATTTGCCGACAATATGAAAGTAGTTGGGGAGTGGGTAGTTTTGAGGAAGTAGAGAGGATACAGAAGGTCTCAGACAGATTAGGAGAATGGACAAAGAGGCAGATGGAATACAATGCTGGGAAGTGTATGGTCATACACTTTGGTAGAAGAAATAAAAGCATAGACTATTTTCAAAATGGAGAGAAAATTCAAAAATCTGAAGTGCAAAAGGATTTGGGAGTTCTCATGCAGGACTCCCTGAAGGTTAATTTGCAGGTTGAGTTTGTAGTGAGGAAGGCAAATGTGATGTTAGCAGTCATTTCAAAAGGACCAGAATATTAAAAAAAGGATGTAATGTTGAGGCTATATAAGGCACTGGTGAGTCCTCACTTAGAATATTGTGAGCAGTTTTGGGCCCCTTATGCAAGAAAGGATGTGCTGACAATGGAGAGGGTTCAAAGGACATTCACAAAAATGATTCCAGAATTGAATAGCTTATCATGTGAGGAACATTTGATGGCTCTGGGTCTGTACCCACTGGAATATAGAAGAATGTGGGGGATCTCATTGAAACCTATGGAATGTTGATTTGCCTCAATAGAATGGATGTGGAGAGGATGTTTCCTGTGGTGGGGGAGTCTAAGACCAGAGGATGGAGCCTCGGAGGGTCTTCCATTTAGAATGGAGATGTGGAGAAATTTATTTAGCCAGGAAGTGGTGAATCCATGGAATTTATTGCCACAGGTGGCTGTGGAGTCCAAGCCATTAGGTGTATTTAAGGCAGGGGTTAATAGATTTGTGATTAGTCAGGGCATGAAGTGATACAGGGAGAAGGCAGGACATTGGGGCTGAGGGAGTAATGGATCGGTCAGGATGAAATGGTGGAGAAGACTCAATGGGCCAAATAGCCTAATTCTGCTCCTATATCTTATGGTCTTATGGTATTCTGCTCATTGGTTGTTCTATTGCATTTCTTTATTTTGCTGTGAATGTCTGCAAGAAATTGAATCTCAAGGTGGTATTTCGTGCAATATAGGTACTTTCATAATAAATTGCTTTGAGTTAGATTTTGACTTCTACTTGCAACTTGTTCCACTCTCACAACACCCTCTGAATGAAGAAGTTCTTGCTCAGGATCCCTTTAAATATTTCACAATTTGCCCTTAAGCTATGACCTCTATTGCTAGCCTTACCCAACCTAAGGGGAAAAGTCTATGTGTATTTACCTTATCTCAATCTTTTATGCTACCACTATAAAATCACCTTGCATTCTCCTGTTCTCCAGGGAATAAAGTCCTCACTTAGTCAATCTTTCCCTATAACTCAGGTCCTCAAATTCTGGCAACATCTTTCTAAATTTTCTCTGCACACTTTCAAGCTTATTGATATCTTTTGTGCAGGATTTGACCTGAACTAGACACAATATTCCAAATTTGGCCTCACAAATGTCTTACACAACTTAATGACTTCCCAACTCCTGTCTGCGTTTTGTCCTCTTGAAATGCTGGTATACTGGACATCGAAACTGCACAATATAGAGTCATAGAACAAAGCCCTTGGGATCATCTAGTTTATGCTAAACTATTAATCAGCCTAATTCTGTTGACCTACATCTGGACACTATTCCTTCACACCTCTCCCATCCAGGTACCTATCCAAATTTCTCTTAGATGATGAAATCAAGCCCATATCCACCAGCAGCTTGTTCCACACTCTCATTGCCTTCTGAGTGAAGAAGTTTGCTTCAAGTTCCCCTTAAACTTTTCACCTTTCACTCTTAACCTATGATCTCTAGTTGTTCTCTCACCCAACCTCAGTAGAAAAAGGCTGCTTCCATTTACCCTAGTTCTACCCCTCATAATTTTGTATGCCTCCATCAAATCTCCCCTTATTGTTCTATGCTCCAGGGAATAAAGTCCTAACCCTCTGGATCATTCTCTATAATTCACGTCCTCAAGTCCTGGCAACATCCTTGTAAATTTTCTCTGCACTCTTATAACCTTATTAATGCTCTTCCTATAGGTGGGTGACCAGAAATGCACACAATACCCCAAATTAGGTCTTAGCAATGCCTTTTACAACTTCAATATAACATTGCACCTCCTGTACTCAACACTTTGATGCATGAAGGCCAACGTGCCAAAGGCTGTCTTTATGATCCTATCTACTTGTGTGTTTGGCTGGCTCAGAAAGCAGGTGTGTGGAAGCTTTTAAAGTGTCCTTTCCTCACCTAAAATCTGCCCATTTTATTTACCTAAGTTATGTTTAATCGCCTTAAATTAAAGATTAAATATTAAAGATGAGCTTTATTTGCCAAATTGAAACTTCAAAATGAACACTTAATAACCTACACAGCCTGCCAACGTGCTGAAGGCAGCCTACAAGTGTCACAATGTTTACGGCACCAGCATCACTTGCCCACAACTTACTAACCTAACCAGTATGCGTCCTTTAAAATGTGGGATGAAATATAATGATTGCATGATTAAACACAGCTCAAATATGGTTTATAATTTTGCTGATGACTCCAGTGTTGTTGGCAGACTCTCAAATAGTAACAAGGAGGCGTTTAGGAGCGAGATAGATCAACAACAACCTTGCACTCGACATTGAACACTGTGTTCATAAACCTGAGACATTGTGATTCAACAATTAAGACTGTATTGAAGAACTGATGCACCTTCAAGACTGAATCAAGGAGGGGAAATGAAGTGCAACTTGTTCAGGTGAATGCCAAAAACTGTGTGGAGGGAACTACAGCCTCAATAATTTGTGCTCAGCCACAGTTACTGCAGTCAGGAAGGGTGAATAGGTCATTCACCAACAGATATCAGCAGCTGCATGATGGACACAGGGGCTACGTTCTGGGAAATGAGCAGCTTATTCATCACGTGCCTCATGATCTTCGGTAATTTCTCCCCTGGATGCCTGTGAGTGTACAAAGTGTTCAGTTTACATCAAGAAGGGAAGAGAAAGGGAGGGGCATCAGAATGTTAGCTGTGACATGAAGATTACTGTATGCTCAACCTCAAGCAGAGGCAGTTGATGATAACATTAGGAATTGTGTTTGTTTTTCTTTGCCAAAGCTCTCAGGCCAGGACTCCCGCACAGTGTTACATGATGTAAAGGCAGAGGGAGAGGGGATCATCAACCCGAGAACACGGGAATACATTTTAAAAATAAAGCTGCGGAACTAGCTCTCTGGGTCAAGTTAAGCTGCACACGTTTTGACATGAGATGCCACAAGTATTTTATGCATGTACACATTTCTAAAAAACCTATGAGTATAAAGCTAAGATATAAGAAGATTCTACTTAGCAACAGTATTGGGATGATTACCATTCTTTGGTCAGTCAAAAACCACTGGTGGTTCAGATATATGTCTCTCTCCCTACTTGTCCATCCATCTATCCATCTATTTGGTTATCTATCTATTTATTTCTCTGTTTATCTACAGTATTTATCTCCTCTCTGAGGATCATCACTCTGTCATGGTGAGATTCCCAAGAGTGACGCCATCTGGGTCTTAGCTGCCGGTAAGGTCACCCATGGTGTTAAGGTCGGGGAGAGGTTCCAGACAAAGAGCAATCCAAACAAGACCTTAACGGTGGAGTTGTTGATGAGGATGACACATCACAACGGTAGTAAAGGTGAAGGAAGGCTGCAGCAGTGGAGGGTCCCCAGTCAGCTTCCACTCCACGGACACTGACACTGACCTGTGCGGTGGCTGCCCATGCATCTGCCTCCCCACAAGTCACTCACAGGCACTCCTCAGTACAAGAATAAACCCTTGGGAGAGGATCATACTTGACTCAAATGATCATACTACTAGTACTGCTACTATCTATCTATCTGTCTCTCTCTCTCTTTCTTGCATTCTCTCCTATTCTGTCTTTCCCATACTCCTCTTTCTCCCCCTTTTGTTTCTCACATGCACTTCCTCTCTCTCTTCCACACACACAAATGTTGTGTTAAACCAAATAAATTGGTAATCAAATGACTACTAAACTAATCTCTTCTTCCTACGCAAAGCCCATATTGTTCCATTTTCCTCACATTTATTTGCCTATCTAAACATCTCTTAAAAGCCACTAACATACCTACCTCTACCACCACTCCAGGCACCCACCACTCTCTTGTGCAGAAATCCCCCCCTCACATCTCCTCTAAAATTACCACCCTAAATTTTATTCCTTTAAATCAGCTTTCCTGGCCTGGATAATGGAGAAGCTAAGTGTTTATTTTAAGATGCCATTTTAGTTTAATTGACTTGTAAATTTATAGAACACAGAACATGTTGGTACAAGAACAGAGCCTGCAGATCACAATGTTGTGCCAAACTGTGGTCCATGTCCCTCAATTCTTTGTATATTTATGTGCTGTCTAAGAGCTTCATAAATGCCTATATGCTATCTGCTTCCGTCACCACTGTGGGAAATGCATTCCAAGCACACGCCACTCTGTGCGTAAAAAGCATATGCTGTGCATCACTTCTGAGCTGCCCCCTCTCATCTTAAATTTATGTTCTCTGATTTTTGACATTTCTACCCTGGGATGAAGATTTTGACTGTCTAACTTATCTACTGTATATCTCTCATGATATAAAATTCTATCTGGGCTCCCTTAGTATCCAATGTTCCAAAGTAAACAATCTGAGTCTGCCTAACCTCTCCTAATAGCACAAACTCTCTAATTCAGGCATTTTCCTGGTAAACCTCTCCAGTACCCTCTCTATAGCCTACCTATCCTTTCTATAATGGGGAAATGAGTTTGCTATATACAAAAAAATAAATCCTCTTCATGAATTAGGAATAATTTGAGATCAAGAATTGTGGTGGGAGAGCTCTGCTTCCTTAGTAAAGTGCCTCTATTTCCTAAGGAGTTAGTGAAATTTTGACGTGACATCTAAAACTTTGACAAACTTTTATGGATGTATGATGGAGAGTATATTGATTGTATCACAACTGGTATGGAAACACCAATGCCCTTGAACAGAAAATCCTACAAGAAAGTAATGGATATGGCCCAGTCCATCAAGGGTAAAGCTCTCCCCGCCATTGAGCATGTCGACTCGAAGCATTATCGCAGGAAATGTAATAACGCAAAAGACAATTAAGGTGTTTCCCAATCAAAAGCCACGGACTAACAGCAATGTGACGGCACTACTCAAGGAGTGCGATGCAGCCTTCAGGTCAGGAGACAAACAAGCAAGACAAGCAAGACAAACAAGTGAAGAACGGGGTAATCTCCGCAGGGGCATCAGGGATGCAAAGCGCAAATACAAATTGCGCATTGAAAATCAGTTTGATAACAACCACCCCCGCAGTATGTGGAAAGGCGTCAAGGCGCTGACAGACTGCAAAACCAATCATCTGCTGCCAGATGATGACGCCACACTGCCTGATGTCCTAAACCAGTTCTCTGCCCACTTTGATACTCAGAGGGAGGAGGCTGCTCCACTCATCAACCCACCTGACGATGAGTCCACACTGCTCCTTAAGCAACATCGGGTGAGATCCACCCTGAGGAAAGTGAATGCGAGTAAGGCAGCTGGCCCAGACGGAGTGCCGGGCCGGGTACCGAAAGCATGTGCCGACCAGCTTGCTGAGGTGTTTACAAGTATATTTAACCTCTCACTTCAACAAGCTGCTGTTCCAACATGCCTTAAAACCTCCACCATCATCCCAGTGCCCAAAAAATCAGCTGTGAAGTGCCTGAATGACTATCACCCTCTAGCGCTGACACCGATTGCCATGAAGTGCTTTGGGGGACTTGTGCTCTCACACATTAAGGCTATAATCCCACTTGATCTGGACAAACACCAGTTTGCCTACCGGGCAAACCGCTCCACAGAGGATGCAATCATAACAGCCCTCCATATTGCGCTGACACGCTTAGAGGAACCGAATACTTATGTGAGGATGTTATTTGTGGACTTCAGTTCTGCATTTAACACAGTCATCCCCCATAAACTGGTCAGCAAACTGAACACTCTTGGCCTTGGTTCCTCCCTGTGTTCATGAGTCATGGACTGATCTCGGACGAGGATGAAACAGCCTACAGGCTCGAGGTGGATCATCTGACAGAGTGATGTAAGGACAACAACCTGGTCCTTAACACTTTTAAAACAAAAGAGATGATCATTGACTTCAGGAGATCAAAGGACAGAGTACACACCCCTCCATATACATGGAGAGGTAGTGGAAAGTGTGGGAAACCTAAAGTTCCTTGGAGTTATGTTGTCAAAGCAGCTGACATGGACTATCAACACCTCGCTGATTGTAAAAAAAGGCACAACAAAGACTCTTCTTCCTCAGAAAGCTGAAACAGGCCAAACTCCCACAAAAGCTGTCGCTTAACTTCTACAGAAGCACAATTGAAACCATCCTGACCAACAGCGCCACAGTGTGGTGTGCCAGCTGCACAGCTGCTGAGCGACAAGACCTGCATCGCGTGGTGAAGGCGGCCCAGCGAATTGTCAGGATGGAGCTCCCAGGACTGGACACCATCTATTCCAGCAGACTCAGGAGGAAAGCAATCAGCATAACCAGAGACTCCACACACCCCAGCCATTCCCTGTTTGACCCGCTGCCGTCCAGCCAAAGGTTCAGGACACTAAAAGCCAAAAGAAATAGACTGAGGAACAGCTTCTACCCCAGAGCTGTGGCCTCCATCACACCACTCCCACAGAACAATGGCTGAAACTGTGAGCACACTCAAGGACTCAAGTACTTGCACTAACGACACTTTGTGCATTACTGGGATATTCTGGTGCTGCTGCAACTTATTTTCTGCTTCTTAGCTATTTAATACTGTTTTTCTATTACTGTCTTGTTTTTATCTACCAATTTGTTTAATTGCCTGAGAGGAAGCCAAACAGAGTTTCATTGTATCTATGTGTAATGACAATAAAGATCATTCATTCATTCGAAAGAAGCATCCATCATCAGGGATCCCCACCACCCAGGTCATGATCTCTTCTCACTGCTCCCATCAGAAAGAAGGTAGAGAAGGCTCAGGGCACACACTACTAAGTTCAGGAACTGTTATTACCCCTCAACCATCATATTTCTAAACCAGAGGGAGTAACTTCACTCAACTTTACTTTTCCCATCATTGAAATATTCCCACAACCTATGGACTCACTTTAAAGACTTTTCATCTCATGTTCTTGATATTTATTGTTTATTTTTCTTTTTGGATTTTCACATTCTCTTGGAATTTCTGAAGCATGGTCGGTACAACACTGTGGGCTGAAGGATCTGTAATGTGCTGTAGATTTCTAAGTCCTATGTATATAGTGAAGGGAAGAAGACATCCAAAACAAGACATTAGTTGGAAAAAAAAACACAATCCAACACATCCCTTTTGAACTTCCTCCCTCTCAGCTTAAATGCATGTCATATGGTTGTAGAAATTTTTATCCTGAGAGTATAAAAAATCTGACTCTCTGCCCTATCTCTGTCTTTCAGTGCATACTGCTATCAGAACCTGATGTTGCCACATTAACAAGCGATACAATCAGTTTAATGGTGATTCATACGGAACAGGGGTTCCCAACCCATACCATTAAGCAAGGTGTCCATGGACCCCAGCTTGAGAACCCCTGATATAGAGGAATCTACTTGCTAGGGCCACCATATGGTTCTCGTTTAAGAATAATGTGAAAGGCATGATCTAACATATGGCAAAGTAGACACAGACATGTTTCTATTTAACTGAGTGGTAACATGTGTTTTCAATTACCAATCATCAGAGTCTACCAAAC
Organism: Hemitrygon akajei; assembly: GCF_048418815.1. Lineage (NCBI taxonomy): Eukaryota > Metazoa > Chordata > Chondrichthyes > Myliobatiformes > Dasyatidae > Hemitrygon > Hemitrygon akajei. The sequence goes on along the minus strand of NC_133126.1, from coordinate 188,871,055 downwards.
ACACATAATGTGAATTACTAAATGAAAATAAAACCTTCTATGGAAACAATTTGACTCCAAGCAATGGAAATGAAATTCAATAGTGCATTTAATGGGTAGCTAAGTTTATATCAGTGATGTTCCCCTGTTATATAATCATAGCCTTGATCCCAGTTAGATGGTAACGAATCAAGTGGTTCCTGAGTGTATGTTCGTGGTTGTCTGCTGCTGTAGCCCATCCACTTCAAGGTTTGACATGTTGTACATTTAGAGATGCTGTTCTGCACACCACTGTTGCAATCCATTGTTATCTGAGTCACTGTCACCTTCCTGTCAGTTTAACCAGTCTGGCCATTCTCCTCTGAATTCTCCCATTAACAAGAAATGTTTTTCCCACAGAACTAAGGCTCACTGTATGTTTTTTTTGTCTTGTTTTTCACTCCATTATCTGTAAACTCAAGAAACTGTTGTGCATGAATATCCTGTGAGATCAATAGATACTTAAACCATCCCCACCTGGCACCAACAATTATTCCACAATAAAAGTTACTTAGATGGCATTGATTAACCATTCTGATATTTGGTCTGAATAACAACTGGAACTCTTAACCTTATCTGCATGCTTTTATGTATAAATTGCTGCCACGTGATTGGCAGATTAGATATTTGCATTAATGAGCAGTTGTACATATGTACCTAATAAAATGGCCACTGAGTGTTTGTCCCCTAGTTTTAGACTACCCTACAGTTAGGAACAGACTGTTATCATCAACCTTATGTATGCCCCTCATAATTTTGAACACTTCTGTAAGGTTCCCCCCCCCCCCATTTGCCTACACCCCAAGGAACAAAGACCTACTCTAGCCAACTTCTCCCTTTAACTCACGCCCTCTAGTCCTGGCAATGTCCTCATAAATCTTATCTGCACTCTTTGAAGTTCACAGTTCAAAGAAAGTTTATTATCAAAATACATATATTCACCATATAAAACCCTGAGATTCATTTTCTGGTGGGCCTACTCAATAAATCCATAGAATAATAACCACGGCAGAATCAATAAAAGAGCACACCAACTTGGGTGGTCAACCAGTGTGCAAAAGACAACAAACGGTGCAAATACAAAAGAGAGAAAGAAAGAAAACAAAAAAACAACAATAAATATCGAGAACATGAGATGAAGAGTCCTTAAAAATGAGTCCATCGTTTATGGGAACATTTCAATGATGGAACAAGTGAAGCTAAGCGAAGTTATTCCCTTTAGTTAGAGAGCCTGATAGTTGAGGGGTAATAACTGTCTCTGAACCTGCTGGAGTGGGTCCTGAGGCTCCTAGACCTTGTTCCTGATGGAGGCAGTGAGACAAGAACATAATCTTGGGAGGTGGGGATACTGCTTTCCTGCAACAGCCCCTTGTGCAGATGTGCTTAATGTTGGGGAGCCTTTACCCATGACAGACAGGGACATATCCACTACTGCTTGTAGGATTTTCTGTTCGAGGGCATCGGTGTTTCCATACCAGGCTGTGATGCAGCCAATCACTATACGCTCCACTACACATCTGTAGAGGTTTGTCAAAGATTAACGACATGTTTCTCTGTACCCTGTGAGGTTTCACTAACGACTTATACAACTGCAACATAACTTCCCAGCCTGTGCACTCAGAGTCCTGATCGATGATGTCCAGCTTATTAAATGTTTATTTTCAACACCTGTTTTGTCTTTAAATGATGTTGTTTCTCTGATCACTTCTGTTCCTTGCCAGTTTGTTCTCTGCCTGAATGCACTAATGCCAGAGTTGTGTTGAAGAATGTTCACAAAATGGCCAGAGAAATGCTGACCCAACCACAAACAGAATGTAACTCAACAGCCAGGAGTTTTGAATCAAAATGAATACTTGCTGAATTGAAGAACAATCATATGGAATATTTTGGATCACTTCTTTATATAGGGTCAGAAATACTTTTCCTTCAAAACAAAATTCCATCTGTTTCCATTCCATTGGACGGCCTCCCAAAATGTTGGGAGATAATTTCTTTTGGAAACTTTTACAAGTACTGAGTACAAAGGTGCCAGAAAAAGGCCAGTAAATCATGAGGGATCTCAACCATCTAGCTTGTTGACTGTTTATCCCACCCATATTGGAGAGGAGGCAAAGCAGAATCCATCATGAGGAAATGTGCAGATGCTGGAAATTCAAGCAATACACACACAAAATGCTGGTGGAACGCAGCAGGCCAGGCAGCACCTATAGGGAGAAGCACTGTTGACGTTTCGGGCCGAGACCCTTTGTCAGGACTAACTGAAAGGAAAGATAGTAAGAGATTTGAAAGTAGGAGGGGAAGGAGAAATGTGAAATGATAGAAGACCAGAGGGGGTGGGGTGAAGCTGAGAGCCAGAAAGGTGATTGGCAAAAGGGATACAGAGCTGGAGAAGGGAAAGGATCATGGGACGGGAGGCCTCGGAAGAAAGAAAGGGGGAGGGGGGAGCAACAGAGGGAGATGGAGAACAGGCAGGGTGATGGGCAGAAAGAGAGAAAAAAAGGAGGGGGGAGAAAACTAAATATATCAGGGATGGGGTAAGAAGGGAAGGAGGGGCATTAATGGAAGTTAGAGAAGTCAATGTTCATGCCATCAGGTTGGAGGCTACCCAGCCGGTATATGAAGTGTTGTTCCTCCAACCTGAGTGTGGCCTCATCTTGGCAGTGGAGGAGGCCATGGATAGACATATCAGAATAAGAATGGGACATGGAATTAAAATGTGTGGCCACTGGGAGATCCTGTTTTCTCTGGCGGACAGAGCGTAGGTGTTCAGTGAAACAATCTCCCAGTCTGCGTCGGGTCTCACCAATACATAAAAGGCCACACCGGGAGCACCGGACGCAGTATACCACACCAGCCGACTCACAGGTGAAATGTTGCCTCACCTGGAAGGACTGTCTGGGGCCCTGAATGGTGGTGAGGGAGGAAGTGTAAGGGCAGGTGTAGCACTTGTTCCGCTTACAAGGATAAATGCCAGGAGGGCACTTCACCCCAGCTTCACCCCACCCCCTCCGGTCTTTTCCTATCATTTCGCATTTTCCCCTCCCCCTCCTACTTTCAAATCTCTTACTATCTTTCCTTTCAGTTAGTCCTGACAAAGGGTCTCGGCCCGAAACATCGACATCGCTTCTCCCGATAGATGCTGCCTGGCCTGCTGTGTTCCACCAGCATTTTGTGTGTGTTGCTCAAAGCAGAATCCATGCTGGGTCCACCAGACTCAAAATCAGTTACTTCCCTCAAGCCATCAGACTGATCAACACCTCCACTCACTAGCACACCCCACCACCATTACTTGATCATTTACTGCTAGAGTCATCTTATGTAGATACTCTTGCACCTAGCGTCACTTTATGGACATACAATCAGTCTATGTACAGCATATAAACTAATCCTATGTATTTGTGACACCCTCCGTTGGCCAGGATCAACCATGGATATTGCTTCCTAGCTGTCTACATGATATGCAAGCCAGTATATAACAGGGCAGTATGATATGGAGAGCAAGCTGTTACCCTTGCAGCAAGCTCCCCTTCTCCACGCATCTGATGAATCCAAAGGAACGGCAGAGACTGATAGAGTTTGGGACCAGCAGCATTGTAGGAGCTGCCAGTCAGCATTAAACTCACTATAGGACTGCCTTAGAGACTCCAGCTTTGGGTTTTTCCTTGGCTGTTTACTCCAGAAGCCTTCCCCATGAGTGGGTACAGCCACAAAGCAGTGGAGGCTTGAGGTCGGAGTTTTCCTTCTCCTAGATGAGCTGCCAACCACGGTTGACAAGCTCCATCTGCCCGAACTGACTGGATTTAAGGTGCCAGTTACCCGCCTTTGCCCCTTCTCCTACCAGTAGAAACAGGTCCGCTGGGTTTAGTAACTAAGTCACACGTGAAGGCCAGGAGCCGGGCATGGTTGTCAGGAGTTATTTGAGGTGCTCACCATTGCGACAATTTGATAGGTATTGGGAGCTTATCCCTACTACTTCCCCAGACCATAAAAATCTTGAGGAACCTACTTAGAAACTTGTGTTTTTATATTTGTTGTGCTTTTTTAAATTGTTTTTTTATTGAGTTCTTTATGCATATTGTGTTTCTTTTTATGCTCCATCAGATCCGGAGTAACAATCATTTTGTTCTCCTTTACACTTGTCTACTGAAGGATGACATTAAATAATCTTGAAGTAATGACATTTTCTGGATATAACATGACTTTTGTTACTCATCTTTTGTACTGATCCATATTAGCCCATGACTAACTTCAAATGGTACCATCAAAATTGTTCATTAAACAGAGCAGAGGATAGTGCAGGGATAATTGATTTCTGAGATCAAGCACCTTTCTGTGCTTTTTGATATTTGCAATCTAGTTCACTCTTTAGCTTCCTTAACTACCTCTCAAGTTAAATGGCCATCTGGAGTAGATTAAGGCCAGTAAATGTTTCCATTTTTCAATCACCATGACAACAGGGCATTTTTTTGGAGGATTTCAGAAGAGATCAGGGCACAGCGTGAAAAGAGTTTGGTGTTACTCTGTGCAGAATTCTCTGCGATGCAGCTATCAATTTGTTTCACAACAATGCAGAAAGTTTGAGCAAGCCTGGGCTTTTCTCTTTGGAGCAACAGAGGATGAGACACAACTTGATGGAAGTGTAAAAGACGATAAGAGGCAAATTTCTGCAGATGTACCGTGGAGAGAGTTCTTACTGGCTATGTCACCATCACAATAAATACAAAAAACACAATAAAATCAATGAAAGACCATAACCAACAGGACAGACAAACTACCAATGTGCGAAAGACAACATATTGTGCAAATAAAAAGAAAGAGGAAAAATAAATAATAATTGGGAGAAGATGGGAGAATGGGGTTAAATAAATAATCAGCCATGACTGGATGCTGGAGCAGACTAAATGGGCCAAATGGCCTAATTTGACTGCTATATATTTATGAGGTGCAAACATATGATGTTAGGCAACTCACTTTGGACTGAGATGAGGAGAAATTTCTTCATCCATGGGGAAGTTAACATGTGGAAATCCCTACCACAGAAGCCAGTTGAGGCTACGTCAGTCAATGTAGCCAAGAAGGTTGAAAGATTGCTCGACATACAAGGCATCATAGGATATAAGGGGAATGCAAAAAAATAGCATTGAAGTAAAAAATCAGCCTTTGATCAGCGCTGAGACGTGGTTACATGTTGTAAGTTGCCCCTTGTAGATGCATTCACTACTTCGATTATAATCATTCTTCACTTTTAAATTAATGCAATGCACTCTCTCTGTAGCTGATACATTTTATTCTTCATTGTTATGGTTTTACCTTCAACTACCTCAAAGCAGTGTGTAATGAATTGATTAGTATGCAAGACATGTTTTTCACTGTATCTCAGCGCACATGACAATAATAAACCAATTCCAATTGCAGTTCCAATTGCCTTTCATCAGCCCGTATATTCCATTTTTCTCTGCTTTAATGTTTCAATCATAATCACAGTTTGAAAGCCTCTATGTCTGAGACTAAGGCCTCACTGGCTGCCAAAGCCATTTTATGGGGCAGACCAAACACAACTTTGGGCCAGATTGAAGACTGGCATTGACAGCTGGCAAGGTCTCAATCTGTGGCCAAAGGAATGTCTGCCCACATTTGTAATCTCTTAGGCCTTTGCCAAATCAAAGCTCCAATTTTAATTAATGTTTATTTGTGCCCTCCACACAATCTGAAAGGAATTTTTGAGGGAAGATTTCAGCTTCTCACCGTCCACAGTTTGAAGAACATCTCCTGACGTTGTCACTTGTTTCAAGATGACCACCACAACCCTCAAACAGGTGCGCTCATAGATTACGTGTCAGGGAGTTATAGGACACTACAGCACAGAAGTGTGTTTTAGTCCATCTAGTATCTGCCAACCTGTCGTTCCGCCTATCCCTATTGACCCACGACTGGAGCATAACCCTTCCATACCTATCTAAATTTCTCTTAAATGTTACAATTAAACCCACATCCACCACTTTCACTGCAGCAGATATCACTCTCGCACCACCCTCTGAATGAAGAAGTTGCCCTTCAGGGATCCCTTAAATATTTCACCTTTCACCCTTAACCCACGACCTCCAGTTCGTGTTTCACCCAACCTGAGTGGAAAAAGCCTGCTTTGATTTAGCCTATTTATACCCCCTCACAATTTTGTATAGTTGCTCTCAATCTTGTATGCTCCCGGAAATAAAGCTTCAAGATTCAAGACTTAATTTTATTTATCACATGTAAATCAAAGCATACGATGAAATCTGTTGTTTGCATTAAAAACCAACAGCCCAGAGGAAAGATGCAAGTGTTGCCACATATTGTGGCATGAACAGAGCATGCCTACAATGTGTGACAGAACTTTGTGGGGCAAAGGTAGGGTAAATGCAAGCAGGCTTTTTCCACTGAGTTTGTGGTGAACCTAGAACTAGTCATAGACTAAGGGTAAAAGGTGAAGTATTTAAGGGGAACATGGGGGGGGGGGTGGAATCTTCATCACTCGGAGAGTGGTGGAATTGTGGAATGAGCTGCCATTTGAAGTGGTGGATGCAGGTTTGATTTCAATGTTTAATTTGGATAGGAATATGGGTGGGAGGGATATGGAGGGCTATGGTCCAGCTGCAGGTTTATGGAACCAGGGAGGATAACAGTTCAGTACAGACTAGATGGGCCAAAGGGCCTGTTTCTCAGCTGTAGTGTTCAATGACTCTAAGACTGTATGACTTTAACACAGACCACAACAAAACAGAACACAGCAAGCAAAGTCCTAAGCTCTTCAACCTTTCCCTATAACTCAAGTTCCAGAATGCTTTCTCCTTGTCCCTCCAAGGCCAAGAGTTGCCTGGTTATACCTGCCCTTCTTTGCCATTGTATTCCAACATAATGATCTAGCACAGATACACGGGGTCAATCCTTTGACCTCATTGCACAGCCCAGAGACAGCACAAGCCTCTGGCTGCAGGTCTGCTCAGAGATTGCGATCAAATCAACAATGCTAAAAACAAAATTAATCAGAAATTTTGAAGGTGACCACAAAGGCAGGATGCGGTTAGGAGAACGTAACTGGAAGTGAATGGCATACTTGCTTAAACACCACCACATCAGCACAAACATAATTTGCATGTACCAAGGCAGTGAATTTATGGTTGTACAACATAAAGCACTGGTTAACAGGTGGTCAACGATATGAGTTGGTTTCCCACAGCTCATCTTCCCCCTCCCCCTTACCTCTTATTTCATTCCCCACTCTGGCTTTCCTTGTACCTCTTCTCTTCTCCTTATCTGCCTATCACCTCCCTTTGGTACCCCTCCTCCTTTCCTTTCTTCCATTGTGCACTCTCCTCTCCTATCAGATTCTTACTTCTTCAGCTCTTTACCTTTACCACTTATCACCTCCCAGATTCTCACCTCACCTCCTGTCCCCCCACCTGACTCAACTATCACCTCTTAGTTTGTATTCCTTCTCCTCCGCCCCCCACCTTTTTATTCTGGCTTCTTCTCCCTTCCTTTCCAGTCTTGAGGAAGGGTTTTGGTCTGAAACGTCAATTGTTTATTCCTTTCCATGGATGTTGCATGACCTTTCGAAGTTCAAAGTAAGTTTATTATCGAAGTACATATATGTCACCATATACTACCCAGTGATTCATTTTCCTGCAGGTATACTCTATAAATCCATAGGATAATAACCTACTAGAGTCAATGGAAGACCGCACCAACTTGGACATTCAACCAATGTATAAAAAACAATAAACTAAGCAAATACTAAAAGAAAGAAATAATAATTATAATAAAAAAGCAATAAATATCAAGAAGATGAGATGAAGAGTTCTTGAAAGTGAGTCCATAGGTTGTGGGAATATTTCAAAGATGGGCAAGTGAATTTGAGTGAAGCTATCCCCTTGGGTTCAAGAGCCTGAAGGTTGAGAAGTAAGAACTGTTTCTGAACCTGGTAGTGTGAGTCATAAAGCTTCTGTACCTTTTCCTAATGACAGCAGTGAAAAGAGAACTCATCCTGGATGGTGGTGTCCCTGATGATGGATGCTGCTTTCCTGCAACAATGTTTTGAGTAGATGTGCTCAATGGTGGGGAGGGCTTTGCCCGTGATGGACTGGGCCATACTCACTACTATTTGTAGGATTTTCCATTCAGAGGCATAGGTGTTTCCATACCTGGTTGTAATGCAGTCAACCGCAAATCTTTAGATGTTTGTCAAATCTTTAGATGTCATGCCGAATTTTTGCACACTCCTCAGGAAATAGAGGTGCTACTGTGCTTTCTTCATAGTTACACTTAAGTGCTGGGTCCAGGACAGGTCCTCTGAAATAACAAAAATGAGAATTTAAATTTGCCAACCCTCTCAGATGAGGACTGGCTCATAGACTTCTGGTTTCCTTCTCCTGAAGTCTATAATCAGCTCCTTGTTCTTTTAGAGTTCCTCCAGCATTTAATGCACATTTTCAGATCTAATTTCACACTGCGTAACAACGGTATAAAATTGCTTCAATGTTGAACTCTACTCTACAGGTATTGGAAAATTATTTTTCTTTAGTTACTGTTTACTATACCCAACACTATAGGTTTCAATAGGTACATTTAATGTCAGAAATGTGCATACTGAAATTCAGATTCCTGGTCCCTGTTACTTCTGTTCACACATTAGATTCCACTGTGGCCAAGCAGCATCTCAGAACAAGGAGCTGGAATCCATGAGAGGGTTGGTCAAGCTGTTCAGTCAGCTAACCATGATATGGGCATTCACTCCGTGGCCACTTTATTAGGTACAGGTGTGTACGTAGTAAGGTGTCCACAGGAATGGAACCCGGTGTGTTTTTCTGCTGCAATAGCCCATACACTGAAAGGTTTGATGTGCTATACCTTCAGAGAGTCTCTTCTGCACACCACTATTGTAATGTGTGGTTATCTGAGTTACTGTCCCCTTCCTATCAGCTTGAATCAGTCTGAGCATTCTCCTCTGACCTCTCTCATTAACAAGGTGTTTTCGCCCACAGAACTGCCGTTCACTGGCTGTGTTTTTTTTTTCAATTTGTTTCTACACCATTGTCTGTAAACTCTAGAGACTGTTGTGCATGAAGATACCAGGAGATCAGCAGTTTCTGAGATACTCAAACCACCCCATCTAGCACCAAAAATCATTCTACTTTCGGTCTCAAGGACTTCAAACCCAATTGTAGATTACTGACACCGTCCCCGGGGTCGACCCTTGTGTCCTTTGCCGATCTCATAATTGTCACTGACATTAGCTGTGAGATGTTTTCGCTTTGTGGCAGCAGTACGATGCAAGCTCGATAGGTTCTTGATTAGTCAGGGAGTCAAAGGTGGCGGTGAGATGGCAGGAGAATGAGGTTGAGATAAATCAGTCATAGTGGAGCGGCAGAGCAGACTCAATGGGTCAAAATGGCCTAATTCTCCTCCTATGTCTTAAATCTTAAGTTAAAATAAATAAATAGTGCAAAAGAGGAAAGTGAGGTTGATGTACCGTTCAGAAATCTGATGGCAGAGGGGAAGAAGTTGTTCCTAATCTTCTAAAGTCCTGATGGAGAATGTCTGAACACAGTTAGCAAGGCCCTGTGAGGTTTTTATCTGAGTTACCTGGTGAACCAAAGATCTGAAAGATAAGATAAAACAAATCAGGTTCAGCTACTGATGGGAGGATTTCTGGAACTGAAATTCAACCATACAGATGTGCACCCTCCTCTCACATTTAGCTATCATAATCATTAGAATGAGAGTCTAAGTGCAGCAGTGAGATATTGAAGATGTCCTTGATTACACTAGGCAGTTGGTTAGCACAGGATGTTAGAGGTGGTCTGACAGGGGCACCATCAGGGCCTGATGCCTTGCAAGGGTTCACCTTCTTGAGAGATGTTCTGACATTGGCGCTGCGATTAATGTCACAGGGTCGCCAGATGCTATGGGGATTCACGCAGCTGTGGCTTTATTCTGCCTTTCTAAGTGCACTGAAAAAGCAGTGAGCTCATCAGGGAGAGAAGGGTCCAGACCTATGATGCTGTTGGGTTTCACCTTACAGGAAGTAATGGCAAAAAATTCCTGCCTCAGTTGCCGTGTATCCAATTGTGTCTACCTTTATATGAATTGCCATATCATCACATCGCTATCGTACCTCATTGTTCTCGTAGTCAGCAGACAGCAGAAAACATTGCCTGGCAAATAAATGTGATTGATCAAGCCCCATCAGGCCACAGCTAGAGACAAAACTCCCAATAGAAACCATGGTTACTTCTGTACTGCATGCTTTGATAATACATATTTTGTTTTCTACATTCACCATGTTTAAGACAATGTATTAGAACATAAGACAGAACAACACATGAACAGGCCCTATGGCTCACAATGTTGTGCCTAACCCATTAAATGGCCAACTAAACTAATCTCTTCTGCCGACACAATGTCCATTCCCCTCAAATCTTGTGTCAATTTGAATGCACAGACAGATAAAAAGCTGCTGAGAAAAGTGGACCCTGCCCAATATATCACGAGCACCTTCCTCCCCACTATCAGTTGTACCTACAGGAGGCACTGCCTCAGGAAGGCAACTTTCATCATTAAAGATGCCACCATCCAGGTGATGCAGCTGCCATCAGGCAGGAGGTACAGAAGCCTGAAATCCTACAACAACAGCTGCTTACATTCAACCATGGAAAAGAATAAACAGTCAAAGTTATGGGCCTCAATCGCTCATCAGGGCTACAGGGTCCTTCACTGCTGAGTGAGTGCACCTCATCTTTGATGGTAGTAGTGAGAGGAAGACATGCCCTAGATGGTGAGGATCCTTAACGATGGATGCCACCTTCTAGAGGCATCACCTTTTAGAGATGTTCCTTAATTGTGGCCATACTGGAGCTACCTGAGTCTACAGCCATCTGCAGCTTCTTCTGATCCTGCACATTGGAGACTCCATTTTTGGTGATGACACAACCAGTATATGCTTTAGATAGATAGACAAACACTTTATTGATCCCAAAGGAAGTCAGAGTGTCACAGTAGTAATACAAGTTTACAGATATAAAAATATACAAATATTAGGAGAGATGTAAGAAAGAATAAAAAAAAAGTTACCTCAAAGAGACTAACAGAAGGGGGTTATCACTTCCCTGGCTATGGGTTGACTCATTATAGAGCCTAATAATTCAGTGCAATTGTCATAGTCTATAACAAAAAGTGCAACTCTGTTCAGACAAAGTGGCATGCAGAGGGCGAGAAACATTGCCCAGAATTACAGGATGTCTGTAGAGTCCTCAGTCTCCGGTAGATCCAGTTTGACTCCTACAACACTGCCAGCCTTTCTAATCAGTTTGCTGAGCCTTTTGGAATCACCCGTATTGATATCATTGCCCTAACACACCACGGCATAGAAGATTGTACTGGTGACAACGGACTGGTTGAACATGTGAAGGAGAGGCCTGCAGACTCCAAAGACCTCACTCTCCTCAGGAAGTAAAGGCAACTCTGGTCCTTCTTGTACACAGCTTCTGTGCTGGTGCTCCACTCAAATCAATCATCCAGGTGCAACCCCAGGTAGGTCCTCACCATCACTAGTAACAGGAGTAGTGAAGGTGATTAAAGTCCATCACCATCTCCTTTGTCTTCCTGATGCTGAGCTGCAGGTGATGCAGCTTGCACCATTTGATAAAGTGGTACAGGGTCTCCACAAGGGGCCTTTTTTTATCCTCCCAACTTCCCTTTACACACTCAACATCAGAGAATTTTTGCAGTGGTGTATCTAAAGTCTGAGGTATACAGGGTAAACAGGAAGGGAGCCAATACAATCCCCTGTGGGGCTCCAGTGCTGTTTATAACCACGCCTGGCACACAGCTCTGAAGCCATACAAACTGTGGTCTACGAGTCAGGTCTTTGGTAACATAGCAAATGTTTTCAAACTCCCACTGAAGTGTAGTCACTGGCATGCTTTCTTCATGTTTGCTTCAATATGTTGGTCCCAGGGTGGACCCTCAGAGTTATTGATGCCCAGGAACATGAAGCTGTTCACATATTCCACTGCTGGCTCTTCAATAAGGATTGTTCTAACTTCCTGAAGTCCACAATCAGTCCCTTTCTGATGTTGAGTGGGAGGTTGTTTTTGTGACACCATTTAACAAGCTGATCAGCCTCAGTCCCCTATGCCTCCTCATTGTTACATGAGATTCTGTCAACAACAGTGCTGTCCCGTCAGTAAAGTTGCCACGGAGTGTACCGTATGTTTGTAGTCTTCTGCTGCTGTAGGCCACCCACTTCAGGTTTCAACGTGTTGTGCTTTCAGAGATGCTGTCCTGCACACCACTGTTCTAATACATGGTTATTTGAGTTACTGTCACCTTCCTGTCAGCTTGATCCAGTCAGGCCATTCTCCTCTGACCTCTCTTATTAATAAGGTATTTTACACCAGGGAACTGCTGCTCATAGAATTTTTTTTTGTAACATACTGCCACGTATAAAAATCACAGGAGATTAGCAGTTTCTGAGTTACTCAAATCACCCTGTCGGGCACCATTGACCATTACAGTCAGTCACTCAGATCACATTTCTTTCCCATTCTGATGGTTGGTCTAAACAACAAGTGAACCTCTTGACCACGTCTGTATGCTTTTATGCATTGAGTTGCTGCCATATGATTGGCTGATTTGATATTTGCATTAATGATCATGTTTACAGGTGTAACAACTGAAGTGGCCACTGTGTGTAGACTGAAAGTGGCCAATACTTCCTTCCTGTCAGTATCTACAGTGGGTTGTATTCAAAGCTTTCCTCAAACTCTTTATCCTCTGAGATTTCCTCCTTGCCATCCAAATGGTCAAGCTGTGAGAAACATCTTGTAGGACACAATAGGGGATGATACCTAACCCTCATCAGCAAGCCAGAGCAATGATTCATCTCCTCAGTGGTCAGCTGGTAAGTACTTCAACAATGGCCAGTGATCCCAGCAGGGACCACTGTCAGAGAGAACCATTGGTAAGGGCTCCAACCAGGTGAGTATTGATGCTACCAGCATCACCTGAGGCAGGGGACCAATCTTCATGAAGAGCAGAGAACTTTAAACCCCAGGAGCCTAGTGAAGGTGCTCCCATGACCAAGTGTAACAGACTTGGGATCAGGACAGATAGTGGAAGCCCAAGTTAAGCATTACATGTGTGTGTGTGTGTGTGTGTGTGTGTGTGTGTGTGTGTGTGTGTGTGTGTGTGTGTGTGTGTGTGTGTGTGTGTGTGTGTGTGTGTGTGTGTGTGTGTGTGTGTGTGTGTGTGTGTGTGTGTGTGTGTGAGAGAGAGAGAGAGAGAGAGAGACTGGGATCTGACTTGGGACAAAGACTAGGGATATTGGCTGAAGTGCCTGAAAGAACTGGAGCAACACCACTGGTATTAAACTGCTACAAACTGGAGCCAAGGGCCATGTGGTGCTACAGGAGGCCCCCAACCACGACAGCTTCCGGGATTTAGATGCTCAAACTCCCGGAGTATGGATACCTTTAAGGGTCCAGGACCGTCCCACTAATTGGTAACCATGTTACTAGTGCCAAGTATTGAGTATTTAAGGAACACTGAACCGTGGTTCGGTGCTCAATCATAAGCCTACTCGTGATATCATCTAGTGTCTGTTCTGAACTCAGATCCAGTGTAATACTGTGTCCCCAACCTTACTTTGGATATCCCAGCATTTGGATTCAATTTATCCTTGTCAAGAACTCTCAACACACGTGGGGCAGATTGAGAGAGGTTAACAAGAGGTTTCCTTGCTGCATTGTTGATAGATTAGTGGATAGTCTTAAAGCCCCTGTTGGCTGAGCACTCCTACAAGTAGAGCTTCACCAACTGTGTACCAGAATCAAAAAGAGGCAAGGCCATAAAACCGTATGAATGTTAGTAACCAAATAATCCTCTGAATTGTGATCATCTGCACCATGATTCTCCAGTCTGCATGGTCCAATCCACTATCTGTCCAGCTCCTCCCTCTCAGGATTAAGCCCAACCCATCCAGCATCCAGTCTACAGAGTTCTGTTGCAACTCTGCAGTCTGACTCAGAACAGTTTTGGTTCCTTTACCTAAGGAAATGATTTGGTAACACTGGGAGCCCAAGGAAGAGTCACCAGGCTAATTCCTAAGAGGAGTAGGTTATCCTACCAAAGAGATTAGGTGGTACGGTCAGCTATTCATTGAGCTTAGATGAATGAAGGATATCTTTATTCTAACCTAAGGGACATTGACAAAGGAGATATTGAGATATTTTTACTAGTGGAAGAATCATGAATAGGGATCATCAGTTTGAAATAAGAGACTGGTCAAAAACTGAGATGCATATAAATTTCTTCCCTCAGATGATGGTAAATCTCAGGAATTTGCTGCCCTTGAGGGTGGTGAGGGCAGATCATTTGATGTATTTAAAATGCAGAAGGGTACTTCTGAAAGATCGAGGATGTAAGGGTTATGGGGAACTGCCACAAAAGACGAGCTGAGGCTAGTGCAGATCAGCCATGGTTGTATTGGATGGTGGGACAGGTTTGAGGGGCTGAGTGGTCCACTGATGCTTAATTTTTCTTGTGCTATTTGGAAACATGGTGTCTATTTGTTGCCACATGCAGCTGTGGAGGCCAAGTTATTTGGTGTATTTAAGGCAGAGATTGATATGTTTTTGATTGGACACGGCATCAAAGGTTACGGGGAGAAGGCTGGGAACTGGGGTTGAGGGGGAGAAGAAAAATGGATCAGCCATGATTGAATGGTGGAGCAGACTCGATGGGCCAGAGGGCCTAATTCTGCTCCTATGTCTTATGGTCTTATGGTCAATGATTTGGGAAGTTTCAAATCTTGCCATTCTGCTAAAGGATATATTCCCTTGATACTATTCACTACTCTAACACTGAACTACATCCATAGAGCACAGAACCTGACAGTGAAGTAGCAGCCCTTCGGCCCACGATATTGTACCAACCTTTTAACCTACGCCAAGATCAATCCAAACTTCCCTCCCACATAACTCTCCAGCTTTCTTTCACCCACATGCTGATCGAAGAGTCTCTTAAATGTTCCTACTATATCAGCATCTACACCTGCTCTGGCAGAACATTTACCACTCTCTGTGTTAAAAAAGAACTTACTTCTGACATTTCCCATGTGCGTTCCTCCATTCACCTTAAAATTACGACTTCATATATGAGGCATTTCTGCCTCGGGAAAAAATGAATCTCCTGCACTCACCACTCTTGGTGTAAAAAACCTACCTCTGACATCCTCCATAGACTTCCCTCCAGTCATATTAAAATAATGCCCACTTGTATTAGCCATTGCCAGCCCGGGAAAAAAGACACTGTCTGTCCACTCATCATCTCTTATCATCTTTTATACCTTTATTAAGTCTCTCCTCATCCTACTTCAGCCAAAGAAAAAAAGCCCCAGTTTGTTCAACCTTACCTAATCAGAAATAATCCAGACCACATCCTGCTAAATCTTCTCTGCCTAGTCTCTAAAGCTTCCAAATCTTTCCCATAATAAGGCGACCAAAACTAAACAGAGTGCTCCAAATATAGTTGAACTAGAGTTTTAAGGAGCTGCAACATTAGCTCAAAATCCATATTTTCCGATTTTTGTGCTTAAGGCTGCTAAGCCTTTCTGTCCATCCACGTTGTAAGATAGTGGGCAAAGGATTAATGTGTTCCTTGAAATAGGCAGCACGGACGGATAAGCTGTTGAGGAAAGCATAAAGGATACGTGGCTTCATAATCAGAGGCATAGAATATAACAGCTGTGAGGCTGTGATGCAATATTATAAAACAGTGATTAAGCCTTAGCTGCAACACTATCTACAGTTCTGATTGCCACATGAAAGGAAGGTGAAGACTGTGCAAAAAAGAGCCCAGAGAAGACTCACCAGGATGTTGTCCAAGGTGGAACATGTCAGTTATGAGCACAGACTACGTAGGAGGAGTTCGCATGTCCTGAAAGAGAGGAGGCTGATGGGAGACCTGACGGCGGTGTTCAAATTTATTTATTTAGAGATACGGCATGGAAACAGGCCCTTCCGGCCCAATGAGCCCGTGCTGACCAATTATACCCATGTGACCGATTAAACAGCTGACCCATGGCGTCTTTGGGATATGAGAGGAAACCTGAACACTTGGAGGAAGCCCACAGGGTCACAGGAAAAATGTATGAACTCCTTACAGACAGTGGCAGGAATCGTACTCAGGTCACTGGTGCTTTAAAAGTGCTATGCTAACCACTACTCTACTGTGCCCCCCCTCTCAATGAAGGTCATAGAGAGAGGAGACAGTAAAAGACTTTTCTCTTCCTCATAGCACGGGTGATTATAATTAGAGAACATGAGCTTAAGGCAAGGATTAAAATGTTTAAAGGGGATCTGATTACAATTGTTTTCTACTTGTAAGATTTGTAGGAATCTTTAGCTCACTGCCAGAGAGGGTGGCGGAAGTGAGAAAATTCAACAGTTTCAGTAAGTATTGTAATGATACTTGTTCAAGTGCTTACCAAAGCATTGAAGGCAACAGAACAGGTGCTGTAAAAGAGTTAGCATTGATATAAACCTGGTTGTCACATGGATATTGTAGGCAATAGGGCCTCTTCCTGTGCCGTGTCAATATATGATGGTATGACTCTACACATACCCTGCAAAAACAAATCTGAAATTTGATGCTGAAGCCACAATTGTGTATTGTGCATAGATTTGATACTCTGTTACAGGAAAGATGTCATTACGATGAATAGATCATCATTATTCAGTGCCTTGCCGTATGACATGGGTGACAATGGTCTTGACTGTGATTGTTTTTGCCAAATTTTTTTTACAGAAGTGCTTTCTTCTGGGCAGTGTCTTTACTGGTGACCCCAGTCATTATCAATACTCCTCAGAGATTGCCTGCATGACGACAGTGGTTGCATAACCAGCGCTTGCGATATGCACCAGCTCCTCATATGACCAACCACCACATGCTTCCATGGCTTCACATGACCCTGATTAGAGATCAGAGTGCTACGCCTTGCCCATTGTGACCTGAAGGCTAGCGGAGGGAAGGAGTTCCTTACACCTCCATTGGTAGAGAAATATCTCCACCCTGCCACCCTAAGGATTAAGAGAGAGGATCGGAAAAATTTGCAGAGGGTTGCAAACTCAGCTAGCTCCTTCATGGACACTAGCTTCCCAAGAATCGAGGATATCTGTGAAAGCTAAGGCCTCAGAAAGGTGGCATCCATCATTAAGGACCCCATCACCTTGGACATTACCTCTTCTTACTGCATAAGGGAGGAAGCACAGGAGCCTGAAGACACACACTCAATGTTTCAGGAACAACTTCTTCCCATCCACCATAGATTTCTAAATGGATAATAAACTCACACACACTACCTCATTATTTTTGCTCTCTTTTAGCTCTACTTATTTAATTTAATTTTAATATGTATTTCTTGTTGTAATTTATAGTATTTTTATGTATTGCACTAACTGTAGAGACTACTGTGAATGAAAGTCCTAAGGAGATCAACAGCTTCTGAGATATTCAAACCACCCCGTCTGGCACCAACATTCCACAGTCCGGGTAATTTAGGTCATATTTCTTTTCCAATCTGATGTTTGATCTGAACCAACAGCTGAACCTCTTGACCACATCCACATTGAGCTGCTGCCATATGATTGGCTGATTGGATATTTGCATAAACAAGCAAATTAACTTAAGTACAAGTGCACTTAATAAAGTAGCCACTGAGCGTACACGGAACAAAAGCATACATACAAAATGCTGACTATTGTCTCAGCCCAAAACATTGACTTGTATTCCTCTCCATAGCTGCTGTCTGACCTGCTGAGTTCTGTCTTCACTTTATATGTGTTACGCTGGATTTCCAGTATCTGCAGAATTTCTTGTGTATATAGAACAAACTGTCACAGGAAGTAATTGAGGTGAGCACAATAACCTTGGGTCATGAGGTGTAGATACATCTCTACTAAAGGAGATGTAAGGAGCTCCTTCCCTCTGCTAGCCTGTAGGTCACTCTTGGGCAAGGTGTAGCACCTGCTTAGGTCCTCCTGAATATGGAGTCATGGGAGCAGGTAATGGATGCTATTATGAGCAGCTGGTGCATATCACAAGTCCTGGATATGCGACCACTGATGCCAGGCAGACAATCTGAAGAGTATTGATAATGGCTGGTATCACCTGCCTTATAAAAACACTACCCAGAAGAAGGCAATGAAAAATTTGTCAAGAACTATCATGGTCATGGAAAAACTATGATCGTTCAATTCATACAAGAGGGCACATAATGATGATAAGAATAACATTTAAAGGACACTTGGATAAGTACATGGCTAGGAAGGGTTTAGAGGGACACAGACTAGCTTAAATAGACATCTTGATGGGCATGGAAAAGTTAGACCGAGCAGTATGACTCTATGACTCTATCTCTGATTTACTGGATAATCCTGGATCATGCCTCTGTTACTGTCAGCAGGGAACTTCTGGATTGCCATATAAATACATCTGGCTTACTGACGTTTGGGAAAAGAAATCCGATACGCTTGCTCAGTCTGGCTGGTGTGCGACATCAGGACCAGGGTAATTGTGGCTGACTTTCCATTACCCACTGAAATGCCCAGCAAACCAGTCAGCCATTTAAGAATAACTAGAGATGAGCACTAACTGTAGGCCTTGGCACAGGCTTCACATCACAGAGTTATAAAGTCATAGAGCACAGATGCAGAGCCTTTGGCGTATCAATTCCACACCGACCATGGTGTCAGCAATCTGGTCCCAGTTTTCTGCATTCAGCTTATGTCCCTCCAAGTTCTGGCCCTCCATGTACCTGTCCAAGTGCTTCTGAAAGGATTCTATTGTACCAGCCTCAACAACTTCCTCTGGAGTTTGTTCCATGTACTCAGCACTCTCTGAATGAAAACGTTGTGCTTTAGTTCCCTTTTGAATCTTATCCCTCTCACACTAATTCTATGTCTGCAGGTTTTGGATAACTCTCCCTCTGTGAAAAGACTGCTACTATCAAAACTGCTATTGCATTAAGGCTAAATGACAAATACGTGAAGTGCCAAATATTGCATGACCCTGTAGTCTAGCTCTTCCTTCAGCACTGCTCTCCATTGTCACTCCCAGGAGGACAAGCTGGTTTGCCTTCACCTGTGGCTGACCCAGTGCAAGACGAGTAACTGTGGCGTACTTGTTCTTGCGGAAACATGGCTCCAGGACAAATTCCCATGCACCATCAATCTTCAGGCCATGCCACTTGGGGACTTGTGCTAATGTTATGTTGTGACTGTTTCTACTATCATAACTATATGTGCTGTGGATTGCGTGTGACTATATGTACTGTGTTTTGCACCTTGGCCCTGGAGGAATGATATTTTGTTTAGCTGTACAGATATGTAGATAGATAGATAGATAGATAGATAGATAGATAGATAGATAGATAGATAGATACTTTATTCATCCCCATGGGGAAATTCAACATTTTTTCCAATGTCCCATACACTTGTTGTAGCAAAAACTCATTACATACAATACTTAACTCAGTAATAATATGATATGCATCTAAATCACTAACTCAAAAAGCATTAATAATAGCTTTAAAAAAAAAGTTCTTAAGTCCTGGCAGTTGAATTGTAAAGCCTAATGGCATTGGGGAGTATTGACCTCTTCATCCTGTCTGGTTGAATGACAATTAAACTTGAACTTGAAGTTAATAAAAAGTAGAAAGAGGAATAAAACTATTCACCACCTTTCAATGTCATTCATGTAGATCCTGATTAACTAGTCACATCAGCGCCATTTTCCTGTACTAACTACCAATTCTTAATTGCTTTAATATCTATAATGTGGACAGAAACTTCCTAAAAAACAAAACACTAAGTGAGCAAGTCATCTGTTTCACATTACATTGTTAAGAGTGATACATATAGAATAGGTAACCAGAGAAAAGCTTTGTGCTTTTTATTCAAAGTAATACAATACATTCTTTCACTGGGCTATCAAGGCCGCGATTGAAAATCTCCTCTAAAAGTTTGAAGTTCAAAATAAATTTATCATCAATGTATGAACGTGTTACCTTGGTGCATATCGCAAGCACCGGTTATGCAACCACTGATGTCAGGGAGACCTTGAGATGCATTTCCTCGCAGGGGAAGAAACATGATTTAAGTGACTTTGACCGTGGAATGATTGTTGGTGCCAGACAGGGTAGTTCGAGTATCTCAGAAACTGCTGGTTTCCTGGGATTTTCACACACAATAGTCTCTAGAATTTTCATGACGATGGTGTGAAAAACAAAAACAAGACATCCAGTGAGCAGCAGTTCTGTGAGTGAGAGTGCCTGGTTAATGACAGAGTTCAGAGGAGAATGGCCAGATTAGCTCAAGCGGACAGGAAGGCGACAGTAACTCAAGTAATCACGCGTTACAACAGCGATGTGCCAAAGCGCTTCTCTGAATGCACAGCGTGTCTCAACCTTGAAGTGGTTGGGTGCCAGCAGCAAATCACAAACATGCACTCAGTGGCCACTTCATTAGGGTCAGGAGGTACCTAATAAAGTGGCCACTGAGTGTGTATCTCTATCATGTCACCTCTTAACCTCCTCCATTGCAGGGAGCTAGACCTAGCATCTCTCGTGTCTCTTCATAACTCCACCCAGGCAACGTCCCAATGAATCCACCCTGCACCCTTTCTGGTGCCACCACATCCTTTCTATAGGGTTGGGACCAAGGACTGCATGTATTCACCAACTGAGGTCTGGCCAGTGTTTTATGAAGATGGATTATGAAGAAAAACTTCTACCCAACTATTGTAAAGATTTAGCAATAATATTTAGAGACTTAACATATAGACAGCAAGGTACTTGGAAAAAGGCTCAGTAACTTCGTATAGGACATCACCCACCCTGCTCATGGACTCCTTTTCCCATCCCATCAGGGAGGAGGCTGCATAGCATCCACATCAGGAACACCAGACTCAAAAACAGTTTCTTTCCCCAAGCAGTCAGGCTCCTCCACCCATTAACCCACCCACCACTACTTTATCATCTCCTGTCAGAGTACCTGCTTAGCACCATTTTCTAGACATTCACTCAATCTATGTATATAAGCTACCTTATGTATTTATGTTAATTGTGCTTCTTATTGTTTTGGATCCTGAGTAACAATTACTTTGTTCTCCTTTACACTGTGTACTGAAAATGGCATTAAGAAATCTTGAATCTTGAATCATTCCATAGATGTTACTTGACCTGCTGAGTTCCTCCAGCATTTTGTATGTGTTACTCTGGATTTCCAACATCCACAGAATCTCTTGTGTTGTTGATTCCTCAGTTTTATTATGACCCTTGCACTATATTTGTCTGCCTGCACTGCACTTTCTCTATAATTGCAATGTTATTGCATTTGGTTATTACTTTCCCTTTTGTACCACCTTGGTGTTCTTCTGTATGTATCTGTCTCAATCAGGAGTTCCCAAACTTTTTCTATGCAATGGACTCTTATCATTAACTGAGGGGTCTGTGGACCCCAGGTTGGGAACCACTGGTCTGGGTGGAACATGAACAGAGACTTTTCATGAATGACAGCAATAAGACAATTACCTAGGCTGCTACACTCAAGGGCGGTTGGAAGTGTATGTCAAGGTCCCACTGTATTGTGCTTGTGACTCTTTATACCACTGCCCTGCCCAATGGCTCACAGGAACTGAGGGGAGACTCTGGGAAGATGCTCACCCCTATGGTGTGTGTATTGAGCATCTGATTCAGCTGACAATCGAGCCATTGCTATGACCCCACCTCCCTTCAGTGTCCAAAGGAGCAGGCAGGAACGATGCCTCAAAAGCTCCATTAATGACAGTTTTCTACAGATGTACCGTGGAGAGCATTCTAACTGGCTGTGTCACTGTCTGGTATGGGAGGTGGGGGCTATGAAATAGGGTTGAAAGCTCCATCAAGAGCACCAACCTCCGCAACATCCAGGACCTTCAAGGAACGATGACTGGAAAAGGCGAGATCCATCATTAAGGACCCCTATCACTCAAGTGATGCCTTGTTTTCATTGCTACCATCAGGACGAAGGTACAGAAGCTGAAAGCAGACACTCAATGGTTCAGAAGTTGTTTCTTCCCCTCTGCCACCAGATTCCTGAATGGACATTGAACCCATGAACACTACCTCACCACTTTTTTTTTCTGATTTTACACTACTTATTTAAATTAACTTTGTTAATATATACATGCAGTATATACTTCTTACAAACCTAACATTTTTATTGTTATGCATTGCAATGTATTTCTGCTGCATAACAATAAACTTCACAACATGTGCCGGTGATATTAAACCTGATTCTGATTCTGCTTTTTGCTATTGGGCCACTTACCTAAAGACATGATGAAGTTTTGGCACCTGGCTTATGTAAGAGACCTAGAGCTGCATCGCCAACACGTTCTTGCCATTACTGGCTTCTCAAATTGTACTACAGGTCATGGGTTAAGGGTGAAAGGTGAAATGTTTAAGGAGGAATTTCTCCACTCAGAGGAAGGTGAGGGTGTGGAACGAGCTGAAGAGTAAATGGTGGATATAGGCTTGTTTTTAACATTTAAGAGAAACTAGGATGGGTATGTGGATGGGAGAGGTATGGAAGAACTATAATCGGTTGTTGGGACGGAGCAGAATAATAGTTCAGCATGGAATAGATAGTCTGAAGGTCCTGTATCAGTGTTGTAGTGTTGTATCACAAATTTCTGCTGGAAATCCATAGCAACACGTACAAAATGCTACAGGAACTCAGCAGGCCAGGCAGCATCTATGGAAGAGAAGGCCTGTTGAAGGGTCTTGGCCCAAAGCATCACTTGTCTACTCCTTTCCTTAATTGCTGCCTGAGCTGCTGAGTTCCATCAGCATTTTGTGTGTGTTGCTGTGGTGTCCTGTGACTCTACTTCCTCATCATCATTACATGCTGTGTCGATTGAACAAGTGGGTGATCCTGGTCTTCCTTCCATCTTTAATCTACGAGGGATCATTGCCTGTGGGGAAGTCTCCTTTTATGCTGCTGATCTTATGTGTTTTCTATCCACGACCATGATTGTTCTTGGCAAATTTTCTACAGAAATTGTTCACCATTGCATTCTTCTGGGGAGTGCCTTTACAAAACCAGTGATCCCAGAGACTTCCTGCCTCGTATCAGTGGCATCATAACCAGGACTTGTGATGTGCATCAGTGGCTCATACAACCATCCACTACCTGCTCCCATGGCTTCACATGACCCTGATCAAGGGGCTAAGCAGGTGCTTCACCTTGTCCAAGGGTGACCTGCAGGTTAGCGGAGGGGAAGAGTGTCTTACACCTCCTTTTAGTAGAGACATATCTTACCCCTGCCACCTGAACATTCTACGACACTATAAAACTCCAGTCCTCTGTTGTATCCTCCAAGAGGACCACAACCTTGTCATGGTTTGGAGGCTTGCATGTCTCAATGACCTGGAGGGTTATGTTGGCTGGAGTCAGGGCTTTATGCTTGGCCTCTTGACAATGCCACCCATTCCAAACAGGTCAAAGGGTAGAGGCTTGACTAAGAATAGATAGATAGATAGATAGATAGATACTTTATTCATCCCCATGGGGAAATTCAACTGTTTTTCCAATGTCCCATACACTTGTTGTAGCAAAACTAATTACATACAATACTTACCTCAGTAAAAAAATATGATATGCATCTAAATCACTATCTCAAAAAGCATTAATAATAGCTTTTAAAAAGTTCTTAAGTCCTGGCGGTTGAATTGTAAAGCCTAATGGCATTGGGGAGTATTGACCTCTTCATCCTGTCTGAGGAGCATTGCATCGATAGTAACCTGTCGCTGAAATGGCTTCTCTGTCTCTGGATGGTGCTATGTAGAGGATGTTCAGAGTTTTCCATAATTGACCGTAGCCTACTCAGCGCCCTTCGCTCAGCTACCGATGTTAAACTCTCCAGTACTTTGCCCACGACAGAGCCCGCCTTCCTTACCAGCTTATTAAGACGTGAGGCGTCCCTCTTCTTAATGCTTCCTCCCCAACACGCCACCACGAAGAAGAGGGCGCTCTCCACAACTGACCTATAGAACATCTTCAGCATCTCACTACAGACATTGAATGACGCCAACCTTCTAAGGAAGTACAGTCGACTCTGTGCCTTCCTGCACAAGGCATCTGTGTTGGCAGTCCAGTCTAGCTTCTCGTCTAACTGTACTCCCAGATACTTGTAGGTCTTAACCTGCTCCACACATTCTCCATTAATGATCACTGGCTCCATATGAGGCCTAGATCTCCTAAAGTCCACCACCATCTCCTTGGTCTTGGTGATATTGAGACGCAGGTAGTTTGAGTTGCACCATATCACAAAGTCCTGTATCAGTTTCCTATACTCCTCCTCCTGTCCATTCCTGACACACCCCACTATGGCCGTGTCATCAGCGAACTTCTGCACATGGCAGGACTCCGAGTTATATTGGAAGTCTAATGTGTACAGGGTGAACAGGACCGGAGAGAGTACAGTTCCCTGCGGCGCTCCTGTGCTGCTGACCACCGTGTCAGACCTACAGTCTCCCAACCACACATACTGAGGTCTATCTGTCAAGTAGTCCACTATCCAATCCACCATGTGAGAGTCTACTCCCATCTCCGTTAGTTTGTGCCTTAAGATCTTGGGCTGGATGGTGTTAAAGGCACTAGAGAAGTCAAGGAATGTAATCCTCACAGCACAACTGGCCCCATCTAGGTGAGAGAGTGATTTGTGCAGCAAATACATGATAGCATCCTCCACTCCCACCTTCTCCTTATACGCAAACTGAAGAGGATCCTGGGCGTGCCTGGTTTGTGGCCTCAGATTCTGTATTATCAGCCGCTCCATGGTCTTCATCAATGGTTCACCAGACCTCCAGGTTTGGGGGTTCAGCTCAGGGCTAACAACCCTGACTGGTAAAACAAAACTGTTATGGAAATAACAATGAAGAATCCTTCTACATCTGAGCATGATGGTATTCCTGAGTCTCCACCCAGAATTTCCATGACTGACAGTAGTGAAAACTAAGGGGAAACTACTGACGTGATGAAGGAAGCCCTGAAGACCACCCGAGATGGAGGATCATCATTTCTGCCTAAACACCAGCAGCATAATGGGCAATAAGGAAGCAAGTCCTCTGTTGCATACTATCATACCTTGACTCTTTTTCCAGGTGCTGCTTAACCTACTCCACAAGTATTATGAGTCAGCATCTTAACGGGACAGGAAGGAGACACAGGAACAGGTGGATGAACAATCTGACAGGAGAAAGATGTGTGTTCTACAAAAACTTGGATTTTCTTCAGCAAACACTGACGTCTTCAAGAAGTTTCTTTTGTGGTTTTGTAATATCCTGTTCCTCTCTGAGTCAAATTATGGTAACAAAATATTTGGTAATATTTCCTTTGCTCAGAAATGTGTACTGACAAGCTATCCCCAGGAAGTGGTACAAGGAGCACTGATCAAAAAGGTGACGTATAAATTCAGTGAAGTAAAGCCACATTCTGCAGATACTTGGCTCAAAAATCATCCTTGTAAAATCGTGTTTACATCATAATGGAAAATTTCCAAAGTATTACAATGTATTCCCTTTCAACATCTCAGATCGTTCTAATTCATTCAGTAAGTTAACCAGACAAGCTTAATCAATGACCATCCTCCCTCCCCTCTACGAGGAGATGAGGAGTGTAGACAGCTTAAATGCAAGCAGGCTTTTTCCAGTGAGGTTGGGTGTGAGTAGATCTAGAGGTCATAGGCTAAGGGTGAAAGGTGAAATGTTTAAGGGGAACTTCTTCACCCAGAGAGTGGTGACAGAGTGGAATGAGCTGCCAGCAGAAGTAGTGGGTGCTGGTTCGATTTTAACATTTAAGAGAAATTTGAATAGGTACATGGATGGTCAGGGTGTAGGTTGGTGGGGGAGCTATAGTCTGCATGCAGGTCATTAGGTCAAGCCAGAATAATGATGCAAAATTCATACAAGAAGTTCTTTTGAATTTGGCTGATGCACATGATAAAATATTAATAGGTGGAGATTTTAACTTTTGTTTAGACCCAGTTGATAGGTTAATAGGTTGATAGGTGATAGGTCAACTAAGGCTGTTACAAAATCAAAAGTAATAAAGCTAACTTTATCATTGATGAAAGACTTAAATTTGATTGATATATGGAGAAGAATTAATCCAAGAGAAAGAGATTATTCATTTTATTCAAATAGACATAAAACTTATTCAAGGATTGATTTTTTCCTATTATCAATGAATATTCAGGATAGAGTGAAAAGTGTGGAATATAAAGCGAGATTACTGTCAGATCATTCCCCCTTGATAATGACAATGATAATGATGGATAAGGAGGAATTGATTTACAGATGGGGATTTAATTCAATTTTATTAAAACGTCAAGATTTTTGTGATTTTATGAAAAAACAGATCTAATTTTTTTTGGATACAAACTCATATTCAATTTATATTATGGGAAGCAATGAAAGCATATTTGAGGGGTCAGATAATAAGTTATACTTCTAAAATTAAGAAGGAATATATGGTAGAAATAGATCAATTAGAAAAAGAGATTACAAAATTAGAAAAAGAATCCCAAAGATATATGACAGAAGAAAAATGAAGACAACTTGTCAATAAGAAGTTACAATATAATACACTCCAGACATATTGAACAGAAAAAGTAATTATGAGAACTAAACAGAGATATTACGAACTAGGTGAAAGATCACACAAGATTCTTGCTTGGCAGTTGAAAACAGAACAGGCTTCCAAAACAATAAATGCAATTAGAACAAGTGCAAATAAAATTACTTATAAATCTTTAGAAATTAATGAAACTTTTTAAAAATTTTACTCCAAATTATATCAATCAGAATCACAAAATGAGGTTGCTGAGATAGAATTTTTTTTATCACAAATAACTCTTCCAAAATTGAATTTGGAGGAACAGAAAGGATTAGATATGCCCTTTACATTAAAAGAGGTTGAAGAAGCTTTAGGATCACTTCAGAGTAATAAATCTCCAGGAGAAGACGGTTTTCCACCTGAATTTTATAAAAAATGTAAAGATTTATTAATCCCTCCCTTTATGGAGTTAATATATCAAGCGGAAAGAACACATAAACTTCCACAATCTTTTTTGACAGCGATCCTAATAGTTTTGCCAAAAAAAATAGAGATCCTTTAAAACCAACATCATATAGGCCTATCTCTTTCTTGAATACGGATTATGAATAATAGCAAAAATTTTATCTAATAGATTATCTAAATATTTACCAAAATTAATACATATGGATCAAACAGGCTTTATTAAAAATAGACAATCGGCGGATAATGTAACTCGGTTACTTAGCATAATTCCTCTGGCACAAAAGAAGGAGGAAATGTGTGTGACAGTTGCTTTGGATGCAGAAAAAGCATTTGATAGATTGGAATGGGATTTTTTATTTAAGGTATTGGAAAAATATGGGTTAGGAAAATATTTTATAAAATGGATTAAAACCTTAAACACTAGTCCCAAAGCTAAAGTAGTGACAAACGGTCAAATTTCAACATCATTCCAGTTAACAAGATCAACTAGACAAGGCTGTCCATTATCACCTGCCCTATTTGTATTGGCGATAGAACCATTAGCTGAATTAATTAGAACGGATCCAGATATTGTGGACTTCAGAGTTAACCAGGAGGAATATAAGATTAATTTATTTGCTGATGATGTTCTGATTTATTTAACAAATCCATTGCATTCATTGCATAAATTATCTTTTAGATTGGAAGAATATGGGAAAATATCAGGGTATAAAGTAAACTGGGATAAAAGTGAAATTTTACCCCTTACTAAAGGAGATTATAGTCAATGTCGATTAGTAACCCAATTTAGATGGCCGACAAATGGTACAAAATATTTAGGTATAAGAGTCAATAATGATATAAAGAATTTATATAAATTGAATTATTTGCCATTATTGAAAAAAATACAAGAAGATCTTGATAAATGGATGATGTTACCAATAACATTAGTAGGTAGAGTTAATGCTGTAAAAATGAATATATTTCTTAGATTACAATATTTATTCCAAACATTACCAATACAACTGCCCCAGAAGTTTTTTCAAGAGTTGAATAAATGTGTGAGGAAGTTCCTTTGGAAAGGTAAGATGTCAAGAATATCATTGGAAAAATTGACATGTAAATTTGACCTAGGAGGGTTACTACTCCCAAATTTTAAGAATTATTACAAAGCAAATCAACTTAGATTTATTGCATCTTTTTTTGATGAAGAAAAACCGGCATGGATTTGAATAGAGTTAGATAAGATAGGAGAAAATATACCAGAAGATTTTATATATAAATGGGAATCCAAATGGATACGGGAAAAGAAAGAATCTCTTATATTAAAACATTTGATTGATTTATGGAATAAGGTAAATGTGGATGATGAGATAAAGAAATCTTTATTAGCAAAGAGAACCCTAATTCAAAATAGACATTCCTTTTACAATGGATAATCAACTTTTATATAACTGGTTTCAAAAAGGGATTAGATATATAGGTGACTGTTTTAAAGGAGGTATACTGATGTCGTTTGATCAATTAAAGAATAAATATAAAATATCAAATAATACTCTTTTCTGTTATTTTCAATTAAAGGCCTATTTAAGAGATAAACTAGGTCAAACAATGTTAATGCCAAAACCTAATGAAATAGAAACTTTAATTCAAAAAGGAAAAATTAAAAAATTTACATCTTGTATGTATAATTTGATTCAAAAACAGACAATTAAACCAGGAATTAATAAGTCAAGACAAAAATGGGAAACTGATTTGAATATTAAAATTGATGAAAAAAATTGGTCAAGACTATGTCTTGATAGTATGACAAGTACAATAAATGTCCGACTTAGATTAGTACAATACAAATTTTTACATCAATTATATATTACACCACAAAAAATAAATAGATTAAACCCAAATTTATCTGACCAATGTTTCCGATGTAATCAAGAAATCGGTACTTTTTTACACTCTACTTGGTCTTGTTTTAAAATTCAACCTTTTTGGATAAATCTAAGACTTTTACTGGAACAAATTATTGGAATACAACTTCCACATAACCCAATATTATTTTTATTAGGCGATATTGAAGGGATAATACCGAAACCTAAATTGAATAATTATCAGAAAAAAATTATAAAAATTGCATTGGCAGTAGCCAAAAAGGCTATTGCAGTTACTTGGAAATCAGATTCATACTTAACTATGGACCGTTGGAATAATGAAATATTTAGCTGCATTCCATTTGAAAAAATTACTTATAATTTAAGAAATGAATATGATATATTTTTGAAAATTTGGTACCCCTATCTACAAAAGATAGGATTAAATATATAGGTCCTTTGAATATAAAATTATTAGTTATTTGGGGGAAAAAATAAAGATATATACTAAAGTTACTTTGAACTCCATGGAGCATGTGGGAATCCTCCGATATCCAGGCAATCCTCCTTTCTTTCTTCTTTATTTCTTCTTTCTTTCTTCCCTTCTTTTTTTTCTTTTTTTTTAGACAGGGATGTCAAGGGGGGAAGGGTTAAGGGGAGGGGGGAGGGCCAATATTAATTTTCGTTACTCTATTATTCTATTCATTGTATGTAATTCTCTTAAAGATTTAATAAAAAATATATTTAACAAAAGCCAGAATAACAGTTTTGGCATGGACTAGATGTGCCACTGGGCCTATTTCTGTGATGTAGTGTTTTATGACTCTATGATTCCATTAGCTCCGTCTACAGCCTCCATCGCCTCAGGAAATCAATTAATGTAAGCAAGGACCCAAGATGTTCTCTCTTCTCGCCCCTCCCTTCAGGCAGAAGATGCAAAAACCTGCAGGACGTATCACCGAGCTCAAGGACAACTTCAACCCACCAGTGTCAGACTTTCGAGTGGCCTTCTGATATGCTATAAGAGGAACTCTTGATCTCCAGATCGGCCTCGTCATGTCCGCTGCACTCTCTCTGGAACTGCAACATTATATTCTGCACCTCAATATAATTACAGATAGGTGTTTCCTATAGTGGGGGAGTCCAGTGGGTCAGAGGGCACAGACTCAGACTAGAAGGATGCTCTTTTAGAACAGAGATGAGCAGGAATTTCTTTCACCAGAGGGGGAAGAATTTGTGGAATTCCTTGTCATGGACGGCTGTGGAAGCCAAGTCATTTGGTATATTTAAAGAGGAGATTGATCTGTTCTTGATTAGTAAGAGCATCAAAGGTTACCAGGTGAGATCATCAGAGATCTTGACACCCAGGAACTTAAACTGGCTCACTCTCTCCACTTCTGATCCTTCTATGAGGATTGATTCGTGTTCCCTCATCTTCCCTTCCTGAAGTCCACAGTTAGCTCCTTCGTCTTACTAATATTGAATGCAAGGTTTTATCGTGTATAGTCTTACTTGCAAAAGTGCAACAGAAAATGTAGGCAAAAGAGGGTTCACTTTGTCCTCACCTGCCATCCCACTTGCCTCCATATCCAGCACATCATTCACCATAACCTCCAGCATCTCTAACGGGATCCTACTGCTACACAATCTTTCTGTCCCCTCCTCCCACTCCCTGCTTTTGCAGAGATCCCTCTCTATGTGACCTTTTTGTCCCTCATCCCTCCTCACTTCTCACCCTCCTGACACTTATCCCTGTGTGTGGGACAAGTGCCACACCTGCCCCCTACAGCTCCTCCTTCACCACCATTCAGGGCCCCAATCAGTCCTTCCCAGTGAGGCGACGCTTCACCTGTGAGTGTGTGGAGGTCGTGCACTCTCTGGTGCTACTGGCATGGCCTCCTCTACGTTAGTGAGTGCCGATGGAGATTGGGGAACTACTTAATCAAAAACCTTTGCTCTGTCGACTACAAAAGGCAGAATCTCAATTCGACTTTCCTTTCCCATTCTGGATTGCCATGGATCCCCAGCAGGTGTGCTGCACTTACATTATAACTTTTACTTACTAAATTCATACAATTTTTATACTGGCCATCATTTTTTCAGTAGTGCAAAATCATTCCCCTCTACCTTTTGCATAATTTCAGCCTTCCATCTTCTGAGTTGATACACATTAAATAATACAATCATCAGTGTACAAAAAATTAATATTACTGCAGCATGTGAGATTATCCTCACCCATGGATGTATTTGAACATTTGATCCCCAATTCCAAAATTTCCAAAAGACTAAGTCACTCAATATTTAATTTGCCTTCTCAGCATGTGTCTTAATAACTTTTGAATGTTCAGCCCACTGATGAATTATTTCCTTTGTCTCCTCCACCACTCGTGTTCAGTCTGCAGCCAAATGAGGAATCGGTGGCAACTCAGTTACAACATAGTCCCACAAATATCGATCCGACCATCTACCCCAACATAATACAAATTTGAGTCTTCCATTTCTTCCACATGCGCCCGTATTACCCGTATCCGTTGAGAAAAGTTTCTTTTGATCACCGAATAGTCTTCATATAATGACATTGTTGTTGACAAGTTCATCGGCAGTAATGTTTCGGAAGCACAACCAATCATGACCCCAGTCATGGTCAATTCCATCACCATAAGATGCATTATTCTCTTCATATTGAATTAAACCTGTAAATACACAAAGGATAATATCTGCTCTTATTTCCAGTTCCAATCTTGAATTACTTTAAATCCATGTTTTTTATCTGGTTTTCCAACCCATGCAATCTAGGCTTCCAATCATCTTTGGACTCAAGTCATCCATCTTTTCTCACCCAATTTTGTTTCAAGACAGGGGAGGCAACAACCAATGTATTTCTCCTCCTTATTTTATTTATACATCTCCCCTGTTTTTCAAACTGAGAAAATGGAAAAATTCCTCCTAGGTCAGATCTGTTGCCATCTTTGTGGAATAACTGTTCCAAATTCAGAACTTCCAAATCAGAACTATTGTGTACATCGATCGTCAAGTCTCCAAAATTGGGACTATCATGTACATCAATTGTTACATGTCGATGATAATTTTCCTGTTTCTCCCCCACCAATTTCAACTGGTTGATGTGGTACCATCCACTTTTATCTGGAGAAGTTAACACCCTGTATACTGATGGACTTGCTTTGTCTATGATTTCATAGGGCCCTGCAAACCTTGGATTTAAAAATGGTGGGTTGGTGTATTCTAATCATCACTCTTTGTCCTGGGCTTAATTCTATGGGACTGACTTTTGAGTCAAAGTGGGCTTTACTCTGCTGCTTCTTCTTTCCTATTTGATGAGCTGCCACATAATTGGCCTCTTTCATTGTCTCTACCAACTGTTGTACCCACTTTTCTGACACAATCCCATCTATTTCAGGTTCTGACAAATCTAACCCTAACAACTCCTCTAACCCTCTCATGTTTCTTCCAGTCATGAGTTTATAAGGGGTGTAACCTGTTGAAGATGCCACTGTATTCCTTATTATCATCAACACATAAGGCGGAACTGCTTGCCATGTTGTTCAATGTTTTTGTACCATTTTGGCCATCATGTTTTTTAAAGTTTGGTTCATTCTTTCCACAATTCCACTAGATTGTGGTCTATAGGGTATATGAAATCTCTGCTTAATTCCGAAAAGTGCCATGGCATTTTGCATTATCTGGGCTGTAAAATGTGTGCCTCTATCCGACTTTATACTCCGAGGTAATCCCCAATGAGTAAAAACCCTTTTCAATAAGATTTTTGCAGTAGCTTTGGCTGTGTTAGTCTTAGTTGGGAAAGCTTCCACCCATTTGGTGAAAGTGTCTACTACTACAAGGATATATTTGTACCCTCCTGTGGTTGGTGACAAGGGTCCAACATAATCTATCTACAAATTAGTCCAAGGTCCTTCCACTGGTCTGGTATGTCGGAGGGCTCCTTTCTTTACATTTCCGTCAGGATTATATTGTGCACAAATCAAACAATTCTTAACATAGTGTTCCACATCCTCCTTCATCCTAGGCCACCAACACACCTCCTTGATTTTTTCCAGGGTTCTTTCAGCTCCCAGGTGTCCCCATAAATCCTGGTACCAGTGGATTATCTGATTTCTTCCTAACTCTGGAACCACAAACTTTCCTTCATATAGGACTACTCCATCTGTAACATGTACACCCTTGTATTCTTCATACATTTCTGACCTTACTCCTTCTATTATTTTTTTAAATTCTTTATCCTTCTTCTGCTCCTCGGATAAATCCATAACCTTAATCTGTTGTTCCTTCTGCCTTCCCATCTCCCCAATCTGTGGTTGCCACTCCTGCCCATTTAAAGCACCTTGCTTTGTTAACTCATCAGCCTTCTTATTCCCCTCAGGGGATAATTTAGAGTGAGCTTTCACCTTTACAACTCCGTATTCTTTCCCCTTTGCTTCTTCAAATATATATTGCAGCAGATGGAAGGGACTTTCCGTCAGCTGAAACAAACCCTCTTGCTTCCCACAGAGGCAAATTTTCTGAAAGGCTGTTACAAACACACATACTATCAGAGTGTATGACTGATCCAGGTGGAAAATATTCTGGGTGGCTAACCACGTATGCTACAACTGCCAATTCTGCTGCTTGTGCGCTCATGGTTTTGGGTAGCTTTAAAGCTATACTATACGTTTCCTGTCCCTGTTCATCCTCTACGTAAATGCCACACCCAGTTCTCCTCTCACCATCCTGCACTGATGAGGAGCCATCCACAAAAGTTTTAAAGAAGGGTTTTCCCTTCTCCTTTGTGTCCTTGGTCTCAAGCATTATTTTGTCTGATTTGTCTCTACCCCCTCCTGTTTGTTTTGATACAAATGGTCCCTTGGGATCATTTGCTATCAGAACCTGACACTCATGTTCACCACCTTGATACACCAGGCTGTCAGCTAACATAGTGGTGGCACTTACTCGTTTTACAGTTATATTTCTCCCTTGCAACAGCAATGCTGCCAACACGAGGAAATCTGCAGATGCTGGAAATTCAAACAACAACACACACAAAATGCTAGTGGAACACAGCAGGCCAGGCAGCATCTATAGGGAGAAGCACTGTTGATGTTTCGGGCCGAGACCCTTCGTCAGGACTAACTGAAAGGAAAGATAGTAAGAGATTTGAAAGTAGTGGGGGGAGGGGGAAGTGCGAAATGATAGGAGAAGACCGGAGGGGGTGGGATGAAGCTACAAGCTGGAAACGTCGACAGCGCTTCTCCTTATAGAAGCTGCCTGGCCTGCTGTGTTCCACCAGCATTTTGTGTGTGTTGTTTATATTTACTGCCTTTTGTTTTCTTTTTACTACCTTGATGTGATCATGGAATGATCTGTCCTCATGGCACACTAAAAACATGTGAGCTGATTTCATATGCTATCTTTCACGGTGGGTGGTGGGGTGGAGATACATCTCTACCAAAGGAGGTGTAAGGCACTTCTTCCCTCTGCTGGCCTGCAGGTCATCCTTGGGCAAGGTGTAGCACCTGTTTATCCACTCAATAAAGGTCATGTGAAGCCATGGGGGCAGGTGGTGGATGGTTGTATGAGCAGCTGGTTGCAGCCATCTTGTAAAGACATTGCGCAGAAGAAGGCAATGGAGAACAACCTCTGCAGAAAAAATTGAGTGGAACAACCATGGTCAAGGATACAACCATGATCAGCCACGTCATACAACACGGCACATAACAACAGTGACAATCCTTCACAGGTTCAGAATACACCCAAAGCACATCGTGATCATTAAATTTGAAATTTGGGCTTTTTTTGTACCATAAGAAATCTAGACACAAACGACCACATCTACCGCCGAGGCGAAGTGTGAGAACTTCTTAACTGAAGGTGGAGGTTGAGGGATACATGTTGAGTGTGTCACCATGGAATCGCCTCCGCTCCCATTCAAAAAAGTGCCACAGGAAACTCGATGTGCACCCTGAGCGAGTACAAGCTTCAGGTCTTTTTGAGCCAACTATGCCAGCACTTGGTCCTTGTGTAATACTAACACTGCGTGAATGCATCGTTCTGAAAGCTTAGCCGATTTAAATTTGCAGGCACGCCCCAGTGTGTTCCTTTATCTATCTCATTACAGAAGTTTAGCTGGGTCATCACTCTCCCCAGAAAAGTTCTTTCCCAGCAGCCTAACCCAGATGTTAATCAGCTAATTCACTTCATGCCTTTAGAACATAAATAACTCAACAGGAAAACAAGCCCTTCAGCCCATGGTGTTGATTCTTTTTTTGTTCAAATTGCCTTCCTTCTTGCGTAATTTTGTATAATTTATGTTTTTCCTTTGAACGTTGTGCTTCTGAAGCTGTGTGCCTGTGAAGGTGCCCGCAAGTTTTTCTTTGCACTAGTTCACCCATGCACTTGTGCAAATGTCAAAAACTCGACTTTGATTTTGGTTAATGCAATGCACATTTAATATCAGAATCAGGTTTAATAACACTGGAATATCTCATGAAATTTGGTGTTTTGCAGCAGCAATACAGTGTTTGTACAGAAAAGAACTCTAAATCAAAATAAGAAATATATAGTAATTAATTTTAGTGAAAAATAAATAGATTTGAATACATTACATTTAATAAATACTCTAATGACAGTAAATAAGTAGAGCAAAAAGAGAGTTAGTGCTCATGGGATAGTTCATTGTCCAATCAGAAATCCAACGGCGGAGGGGAAGAAGCCATCCCTAAAATGATGACTGTGTGTTTTAGACTTCTGTACCTCTTCCCTGATGGTATTAATGAGAAGAGAGTATGTCCTGGATGATGGGGGTCCTTCAAGATGGACCTTTTCTGAGGCATTGCTTTTCCAAGGTGTCCTCAATGCTAGGAAGGCTAGTGCCCATGATGTAGCTGGTTGAGTTTACAACTTTCTGCAGCTTCTTCCAGTTCTGTGCAGTGATCACTCCATACCAGGCAGTGTTGCAGCCACGTACAAAGCTTTCCATGGTACACCTGTAGAAATTTGCTAGAGTCTTTGAGGACATCCCAACATCCCTTAGAGTCCTATTGAACTATAGGCACTGGCATGCTCTCTTTGTAATTGCATCAGTATGTTGGACCCAGGATAGATCTTCAGGGATGCTGACACCCAGGAACTGCTCCCCCTTTCCACTGCTGATCCCTCAATGAGGACTGATATGTTTTCACTCGACTTACCCTTCCTGAAGTCTGCAATTAATCTTTGGTCTTATTGCCCAACATTTCCAACAGTGTTCACGTGTCCAACAGTGGATGACACTCCATATGCTCCTGTTTCATTTCCTCACACTACTTTTCCCTGTTTTATAACACATCAATGATTAATTTTGACTTTGAGTGTAGCAGTTCAGCCTTCATCTCTGCAGCTCCATCCTGTAATTGTATTTACGTTTTGAGGTCACCTGTACACCTGCTCATTAATGCAAATATATATAGCAGCAACTCAATGCATAAAAGCATACAGACATGGTCAAGAGGTTCAGATGTTGTTCAGGCCAAACATCAGAATGGGGAAGAAATGTGTTCTTAAGTGACTTGGACAGATGGGGTGGTATGTGTAGGTCAGAAACTGCTGATCTCCTGGGATTTTCACACACAAGAATAGTTTAGAGACAATGATGTGTAAAAAAAAATCATCCAGTGAGCAGCAATTCTGAGGGCAAAAATGAGAAAAGTCAGAGGAGATTGGCCAGACTGGTTCAAGCTGACTGAAAGGTGACAGCAACTCAATTAACAACATCGGTGTGCAGAAGAGTATCTCTGAATGCACAACCCACTGATCTTTGAAGTGAATGGACTACCGCAACAGAAGACACACAGAAATACACTCAGAGGGCACTTTATTAAGTACAGGAGGTACCTAATAAAGTGGCCACTGAATGCAAGTTTACATTCCCAAGGATTTAACCAGAGGATTTGTGGTGATGCCGCTGCTGGGATCAACGAGGGCATCTTGCCTCTGTTGTGGTTGTAACTTAAGTTGATATCTGCCCATTACATTCTCCTGGGCCAATGATTCACTTGAGTTACTGGGGTCACAGTGAGTCCTTTTGAGACTGTTTGGCATGAGTCATGGAGAGATACAGCACCAAAACAGGTCCTTCACCCTACTGAGTCCAGGTTGACACCAAAATCAAAGTTAAGTTTATTGTCATTTGCACAGGTCTGCACAGGTGCAGCAAAAAGCTTTCTTGCAACAGTATCACAGACATGTAGCATCAGATAAACAGCATAAACAAGATAAACATAAATTAAACACAGTTTTTCCTCCACTCACCTGAAATAGATGTCTTCTGGTATTGGTTGTTGCTGTCCTGAGTAGAAGCATATACTCAAATCTACTTAAGCATTAGAAATACTGATCAAGTAGTCTAACCTTTTTTATTTCTTGTTACAAAAGTAGATTGCTTCTTACATAAGCTCTTGATCAGCATAGATGGACATAGAACATCAAACAATACAGCACAGCAAGGATCTTTGGCCTAATCACTCTATCCCTTCCCTCCTACAAAGCCCTCTACTTTTCTTTCCTCCATGTACAGTACCTCTCTAAGAGTTTCTTAAATGCCCTTAATGTATCTGCCTCTTGGTTCCTTAAAGTTGTCATTGCTGGGGGTAATATTGTGCATAAGCTTCCACTATCTACAAAGTACAATATATTCCAAATGGTATGTACCTCAAATAGCCTCTGACTATCAAGTGTATCTCCTGTGGCCTAGCTACTAAGTTCAGTGGAACCATTTCTACTGACAGGAGAAAAAGGAAACGGCGGGTTACTAGTGTCTTAAAACCAGTCGCTTCGGGCAGAGGGGGCTCATCAGTCGTGGTTGGCAGCTCATGTAGGAGAAGGAAAACTCTGAT
This sequence comes from Hemitrygon akajei, assembly GCF_048418815.1. Lineage (NCBI taxonomy): Eukaryota > Metazoa > Chordata > Chondrichthyes > Myliobatiformes > Dasyatidae > Hemitrygon > Hemitrygon akajei. The sequence goes on along the minus strand of NC_133126.1, from coordinate 188,833,144 downwards.
CTCAAGCCTCTACTGCCTTGCAGCTATACCCACTCACGGGGAAGGCTTCGGGAGTAAAATCCCAGGGGAAAAAATCCAGAGCTGGAGTCCTTAAGGCAGTTCTACGTTGAGTTCAACACTGACTGGCAACTCCCATGATGCTACTGGTGCCAAACTGCATCGGTCTCTGCTCTTCCTTTAGATTCATCAGCTGTGTGGAGAGGGGCCCTGCTGCATGGGCAACAGTTTACCCTCCATATTGTACTGCCTTGCATATCACCTAGACAGCTAGGATGCAAAGTCCATGGTCAGCCCCGAACAAAAGAGGGCCTCAGATATCTGCCTCTTCCACCAGCCCTTGGCAGAGCATTCCATGCACTCGTATTCGCTGTTTAAAAAAATCTACCTGTATACTTTCCTCCAATCACTGTAAAGTTATGAGTTCCTTTACCGCCTGAATCACTCAATATCAGAACGCACAGAGCATTTATTGCTCATAATTTTAACATAAGATGTTTACAAATTCATCTGAACGCTCTTTCATATTTGGAGAGGGAGCAGAAGTCACTTACCAGGATTTCACCTGGATTAGAGATGGTAACAAGAGGTTGGACAAACTTGGATTGTTTGCTCTGCAGTGCCAAAGGCTGCAGGGAGATCTGAAAGAGGTTTATAAGATTCAGAGAGGAATAGTTAGAGTAGACTGACAGTAGCTTTCTCCTAGGCTTGAAATGTCTAATACCAGAGGGCATACATTTAAGGTGAGGGGGTAATTTCAAAGGAGATGAGAGGGGCAGGTTACTTTACACAGAGAGTGGTGAGTGCCTGGAATGGTGGTAGAGGCAGAAATGTTAGTGATTTTTAAGAGTCATGAATAGGGATGTGAATGTGAGGGAAATGGAGGGATATGAATAGGGACGTGAATGTGAGGGAAATGGAGGGATATGAATAGGGACGTGAATGTGAGGGAAATGGAGGGACATGAATAGGGACATGAATGTGAGGGAAATGGAAGGATATGAACATTGTGCATGAAGAAGGGATTAGTTTAGTTGGCTGTCTGATTATTAATTTAATTGGTTTGACACAACATTGTGTGCCAAAGGGCCTGTTCTTGCGCTGTACTGTTTATGTTCAATTTGTCTGTGAGCATAAGTTTGGTTGCTTAAAATAAATAAGCTGACTCAAGTAGATCAAATGCACAGGGGACAGATAGGACCACATTTGCTTGTGGGAATTATTTTTTTCAACTACATTTTACCGCAAATGAAGTAATTCGAATAATCAAATTGTGCAGCATACAAGCATGCCTTCAACTCAGCTTTTGTTCACTCTGATAGGAGGAGGTGGAGACTTAGAGAGGGTGCAGATTAGATTCACCAGGATTATGCCTGGATCTGAAAGCACATCGTATGCCACACCAAAACCTCAACCTTGTATGTACTGTGTGCAAATCTAGCATAATCTCTCTGCTCTTATATTCCATATGCCAAACACTCTTATATTCCATGCAATATAAATGGCTCTAGCTCAAGGAGGCAACCTGGTGAGGTAAATACAGATATGTCACTATATACAACCCTGAGATTCATTTTTTTCTGGGCATTCTCAATAAATCCATGATAGAATAATAACCATAATAGAATCAATGAAAGACAGCACCAACTTGGGTATTCAAGCATGGATGAAATGATCTGAAGAGCCTGTTCCTATGTCTATAACTGTATGTCTCCATTACTCTATGACAGGGAAGGAAAGCATATTTTTTTAGTTATATCCCCTCCTGGCCTGTGCTGCCATGATCTCAGACTCGTAATTCTCCCTCTCCCGGCATTGCCACTTCAGCATTTCCATTCGCACTGGTTCAGATTTCACTACAACCATTGCAACATCCAGTTGTTTTATGTTTATCATTGTGTTTATTATTACCATGTTTACTGTTTAGTCTAAGCTTCACACAGGCAAGGAATTTCAATGCACCCTTTCACATACAGTACATTGATAATCTAACTGGAATTTGTCCTGGTAGCTCGAAGAATCTGTGGACAGAATGGAAATGGTGATATGGCCCTGTCCAATAGGGGTAAAGCCGTCCCACCATTGAGCACATCTACAAGGAACGCTGCTAGAAGAAAGAAGCATCCATCATCAATAACCTCCACCATCCAGGCCGTGCTCTCTTCCCACTGTTACTATCAGGAAGGGGGTACAGGATTTACCCCCTTAGGTCCCACACCACCAGGTTCAGGAAGGGTTACTACACTTCAACCTTCAAACATAGATAACTTCGCTCACCTCAAGTCTGAACTAATTCCACAACCTATGAACTTATTTTCAAGGATTCTACAACTTACATTCTCAATACTTTTATAACTATTTATTTTTATTTGCATATTTATTTGTTTATTTGCACATTAGTTATTAGTTAGTCTTTGATTATGTTCAGTTTTTCATTCATTCTATTCTATTTCTCTGTTTTCATGTGAATATTTGCAAGAAAGTCAAACTCAAGGTGACATAAACATACTTTGATTATAAATTTACTTTGAACTTTGGCATGCACTTAATCATACGTAGTCATACTGTTAGATATTCTACACCCAAGCATTCTGAAAGAGGTGGCTGAAGAGATTGTGAAGGCATTAGTAATGACCTTTCAAGAATCACTAGATTCAGGCATGATTCCAGAGGACTAGAAAACTGCAAATGCCACTCCATTCTTCCAGAAAGGAGGGAGACAGAAGAAAGGAAATTATAGGCCAGTTAGCCTGACCACAGCAGTTGGGAAGTTGATTATTAAGGATGAAGTTTTAGGGGTACTTAGAGACACATGATAAAATGGGCTAAAGTCAGCATGGTTCCTTTAGGGTAAAATCTTACCTGACAAACCTGTTGGAATTCTTTTGGGAAATAACAAGCAGGATCGACAAAGGAGAATTAGTGGATGTTGTGTACTTGGGTTTTCAAAAGGACTTTGACAAGGTGCTACTCACAAGACTGCTTAATATGTTACAAGCCCATGGTATTACAGGAAAGATACTAGCATGGATAGATCATTGGCTGATTGGCAGGAGGCAAAGAGGAAGGGAAAGAGGTGCTTTTTCTGTTTGGCGGCCAGTGACTAGTGGTGTTCTGCCCACTTGTGTTGAGACCACTTATTATGTTGTACGTCAGTGATTTGGATAATGGAATTGATGGCTTTGTGGCCAAGTTTGCAGACAATACAAAGACAGGTGGAGAGGTAGGTAGTGTTGAGGAAGGAGGGAGGCTGCAGGACGACTTAGACAGATTAGGAGCAGACCAACGAAGTAGCAGATGGAATAATGTCGGGCACTGTATGTTCAAAATAAGTATAAGGCACTGGTGAAGCCTCACTTGGAGTATTGTGAGCAGTTTTAGGCACCTTATCTAAGAATGGGTTGACAATGGAGAGGGTTCAAAGGAGGTTCACAAAAATTATTCCGGGATTGAAAAGCTTATCATATAAGGAGTGATTGATTCTTCTGGGTCTGTACTCACTGGAACTCAGAAAAATGAGGGGAGAGTTCATTGAATATGGAAGGGCCTTGATAGAGTGATTGTGGAGAGAATGGTTCCTATAGTGAGATGAGAAGGCATGGCCTCAAAATAGAGGACATACTACTAGGATGGAAATGGGAAGCAATTTCATATGCCAGAAGGTAGTAAATCTGGGGAATTCATTGCCACAGTTGACTGTGGAGGTCAAGTCATCAGGTATATTTAAAGTAGAGGTTGATAGGTTCCTGATTAGTAAGGATCTCAAATGTTATGGGGAAAAGGCAGGAGAATGGGGTTGAGAGGAGTATGGATCAGCCATGATCAAATGGCAGAGCAGACTTGATGGGCCGAATGGCCTAATTCTGCTCCAATGTCTTATGGTCTTAAAGAAACAAGACACAAATCTTACACACAACAAACTCTTCACAGCCACTAGCAATCTAGACCAAGGTAAGCCCCTTCTTAGTCATATCAGACATGGGACTCTTGAGATTGAATCTGATGGGTGGAAGAACTGGGAAATGGTGTCCTCCACATTTCAAGCATTTAATAAGGTTGTGGTTGATTTTACAACTATAAAGCAGTTTTGTGGTTGATTTTACTAATGCCCACATTGCACAATTTCTCTAATTTAAATTCCCCAGCTCTCTATAATGGGATTTGAACACTGGGTCAATAATGCAGGCCTTTCAGTGCTGGTCTGGGACCATAGCTGGAAATCTTAAATAGTCTTCTCGGATATCATTCATTATCTTTCATTTTTAGTTTTATTTAGAGATACAGGGCAGAACAGACCCTACTGGAGCAACAGGTCAATGGCAGATGCCATCTCTCTGGCACTACATTCCTCCTTAGAACACCTGGAGAATAAAGACGTATATGTAAGGCTCCTTTTCGTTGACTACAGCTCTGCCTTTAATACCATCATTCCAAATAAACTGATTCCTAAGCTCCGGAATCTGGGTCTTAGCACTCAGATCTGCAGCTGGATCTTCAACTTCCTCACAGACAGGACCCAGGCTGTAAAAATAGTGGACAAGCTCTCCTCTACAATCATTCTGAGCACCGGTGCCCCACAAGGTTGTGTACTCAGCCCCCTGCTGTACTCACTGTACACCCACACCCATGATTGTGTAGCCGAGTTCCCATCGAAGTCAATATATAAGTTTGCTGATGACACCATAATTGTAGGCCGTATCTTGGGTAATGATGAGTCTGAGTACAGAGAGGAAATTAAGAACCTGGTGGCATGGTGCGAAGACAATAACCTATCCCTCAACGTCAGCAAGACGAAAGAATTAGTTGTTGACTTCAAAAGGAGTAGCAGACCGCACGACCCCGTCTACATCGGTGGTGCGCAGGTGGAACAGGTCAAAAGCTTTAAGTCCCTCTGGATGAATATCACAAATGAGCTGATTTGGTCTAACCAAGCAGAGTCCACTGCCAAGAAGGCCCACCAGTGCCTTGACTTCCTGAGAAAGCTGAAGAAATTTGGCCTGTCCCCTAAAACCCTCACTAATTTTTATAGGTGCACCGTAGAAAGCATTCTTCTAGGGTGCATCACAACCTGGTATGGAAGTTGTCGAAGACTAGAAGAAGCTGCAGAAGATCGTGAACATAGCCCAGCACGTCACACAAACCAATCTTCCATCCTTGGACTCACTTTACACCACACACTGTCAGACCAGTGCTGCCAGGATAATCAAGGACACGGCCCACCCAGCCAACACACTTTTTGTTCCTCTTCCCTCCAGGAGAAGGTTCAGGAGCTTGAAGATTCATACAGCCAGATTTGGGAACAGCTTCTTTCCAACTGTGATAAGACTGCTGAACAGATCCTGACCCGGATCTGGGCCGTATCTTCCAAATATCCGGACCTGACTTGCACTACCTTACTTTCCCCTTTCTATTTTCTAATTATGATTTACAATTTAAATTTTTATTATATTTAATTTGATTTGTACTTCAGGGAGCGCGAAGCGCTGAATCAACTATCGCTGTGATGATTGTACGCTCTAGCATCAATTGTTTGGTGACAATAAAGTAAAGACCCTCCCAGCCCAACGAACAGCGCTGCCCAGCAACCCACTGATTTAACACTAACCTAATCACAGGACGATTTGCAATGACTAATTAACGTATAACTGGAATGTCTTTGGACTGTGGGAGGAAAGCTGAGCACCCTGGAACAAACCCACATGCTCATGGGAAGGACGTATAAACCTGTTACAGAGAGCGTTTGGAACTGAACTCAGAACTCCAGAGCTCCAAGCTGCAATAGCTTAATGTTAACTGTTGTGTTACTGTACCCCCTTTCTGTGCTACTAGCATTTTGGGCTGAGAACTCCAAGCACACTCCCAGCAGTGAGAATGACACTTACTGACTCAAAGCCTCTCTGTATGCTCTATGTTCTTTTACTTTCTGCCACCGAAAATGCAAGGACAGAGTTAGTAAAAGGTCAAGAGAAAAAATGCTGTACTTGATTTGGCAATAGGCAAGGTTCATTGAAACCTCACCTTCCTCCTTTGGTCAAAAGGAGAAGGTCAAGAGGATATTCATGAGAATGATCCCGGGAATGAAAGGATTAAGGTATGAGGACCGTTTGATGGTTCTGAGCCTGTTCTCATTGGAGATTAGAAGAATGAGGGGGATATCGCTTTGAAACCTTTCGAATATGGAATTGTCTAGATGGAGTGGATGTGAGAGTTTGTATCCTACAGTGGGGGAGTCCAGGATGATAAGAAGCAGCCTTCTATTGGAACGGAAATGAGGAGGAATTTCTTTAGCCGGAGGGTGATTAATCTGTGGAATTCATCGCCACAGTTGACTGTGGAGGGCAAATCACTGGGTATACTTAAAGCGGACGTTGACAGGTTCTTGATTAGTCAAGGTGTCAAAGGTTATGGGGAGAAGGCAGGAGAATGGAGTTGAGAGGGATAATAAATCAGCTGTGGTAGAATGATGGAGCAGACTCGATGGCCCGAATGCCCTAATTCAGTTCCAATATCGTATCATCTTAAGGTTTTGGATGCATCAAAAGTTACCAGACCTGAATGTATGACAATCATTCATACACTCCTTGTGAAGGAATCCTTGTGAAGTTTTGCTCACTGCCTCGGACATCCAAATGAATGAGAAAATCTGTCAGGAGCACATTGGATCCCTACATGGGCAGTGGAGGGAGCCTGCTTTCATACAATCTACTTGTTCACTTACTTTGTCAACTGTGTCCTGCTCCGCTTTGGAGGAATCAGCTGTTCCAACAATATTCACATCAAAATCAACACAAGCAAGTCATCCCCGCTCCCAAGTGACTGTCTATAAAGATCTGAGCGAGCTCTGATGTGTTCTGTCTGTCTCTGTATGTGTTACTGTGAGGCTGTGAGTGTGACTGTTTGTTTATAAATATGCATATTAGTGTCTGTACTTGTATATACTAAACTGTGCATGCTGTGTGCCTGTTGGTATGCATGTGTGAACTTATAAACCTGTTCCTGTGTGTGTAAATGTCAGTGTGTGTTTGTGTGTGTGTGAGTTCATGTTATATATGCATTAGTGTAACCACGGTTGTAATTGTGTGTGTGTGTGTGTGTGTGTGTGTGTGTGTGTGTGTGTGTGTGTGTGTGTGTGTGTGTGTGTGTGTGTGTGTGTGTGTGTGTGTGTGTGTGTGTGTGTGAGAGAGAGAGAGAGAGAAAGAAAGAGCTTGGGTAAGAGAGGAGTGTGTGAGTGAGAAAGTGTCTGAGAAAGAGAAAAAGAGTGTGTGTGTGAAAGAGAGTAACTGTATGTGTGATAGAGTGTGTGTGTAAGAAAGTATGCTTTCTCTGAGAGAGAAATAAAGTTTGTGCATAGGAGAAAGAAAGTGTGTGAGATAGAAATTTCATGTGTGTGAGACAAAGAAAGATTGTGTGTGTGTGAGAGAGATAAACAGTGAACGTCTGTGTGTGTGAGAGAGTGTATGGTATGTGAGACAGAGAAATTTTGTGTGTGAGTGGGAAAGAGTGTATGATGGAGAAAGTGTGTTTGTGAGAGTGTGTGTGTGTGAGAGAGAAGGTGGGTGTGTATATGTGTATGAGAGAGAGAAAGTGTATCTGTGAGAGAGAGAGAGAGATAGTATGTCCGAGAGATAGAAAGTTTTTATTCTGTGAGGGAGAGAGAGCATGTGTGAGATAGAGTGAGAGAGAGAAAGAGCGTGAGTGAGAGAAGTGTGCGTGAGAGAGAGAGACAAAGTGTGTGTGAGTAATACAGAAAGAGTGTGTGTGAAAGACAGAGTATGTGCAATAGGGAGAGTATGTGTTTGTGGAAGAGAGAAAGTTTGTTTTCTCTGTGAAATAAAGTTTTTGTGTAGGAGAGAAAGTGACTGTGAGAAAGAGAGAAAATATGCATGTGAGAGAGGAAGGAAGTGTGTGTATGAGAGAGAGAATGTGTGTGAGAGAGAGAATGTGTGTGTGAGAGAGAAAAAGTGTGTGTATGAGAGAATGTGTGTGTGAGAGAGAGAATGTGTGTGTGTGAGAGAGAGGAAGTGTGTGTATGAGAGAGAGAATGTGTGTGAGAGAGAGAATGTGTGTGTGAGAGAGAAGAAGTGTGTGTATGAGAGAGAATGTGTGTGTGAGAGAGAGAGGAAGAGTGTGTATGAGAGAGAGAATGTGTATGAGAGAGAGAATGTGTGTGAGAGAGAGAATGTGTGTGTGAGAGAGACAGTATGGATGTGAGAGAGAGAAGGTGTGTGTGTGTGAGACAGTATGGATGTGAGAGAGAGAAGGTGTGTTTGTGTGAGACAGTATGGATGTGAGAGAGAGAAGGTGTGTGTGTGAGACAGTATGGATGTGAGAGAGAGAAGGTGTGTGTGTGTGCGACAGTATGGATGTGAGAGAGAGAAGGTGTGTGTGTGAGACAGTATGGATGTGAGAGAGAGAAGGTGTGTGTGTGTGAGACAGTATGGATGTGAGAGAGAGAAGGTGTGTGTGTGAGAGTATGGATGTGAGAGAGAGAAGGTGTGTGTGTGTGAGACAGTATGGATGTGAGAGAGAGAAGGTGTGTGTGTCTGAGACAGTATGAATGTGAGAGAGAGAAGGTGTGTGTGTGAGACAGTATGGATGTCAGAGAGAGAAGGTGTGAGTGTGAGACAGTATGGATGTGAGAGAGAGAAGGTGTGTGTGTGTGAGACAGTATGGATGTGAGAGAGAGAAGGTGTGTGTGTGAGACAGTATGGATGTGAGAGAGAGAAGGTGTGTGTGTGAGACAGTATGGATGTGAGAGAGAGAAGGTGTGTGTGTGAGAGTATGGATGTGAGAGAGAGAAGGTGTGTGTGTGAGACAGTATGGATGTGAGAGAGAGAAGGTGTGTGTGTGTGTGAGACAGTATGGATGTGAGAGAGAGAAGGTGTGTGTGTGTGAGACAGTAGGGATGTGAGAGAGAGAAGGTGTGTGTGTGTGAGACAGTATGGATGTGAGAGAGAGAAGGTGTGTGTGTGTGAGACAGTATGGATATGAGAGAGAGAAGGTGTGTGTGTGAGACAGTATGGATGTGAGAGAGAGAGGGTGTGTGTGTGAGACAGTAAGGATGTGAGAGAGAGTAGGTGTGTGTGTGAGAGACAGTATGGATGTGAGAGAGAGAAGGTGTGTGTGTGTGAGACAGTATGGATGTGAGAGAGAGAAGGTGTGTGTGTGTGAGACAGTATGGATGTGAGAGAGAGAAGGTGTGTGTGTGAGACAGTATGGATGTGAGAGAGAGAAGGTGTGCGTGTGTGAGACAGTATGGATGTGAGAGAGAGAAGGTGTGTGTGTGTGTGAGACAGTATGGATGTGAGAGAGAGAAGATGTGTGTGTGAGAGACAGTATGGATGTGAGAGAGAGAAGGTGTGTGTGTGAGACAGTATGGATGTGAGAGAGAGAAGGTGTGCGTGTGAGACAGTATGGATGTGAGAGAGAGAAGGTGTGTGTGTGAGAGACAGTATGGATGTGAGAGAGAGAAGGTGTGTGTGTGAGACAGTATGGATGTGAGAGAGAGAAGGTGTGTGTGTGTGAGACAGTATGGATGTGAGAGAGAGAAGGTGTGTGTGTGAGACAGTATGGATGTGAGAGAGAGAAGGTGTGTGTGTGAGACAGTATGGATGTGAGAGAGAGAGAAGGTGTGTGTGTGAGACAGTATGGATGTGAGAGAGAGAAGGTGTGCGTGTGTGAGACAGTATGGATGTGAGAGAGAGAAGGTGTGTGTGTGAGACAGTATGGATGTGAGAGAGAGAAGGTGTGTGTGTGAGACAGTATGGATGTGAGAGAGAGAAGGTGTGTGTGTGTGAGACAGTATGGATGTGAGAGAGAGAAGGTGTGTGTGTGAGAGACAGTATGGATGTGAGAGAGAGAAGGTGTGTGTGTGAGACAGTATGGATGTGAGAGAGAGAAGGTGTGTGTGAGAGAGACAGTATGGATGTGAGAGAGAGAAGGTGAGTGTGTGTGAGACAGTATGGATGTGAGAGAGAGAAGGTGTGTGTGTGAGACAGTATGGATGTGAGAGAGAGAAGGTGTGTGTGTGAGACAGTATGGATGTGAGAGAGAGAAGGTGTGTGTGTGAGACAGTATGGATGTGAGAGAGAGAAGGTGTGTGTGTGTGAGACAGTATGGATGTGAGAGAGAGAAGGTGTGTGTGTGTGAGACAGTATGGATGTGAGAGAGAGAAGGTGTGTGTGTGAGACAGTATGGATGTGAGAGAGAGAAGGTGTGTGTGTGTGAGACAGTATGGATGTGAGAGAGAGAAGGTGTGTGTGTGAGACAGTATGGATGTGAGAGAGAGAAGGTGAGTGTGTGTGAGACAGTATGGATGTGAGAGAGAGAAGGTGTGTGTGTGAGACAGTATGGATGTGAGAGAGAGAAGGTGTGTGTGTGAGAGACAGTATGGATGTGAGAGAGAGAAGGTGTGTGTGTGAGACAGTATGGATGTGAGAGAGAGAAGGTGTGTGTGTGTGAGACAGTATGGATGTGAGAGAGAGAAGGTGTGTGTGTGAGAGACAGTATGGATGTGAGAGAGAGAAGGTGTGTGTGTGTGAGACAGTATGGATATGAGAGAGAGAAGGTGTGTGTGTGAGACAGTATGGATGTGAGAGAGAGAGGGTGTGTGTGTGTGTGACAGTATGGATGTGAGAGAGAGAAGGTGTGCGTGTGTGAGAGACAGTATGGATGTGAGAGAGAGAAGGTGTGTGTGTGTGAGACAGTATGGATGTGAGAGAGAGAAGGTGTGCGTGTGTGAGACTGTATGGATGTGAGAGAGAGAAGGTGTGTGTGTGTGTGAGACAGTATGGATGTGAGAGAGAGAAGGTGTGTGTGTGTGAGACAGTATGGATGTGAGAGAGAGAAGGTGTGCGTGTGTGAGACTGTATGGATGTGAGAGAGAGAAGGTGTGTGTGTGTGTGAGACAGTATGGATGTGAGAGAGAGAAGGTGTTTGTGTGAGACAGTATGGATGTGAGAGAGAGAAGGTGTGCGTGTGTGAGACAGTATGGATGTGAGAGAGAGAAGGTGTGTGTGTGAGACAGTATGGATGTGAGAGAGAGAAGGTGTGTGTGTGAGACAGTATGGATGTGAGAGAGAGAAGGTGTGTGTGTGTGAGACAGTATGGATGTGAGAGAGAGAAGGTGTGTGTGTGAGACAGTATGGATGTGAGAGAGAGAAGGTGTGTGTGTGAGACAGTATGGATGTGAGAGAGAGAAGGTGTGTGTGTGTGAGACAGTATGGATGTGAGAGAGAGAAGGTGTGTGTGTGAGAGACAGTATGGATGTGAGAGAGAGAAGGTGTGTGTGTGTGAGACAGTATGGATGTGAGAGAGAGAAGGTGTGTGTGTGTGAGACAGTATGGATGTGAGAGAGAGAAGGTGTGTGTGTGAGACAGTATGGATGTGAGAGAGAGAAGGTGTGTGTGTGTGAGACAGTATGGATGTGAGAGAGAGAAGGTGTGTGTGTGAGACAGTATGGATGTGAGAGAGAGAAGGTGTGTGTGTGAGAGACAGTATGGATGTGAGAGAGAGAAGGTGTGTGTGTGTGTGAGACAGTATGGATGTGAGAGAGAGAGAAGGTGTGTGTGTGTGAGACAGTATGGATGTGAGAGAGAGAAGGTGTGTGTGTGAGACAGTATGGATGTGTGAGCACTGCACTAACTGATATGATGACTGCGGCCATTGGCTCCTGGGATAGCTACACCCGCCTCTGCAGCTTGTGGCCGTGGACTAAATTTTGGGGACTCCGCAGTTTGATGTTTAATCATTTGTGTGTATTTGTTTGCCTTTTGCTTTTTACTGTTTGCACAATTTATTCTTTTTTTCACTTGTTTGATGAGTGTTTGTGTGTTAGAGAGTGAGAGTGTATGATGTGATAGAGAAAGAGAGAGTGTGTGTGTGTGTGTGTGTGTGTGTGTGTGTGCGTGCGTGCGTGCGTGCCCCCGTGTCGGCTGCCCCGCAGAGTGTTATACGGCCAGCTACATCATGGCTGACGCTCAGCTGGAGGGCTGTAGAAGCACTGTAAGGATCAGATGAACACCAAGTACACGGCAGATGCTGTGGTCAGAGTAACACACACAACACGCTGGAGGAACTCAGCAGGTCGGGCAGCATCCATGGAAACGAACAGTCAATGTTTCGGGCCGAGACCTTTCATCAGGACTGAAGAGGGAGCAGGCAGGGGCCCTATAAAGAAGGTGGGGGGAGGGTGGGTAGGAGAAGGATGGTGGGTGTCAGGTTAAAAACCAGTAAGGGGAAAGATCAGGGGGTGAAGCAGGGAGGGGATAGGCAGGAAAGGTGAAGAAGGCATGTAAGGGGAAAGCACTGTGTAGTAGAAAAAGGAGGAATCATGAGAGGGGTGATAGGCAGCTGGAGGAGGAGGCAGAGGGAAACTGGGATGGGGAGGGAATTACCGGAAGTTGGGGAATTCAATGTGCATGCCAAGGGGCTGGAGACTACCCAGACGGTACATGAGGTGTTGCTCCTCCAACCTGAGTTTGGCCTCATCATGGCAGTAGAGGAGGCCATGTATGGACATATCCGAATGGGAATGTGAAGCAGAGTTGAAGTGGGTGGCAACCGGGAGATCCTGTCTGTTGTGGCAGACGGAGTGGAGGTGCTCGACGAAGCGGTCCCCCAATCTGTGTCGGGTCTTGCCGATGTAGAGGAGGCCACACCAGGAGCACTGATAATAGATGACCCCAACAGACTCACAACTGAATTGTTGCCTCACCTGGAAGGACTGTTTGGGGCCTTGAATGGTGGTAAGAGATGAGGTGTAGGGACAGGTGTAGCATTTACACTTGCAGGGGTAAGTGCCAGGTGGGAGATCTGTGGGGAGGAACGTGTGGACCAGGCAGTCGCAGAGGGAACAATCCCTGTGAAAATCAGAGAGGGGTTACCTGGGTTACCTGGGTTTCAGCACTTAAGTTACAGGGAAAGGTTGAACAAGTTAGGCCTTTATTCTTTGGCGCGTAGAAGGTTGAGGGGGGACTTGATAGAGGTATTTAAAATTATGAGGGGGATCGATAGAGTTGACGTGGATAGGCTTTTTCTATTGAGAGTAGGGGAGATTCAAACAAGAGGACATGAGTTGAGAGTTAGGGGGAAAAGTTTAAGGGAAACACGAGGGGGAATTTCTTTACTCAGAGAGTGGTAGCTGTGTGGAATGAGCTTCCAGTAGAAGTGGTAGAGCCAGGTTCGGTATTGTCATTTAAAGTAAAATTGGATAGGTATATGGACAGGAAAGGAGTGGAGGGTTACGGGCTGAGGGCAAGCCAGTGGGATTAGGTGAGAGTAAGCGTTTGGCATGGACTAGAAGGGCCGAGATGGCCTGTTTCCATGCTGTAATTGTTATATGGTTATATGGGTAGAGAAGGAAAGATGTGCTTGGTGGTGGGGTCCTGTTGAAGGTGGCGGAAGTTGCGGAGGATAATATGCTGGATCTGGAGGCTGGTGGGGTGGTAGGTGATGGTAGGTAGGATCAGATGAAGAATGCTTTAAGGAAGTGCAAGATCAGACCTGAGGACCTGGAGGATGTTGCTGCTGACCGTAACACTTGGCGACAGCTGTGTAGGGATGGGGTTCACATTCTGGAGATGGAAAGAACAACCAGAAGACAGCAGAAGAGAGCCAGGAGAAATACAACCATGGCTGCCATCACTACCAGATATACATGTCCCACCTACAATAGAGCTTGTGGGTCCAGGATAGGACTGTACAGTCATCAAAGATCTCACTGTTAAAGGGGTGGACGTTGTCATCGGATTCCAATGGACAAACTGAAGAAGAAGTGTGTGTGTGTGTGTGAGAGAGAGAAAGGGTAAGTGTGCCTGTGAGAGAGAGAGAAAGTGAGAACGTGTGTTTATGCAAATGTGAAAGAAAGAGTATGTATGTGTGATAGAGGGAATGTGTGTGTGGAAGAGAGAAAGTGTGTTTTCTGTGTGAGAGAAATAAAGTTGGTGTGTAGGAGAGATAGAGAGTGAAAGAGAGAAAATATGCATGTGAAATGAAAAGTACATGTGTGTGGGAGACAAAGAAAGATTTTGTGTGTGTGTGAGAGAGTGTGTGAGTGTCTGAGGGTGTGTATGAGAGAAAAATCGAAAGTGTGTGTGTGAGAGAGAGAGTGTGTCAGAGAATGAGAGTGTGATAAGATAGAGAAAGTGTGTGTGGGAGAGGGAGAGAAAGTACAAGTGTGTGTGAGAGAGAAAAAGACTGTGTGTCAGTGAAAGAGAAATTGTGTCTGTGTGAGAGAGAGAGAGTTAGAGAAAGTGTGACTGTGAGAGAGAGAGAAACTGTGTGTGTGTCTGAGAGAGAAGGAAAGAGTGGGTGAAAGCAGGAGAGTGTGAGAGTGAGGGAAAAAGTGTGTGAGAGAGAGAGTGTGTGTGGAAGAGAGAAAATATGTTTTCTCTGTGAGAGAAATAATGTTTGTGTGTAGGAGAGAAAGTGAATGTTAGAGAAAGAAAATATGTGTGTGTGAGAAAGAAAGAGAAATTGTGTGTATGAGAGAGAAAGTGTGGGTGTGTGTGAGAGAGAGTGAGAATATGTGTGGGAGAGAGTGTGTGAATGTCTGAGACTGTGTATGTATGTGTGAGTGTGTGTGGGAGAGAGATGGAATGTGCTTGAAAGCAGGAGAGTGTGAGTGTCAGAAGGAGAAGTGCATGTGTGAGAGAGTGAAATTGTGTGTGTAGAAAAAAGTGTATGAGTAAGAAAAAGTGTGTGTGTTTGTGAGAGAGAGAGAGTGTGTGTGCATGTCAGAGAGTGGCAGTGTGTGAGAGAGAATGTATGAGAGAGAGAGTATGTATGTATGAGAGAGAGACAGAAAGTATGAGAGAAAAAAGACTGTATGTGATTGAGAGAGAAATTGTGCGTGTCTGTGTGAGAGAGTGTTAAAGAAAGAGTGACTGTGAGAGAGAGATAAAGCTTATGTGTGAGAGAGAAAAATATGTGTGTGAGAGAGACACAGAGAGAGAAAGACTGCCTATGTAAGAGTGAAGGCCTGTGCATGTGTAATAGAGAATGTGTGAAAGAGAGGAAAAATTTGTGTGTGAAACAGGTACTGTGTGTGTGAAACAGAGTGTTTGTGTGTGAGTGAGAGGGTATGTGTGAGACAGAGAGAGGGGGAGAAAGAGACAATGTCCGTGAGAGAGAAAGAAAGAGTGTGTGTGAGACACAAAGACATTGTGTGTGTGAAAGAGAGTGAGTGCGTGTGAGAGAAATAGAGAAAGGTATAGTGAGCGTGTGAGAGAGAGAGCAAGTGTGTGTTAGCAATATAGAGAGTGTGAGTGAGCAAGAGGGTGTGTGTATGAGAGAGAGAAAGAAAAATGTAAGTGTAAGAGAGAGAGAGACTATATATGAGTGGGAGAAATTGTGTGTCTGTGTGTGTGAGAGAGTGTGTGTGATAGAGGGAGTGTGTGTGTGAAACAGAGAGAGAAAGAGTGTGTGCAAGATACAGAGAAAAAGATTGTGTATGAGAGACAGACAATGTGTGTATGAGAAAGAGTGTTCCTGTGAAACACAATGAAAGATTGTGTGTGTGAGAGGAAGTATATGATAGCGATAGAGAGAGTGTGAGTGAGCAAGACAGTGTGTGTGTGAGAAAGTGCGTGAGAGAAAGATTGTGTGTGATAGAGTAAGTGTGTGTGATAGAGTAAGTGTATGTGAGAGACATTGAAAGAAAAATGTGTGGGTGAAAAAATAGAGAGAATAAAGTATGTGAGAGAGATCAAACATGTGTGTGTTAGCAATAGAGAGAGTGTGAGTGAGGGAGAGAATAAGAGAGAAAGTGTGTGTGTGAGAGAGTGTATGTGAGTGAGAGAAAAACTGTACGTGAGAGACAGAGAAATTTTGTGTGTGAGAGAATGTGTGTAAGAAAGAGAGAACACAAGTGTGTGTGAGAAAGAGAGAACGCAAGTGTATGTGAGAAAGGATTGTATGTGTTAGGGGGGAGAGAATTTTTGTGTAAGAGAGAAAAGAAGTGTGAGAGAGAGAAAATGAAGAGATAAAGAGCAAAGAGTGTGTGAGAGAGAGTGAGAGTGTGTGAGAGCGATAGAGAGAGAAAGAGTGTGTCTGTGAGAGGAAAATCTGTATGTGTGATAGAGATTGGGCATGTCAGAGAGAGAGAAAGTGTGTGATGCACAACAAAAGATTGAGTGTGTGAGAGAAATAGAGAGACAAAGATTGTGTGACTGAGTGAGAGTGAGAGTGTGAGAGAGACAGTGTGTGTGTATGAGTGAGTGTGTGTGTGAGAGAGAAAGAGTGTGCTTATGTGAGAGAGCAAAAAAGAGTGTGAGTGTGGAAGACAGTGTGTGCAATAGAGTGTGTGTGAGAGACAGTGTGTGTAAGAGAGAGAAAATATGTGCCTAAGAGAGAAAGTGTATGAGTGTGAAAGAGAGAAAGTTTCTGTGTGTAAACGAGAGTGTGCATCTGTCAGAAAAAGATAATATGTATCTATGAGAAAGATTATGTGTGTGCAACTGAGTGTGAGAGAGAGAAAATATTTTGTGAGAGGGTGTGTGTGCATGAGAGACAGCGAGCATATGAGAGAAAGTGAGAAAGTATGTCTGTGAGAGAGAGGGTGTCAGAGAAGGAGAGAGCAAATGTATGTGTGTGAGAGAGTGTCTCAGAGAGTTGCGTGAGGGAAAGAGTGTGAGTGTGTGTGTGAGTGTATGTATCTGTGTGATAGAATGAAAGAGAAATTTTGTGTGTGACAGTGTGTGTGAGAGAGAAAGTGTGCCTATCAGAAAGAGAGAATGTGCATATGTGTGTGTGTGTGTGTGTGTGAGAGAGAGAGAGAGAGAGAGAGAGAGAGAGAGAGAGAGAGAGAGAAACAGAGTGTGTGTGTGAGAGGAAGTGGAAAAGAGTGTGAGTGTGGAAAGCAGTATGAACAATAGAGAGTGTGTCAAAGAGAGACAATTTGTGTGAGAGAGAGTATGTATGTGAGAGAAAGAGAGAAAGAAAGTGTGTGTTATTGATAGATTGTGAGAGAGAAGGTGTGTGAGGGAAAGAGAGAGAGTGTGTGTGTGAGAAAGTGTGTGTGTTCAAGAAACAGTGTGTGTGAGAGAGTGATGGAGAGAAAAAGAGTTTGTGTGAGAGAGAAAATGTGCGTGTGTGAGAGACAGAGAGAAGAGTGTGAGAGAGTATGTGTGAGTGTGAGAGAGAAAGAAAGTGTGTGTGTGTGTGTGTGTGTGTGTGTGAAAGAGAGAGAGTCTGTGTGATAGAGAAATTTTGTGTGTGAGTGAGAATGTGTGTGTGTGAGACAGAGAGAATATGTCAATGTGTGAATGTGTGTGATGAGAAAGAGTATGTGTGTGTGGTGAGTGGAAGAAAAAATGTGTACGTGTAAGAGAGAGCATGTGTGAGAAAGAGAGTGAGTGGGAGAGAGAAAGGAAATGTGTGTGTGAGAGAAAAAGAAAGTCTGGCTGTGTGAGAGAGAAAAAAATGTGAAAGAGAGAGAATGTATGTGTGAGAGGCTATCTGTGTGCATGTGTGAAAGAGAGCAATTTTGTGTGTGTGTGTGAGATAGTGCGTATGTGTGAGAGTGAAAGTGTGAATTTCCCCATGGGGATGAATAAAGTATCTATCTATCTATCTATCTATCTATCTATCTATCTATCTATCTATCAGAATGTGAAGACTGTGAGAGGAAGATTATGTGTGTGTGAGAGAGAGAAAGAAAAAATGTGTAAGAGATAGAGTGTGTATGAGAGAGAGAGAAAGAGCAAGAGAAATAAAGTCTTTGTGTGAGAGAGAGAAAAAGTGTGCTGAGACAGAAATAGTCTGTGTATGTGGGAAATAGAGAATGTGTGTGTGTGAGAGAGAAAATGTGTAAGAGTCAGAGAGAATATGTGTGTGAGAGAGAAAAAGTCTACGTGTGAGAGGGAGTGTGTGTGCATGAGTGAGAACAATTTTGTGTGTGTGAGAAACAGAAAGATTGTGTGTGTGAGAGAGAGAGAGTTAGTGTGTATGTGGGAGAGACAGAAAAATTATGTGTGAGAGAGAAAGGGTGTGCAAGAGAGGGAGAGATTGTGGGTGTGAGAGAGAAAGAAAATGTGTGAGAGAGATAAAGAGTGTGTGTGTGAGAGAGAGAGGGGCAGAGAAATTGTGTGTGAGAGAGAAAGAGTATGTGAGAGAGAAAAAGTCTATGTGTGAAAGGGAGTATGTGTGTGAGAGAGAGAGGGAGAAGTAGTATACATGAGAGAAAGAGTATGTCAGTTTGTCAGAGAGAAAGTGAGTGTGTGTGTGAAAGAGAGAGAAAGTATGTTTGTGTGAGGGCAAGGGTGTCTGTGTGTGAGTGTGTGTGTGAGATAGAAAGAAATAATGTGAGGGAGAAAATGTGTGTGAGATAGAGAGTGTGTGTGTGAGAGAAAAAGGGCATGTGAGAGAAAGTATGTGAGAGAGAAAGAGAATGTGTGTATCTGTGTGAAATTTTTGTGAGTGAGAAAGGGTATGGGTGTGAGAGGGAGAAAGTCAGTGTGTTCAATAGAGAGAGTGTGTAAAAGAGAGAGAATGTGTGAGTGAGACAATTTATGAATGTGCAAGAGAGAAATGTGAGTGTCAGAGAGAGAAAGTGTGTGAGAGACAGAGGGTGTATGTGTGTGTGTGTGAGCAAGGGAAAAAGTGTATTTGTGTGAGAAACAGAGGGTGTCAGGATTTGAGTAAGTGTGAGAGAATGTGCGTGTGAGAGAGAGAGAAAAGTGTGTCTGCATGAGAGAAAGAAAGTGTGTGGAAAGTGTGTGTGTGAAAAAGAAAGAATGTTAAAGAGGGAGAAAGGTAGAGATAATGTGTGAGAGAGAAAAAGTCTGTATGGGAGAGTGTATGAGTGAGAGAGGAGAAAAAGTGTGTGTGATAGAGAAATTCTGTGTGTGAGAGACAGAGAAAGCTTGTGTGTGTGACAGAAAGTGGGAGGGAGTGTGCGTGTCTGAGAGAGAGTGTGAGAGACAGAAATTTTGTGTGTGAGTGAGAATGGGTGTAGGTGTAAGAGGGAATAATCTGTGTGTGCAATAGAGTGTGTGTAAGAGAGAGAGAATGTGTGAGTAAGACAATGTGTGAGTGTGTTAGAGAGAAAGAAATGTGAGTGTTAGAGAGAGAAAGAAGTGCGGGTATGTGAGAGAGATCGAGAGTTTGTGTATGTGTGAGAGACCAAGGGTGTCTGTGTGTGAGTGCATATGAGAGAGAGAAAGAAAAAATGTGGGTGTGAGAGAGAACGTGTGTGTGTATGTGAGAGAGAATGAGTGTGTGTGAGAGAGAGAGAGAGAAACAGAGCATATGAGAGGAAGAGTATATGTGTGAGAGAGAAAGTGTGTGTCTACATGAAAGATAGAAATTGTGTGTGAGAGAGACAGAGAAAAATTGTGTGAGAATGAGAAAGGTTGTGGGTGTGAGAGGGAAAAAGTCAGTGTGTGCAATAGAGAGTGTGTAAAAGAAGAAGAGAATGTGTGAGTGTAACAATGTGTGACTGAGAGAATGTGTGAGTGAAACAATGTGTGACTGAGAGAATGTATGAGTGTGTGAGAGAGTGAGAAATGTGAGAGTGAGAGAGAGAAAGCAAGTATGGGTTTGTGAGAGAGAAAATTTGTGAGAGACTGTGTGTGAGAGAGAGAAAGTGTGTTTGTGTGAGAGACAGAGGGTGTCTGTGTGAATGTGTGAGAGGGAGAAAGTGTATTTGTGTGAGAAACAGAAGACGTTGGCATTTGAGTGAGTGCGAGAGAGAGAATGTGCGTGAGAGAGAAAGAGTGTGTATGTGTGAGAGAATGTGCGTGAGAGAGAAAGAGTGTGTATGTGTGAGAGAGTGTGAGTATGAGAGAGAAAGAAAGTGTGTGCATAGAAGAGGGAGAGAGAGGTAGAGCAAGTGTGTGAGAGAGAGAAAAGTCTATGTGCGAGGGAGTGTGTGTGATAGAGAGAGAAAGTGTGTGTATGTATGTGCGTGAGAGTGTGTAGGTCTATTTATCCATGCATAAACGTGAGCATGGTGGTAAGGCTGTGAGAGAGACAGAGTGTGTGTGTGAGAGAAAGGGAGATAGAGAGTGTGTGTGTCTATTTATCCGTGTGCATACATTAACATTAGCATGGTTGTAAATGTGTGTGAGACAGAGGGAGAGAGAAAGAGTGTGTGAGAGAGACAAATCATGCTTCTATGAGAGACAGAGGGTGTCTGTGTGTGAGTGTGTGTGAGATAGAGAAATAGTGTGTGTATGAGAAAGAGAAGTATTTGTTAGGGGATGGGGATCATTTGTGTGTGAGATAGAGAGAGAAAGAGAAAGAGAAATAAAATGTGTGTAAGAGAGAGAAGTGTTTAAGAGACAGGGGAAGTTTGTGTGTGTGTGAGAGAGAGTGTCTGTGTGTGAAAGAATGACAGAGTGAAAGTGTGTGTATGTGAGAGAGAGTGTGTGTGGGAGATAGAAATTTTGTGTGTGACTGAGAAAAGGTGTGTGTGTAAAAGAGAGAAAGTCTGCTTATGCGATAAGAGTGTGAGAGAGAATGTGGGTGAGTGAGAGAGACATGTGAGTGTGTGAGAGAGGAGAAGTGTGTATGAGACAAAAAGAGTGTGAGAGGGAGAGAGAAAAAGTATGTGAATGATAGAGGGTGTCTGTGTGTGAGTGAGCGTGAGAGAGAGAAAGAGAGTGTGTGTGTATGAAAGATAGAAATTCTTCGTGCGAGTCAGAAAGATTGTGTGTGTGAGAGTGGGAGAGCGAGCATGACTGTGTATGTGAGAGAGAGAGTGTGAGAGAGAGAGAGGAATTATGTGTGTGAGTGTGTGTATGTGATAGAGAAAGTGTATGTCTGTATGAAAGATAGAAATTCTGTATGTGAGAGTAGAAGAGAGAGAAAATTGTGTGTATGAAAGTGGGAGAGAGAGAGAGCATGTGTGAAAGAGAGGGTGTGTGAGTCTGTTAGAGACAGAGGATGTGTGAGAGATAGAGAAATTTTGTGTGTGAGTGATAATGTGTGTAGGTGTGAGAGAAAAAAGTCAGTGTTTGCACTAGAGGCTGTGTAAGAGAGAGTGAGTGAATATGTGAGTGAGAGAATTTGTGAGTGTGTGAGAGACAAATGTGTGAGAGAGAGAGAGAGCAAAAAAGACTGTGTGAGAGGGAGTGTGTTTTAGAGAGAGAACGTATGTGTGTGTGTGAGAGAGAGAGGGAGTGTGTGTGTTAGAGAAAGGATGTGTGAGAGAGACAGAAAGGATGCGGGTGTGAGAGAAAAAGTCAGTGTGTGATTTAGAGAGTGTATAAAAGCGAGAATATGTGTGTGAGAGAGAAATGTGTGGGATTGCGAGAGAAAAAGTCTGTGTGGGACAGAGTGTGTGAGAGAGAGAAAGTGTGTGTTAGAGAGAGAGGGTGTGTGAGAGCTAGAGAAATTTTGTGTATAAGTGAGAGAGAGAATTAGTGAGTGTGTGTGAGAGAAAATCTGTGTGAGAGAGGGAGGGTGTCTGTGTGTGAATGTGTGAGAGAGAGAATGAGTGTGTGTATTAGAGAAAAAGTGTTTTCCGTGACAGACAGTGTCTGTGTGAGTGTTGAGAGAGAGGAAGTGTGTGTGAGAGGGAGAGATAAAGTATATTTGTGTGAGAGACAGATGCTTTCTATGTGAGAGAGAGAGTGTGACAGAGAAAGAGAACGTGTGTGAGAGAGGAGAAAGTGTATGTCTGTCTCAAAGATTGAAATTCTGTGTGTGTGAGATCCAGAGAAAGACTGTGTGTGTGACAGTTGGAGACAGAGAGAGTAAGTGCATATGTGAGGGAGAGAGAGAAAGTGTGGGTGCGGAAGAGGGAAAAGAGGTAGGGAAAGTCTGTGAGAGAGAGAACAAATTTGTGTGAGAGAGAAAAAGTCTGTGTGGGCAGCAGAGTATGTGATAGAGAGAAAGTGTGTGTTTGTACAAAAAAATTGAAATTCTGTGTGTGTGAGAGACAAAGAAAGATTGTATGTGTGTGAGAGAGAGGAAGTGAGTGTGTGTATGTGAGAGGGAGCATGTGAGTGCAAGAAAGAGTGGGTGTCTGGCAGAGAAAAAAATATGTAAGAGATTGATAGAGTGAGTGTGTGAGAGAGAGTGTGTGTGAAACAGAGAGAAAATGAGTGTGTAAGGGAGAGACAAAGTGTGAGTGTGTGAGGGAGAGTAGGTCTGTGTACACAATAGAGAGTGTGGTTGAGACAGAGAACGTTTGTGTGTGTTAGAGAGAATGAGAGTGGGAGACAGGGGAAGTGTGTGAGACACAAGGTATGAGTGTATAAGACAGGAAGCAAGAGATCGTTTGACAGAGGCAGATTGTGTGTGTGAACGAGAGAAAGTGGGAGAGATAGAGTACATGTGAGAGAGAATGGTGTATGGGAGAATGAGCAGCCATGATCTCAGAATGGCGGTGCAGGCTCGAAGGGCCGAATGGTCTACTTCTGCACCTATTGTCTATTGTCTATTGTCTATAATGAGCAGGAGTGTATCTGTCTGAGAGAGTGACGCATGTGTGTGAGAGAGAATGAGGGAGAGCAAGAGTGTGTGTGTGAGAAAGAGAGAGAAAGTGTATGTGTGAGAGAGCGAGAAAGTGGATGTGTGTGAAAGAGAGAAAATTTGAGAAAGAAGGAGGAAGTATGTGTGAGAGTGTGAGTAATAGAAAGAGTGTGTGTAAGAGAGTATGTGTTTGAGGGAGAGAGAATGTGTGTGTGAGAAAGAAAGAGAATAGGTGAGAGAGCGAGAGAGTGTGTGTGTGAGAGGGAGAGAGATAAAGAATACTTGTGTGAGAGAGAAAGAAAGTGTGGTTGAGAGACAGAGTGTGTGTGTGAGACAGAAAGTACATGTGAGAGAGAGTGAGAAGGTGTCTGTGTGAGAGAGAGAGAAACTGTGGCTGTTTGAGACAGAAAAATTGTGTGTGAGAGATATTGTGAGAGAGACAGAAAAACTGTGTAAGTAAAAAAAGATGTGTGTGTGTGTGAGAGAGAGAGAAAGTCTGGATGTGCACTAGAGAATGCGTATATGAGAGAGAGAATGTGTGTAAGAGTGTGTGTGTGTGAAAGAGAGAGAGAGAGAGAAAGAGTATGTGTGAGAGAGAGAGTGTGAGAGAGAAAGTTTGAGTGTGTGAGAGAGGAAGAGAGTTGGTTAGAAAGAGAAAGTGTGTGTGTGTGTGTGTGTGTGTGTGAAAGAGAGTGAGTATGACTGTGAGAATGTGTGTGTGTGTGGATGAGAGAGAGCTAGAGAGAAACCTGTGTGTGAGAAAGAGAGAGAAAGAGTGTGTATGAGAGAGAGAATGTATGAATGCAAGAATGTGTGTGAGAGAGAGAGACAAAGAGAGAGTTAGAGAGAAATGTGTGTGTAAGAGAGAGACAAAATGTGCGTGTGTGTAAGACAGAAAGAGGGTGTGAAAGAGAGAATATTGAGTGTGAATATGTGTGTGAGCATTAGGGAGAAATGTGTGTGAAAGAGAGAACGTGTGAGAAAGAAAGCGTATGAGAGATGGAAAGAGTGTGTGTTTGAGAGATAGAAAGAGTGTGTGTGAGAGGACAGTATTAGTGTGTCTCAGAGAGAGAGTGTGTGTGTGTGAGAGAAAGAGTGTTTGAGGGACAGCAAGAAAGAAAGTGTTTGAGAGACAGAAAGTGCGTGTGAGAGGAGAGTGTAAGTGCAAGTGAGAAAGAAAGCGTGTGTGTGAGAATGTGTGAGAGAGAGAGTGAGTGAGTATGAGAGAGAAAGAGTGTGTGTGAGAGAGAAAATGTGTGTGTGAATAAGACAGAAAGTGCGTGTGAGAGATGGAGAAATTTGTGTGAGAAAGCCAAAGTATGAGAGAGAGAGAAAGAGCATATGTGCGTGCAATAGAGGAAGTGTGTGTGTAAGAGAGAGAAAGTGTGAGAGAGAGTGTGTGCGTGAGAGTGAGAAAAATTGTATGTGTGTGAAAGGTGTTATGTGAGAATTGGATAAAGAGTGCATGTATGAGAGTGAGAGAGAGAAAGTGTGTGTGAGAGAGAAAGAGAATGTGTGTGAAGGATAAAGAGTGTGTATGTGTCTGAGAGAAAGAGTTTGTGTGTTAGTGAAAAAACTGAGATAGAGTGTGTCTGAGAGAGTGTATGTGTATGTGTGTGTGTGTGAGAGAGAGAGAGAGAGAGAGAGAGAGAGAGAGCAAGTGTGTGGTTGTGAGAGAGCTTGTGTGGGAGAGAGATAGTGACAGAAAATGTGTGTGTGTGGGAGATAGAGAAGGAGTGTGTGAGAGTGTGTGAAAGAGAGTATGTGTGGGAGAGAGAGATAGAGTGTGTGTGAGACAGAGAGAAAGTGTAAGTGAGTGAAGGAGTATGTCGGTGTGTCAGAGAGAGAGTGAAAGTGAGTCTGTGAGAGAGAGAGAAAGAGTGTGTGTGACAGAAAAAGTGTATGTGTGTGAGAGCGAGAGTTAGTGTGTAAGAGAGGATGTGTGTTAGCGATAGACAGAGTATGTGAGTGAGTGAGAAAGTTTGTGTGAGAAAGAGAAAAGGTGTGTTTGTGTGAGAGAGTGTTTGTTGAATTGAATTGAATTGAATTGACTTTGTTACTTACGTTCTTCACATTCCTAAGGAGCAAAAACCTTCACGTTACATCTCTGTTCAAATGTGCAATTATAGTAATTTATAATAAATAGCATGTACAACAGGATAGTCAATATAACATAGAAATACAGTTGTGTCAGCATGAGTTCATCAGTCTGATGGCCTGGTGGAAGAAGCTGTCCCGGAGCCTGTTGGTCCTGGCTTTTATGCTGCGGCACCATTTCCCGTATGGTGGCAGCTGGAACAGTTTGTGGTTGGGGTAATTCAGGTCTCCACTGATCCTTCAGGCCCTTTTTACACACCTGTCTTTGTACATTTCCTGTCCGCACCACTCTCTGCAGATTAAGGGAAGTACAGTTCCCATACCAGGCAGTGATGCAGCCAGTCAGGATGCTCTCAATGGTGCCCCTGGAGAAAGTTCTTAGAATTTGGGAGGTCATACCAAATGTCTTCAACTGTCTGAGGTGTAAGAGGCGCTGTTGTGCCTTTTTCACCACACAGCCAGTATATACAGGCCACGTGAGATTCTCTGTGACATTTATGTCAAGGAACTTAAAGCTGTTTAACATCTCAACCCCAGGTCCATTGATGTCAATAGGGGTGAGTCTGTCTCCATTCCTCCTGTAATCCACAACCAGCTCCTTTGTTTTTGCGACATTGAGGGAGAAATTGTTTTCTTGACACCCCTGTGTCAGGGTGATGACTTCCTCTCTGTCGGTTGTCTCATTATTATCTTAGATTAGGCCAATCGTCAGCAAATTTATTTAGCAGATTGAAGCTGTGGGAGGCGACACAGTCATGGGTATACAGAGAGTAAAGGAGGGGGCTTAGGGCAGCCCTGAGGGGCACCTGTGTTGGGGGTCAGAGGGGCAGAGGTGAGGGAGCCCACTCTTACCACCTGCCGGCGATCTGACAGGAAGTCCAGGATCCAGCTGCACAAGGCAGGGTTGAAGGCCGAGGTCTCTGAGCTTCCTGTCGAGCCTGGAGGGAATTATGGTTTTGAATGCTGAACTGTGGTCCAAGAACAGCATTCTCACATGAGCATCCTTCTTCTCCAGATGTGTAAGGACCGTGAGTAAAGCTGTGGCAATTGTGTCGTCTGTTGATCGGTTGTGTCAGTAGGCAAATTGTAGGGCGTCCAGTGTGGGTGGCAGCAAGCTGCAGATGTAATCCTTGACCAGCCTCTCAAAACATTTGTTTATTATTGAGGTGAATGTGACAGGACTCCAGTCGTTCAGTCATGTTACCTTGGTCTTTTTAGGTACAGGGACAATGGTGGATGTTTTGAAGCAGGAGGGCACTCTACATTGAGAGAGATTGTGTGTGTGGGTGAGAGTGAGAAATTGTATGTGTGTGTGAGAGTTAGAGAAAGAGTATGTGTGAGAGTGTGTGAGTCTAAGAGGAAATGTGTGAGGCAAAGAGAGTGGGTATGTGTGAGAGAGAGAGAGTGTGCATGTGAGAGTGTGTGTGCGCGATAGGGAGAGAGTGTGTGTGTGAGAGAGAGAAAGTGTGTGTGTGAGAGTGCGTGTGCGTGATAGGGAGAGAGTGTGTGTGTGAGAGAGAGAAAGCTGTATCTTTGTGAGAAAGAGAAAGAGTGTGTATCAGAGACAGAAAAAGATTGTGTGAGAGAGAGTGTGTGTGTTTGAGAGAGAGACAGAAGGTTTGTGTGTGAGTGAGAAAGGGTGTGTGTGTGAGAGAGACAGAAGGTTTGTGTGATATAGAGAGAATGTGGTGAGTGAGAGAGAGAGAAGGGGTGTGATTGTGAGAGAGAGTGTGAATGAGGGTGTGTATGTTTGAGAGGGTTTTTGTGTGTGTGAGAGAGAAAGATAGTGTATGTGTGAGAAAGAACAAAATTGTTTGTGCATGTGAAAGAAAAAATGTATGAGAGATAGAGTGTGTGTGTGGGTGTGTGTGTATGAGAGAGAGAAAAAGAGTGTGTGTGAAAGGGAAAAAGGAAGTGTGTCTGAGACAAAGTGTGTGTGTGTGAAATAGAGAGTGTGTATGTGTATACATCAACATCAGCATGGTTGTAAGTGTGTGTGTGTGTGTTTTTGTGTGTGTGCGTGGCTGTGTGTGTGTGTGTGTGTCTGAGAGTGTGTGTATGTGTGTGCGCGTGGCTGTGACTGTGTGTGTGTTTGTGTGTGTATGTGACTGTGTGTGTGTGTCTGTGTGTGTGTGTGTGTGTCTGTGTGTGTGTGTGCGCGCGTATCTTGCAGGATCTGTGCTAAAGTGTGTTTCTGAGATTAATTGCATTACAGGGATGCGTTAAGCATCTTTCACAATTCACTGTTTCCCTTATTTCTCTGCACCATATGTCAGTACAGTGTACCCTAGATACGGTTGCTGTGTGAGAACACTGTGTGGGTGGGGACTGAGCAGTTCCTCACATTGCTATCACTCAAATAAATAGCAGCAGAGCAATGCTGAGGGGTGGAAGTGGAACTGTAATTGGTTTCGAGCAGAACACACACAACTGCCAGCAGCTGTTCGACAACTCTATTCACGCGGAGGCCACCTGAATTGTGAGTTCCAGCTTTTGTAACATACTGAGTGTAACGCAATACTGATTAACCTGCTTGCTTGATCTCGGGACGGTGCATGGTTAACGGGATTATTGAGTACTGTGTTTTTAAGGATTGCTGGAAACATGCTACCAGGGATCTTTGGATGCTATCTCATTGAATAGAGCCCTTCAGCCCATCAAACCCATATTATCTCTTCAGATTTACTGGGAAATTAATCCCACTCCTCTGCACTGTCTCCAAAGCCCCATAATCTCTTTTTCTTCATGTATTTATCAAACTGCACTTGAAAGCTATTTGTGAATCTGCCTCAACTGTTTTTTCTCACATTACGATATGTTCACAGTTTAAGTACAAAGTACTTATATGTAACGATATACTACACTGAGATTCATTTTCTTATGGGCATTCAGTGTAGAACAAATAAATACCATGGAATCGGTGAAAAATGATACACAAAAAACTGATCAACAACTAATGTGCAAAAGAAGACAAACTATAGAAATAGAAATAAAGAGATATTAATTAACTAACAAATAAACAAACAAACAAATAAATAAATAAATAAATGGATGATGCTGAGAAAGTGAGTTGCAGAGTCCTCGAAAATCAGTCCATATGTCGTGGAATCAGTTCAGAGTTGAGTTCAGTGAAGTTATCCGTACTGGTTCAGGAGCCTAGTGGCTAAAGGGTAATAACTATTCCTGAACCTGGTGGTGTGGGACCTAAGGCTCCTTCCCAGTGGTAGCAGTGAAAAGAGAGCCTGGCCTGGATGGGGGTTCCTTGATGATGGATGCTGTTTGCTTGTGACAGTGCTCCTTGTAGATGTTCTCAGTGGTGGCGAGACCTTTGCGTGGTATGGACCGTGCATCACAATACAAACTCTCCAATTTCAATCCAGTCCTAATTATCTACAGCCCATGAACTCCACTAATTGATCCTTACAGATGCAATTTGTGATAAAGCTTGGGCAAAAGCTCATTTTCCATTTCAAAGCACAGTGCTGCTTACCTTTCATGGCAAGTTTCAGAAACCAATATTTTGCCCTCCCAAAAAGTGACTTGAATTTGTGATCAAGGAAACGTACAAGAGGCCAGATCTTGTGTCCAAGTTGTTTTCAGTGGGTTAATTAATGAGTAAGGTGTGTGCAAGTAAGGAACAAGCTGATGCTTTACGTCCGCCACAATATGACACAGGATCTACCAGTTTTAGACAGTGTTGTTAAGACTACTTCAAATTTTATGTTAGGGAACATAAGCTGAAGAATACTGCGGACCCTGGAAATCCAGAGTAACAGGCACAAGCGTAGAGGTCAGCACGCTTTACCGTACAGGCAACCCCGGTTCAACTCCTGCCGCTGCCTGTAAGGAGTTTGTACATTCTCCCTGACTGAGGGTGCTTCCTTCACATGCTCTGGTTTACTCCCATGGTCCAAAGACGTGCCGCTTGGTAGGTCAATTGGTCATTGTAACGTGTCCTGTGATTGGGCTAGGTTTAGATTGGGAGATTGCTGGGTGGTGTGACTCGAAGGGTCTATTCCGTACTGTATGTCAATAAATAAATAAATTCAGCAGGTCAGACAGAATCCATGGACCAAAGTAAAGAGTTGATGTGTCGGGCTGAGTCCCTCATCAGGACTGGAAAGGAAGGGGGAAGAAGACCCCTTCTGTTTTAGTCCTGAGGAAGGGTCTTAGTCCAGCATGTCAACACTTTGTTCTTTTCTTTTTCTTTCCAGTCCTGATGAAAGGTCTCGGCCCAAAATGCCATCTCTTTATTGATTTCCATGGATGCTGCCTGACCTGCTGAGTTCCTCCAGCATTTTGTGTCTGTTATGTTAGGGAAGGTGGTAGGTAGGCTAAAATCTACAATAATATAAGTATAGGTACTGAAACACTGAATCGGCAAATGACTGGACCTCCTTGTCACTGGAGCAAGAGCTTGCGCTAGCAAGTCCTTTGTATAATAGGTGCACACATCCACAATGTGTCAAAAAATCCACATTCAGTCCAAATCAGAATCTGAATCAGAATTAGGTTTATTATTACTAATATATTTAGTGAAATTTGTTATTTTGCGGCAGCAATACTGCGCAAGATGTAAAAGGTTAATAAAAGTTACAAAGTGAATAAGTGGTGTAGAAGAGGAATAAGATGGATTGTGAAATATTGAAACGTCAGCTCTTTATAAGCTCGTGGATTCATTTACGACCTGCATCTTCCACTCTTGACAACACAAGCAAAATGCGGGAGGAATGCAGCAGGTCAGGCAGCATCCATGGATAGGAATAAGCAGTCGACGCTTCAGGCTAAGTCCCTTCATCACGACTGGTAAGGTACGGGAGAAGGGGAGAGGCCAGAATAAGGTGTGGAGAAGGGAAGGAGTACAGGCTTAACGGTGATAGGTGAAGCCAGGCGAAGGAGAAGATGTGTGGGGTGGCATGATGAAGTCAGAAGCTGGGAGGTGATAGGTGGAAGAGGTAAAGGTCTGAAAGAGGAGGAATCTGATAGAAGAGACGAGTGGACCATGAAAGAAAGGGTAAGAGGAGGGGAACCAGCAGGGGGTGATAGGCAGCAGTAAGAAGGGGGCCAGAACAGAGAATGCCACTCTTAAACAGAGGTAAGTAACCATCCTCAACCTTGAGAAAAGAAGCAGCAGACATAAAAGATATGTATGTTAAAGAGACTAGGGAGAGTAGAAAAGATTCGGGGTTAACTGACACAAACTCATGACTGGTTTGTAGGAATGTCTGAATGAAAGAGCTAGTTTCACAATCAAAAGGTCATGGTAAAAAAATGTTTAAGAAACAAGTGGAGCAACACTAGGGCTAGGCGGCCTGGTAGTGTGGCAGTTGGCATAATGCCCACAAGCCGGGTTCAATCTCTCCCACTGTCTGTAAAGTGTACATCCTCCCCGTGGGCTTCCTTAGGGTGCTCCGACTTCAGGTTAGTTAGTTAATTGGGTGTTCTTGGACCTGTTACTGTGCTGTATCACTAATTAAATACTGTTGCAATTAAATTGGACTGTCCACTTGCACTAACAACGTTCTGTAGGAAACGTGCTGCCCTGCTCTCACGCCTGAGGCTGAATGCTTACTTTAACATCGTCACAGGATGTCCAGTTTTTTTTAACCCCTCCTCTGAGTAACTTGGCTCAGCAATTTCAACAACAGACGATTGTAAGCTTGCACACTCACTGAGTTCCTAAACTTTCACAATGTTCCTTCCACAGTCTGCAAGAAGCTCAAACAGCATCTGTTTACTTTATTCAAAGGTGAGACACAGACTGGGGCAATAATGCACATGTGATTTATGGGTCAATAACATTGTACATATTGACATGTACTATATTACTTCCTGTTTTTTTTAAACATAAACTAACTCGACATTTTCACTATGTAACTGGGTCACCGATTTCTGCTGTTGTCATTTTGTGATGCCTTGGCTATTTAGAACAGAGAACACAGTACAGGTACTTGTGCCGGTGATGTCGCAGTCTACTCTAAAATCAATCTTGCCTTTCCCTCGTGTTTAGCCCTCCATTTTCCTATCATCCGTGTGCCTTCCTAAGAGTTCCTTAAATGCCCCTAATGTATCTGTCTCCACCACCACTCCTGGCACTAACCACTCTCTGTACATGTGAAAATCTTGCCTCTGACATCCCTTCCAATTACCTTAAAATTATCCCCTTCCTTCCCCCCTCCCCAGTACTAACCTCTGCTTCCTTGCGAAGAGGCCTTTGCTATTCACCCGATCGCTGCCTCCATCCACCTCGTACACCTGATTTCTGCTAGCAGAAGTCTTCTAATGTCCACAAAACATGGTGGCATGGCAGCTGGCGTAACACTATTACAGCTAAGGGAGCTCTGGACTTCGAAGTTCAATTCTGGCGCAACGTCTGTGAACAGTTGGTAGGTTCTCCCTGTGAACCTCATGGGTTTCCACCAGCTGCTCCAGTTCCCTCCCACAGTCCAAAGACGTGCCAGTTGGTAGGTTCATTGGTCATCGTAGATGGTCCTGTAATGAGGCTAGGGTTAAATTGGGGCGTTGCTGGGCAAGGTAGCTGATTGGGCCACAAGGGCTTGTTCTGAACCTCTCTTTAAAAGCTAATTAATTAACTTTCTTTACTCTGTCTGATGGGGCCTCTTATAAGGTGGTCTGAGAAAGGTAGCCACTGCAGTGTTTTGTCTGGATGTTTTGAACTCGATTGTATAGTCAGATCGAAGCAACAGGGAGGCCTCTCTCTACACACTTCACTATTTTTATTCCTTTCCAAAGGAGCTTTATTCAGTGAATGGAGCATACCACTATTTACCAATTCAAATTATAACACAGTCATAGAATAATCACAGAGTCATAGATCGCTACAGCACAGATACAGGCTATTGGGCCCATCTAGTCCATGCCGACCTGCACCCAGACCATATCACTCCATAACCCTCCCATTTATGTACATTTCTGAATTGCTCTTAAACGTGAAATCAAACATACATCCACCACTTCTGCTGGCAGCTGATTCCACACTCTCACCACCTTCTGATTGAAGAAGCTCCCCCTCATGATCCCCTTAACCATTTCACCTTTCACCCTTAACCCATGACTTCTGGCTCTAGATTCACCCAAGCTCAGTGGAAAAAAGTCTGCTTGCATTTACCCTGTCTATAGCCCTCATAATTTTGTCATCTCTAAGCAGAATGCACTCGAGTCCCTGGGGCACCCACCTGTCCAGAAATCCCCCACTGTACCCACGAATAAAGGAGCAGGCAATCAGCTCAGGCAGCATTCTCAACCGCCTGACACCAAACTAGGGGATGTCCCAACTGACCCACGCCCCTCTGAAACTGGTGACCAAAGATCAGGAGTGTGTGGCTGAAGTGCAGCCAAAACTTAAGGAGCAGCCCCTTCAGATACTCAGATAGAGACCTCAACCTCTAACATGACGTACTGAATGCTCCCAAGCACAGAAATGACAGGGTGCTGGGAAAGCTTCATTCACTCAGCCATTAACCTATCGAATATTGAGAAGCCTAGATGTTACCTATAGTGAGGGAGTCTATGACCAGAGGACACAGCCTCAGAATACAGGGATGTCCCTTTAGATGAGGAGAAGTTTCTTTAGCCAGAGAATGGTGGATCATTGCCACAGATGATTGTGGAGACCACTTCATTTGGGTATATTTAAGGTGGAGGTTCATACGTTTCTGATTAATAAGAGTGTCAGTGCTTGTGGGTGAAGGCAGGAGAATGGAGTTCAGAGGGATAATAAATCAATCATGACTTGATGGGCCAAATGGCTCCTAAATATTATGGTCTTAGAGTCATCTCAGTGTACCAGAAGGACCAACAAGACTTTAGAGCTGGCCTTCCCAGCAAGGACTGACAAAATCTTCTAAGTGAAATGATGACAGTCACAGCCTATCTTTTATCTGAGTGTAATTTTTCTCTGTTTTAGTCAGTGTGTCTTGAAATCAAGGCTACTGTCCAAGTGAGGCTAATCACCACCCGGGCTCTCAAACTGAAATCAGCACCGGCAAGATTTAGCATTTGGCTGTCCCTGTTTCAACTTGAGGCCTTTATCTGCGCAGATCACCTATGTTTGTTAATCTTTTCACATTGCCAAAGTTAATCTTCCTTTAATAATTAACAAAATAAAGTCAACACAGTGACATGGTTGGCTTGGTACTGGATGATCTCTGAAAACGACTGGAGCTCAGGAGCATAATCAGATTTTTTTTTTCTTGGCTCTGAGAATGTCGTCAATCCCCCTGCTGCCTGTAAGGAGTTTGTACCTTCTCCCCATGACTGCATGGGTTTCCTCCGAGTGCTTCGTCGTCCTCCAACAGTCCAAAGATGTACCAGTTGGTAGGTTAATTGGTCATTACACAATTGTCCTGTAATTAGTCTAGGAATAAATTAGGGAATTGCTGGGTGCCATGGCTCATAGGGTTGGAAAGGCCTATTCTGCGCTGTTTGTCAATAAATAAACATTCCCTTCAGTTGGTGAGGTTTTCCTTCACGAAGACTCCCTTGCTTCTTTTAACCCTGACGTTCCATTGATGAAATCTGCTGATCACTTTCTTGAATATTTTTCTTCTCTGTTATAACTAGAGCATCTTTCAGATCACACCAACAACGCTGGACTTTCAGCCACATCCTATGTGAGATTTCCCAGAAGGTACCTGGTGATTGTTTTCTCCACACGGTAGTTTAGTATGCCAGCACAACCCCTTGGGGATGTTAATTATTAAGCTGTATTAGTTTTACTTGTCAAAACTCCATTGCCACTTTGTAAGGTATATCTGCACACCTACTCGTTAATGCAAATATCTAAGCAGTCAATCATGTGGCTCTTGCTACAGTGAATCATGTATTGTAACTCAATACAGAAAGGCATGCAGGCATGGTCAAGAGGTTCAGTTGTAGTTCAGACCAAACATCGGAATGGGGAAGAAACGTGATTTAGGTGACTTTGGCCGCAGAATGACTGTTGGTGCCAGATGGGGTGGTTTGAGTATCTCAGAAACTGCTGATCTCCTGGGATTGTCATGCACAAAAGTCTCTAGAGTTTACAGAGAATGATGCAATAAACAAATTTAAAAAAAACAAAAGATGTCTAGTGAGTGGCATTTGCAGGAAAAAAGTGTCTTGTTAACGAGAGAGGTCAAAGGAGGATGGGCAGACTGGTTCAACTGGCAGGAAGGCAATAGTAACTCAAATAACCATGGCGTTACAACTGATGTGCAAAAGAGCATCTCTGAATGCACAACACATCAAACCTTGAAGTGGATGGGCTACAGCAGCAGAAGACCATGAGCATACACTCAGTGACCACTTTATTAGTCATCTCCTGTACCTAATGAAGTGGCTACTGAGTGTATTTTCATGAGGGTATAGTATGAAACTGTGCTAACTTCCTGAAGCTAACGTTGGTTGTCCATTATATCTGGTTATGGCAGATTTGTGTAGTTCTATGATGCACAGCTTATGAAGAAACCTGTGTAGGCATTTTTAAAGTGGAAAAACTATTGCACTGGGGCAGTTCAGCTGTCTTGACCTTGGAAGTCTGGGTCCAGTGGTTCAAGTAATCATCACAACTTGGGTCTCCCTTGGGTTACAGTGGATGACCATGACATCTATGCCTTATCGTGCCCTTTGTTCTCCAACAAGCATTGCAGAAACATCTCCCTGGCCATTGGATCTCACTGTTGATATTATTTGCACAGCCCATAAATCTATAACCTAAAGCCAACGTTAGACCGTGTAATGAGTTGATCTGTATAGACTGTCGGCGAGACCAGCTTTCCACTGTATCTCAGTCCATGTGAGAATAAAAAAACAATACCAACATTAACATGCTTGAGACACATCCCTGCTAAATGCATTCATCTTCAATTTCCACCAACTTCGCCCTCACCAGTTCACAAAGTGAGTCACTACAACAGCAGCCCTGACTTTCCTGTGTTGGAGCACCACTCAATACTTTATTCCTAATATTTTCAGGATCTCAGATAAACTATATTCTCATCTGAGTTCCTTTATAATGACACTGGCCATACATGTCTCTTGCTCCAATGAAGCAGTCAGCAGCTGTGTGAATATACAGTACACATTAACATCTTGTTTATGCATGTTATATTATATGCATATGCATATTAACACTGGTAGCAAACAAGGTAATATATCTGCCTCAGTGCTGTGTAAACATCCAGACTTTGGTTTTCTACTGTCTGTACTTTCATAACTTTGGCTTGTTGTCCTCCAAGTATGGGTCACAACCTGATATGTCAGCCATCCCTTTTCCCCACAGACACTGCCTGACCCATTGAATTCCTTTATCTGTTGCTCCAGAATACAACTTTGCACATTTCCTTGTTAAATTCTGCTTGGTTCAGCATACACAGAATATGTGTTCTTGCTATCTACAATTGAAATCGTTTGCTGATAAAAGCTAGCATTACCACTGTAGATCAATTTCCCACGCTAATATAACCTAGATTTGACACTGAAGCTCCCAGCTTTGGTTACTACATTACCAGTACACTAACACGCAACTATATGTGTTGTGTGTGACACTATTGTTCCTTCATTATGTGCTGTGTCATATGACATCATAGTCTTTCCATAACTATGATTGTTCTAGTCAAATTTTTCTACAGAAATGGTTTGCCATTGCCGCCTTCTGGGAAATGTCTTTACAAGATGGGTGACCCCAGCCATTATCAATACTCTTCAGAGATTGTCTGCCTGGTGTCAGTGGCCGCATAACCAGGACTAGTGATTTGCTCATAGGACTGTCCACCACCTGCTGCCATGGCTTCACCTGACAGGGGGAGGGGCTAAGAAGGTGCTACACCTTCCCCAAGGGTGAGCTGCAGGCTAGTGGAGGGAAGCAGCTCCTTATATCTCCTTTGGTGGAGATGTACCTCCACCCCGCCACCCTGTGTGACACTATCTGTGCTGTGTTTTACACCTTGGCTGCAGAGGAACGATGTTTTGCTTTGCTGTATGAGTGTGTATGGTTGAATGACAACGGACTTGATCTTGAACTTCAACTCCTCACACTAGCTGAAATTCACTCCAGTCTTTTCCATCATTAGTGCATATGGAGAGGATGTTTCATATAGTTGGGAAATCTCAGACAAGAGCACACAACCTCAGAATAAAGGGGTGTCCCTTTAGAACAGAGATGAGGAGGAATTTCTTTAGCCAGAGGATGGTGAATTCATTGTCACGGATGACTAT
Source organism: Hemitrygon akajei (assembly GCF_048418815.1). Classification (NCBI taxonomy): domain Eukaryota; kingdom Metazoa; phylum Chordata; class Chondrichthyes; order Myliobatiformes; family Dasyatidae; genus Hemitrygon; species Hemitrygon akajei. The sequence continues at coordinate 188,797,414 of NC_133126.1, read as the reverse complement.
TGGAGGTTGCTTCACTGGGTATATGTAAAGTGGAGGATGATAGGTCTATGATTAGTAAGGAGCCAAAGGTTAAGGGGAGAAGGGAGGAGAATGGGGTTAAGAGAGATAATAATCGCCATGATGGAATGATGAAGCAGACTTGATGGACCGAATGGTCTAATTCTGCTCCTGTGCCTTATGCTCAAACATTAGATCTGGCAAGATTTCTAAGTTAAATGGGATTTATTCATCAGTTAATAAGTATCTGACATAAATTGGGGAAGTGCTTTGTCAAGCACTTTCGCGTTATCTGAAACAAGCAGGACTTTCTGTTGACCAACCATTTTAATTCCAATCCTGATTCCCAGTGCAACATGTCATTGCTTGGCACCCTCTGCTGCCATGATGAGCCCAGTCTCAGCTTCAGGGAAAAACACCTCCTACTCCGTCTGGTAGCCTCCAACCTGACAGCATGAACATCAATTTCTCCAGCTTCCATTAATTTCTCCCCCTCCCCCTTCTTTCTTCTTCCTTTTTTTCATTCTGGCTCCACTTTTACATGGTAGCATAATAGTTAGCACAATGCTTTACAGTAGTAATGACCGGGGTTCAATTCCCACCGCTGTCTCCCCGTGACCAGATGGGTTTCCTCCGGGTGCTCTGATTTCCTCCCAAAGTCCAAAGACATACCAGTTGGTAAGTTAATTGCTCATTGTAACTTTTAGAAACATAGAAACACAGAAAACCTACAGCACAATACAGGCCCTTTGGCCCAAAAAGCTGAGCCGAACATGTCCTTACTTTAGAAATTACCTATGGCTACCCATAGCCCTCTATTTTTCTAAGCTCCATGTACCTATCCAGGAGTCTCTTAAAAGACCCTATTGTATCCAACTCTACCACCATCGCCAGCAGCCCATTCTACGCACTCACCACTCTCTGTGTAAAAACTTACCCCTGACATCTCCTCTGTACCTACTTCCATGCACCTTAAAACTGTGCCCTCTCATGTTAGCCAGTTCAGCCCTGGGAAAAAAGCCTCTGACTATCCACACGATCAATGTCGCTCATCATCTTCTACACCTTTTCTTTGTGATTAGGCCAGTGTTAAACCAGGGGTTGTGAGAGGCATGGTCTGAAGAGTTGGAATGGCATGTTCCATGTTTACCTATCACTTCACTTCAGTACCCCTCCTCCATCCCTTTCTCCCACGGTTCACTGCTATGTCCTATCAGGCTCCTTCTTCTTCAGCTGATCGTCACCCACCAGCTTCTCACTTCACCCTCCCCTCCTCCACCCACCCACCCATCTGTCCCCCATCTGGAATCATCTATCATGTATCAGCCTGTGCTCCTTTACCTCTCCCTGCCTACTTATTTCAGCTTCTGACTCCTTCCACTCCAGTCCAGGTGAAGGGACTGAGCCTGAATTGTTGACTGTACGTTGCCCTCCAGAGATGCTGCCTGACATGCTGAGTTCCTCCAGCATTTCGTGTGTGTTACTTATCAGTAAGGGTGCAAGCATAGCAGCATGCAACCCAAGACCACAGAGACATTACTTTCCCATTTTGGATGCTTGAGATGACAATCTGATCACCAGTTGTCTTTCCTGTCCTCTTCTTCTGGTAATCACTCTTCAAAAGCAACTCAATGAATCACAGGATTATTAAGCAGAGAAGCCACCCATGTGTAAGAGACTAACAAATTTCTACAAAGGCATATTAGAGAGCATTCTGACTAGTTGCATCGCTGCCTGGTATAGAGGCTCAATGCACAGGATCTGTAGAGGATTACAGACTCAATCAGATCCACCACAAGCACAATCCTCCTTACCTTTGAGGTCTGCTTCAAAGGGTGTCATCTCAAGAAGGCTGAATCCATCATTGAGGAACCTTTAAGACAAGATTGGATAGATTTTTGCATTGTAGGGGAATTAAGGGTTATGGGGAAAAGGCAGGTCAGTGGAGATGAGTTCATGGCCAGGTCAGCCATGATCTTATTGAATGGCAGAGCAGGCTCGACGGGCCAAGATGGCCGACTCCTGCTCCTGTTTCTTATGTTCTTATATTCTTACCACCCTGCACATTGCTACCATCAAAAGGAGGTATAGGAACCACACTCAACATTTTAGGAACAGCTTCTTCCCTTTCGCCTTGAGATTTCTGAATGGTCCATGAAGCCATGCACACTATCTCACTACTCTTTTGCACTATGCATTTATATATCTATTTATTTGTTCAGATATCTGTCTGTTCATTTAATTATTGTAACTTATTGTAATTTTTATTTCTCACACAGTGCCGCTTCCGGAAAATAACACATTTCATGACATGTCAGTGATAATTAAGCTGATTCTGATTCATCAGTCTAATCATCGCCATGTCGCTTGACAAGTTCTTATGTGATTATATCTTGAAGGCTGAGACAATCTCTGTTGCTTCACATTGACAGGCAATGAGCTCAGCACCCTGAACTGAATACAGAAACATCTCTTCTTTCTCCTTCTGCAATTTTTTTTGCCCATTCCTTTGAACCCTGGGTTCCTATCTACTCTCAGCTTCCCTTTTCTCGATGCACTTGACCTTTTCCACCACCCTCACCTCTCCTCTCAACTTCCTCGGCTGCAGAGGGGACAGCTCCTGGACAATTGAAAGGCTGGGATAGAGTGGATGTAGAGAGGATGTTTCCTATGCAGGGGGACTCTCGGAACAGGGGCAGAGACTCAGAATAGAGAGTCATCCCTTTAGAAAGGAGATGAGGAGGAATTTCTTTAGTCAGAGGGTAGTGAATCTGTGGAATTCATAGCCACAGATGGAGGCCAAGTCTTAGTATGTTTAAAGCAGAGGTTGACAGGTTCTTGATTAGTAAGGATGTCAAAGGTTATGAGGCGAAGACAGGAGATTGGGGTTGAGAGGGATAATGAATCAGCTATAAATGGCAGAGCAGACTCAATGGACCGAATAGCCTAATTCTGTTCCAAGATCTTATAGTTTTATGATCTAAATCCAGTGACTTCTTTCACACCTTGTCCTGCATCTTCTCAAAGCCCTTCAGTTTTTTTGCCTGATTATAGAACTCACTCTCCGCATGGTAACCAGAATTGGCAGTAAAACCCCTCTTGTGACTTAACCAGTATTTTATAAATATCTAACATAAAGTGCACCTCGATCAATGAAATGCACCTTGACACAGAATCTTATCAGCTTTATCGCCCACACTCTCGATGCACTGTGTCATTCCTGTATTGGTTGAAAAGCACTTGCAAAAGCTCTACCAGAGCGATGAAAAGTTACTTGTTCCTTCTTACTTCAACAAATTGTTACAGTTTGTTAGGTGGGCTAATGGCTGAATCCTCACTCATTTTGTCAGAGGAACATTTCACCCCATCTTGGTACCGACCGCAATAAGTGCGGCATCTGGGTATATCACCGGCTACCAGATTACTTTTCCCTTTAAGTGGAGGTTCCTTTGCTTATCTTTGTATCTTTATACCCCTGAGAACTTGACCGTGAACTGTAAGTTCCTGTTCCTTAAGCAGTAAAGTCAATTCTTAAAAATTTGCTGGTTCTCCTCCTGACCACGTGGGTTTACCTCTGAAGCTGTGGTTTCTTCATTAATTGCTTACTGCTAACAGGAAAAAAGTCAGGGGGGGGGGGGGTTAATGGGGTTGTGGGAAAGAATAGTTTCCAGGAAAACACTTGTGGGAGTAAATCAGTTCTTAGTACTCCGAAGTTGGGGGTCGATCATGGATATTGAGTTCTAGCTGTCGACATGATTCGCATGCAAGTATGTAAGTCAGGGTAGTACAATACGGAGAGCAAGTTTTTGCCCATACAGCAGGCTTCCCCTCTCCACACAGCTGATGAACCGAAAGGAACAGCAGAGATTGATACAGTTAGCACCAGCAGTGCTGCAGGAGTTCTCAGTCAGTGTTGAATCAGTATGGGACTGTTTTAGGGATTCCGGCTCCAGAGTTTTCCTCAGGGTTTGCTCCTAAAGCCTTCCCCAGGTGTGGGTACAGGTGCAAGGCAGCGGAGGTCTGAGATCAGAGTTTTCCTTCTCCTAGCTGAGCTGCTAACCAGGGCTGACGAACCCCATCTGCCTGGAATGACTGGTTTTAAGGTGCCAGTAACCCACCTTTGCCCCTTCTCCTGTCAGGGAAAATCGGTTCTGCGGGACTTAGTAGCTAAACCACGCATGAAAGCCAGGAGTTGGACTTGGTTGTCAGAGGCTATTTGAGGTGCTTGCCATTGGAAACATTTAATAGATAGGAGCTTATTCCCACGACCTTCCCCAGCTATGACAACCTCTTAGAAATGGATTATACTAAATGGACTGAATGGTGTTCTATGATGTTAGATTTAGGGAAAGGGAAATCAATTGTGTGCTGGTCTGGTTATATGGTTACAGAAAGGAGATGGAGGTTTTGGAAAAGGTAAAGAAGACGTTTACCAGGATGCTACCTGGATTAGAGATTAGGGGTATAAGGAGAATTTGGACAAACTTGGGTTGTGTTTTCTTGAGAATTAGAGACTGAGTGAAAACTTGATAGGAGTTTAGAAAATTATGAGAGGCATAGATAGCACAGACAATCAGACTCTCTTTCCTAGGGCAGCAATTTCAAACACTAAAGAACATCAGAATCTGTTTCAATTTTACTGGCACATGTCGTGCAATTTGTTGTTTTGTGGCAGAAGTACATTGCAATACGTATTATTCTTTTTAAAACCTGTAAGTTACAATAGTGATGAAGCAAAAAAAAAAAGGACCACTTTAGTCTCATCTGACCGGAAAAACTTCTTCCACATCTCTGCAGTATCTTCTAAGTGACGCTTTGCAACACCTGTGCAGGCAAGCGGTACACGTGGCACACGTCAGCCGGGTAACACCATCCCTACTGCAAAGTATGGTGGAGGTGGTATCGTGTATCAAAGTCAGATTTAAGCTTCTTTGCTGTTTGCACAAGCACATGCACGCTCACTTGCAAATGACAAGCTTGCAGCGGCATCAGATAAGCAGCACTTACTAGAAGTATATGAATTAGACATGAACTTACACAAATTTTGCAAGAAAGAAGCTAACTTAAGCAAAACAAAAGTTCTTTAGTGCAAAGTTATGACGGTGTTGCTGAACTCTCAAGTGCAGTTTGGTTCAATCCAATATTATTTTTACTAGGCGATATTGAAGGGATAAAACCGAAACCCAAATTGAATAAATATCAGAAAGAATTTATAAAAATTGCACTGGCAGTAGCCAAAAAGGCTATTGCAGTTACTTGGAAATCGGATACATATTTAAGTATAGATCGTTGGAAGAAGGAAATTTATAGCTGTATTCCATTTGAAAAAATTACTTATAATTTAAGAGATAAATATGAAACATTTTTGAAAAAGACAGGATTAAATATATAGGTGCTCTGAAGATGAAATAATTAATTATTTGGGGAAAGAAATATATATACTAAAGTTATTACGAACTCCATGGAGCATGTGGGGATCTTCCGATATCCAGGCACTCTTTCTTTTTTTTCTTTCTTTCTTTTTTCTATAGGGGTGTTAGGGGGGAGGGGTTAAGGGGAGGGGGGAAGGGTATATATATATTTTGTTTTTCATATATTTTCTTTTATTACTGTAATTATTTGAAAACTCAATGAAAAAAAGTAAAAAAAAAACAAAAAAAACTGACTATTTGAAGGGGAGCAGTTGTTGTTGAAAGCTGGTGGTGTGGGAGTTCAGTATTTCCTGCAAAAAGCTATGACGTGGGTCGATTTCCATTAAACGATGAAGCATATGGGGAAAGGGAAGGAAAAGGGACTGAAGGAAGTTTGGTTCAACCATGTTCCATTTAAATGCTGGACCAGGTTTGAGGAATGGTGAAATCGGGCTTTCCCCTGACGGTTCATACGGCTTTTTTTAAAGTCACCTAATGTCTCCAAACAGATAATCTGATTTTTATATTGTAGTGTGTGTGTGTGTGTGTGTGTGTGTGTGGATGCTTGCTGAGTACAAATCGACTGACACACGTGCTGCCTGAACATGATGTTTGAACATAGTTGGCAGAAGAGCACTTAGGGATGTCTGCTCTGTCATAGGAAGTGGTGCTGTAGAAATACAGGCTGTTCTTTAACACCAGTGCAAGAATGAGAGAATTACCGGAAAGAAAAAGGTTCAAATGTGTGAAAGCCGGACAACAAACTCTTCAACAATAATCAGAGTGTGATTTGGTTATCTTTTGCACAGAAGCACAAATGTGTGTAATGGTCTGTGAAATTTGGCAGCAGAGAAAGATTCAAAGGCATGAAATACTTGATAGTATCACTGAATGTAGAGTCCTGATGAAGGGTCTTGGCCGAAACATCGACTGTACTCTTTTCCAGAGATGCTGCCTGGCCAGCTGAGTTCCTCCAGCATTTTGCGCTTGTGCTTGGATTTCCAGCATCTGCAGATTTTCTCTTGTTTGTGATTGGAGTACTATGCTGCAAATTCTCTTCCAGGGATGCCTACCCCTGAAGAAGTTTAAATCTTCCCTTCGACAGGAGTTCAGTGAAACCCTGTCTCACTGCTCTCCCTGTGTGATCTCTCCTGTCCTGAGTCCTGATGAAGGATCTCAGCCTGAAGTGTTGACCATACCCTTTTCCATAGATGATGAATGGCCTGCTGAGTTCCTCCAGCATTTTGTGTGTGTTTCACTAAATGTATTATCGGATAGGAACATTTGCAGACACTTGATTTGGTGGCCAATTTATTAGTTTGTTAATGCAAGTATTTCATCACCCAGTTATGTGGCAGCAACTCAACGCATAAAACACATGCAGAGTTGTCAAGAATTTCAGTTATTGTTCGGAGCAAACATCAGTGACTTCGACTGTGGAATGATTGTTAGTGCCAGAATGGGTGGATTCAGTATCTCAGCAAATACCGATCTCCTGAGATTTTCACACACAACAGTCTCTAGAGTTCACAGAGAATGGCATGAAAAACAAAAAAAAAATCCAGTTTCATACATACAATGGTGGAGGAACTCAGCAGGCCAGGCAGCGTCTAGGAAAAGAGTACAGTCAACGTTTCATGCTGAACCCATTCGGCAGGTCTCAGAACTTGTCCTGTCGAAGGGTTTTGACCTGAAACATCGACTGTACTCTTTTGCTAGATACTGCCTGGCCTTCTGAGTTCCTCCAGCATATGGTGTGTTGTTCAAATTTCCAGCATCTGCAGATTTTCTCTTGTTTGTGAAAAAATCCAGTGAGCAGCAATTCTGTGGGCAAAAACACCTTGTTAATAAGAGAGGTCGGAGGAGAATGGCCAGATTGGTTCAAGCTGACAGGAAGGTAATAGTAACTTGAATAACCTTGTGTTACAAAAGTGATGTGCAGAAGAGCATCTCTGAATGCACAGCACATTGAACTTTGAAGTGGATGGACAACAGCAGCAGAAAACCACACACATATGCTCAGTGGCCACTATATTAGGTACAGGAGGTACAAAATAAAATGGCCACTGAATGCACGTCAGCAAAATGAGTCTGTGAAGCCTTGTTTCAATGTAAATAGAGTAAAGTAGCTTCTCTTTAGAAAAGAGTGCTAAGTTGAGAGATTAGTGTAAAGGTTAAGGCTTTGTTCTAGTGCTCAGAAGCTAGCCAGTCACTCCATGATGTTGTCATAAATGTCATTTGATGGGAGAAGGGGTGCTAGGGATAAGCCATCCATAAATTTGCGGACGGCACAACTATTGTTGGTGGAATTTCAAATGGCAACAAGGTGTACAGGAGCAAGATACTGTAGATCAGCTGGTTGAGCGTGGTTGCAACAACAACCTGACACTCAATGTCAGTAAGACCAAGGAATTCTTTGTGGACTTCAGGAAGTGGAAGTCAGGGGAACACACAACAGTCCTCATTGAGGGATCAGCAGTGGAAAGGATGAGCAGTTTCAAGCTCCTGGGAGTCAACAGCTCCGAACATCTATCCCGGGCCCAACGCATTGATACAATTATAAGGAAGGCATGACAGTGGCTACACTTCATTAGGAGTTTGAGGAGAATTGATATGCCATCAATGACACTTGCAAATTTCTACAGATGTACTGCGGAGGGAAGGTTAATTGGTTCCCTCACCATCTGGTTTGGAGGGGCCACTGCAACAGGAACAGAAAAAGCTGCAGAAAGTTGTAAACTCAGCCAGCTCCATTATGGGCATGAGCCTCAAGAGCACCAAACACGCCTTCAAGAGGCAATGTTTCAAAAAAACAGGATGCACATCACCCAGGACATGCTTTTTTTTTGCATTGTTAGCATTAAGGAGGAGATATAGAAGCCTGAAGTCACACACTCAACATTTCAGGAATTGCCTCTTCCCATCTGTCGTCATATTTCTGAATGGACAATAAACCCATGAATACCATGAAAACCTCAGGCATTTTTCCTCTTTTTTTTTGCACGACTTATTTAACTCATTTCTTTTCATAGATATGCTTATCATAATTCATCGTTTTTTTATTTTTACGTACTGCACTGTACTGCTGCTGCAAAACAACAAATTTCATAACCTTTATCTGTGATATTAAACCTGATTCTGATTGTGATAAGCTTAAGTTCTGTTAATCACATTGACATTCTGTGTATGCATTAGTTTGCAAGGTGAATTTTTGGAACATTCTAAAAGGAGATATAAAAGACATGATATTTTGTTTGTTTTTCAAATACTCTTGCTAACTTTTCAATTACTTCTGGAGTGTAATAATGTCAAGAATTATCATTGAAACCTATGGAATATTGAAAGTCCTAGATAGAGTGGACGTGGAGGAGATGTTTCCCATGGTGGAGAAGCCTACCACCAGAGTGTGCAGACTCAGAATACAAGAATGTTCCTTTAGGACAGAGATGAGAAGAAATTTCTTTAGGCAGAGGGTGATAAATCTGTGGAATTCATTGACACAGGTGGCTGTAGAGGCCAAGTCAATGGGTATATTTAAAGCAGAAGTTGATAGGTTCTTGATTAGTAAGGTAGTTAAGGTTACAGGGAAAAGGCGTGAAAATTGGTTAAGTGGGGTAATAAATCAGGCATGATGGAATGGCAGAGGGCACCCAATGGGCCAAATTATCCAATACTGCTCCTTTGTCTTATGGTCTTTTGAATACATAGAGAATGGTGAGATGTGGAGATGTGTCAACAGAAAGGATTAGTTTCTTGGTTTCTTGTTACAAGTTTAATCTGCTTCTATCCCACTGTTGTCAGACTTTTGTAGAGAACTCCTATACAATAACACGGACTCTCGGCCTCACAATCAACCTGATTATCATCTCTAAACTTTATCATTTACCTGCCCTGCAGTCCCTTGGTGCCTTTTGCACTTTAGTCTGCATTGTTATTATTTGACCATATTCTAGCTCAATGTTCTGTATAATGACCTGATCTGTATAAACAGTGAGCAAGATAAGCTTCTCACTGTATCTGGGTACATGTGACAATAATAACCCAATACTAGCACCAAATAATTTTGCATTACATCATGGTCTCTAGGGTCTTTTACTAAGTTACACTGATCTATGTTCTAAGTTTGATATTTTATAACTGCTGGCCTGGAAAAATACCATTACCCACTTTCAATACAGCGCTACAGAAACCCATAGGTCTGGCTATGGGGGGAGATGAGGCCATAGTCTAAAATGTTCCCCCAAAATAGGACATGCTATTTTGAATATCAGCCAGGTTTGGCATGTCCTTTCTCTGAGGATGGGATGTAAATGCATGACTGCATCACCAAACCACTAGTGGTTGGTTCTGGAAGGTGTATCTAATAAGATGATAAGACATAGGAGCAGAATTGGGCCATTCAGCCCATCGAGTCTTCTCCGCCATTCCATCAAGGTTGATTTATTATCCCTCTTAACCTCATTCCCCTCCCCTCTCCCAGAAACCTTTGAGGCTCTTACTATCAATAACCAATCAGCCTCTGCTTTAAATACACCCAATGGTATGGGTATAATGCCCAAGTAAGTACCCAAAGGCATGGATAAATAATAGACCATCTATTGCTATTTTTCAACAGATACAGAAGATGTCAACTGTGATGACCCCACTCATAAGTTCTGCCAACGCATCACATGAGAATTCATCGCAGGGGTCTTCCTGCCAATCGACGACCGAGTACAAATATATGATCTACTCTACGGTCTACAGCTTCGTGTTTGTCATTGGTCTGGTCTCAAACGTGGGCGCTCTCTTTGTATTCTGCCGCATTGCCAAGAGGAAGAATGCCAGCACCATCTATCTCATGAACCTTGCCATCGCTGACCTCCTCTTTGGCCTCAGCTTACCCTTGCGTGTCGTTTACTACCTGAGAGGGGGTGATTGGCCATTTGGAGATTTCCTGTGTCGCATCTCAGGGCACATTTTCTACGTCAGCATGTACTGCAGCATTTTCTTCCTGACCTGTCTCAGCATTTCCCGATACCTGTCTCTTGTACACCACATAAAACACCAAAGGATATTTACATTCCGCAGCTGTGTGATATCATGTGTCAGCATTTGGCTGTTTGTTTTAGTCTCCTCGGCTCCTTTCCTCTTAAATGGTAGTCATCAATTCGAGGGCAAGGTCAAGTGCTTTGAGCCCGTGAATGTGACTTCATGGGCTTACATTATGCGGATGAACTATTTCGCTCTCACCGTTGGATTCCTCCTCCCGTTCTCAGTCATCCTTTTCTGTTACTTTCTGATGATAAAGCATTTAGCGAGATTCACCTGCAAGTCCAAGCGGTACAAGAGAGACGTGGCAATGACCATACTGGTCCTGTTGGTGTTTTTCATCTGTTTCCTTCCCTACCATGTGCAGAGGACAGTGCATTTGCATTTCCTCGTGCATCACCATACCAACTGTGATCTGGAAAACATCCTGCGCAAGTCTGTCGTGGCTACCTTATGCCTGGCAGTGGCCAACAGCTGTTTTGATCCCCTTCTTTATATCTTTGTCGGCCAAGGCTTTAGAACATTTATTAAAATGTGGCTGAAGAAGAAAAAGGTGGATCCCATGTATACCTCTTCCACTAGCATGCTTGCCATCAGTCTGGCATTCATCCAGCGCAGCAGGGAGCTAGAGGTATTCAACTTGTCACCACCACATTCGTGCCAGATCCAGACTAGTGCAGAAGCAAAGGAAGAAAATGATGCAAGCAAAGCACAGAACTTCATTACTGATGGAAAGAACAGTGAATAGTTAGAATAGCTGACCAGAAAGATTACCACTAACTAACAAAGACTGGGCTTTCTAAGCTGTATCGACAGACCAAATCTGCCCGAATTGCTAAGCAGAAATTTCAAGAGCATTTCTCGCTCAGCAAGATTCGGATGAGCTATCATTGATTTGTTTTCTCGCCTGTCACTGGGAACTCACGCATGGGACTTTAAACAAAGGAGACAAGGAGAGAGACATATTTGTCATATGTTCATAGAAACATCGAAGCAAGAGGACTGTGCTGAGAGTTACCAGCATGCTTCCGGTGCCACAGCTGACTAACCCTAAACCTTACCATATATTTTTCAAATGTGGGAGGAAAGCATAGCATCCGGGGAAACCCCCATGGTCACAGGAAGAATGCACAGGCAGTGGTGGGATTCGAATCCCAGCCAGTGCTCACTGGCGCTGCAGAGTGATTGTGCTAACCGCTACCTTGCCATGAGCTTTGAAACTGTGTTTAAAATGTAGGTGTCGATGTAAGTTCCTCATACCTCAAATTCCAGCACTTGGTAGATAGCTGTTGACATCTTAAAGGTGACCTGGGGGTAAAATCTCCTGAGCTTCTGCTATAAAAAGGTTAAAATCCTTGTTCAGTCTCAAAGAGGCTTTGGATTTGGACTGAGAAAGGTCATCCCAAAATCTCGTGTGTCCTCTCTGCATTAGAACTGAGAGCTCTAAAAACTAAGGAAAGGCTCGCAGCTATAAATATCTCTCAGATCAACTAGTTTGAAAGACAAAACAAAATTTCAATTTAAAAAATTGAGCCTGTAACATCGCAAGAATGAACCATAAAAGAATATTAGTGTGGTACAGCCATATAATTTCTGCTTATAAGTTAATCGTTAAATGAGCAATGCATCGCTTTCGAGACTGTCTTCTGAAAGTACATCAGACTGAAGTCAACTGCTGGTGAGTTAACACCTCCTTACATGGAAGAATTGGCTGTGCTCTTACTTGCTGGGTGCACTGTGGGAGAGGAGGCATCATGTTCCATCCTGACAATAATCAATCAAAGCAAAGAGTTCAAAAAGAAGAGTGATACAAATGCCTCAAAGGACCAAGAACAGAATGAAAAGCTTTGAAGGATGAAGGAGCTCAAACCAGTTGCTGGGGAATGTATAACAATGTGGTGTTTCACTATAAACTGGATCTAATCTGCACTTTGATGACTTTTTGTTAGCCCCAGGAACTGTAGAGTCATGGCGTCATAGAGAAGTACAGCACAGAAACAGGCCCTTCGGCCCATCCGGTCCATGCTGAAACTATTTAAACTGCCTACTCCCATCGACCTGTACTGGGACTACAGCTCTCCATACCCCTACCATTCATATACCTGTCCAAACTTCTTCTAAGCATTGAAATCAAGCTCCCATGCACTGCTTGTGCTGGCAGCTCATTCCACACTCCCACCATCCTCAGTGTGAAAAAAATTCCCCTCATGTTCCCCTTAAACTTCTCATCTTTCACCCTTTAACCCATGACCTCTGGTTGTATTTCCACCCAACCTCTGTGGAAAAAGCCTGCCAGAATTTACCCCATCTATACCCCTTGTAATTTTATATACCTCTATCAAATCTCCTCTCAGTCCTCTACGTTCTAAAGAATACCCTCCTAACCTATTCAATCTTTCCTTATAACTCAGGTCTTCCAGACTTGGCAACATCCTTGTACATTTTCTCTGTACTCTTTCAAACTTGTTTACAAGTTGGTGACCAAAGTTGTACGCAATGCTCCAAATTAAGCCTCACTAATGTCTTATACATGTCATCATAACATGTCATCTCCTGTACTCAAAACTTTGATTTATGAAGGCTTCCTCAGGGTATTCTCGTTTCCCCTCACATCCTAAAGACGTGCAGGTCGTGGTTGTGGTAGAAAATGAGAGTTAAGGGGAATATGGGGAGAAGAAGATATAAAGGAAAATTGTAGATTTAGATTCAGATTTATTTATTTATCACATGTGTGTCATAATACAGAGTGACAAAAAATGTTTGCAAACAGCCCAGGTGACATATGCCCGATATTTGATGCTTTGAAGAAATGCTTTACTAAATTGATGTATTGGTTATGTCAGCAACCAACACAACCTAAGGACGTGCTAGGAGCAGCCCTCGAGTGACACCACACATTTCAGCATCACAACATAACACGTCCATGACATTCAGTGGATCACCACGGGCAGCAGCAGTAATAATGATAACAAAACAACCCCCTTTCCCTTCCTCTCCCCCTCTCTCTCTCTCACACACACACACACACACACACACACACACACACACACACACACACACACACACACACACACACACACACACACACACACACACACACCCCCCCCCCCCCCCCCCCCCGGGCCTCCTACTTCCTGTTCATGGAGGTATTAGATTGCTCCACGAGTAAATATATCTGTACAAATAAGATTATTACTGGAGGGATGGGGTTGCCCCCTGGGTCAGTATAAACTCAATGGGTTCCTTCTATGTTATTTGCAAGATGAAGATCACAGAAATAGTCCCTTCAGCCCACCAGTCTACACTGGCTTACCATCCATTCACACTTATCTCACATTAATGCCATTTTAATTCTCCCCACAATCTCATGAGCTCCTCCATTCTCTAAAATCTACCACTCAACTATGCACTTATATTACAGTGACCAATTAACCAACTAAACTTCGTGTGTTTGAGATGTGGGAGGAAACCAGAGCAACCCAGAGGAAACCCACGTGGCATGGGGAGAACATGGAAACTTCATGTACACACACACACACACACACACACACACACACACACACACACACACACACACACACACACACACACACACACACACACACAGCTTCAGAGGACAAGATTGGTTTGTCAATGGCCAATGAGGCTGTGGCTCTACTTGCAATATATTCAGATATGTAACTGTTCCACTTACTATACACACAGTGGCCACATTATCAGTTACCTCCTGTACCTGTGTATATGTTCATGGTCTCCTGCTGCTGTAGCTCATCCACTTCGAATTTCAACATGTTGTGCATTCAGAGATATTCTTCTGCACACCACTGTTGTAACATGTGGATATTTGAGCTACAGCCAACTTCCTGTCAGCTTGAACCAGTTTAGCCTTTATTCTCTGACATTTCTTATTAACAAGCTGTTTTCTCCCAGAGAACTGCCATTGACTAGATTTTTTTTTGTTTTTCACACCATTCTCTGTCATCTCTAGAGTAGGGGTTCCCTGCTTTTTTTTATACCATGGAGCCTTACCATTAACCAAGGGGTCCTTCGGTCCCTGGTTGGGAACTCCTGCACTAGAGAAGTACGAAAATCCCAGTAGATCAGCTGTTTCTGAGATACTCAAACCACCCCATCTGGCGCCAATAATCAAAGTCACTAAGATCACACTTATTCCCCACTCTGATATTTGGTCTGAACAACAACTGAAACTCTTGACCATGTTTACATGCTTTTATTCATTGAGTTGCTGCCATATGATCAGCTAATTATATATTTATATTAATGAGCAGGTCCAAAGGTGTACCTAATAAAGTGGCCACTGAGTGTATGCTGGAAAGTAAAAGAAGTGAAGGTGCAAACCAGTCTGTCCTAACCTAGCCAGACCCACGGCAGCTCATGTATGTGAATAATGTTTCACACCAAATCCCACCTTCCACCTACAATGCTTCCAATATTACTGGAAAAAAATTATTGTAATATATGTCAGATTGTTTTGAATAATCTTAATATATTGATAATTTAAAAGGCTTCATATATTTTTCTAATTGTATATTAAACTGTGACATTTTGATTTTATGTCTTCATTGTCTTATTTGAAAAATACATTTTTTGAAGTTCAAGATCCGAAGTACATTTATTATCAAAGCATGTATGCAGCATGGAACCCTGAAATCTGTCCACCCTGCAGAGCGTTACAAAGCAAAGGACCTTGGAACCAACCCATTCGAAGAAAAACATCAAACTTCAAAACCCCCTGCGACCGCTTGCGCAAAAATAATTGTGCAAGCGGCAACAAAGAACAAAGTTGAAAAAGACACAGGATATAAAACACAAAAAGCCTATTCCAGTACAGTTCAGTTCAGCTCAGCGTCCGTTATCTGCAGGACGCCCGATTCGAAAATCACCGAGAAGTAGTAACAAAAAAAAAGGGTGACTAGAACTAGAACTAGAAATAGAACAGGTCCAAATAAGAGTCCAAATCCACAATCTGCGTCGATTAAGCCTTGTAACGGCCCCATCTGTTGACAGCATTAATGGGGGGGGGGGGGGGGAGAGAGAGAGCTGTACAAAGCAATGAGATAACATTATCATAAATCACAAAATAAATAAATAAATAAGAAGAGGAATATTGAGATCATGTTTATAGGTCCATGGACAGTGCACAAATCTGTCGGCGAAACGAAAGAAGCTGTTGAGTGTTGTTGCGAAATCACTCAACAAGCTGATCTATCTCACTCCTTCCTATATGGTTCCTTGACACTATCTGAGATTAGATAGAGTAGCAGTTTGCACCACACTATTAGAGTTGAGAGCATTGCAGAGATTAGGGATCAAATCTGGCATAGTCTGTAAGGAGTTTGAGTGTTCTCCCTGTGAACCGCATGTCTTTGCTCCGGGAGCTCCAGTTTCCTCCCGCAGTCCAAAGACATACTGGTTAGTAGGTTAATTGGTCACTGTAAATTGCCCCACGATTAGGCTAGGGTTAAATAAATGAGCTGCTAGCAGATGTGGTTTGTTAGGCCGGAAAGGCCTGTTCAATGCTTTATCTCTAAATAAAAAATTCTGCAAAGACTGTGGCGTCATCAGTAAATTTAGAAACAACATTCGTGCTGTGTCTAGTCACACTTTCTACTTCCTAAGTTCTTATCCATCAGCACTTGTGGAGGGCATTGTAATGTCCTGTTTTGTAGTTCTGAATTAATTTCTATTCTGTATTTCTGAATAACAAGCTTTGTACAGACATCAAAGC